>NC_141700.1:419322008-419922008 GCF_964263255.1 Lissotriton vulgaris | reverse complement strand
ACTTGAGGCTTTTCACAACATTTGTATAAAAGTGATATATTGTGCTCAATGTTTAGTGTCCATAATCCTTTGACTGCTACATTATTTTCTACCTGTAGACACAATGGAGGGATCAAAGAAAGTTGTATTGCAGCCATTTCCACACAGCATAATGGTCTTACGGACAACTTCGATACTTTTTTTAAGTGTTTACCTGATGTCTCACCAGGGGACAATTTATGCATCGATTTCAGTGTATTGTGCAATGTAATCAAAGATAAGCTACTAAAGGCTCTTGTTAGGCCAGCCTGTCCTCTATGCTCTGGTTTAATCTTGTTCTTAAGTGAACAGGGAATTGACCCGTGTTTTGTCAGCGAAACCCATAAATCCTGATGTGATTGCCCAGGCACGGGTTAGATATAGAAATGTGCTGAGGGTCAGGAAGCAAGAAATACAACAAACTAATTGAGATTGCTTAACCGGCACAGCATCTCTCAAAAATCCTTAGGAATTCTGGAGATTGGTTAGGGAATGACAAGCATAGACGACGTCTCCATATAGTCATATTATCAGGGATCAATGGATAGCTCACTTAACAACATTTACCGCAGCACTTCTGATAGTTGTGTTTATCAGGAGTTATACTTGCAAGATAACCACAATGTTGAAAGGCTTGAGTTTAGGGTAGAATAGGTGATATTCACTCTAAATTGCAGCCCCCCTCCAAAGCCCCAAGACCAAATGGAGTACCCATTGAAATTTTTAAGTGCAGAGTCAATATTTGGGCTCCACTGGTGGCCATTGTTTTTATTAACTTCGACGTCAATGCTCTCCCTCCTTCATGGTCTTTTTCTACCATAGTTCCTGTCTTCATAAAAGGCAGCTGGGCTGATCCAAAATGCTATAGGCCTATATCTCTAATCGCCTCAACAGTCAAAATTATGGGGGCATTGATATTTAACAGATTGAGTGAGTGGTGAGAGGATAACTGTGTTCTGTCTCCTTCTCAACATAGGTTCAGGCAATGGCGACTTTTAAAGAATGAAATACAATTCTTTCTTTTTTTTAAATCGCATCCTGTTTTCCTTTAAGGAAAAAGGGCTACATAAAAAAAAGATTGCTTTATTTAAAAGCAATCAAAGACATGGTGATCTGCTGACCCAGGCACCCCACCGTCCCTGTGATTTCAGCGATTCCCATTGGGTCTCAAACCGAGACCTATTTCATTAATATTCATGAGGTAGGTATATTTGTGACCCACTGAGAATCGCAACTGCAACTCAGAAGAGTTTTATACATTTGAAATAACGATTTCATAATAATTGTGATTCGCAGGAAATTGCAATTCCGAATTCGCTATTTCAGAGTTTCGTACATGTGGCTCTATATCTCAAGTATTTGTCTAAAAAGCCGTAAGTTTTGAAGACAGTTCTTAAAAGTAGCTCGTAAAGCACTTGAACATGTACGTCTCTGTTGCTGCTCCTGCTTTCATTTCTGGACAGTGTTTCTGGGTTCATCCCTGTGTTCAGCAGAAAGTAACAGGTCAGTTCGGGGTGCCTGAAAGGCTCGTTGTAGTGTATCAAGTAATGTACCATTCCAAAGAATGCAGGTGCACCCGATCGCTTTTCAACCAAATGACTCCCAGAGGAGCCTAAGAATCAAACTGAACACTTTAATGTCTTTCATAGAGCATGCAGAGATATTAGAGCACATCATAAAAATTATTGGCACAGCAATCCACTTTTTTCCAGAGTACAAAACACAGGAAGAAATTCGCTTTTTGATTTTATCACGTTCATGGACTAATTTCCTGTTTGGGACTTTAGAGCGCTTACAGAGAAAAGAAGTGTAGGTACAAATTGGTTAACTGCTCTGAATGCTGCGACAGGGAACTCCATTTAACAATATGTCTGGTGTTTATGATGATGAATTCCATCCCAACTAACAGGTCTGGTGTTTCTAGCAAAGAGAGCAAAGTCTTGTTCTTAATCAAATTAAGGTTGTTGTGATCACTATTGTTTCATGCTACAATAGCATTAATAACCAGATGGATCCAGAGCCTTAGATCTAAGAGGATATAGTTGATGCGGCTTGTTCGTTTTGGTCAATTGTAGGTGTGACACCCCCTCCTATCGGAGCTTGTGCACCCATTACATACCCTAAGGATGTTGCAAGGGCATTCAACTGTATGGCAGTCGCTATCCAGTGCTTAATAGGGGATCTCTGAAGTGCAGGACAAGCCCACAGTTTGTCTTCGGCATTAGTTAGAGAGGAACCAAATAAGTCATGGGGTTCAAACGTCTATTACAATCACCAGCAACTCTAAGAGGGACTCTGTCATCAGTTTGATCAATCATCACTTGGAGTTAGCATAACGTTATTTAGAGGATTCATTTTTAGGATTTGGATTCTCAAGTTCAGAGCAATTTTGACCCATATAGTAACTTTTCCATTAAAAATTTGCTTTTTTTGTTTGTTATATTTATACCTTTGGTGCTGCTTGGTGAATCTGCTCAAAACTTTTAAAAAAAGTCAATCTGGTTTAGAGTTGGCATGTTAAGATTTCTGAGGAATAAAGAACCAGTAAAAAAACATTATTTTCCATTTTAACACCCATATGAAAATGTGCTCTTTGTTGCAGAAAATAAAAACTCTGAACATAATTACAAAAAACTTGGCATGAGTTGAGAACTTTACTAAAAGGAATGCCTTTTCTAGGTTTGCTGCAAATCTGTTGAGAGTTTTTTGAAAAACTTGTGCTCGAAACATGTGGTGGATGGACATTGAATGGTTAAACCATTGAAATATCCGGACCATTAGTTCAAGAAATGTTCTTGAGTCAGAGTTCTATTACAGTTCACTGATCCAAATTTAAAACTAAAAGAAACCGCATTGAACGAGTGAGCCTTTACTTTTGTCCACAATGTTGCAAAGAAGATTCTTGACACCAGGATAAGGTAAGAACAACCTTTATTCTGTCACCCACTCTCCAAGACTGCCGGGGGGCTGTCAACATTCTAAAGGAGACTCCAGTGGAACATACCATAGGGAGGGGAAGGGGGGTGGGGGGCGGGAATGTACCACTGTGAATATACAATTTGGTGTGAGCAGATTTCCACACATTTCCCATTGACCAGTATAAATATACATTTAGTATAAGCAGATTATAACACACCTCCCTTCGCTGATGAAGGTCAAAGAGGAAGGAAGGAAGAAGGAAAGAAAGAAAGGAAGGAAGGAAGGAAGGAAGGAAGGAAGGAAGGAAGGAAGGAAGGAAGGAAGGAAGGAAGGAAGGAAGGAAGGAAGGAAGGAAGGAAGGAAGGAAGGAAGGAAGGAAGGAAGGAAGGAAGGAAGGAAGGAAGGAAGGAAGGAAAGATGTCCAGACAGGATGCCGGAAAGGATAAAAATAAGGATAGAGGACAGATGCAACAATTAAAACCATCATGAATCTAACAGAGAACATGCAACAAAAGGGCGATCACGCCTTAATATACTCCTGTTATGAAGGCATAATCTTGTAATGGCGTCCTCAAACGTACCTATATCATGGCTTACACAACTGACTGGTTCTTCTGGAGGATAGCTTCCAAAATACTCTAGCAATGTATTAATAGAAAGGCCTTACTGATAGCTTCTACTATGAGGGGAAGGAGGGGAACATCTACCAAAGATCCCTGAAGTCAATAAGCCACCAGACTCGCTAAACGAGTTAGGCCTTCATGTTTACCATGCCCATCAGGTGTATGGGTTCCCCAGCGCAACTAGTTCTTGATACCTTAGTTTTAGCCACGTGAAGAGTGGAGATGCTGGGATTGAACCAACCCGCCATGGAGAAGGGGAAGGAAGGCTCCTCAAATTTATAAGGAAGGTGCACAGATTTAAAATATGCTAACATATATAAATAGAGGTACAGTGGCACCGAGGGGAAACATAAAGTAAAATCAATGAATATGTTAGTTCTACTTCGATTACCTTTATTAGTATTAATGTCTTGCCTGTCTGTGTTGTCTAACAAACTTCAAACTAGCACATTAGAGAATAACATTAATATAAATGTGATTATTTACTCACTTTTTGCATGGGGCCTCACATTGCCTAAAGGGAACCAAACCATTGCATCAATTTACTTACCATTAAAAAGTCTCACAGGGACAGAGCAAAATTGTGAAACACCCTGTGCAATCAGTGGCCTACAATAGCCCTGCTCCGTGCTCCAGGGGGCGCTCATAGAGACTATGCACGGGCCCCTGGCTTGATAGATCCTTACTATGTCCAGAACATGGAGGCCACCTCTGTATAGTTTGCAGGAGGGCCTGCTCAAGTTTTGTTACGCCACTGTTGGCAATCCTTATTGAGGGTTCTATTTAGGAGAATGTCATGCAGTGCAACACAACAAGCCACCTTGTTGCTCTGCACTGTGTGACAAATACATGACAAAGCTACGCCATATTTAAGGCAGTAGGGTGCATTCCTGCCTTTTACCCTGCGCTGGTGCCATTTCGGCTACCTAGCACCAATGCAGGTACCCTTGCACCATGGTGCAAGGGTGTCTGTGTTGCATGTAGGATCGTTTTGTGCAGGAAGGAGCACCGTCATGCACAAAAACAACCTTGAGAGGTATATTCCTCTATGTGTGCTGCAGAATGGTAAAGCTTTGGATGAGTCAAAAACCATGGCCGTTGTCAGGGAACAGCCACGCACCGCCCATGCAATGTTTCCCCAGCGCGGAGTAAGGCATTGCAGTCACTTGTGCTGAGTTGCTTTACTCTACATTTATGGAGCCACTCCGGACCTCGTAAAGTGGCCTTGCATGCAGTGTCGACTGCTAGGGAACAGTGACGGGGTAAAAAAAAAAAAAAAAGACGACTTACCGGCCGAACGTCACCAACCACTCCTCTCCATGCTGGCTGTGATGACAGCCCATCCCAGCCCTGGCCTGTAAAACTGCCTCAGTACAGAAAAATAAAAATAAAATAAAATGGTGTTATATGCACTATATTTTTCCTTTTTGCACTGCTCACGAGCAGTGGGGCAGCACCCTTCCGTCTTCGCGCAGGAACTGCCGCTGCTTGCATGATTTCATAAATCTTATTTTTGAGTTGCGTAATGCTTGCACCATGTTGCGTGGTGCAAGCGCAAAGCAACGGGACTCATTAATATGCCCCTAAATGTAAACCATGGTGTTGTCATGTGACTTAAATAAGAGCACCTCTGTTAAATTCCTTTATATTCCTGAAATCAGTTGGAAAAGCTAGGGGTGTGCATTTGATTCCAATTTTTTTTAACCTATGTTCACATTTACTGCATCTTCTCAATTAGTAAACTTTTACAAAATGTTTGTCACACTTTCTAACAGTCTGCGCGTCACTGAGCAAAACTATTGACAAAAACTCATTTCACTTGGTAAACACCTACTTTATTTTTTACAAACACTTAATTTACCTTTCCCTTCTCTTAAAAGTGATTTCACCGTTTCTCCGCGAACACTGTACAAGCTGACCAGGAACCTCTCTCGTGAAAATGGAAATTTATGGCAATCGGTAAAATGCCAGCCCTGCTTCAAGAAGCTGTAATTTACTCCTGTTCGTATTCCTTTAAAGGCCTCGCATTCTCGTGGAGTGTGGTGTAACAGGTCACACAGCCCCTCTCCTCTCATTTATCAGCCTTTTGATCTCACGTCACTCTTAAATGTTGGCACGCCTCGGCCATAGCAGCGTGCTGCTGCAAGATCACAAAAAGCCTACTTACATCTTTAAAAACTTATAGGCATCCTGGTGCTGCGTCCCCGGCGTAGTTTAGCAGATGTGGTATTGGGTTCCGCCAGTCATCACTGCCCCTTTGTCTTTTATTTTTTTTTATAGTTTTGTTCTGCATTCTTTCCCGGCAGCCCAGAGTGGATGGGAGCCTGTAACTTTATTGCTTACATGTGTCTGCACCCCTTTACCCAGCAGGGGAAGACAAAATATTACAGCACACTGTGGGTTGGGGCTGGCCAGCTAATCCTTTCCCACCTTGAACTAATCGACAAGCTGATGTGTTATTGTGCTGGTCGGTGTTCTGCGGCACGCAGCAAATTTGTAGGCGCATAAACAGATACTAAAGTCTCAGGAATGGCGTAGTGATTTGTTAGCAGGGCTCAGATCCAATTATCACAGCAGACTCCTGCTGAAAGACCCAGTAATTACCTCCTACTCTGGGCTCCTAAGTTTGTATATATATATTTTAGCTCAATTATTAGCCTAGAGGCTATTATTTTGCATTTGTTTACAGAAAACGAGGCAGTTAGGCCTGTACACTTGTGCGATTGGACAAGAAAGGAAGGCAACTAAAATGGCTGAAACTCAGGAATGCCACAGCTTTAAAACAACATTATTCAACTACAAAGGCTAGGCTTACTGTTGTTAGCTATGAACGCATATTAACATTTGGAGGAAATCTAAGGTATATGGCCCATAAACTGAACACATTTTAGTGCATTTCACCACGCCATAGTAAGATCTGTTTACACACAATCTTGGAGTAATTGCAAACTTGGGAGCCTCTTGGGCAATACGTTTTGGACTGCTTGACAGTGAATAAAAGCAGAGCTGGGGTTCATGGCACAAATAAGAACCTGGTACTTATTAGGAAGGAAACTAAATGACTTATTGTCAGATAAAGTTTGTCCTGCCCTTGGCCTGTGTTCACCTGATGTTCAGAACAAGTTCAGAAGATTTAAGTCCAACATTTGTTTTCGCTCTCTCATTCCCCCAACCCCACCCCATTTCTAACCATTAACTTTCACTCCTGCATCGTTACATTTGTCTACTTCTTACAGTCCCTTTGGGACTGATTTATCATCATTTGCTAAGATATCTGTCTCAAAACCTGTGCTTTGATCATCTTGTATTTTATAACTTACATCTGTTCTACATTTAACCTTTTGTAATACTGTTTTTCAGAAATATTGCCTGTTCTAACAAAAGAAAGATGTTAGTCAAACCTGAGCACTGGGCTTGAGTGAAGGAGATGGAACGGTCTGCTTTCTTGTCCAATTTACCATCTGCCTTTCACTGTTTTACATTATGTCCTTTTCATTAAATTCATAAATTTGTCACTTTCAATGGGGCCCAACGCACACCTCATTTTCCAGTTTCCTCTCACAGACTTCCTTTAAACCCTTGCATCTAACACCTTTGCTTTGGGGTCAGAGTTCTAGCATTGGAAATATAACAGTGCTAATCAATCACCTGGAAATACAATCAATCTCTTGAAATGATCCTGAAAATGTGCTTTTAATACATAGATTCTAAGATATTGGCCATGGAAATTTAGGGGCCTGCTACCAAAAGATTCGATTGTATAGCATACTAGTGTCTGAAATCTATTTATTTCACAATGAGATCTTAATTTCCCAGGCACACATTCAAGGAGTAGTACCTCCCTAACAGATGAGCTATGGCTATTTTTCTAGAGTCGCTTGGCAAAGTTCAGAAAGTTTCAAGTCTGACCACCATCAAATGGTCTGCAAGCGCCATGAAACATCTTGAATTTGTCCAAAGAGACATGCACAGAGGATTGAGTGAAAAAAAGTCTCTTGTTACAATTAAAAAAGGGTAAGAACTGGGTTGATGTTAGGAGGGTACAGTTGCACCACAAATAATAAGAACTTTAATGAGGAGGTAAAGAGGAAGAAGAAGACTTCATGAAATTAAGATTACCAATGAGTAATACAGAGATTAAATGACTTTGAGATGAACAAGGGGCTTTTTAGGGAAACGTTCTGGGGAAACTTTTTTAAAAGAAAAGATTTTATTGAGAAGCAGCTGGGAGATGGTTTGGCACAATGCCTCATATTTTATTTGCTGTGCGGAGAACATGGACACTGAATTCTATTCTCCCAAGCTGTTAGTGGCAATAATGTTTAAAGGTAAAAAAAAAAACAAGAAATGATTATGCTCTCTATATTTGGGAAAATTCTCAAAATTGATTTAAAACTACACAATTTGCACGTGAGTGGAAATTGAAACCGCAACTGCACCTGCATGCAAACTGCATAGAAAGATCACAGCTGTAAATACGTGTACACAAGTAAAATGTATTTGCACGTGCAATGTTTTTGAATGCTGACCCACAATGTATGAATCACAAAATGTGCATGCAGTTAGAAGAATCAAGTCTTTGTGTGCAACTGTAGCAAGCACAAAAATACCCCAAAAATTTGAAGCACAAAGGCAACATACACTGAGACGCACGGGCTATGAACAAACTACATTTTGAAATCACACAGCATGCCACGTCATTACAATTTTAAGAAGCAATGTCAATACAGGTATCACTAAAGCAAACTATGTTTACAATTTTATTAATAGTATTCAATATGTTCTTAATGTAATCAGTTCAAAAGAATGACATGACTGATCTCAAAACATTTTGAGATGTTTATTAAGCCAGTTAAAAATCTGCATAAAGAGTATTAAACTGCAAGTGCTCAGTGTATGAAGTGAACACATGGTGCTGAGAGATGGGAAAAATGTTGCAAATTGGTGATCACATAGAAAAAAACTGCTAAAAGAACACGATTATTTCTTTCATAAACAAGCATTTCCAATGCAATAGGTCTCGCATGATTAAAGTTTGAGTTTTTGGCGTTGCAAATAATAATGCAACACCAATAGCTCTAATTTTCAGTAATGCGAGACCTAACTATGCCACCATGGCACATTTGCGCCCTAGCCAAGGGTCTTTGATACACTGCAGAGCCAGAGGAGGAGTGGGGGTGACAGGGGGTGCCAGAGGCGCAACTAGAGCCAAATTTCGGGGGGGTGGGGGCTGAATCTTTAAGCAATAGACAGAGTGGAGCTGCAGTAGCTCTTAGAAGGGGTAAAATAACAAAGCCTCATTAACATGCAAATGGTCTTTTAAAGACCTGTGAAGTGCTCGGGTGGTGCGGCTGTGTGTGTGCCAGGGAAGCTGTCTCATCCTGGGCTGCCACATACTACGGGGAGGGCTGCAACCCTGTGAGTCCAATGGGCGTTGCACGCCTGGAGTCGCCTTGGGAAAGGAAGCAAGAAATCCCTGGTGGTGACGTGAGCTGCCTTAGACTACTGAAGGAGGTGCAAGATGTGGCAGGCATAAAAAACGCAGTGAGCAGCAGATATTGTGCAGTGAAAGCCCCTTTGCAAAAATCGACTGGTCACCAATCACTTGGCTGCTATTCCATTTGAGAGTTAAGCTGTGGCTAATGAAGTTGATCATTCAGGCATAATACTGTTGCAAAATGTGCTGCAATACGCCCAATAATTTACACTTTCCTGCGGCATAATTGGACCCTCTCCTGTCGCATAACTCTAGTGGACCCCTATATAGGGTACATGTGACAATGTTTTACCCATTAGTTTACCAACACGATTGTCATCAAGGCAGGAGCAGGAGTGTTTCTCAGTGCGTGCTTAAAAACAACCACTTATTATAAAGCATGCCCCTTTATGAAGTCCTGTAATCTGATGTACTAAGATGAAACGCCCCACCTGTTAAAGAAATATACTTTAAAAAAGTATTAAAAAAACCTTATATATTCTAATATGACACTCACTACATGCTTTGTATGCTAAATTTGCTCAAAGCTCGGCTCGTTCATTGGTACTTCAAGCCAGAGCCGACCCAGCTCGGGTCTGGCTTGGCTCCCTGTTTGTTGGTCCGCACACCTCTGCTGCCGCCACAGGATGAGGGGGCGCAGTGTGATGTGTCTGCACAATCAGGCGAGGGCAGTACGAGGTACAGTGATGCGAGGGCGATAAGTGAGGGGGTCATTTGTTTGCCCAAGTTAGCCAATGCCTGTAAAATTAGTAGCCCACTTAGGTTATGAGCAACTAATTTGCACATTTCTACTATTTTATCGGCTTGGCAGCTCTTTCGCAGTTCAAATTTAGCTTCCGCATCTGACTAACTATGGGATCCTGGGCAAATCACGCTTTCCTTGTGCCTTAGTTGGTTTACATAGTGAAAAGAGCTGACTGGTGCCGTGCGCGAATGTAATATCCAGTCCAGGGACTGAAAGCCAACAGAGAGAGTCACTGCTTGTGCCTGCACTTACTGGTGCTGTGCGTGTGCAGAATATCCAGCCCTGGTGGGCGAGCCAGAAAGGCGACAGGGAGGGGAGCAAAAAGCCTCACTGCAAATCAAAGGCGCGGATTTAACAAAGTGTGACGCGCACCAATGAAAAGCAGGGGTACAGCTTCCACCCCACTTCCAAAAGAAAACCGATGACAATTCTCACTAGTTTTAAAACATTAACTTGCAAAAAGTTTATGCCTCCAAGAATGTGCGATGGGAGAGCTAGAGGGATGCTGACCAAATAAATAATGGTATTTATGACAACATAAACCAGTACAAATACAACGCTTCCTATTTCAAGGCAAATGAGAGCTATTGCATTGCAAATGCTTGTTGTCTCTTGTACTCAAGCAAAGCATCTTTCAAACCCTCGCATTGAACATGGCACACACTGCACTGCGGTATTCCGGACATGTTCTGTCAGATAGGATCTCCCATGTTCCCTGTGTGGTGAACACAGATGCCTTCCCTCACTTCACACCTCCCCCTCTCCCACTCATCCTCTGCCCTCCACATGGCAGCTGCAGCAGGGTCAGTGTTGTAGGGTTGCAGGGGACAGCCCTGTTTGGAGTGGTGGAGCTATGCAGGGTGACGTCAGGAGAGAAAATAGTGCACCGTAGCCGCTTCAGAGCTCCAGACTCCCTCGGGGACGGCGCAGCCCCAGAGCAGACTACACTGTCCGAGGGTACCCAGCGGCCGTGACAGCTCTCTGCGGGCCCAGCCGACCCTCTAAGCTTCGCCCGTGCTATCCACAGCTGCCAAAGGTGACTCTTTTGGGGGAAGTGGAGGGCCCTGCGGGACTGACGAAGTTACATATTGTATTTAATATCATTTAGAAAACAGTGCTGTATATCTGAGGGCAACATTATAGTAGATACAAACAATGAGGGGGTGCAGCTAAATGTGTGGGTTAGAGCCCTTGAGAAAATAAATGAAAGGTTAGTGAGTTTTGAAAATGTGTAATGGTGGTGGGCAATAGTGCCACGCACAGCACATGGCATCACAGGGTGGGAGTGGTAGGCAGCAGAACCCTCACATTGTGAAATGCGGAATCCTCGGGGGGAGTCTCCAGCCTTGTGACATATGAGAAGGGGGCATGGTGGCTTAACACCGGACGGTACTTGTGATCGCTGTCACAATCATACAAAGCCACATTCATTGTGGGGAGACTCGTCGAATTCTGGAGGACCTGGAGAGCTTCTTTTCTGCAGAGCCTGTGCACCCCTCCTAATCAGGAATCCCCACCCCATTATGAAGAATCTCACTGCTCCTCACTTGTCCACGACCCTTCGCTTTTCAGACAGCGTTCCTATCTTATCAGGCTCTGTTTGCTGGCTTGCAGATCGCAAAATGCCTTTTACCATAACCTCTTGAAGCAATTGCCCTGCAGTTTAACCCTGTACAGTCCACGTCAGTGCTGAAGAAATATCCGGACTATTAAAATACAAGCCCCAGCTCCCAACAATACTCCTCCCCACCGACCCCCTGTCCAGTTTGTCATTTGCTACCAGCTGCATAGCGCTGAGTGAAAATGTCGGGAGGGGCTGTCCTGGTAAAGTGTGCAGCTGTGCATGGGTCGAGGACAGCGTTGATGGATGCTAAGGGTAGCCGTGCATGAAAACTTAGCGTACAAGTGCCACTGAAACCGATCGCTTTCGCAATCGCTATTGTAAAAAAAATAAAAAAACACGCCCGCGAGTGGCGAGCATGGCGCGCCACTGCAAGGCATATGTTTTCAAATATCGCGACAAATCTGGGAACGATAATTGAAAACATATGGGCTTTGGTGTGCGTAACAGACACCAATAGGGTGTGGGCGGAGCAATGCGCCTGCCTTTGGCCTATTGCGTGCTCTGTTAACAAAATACATGCACTCAAAGCCCAATGAAGTAGAGCACACAAAAAACACACGCATGAGCGTGTGCGATTCCAGGGTCCATTTCTGAACCCCGGACAAAAGGACTCTCACCTGCACGTGCACTGCTGCACAGTGCAACGCAGGTCGCAAGACCTAAAAAGGGACTTAAAGATGATAAGTTTTCAACAAGGAATATATAGTCCTCTGTATAGTAACAACCAAGAAAAGTATTTTTCACTGTGTTTCTGTCGATGGCGCTTCAACCCTAGACTGTGTTATAGGTATTCAGCAGGACACATGAGTAGGTTTTCCGAGCACAATGGGCAAAAAGGGAAAAAGAAACATTTGTAGGAAGGATTGAGTCAATGGTGGTACTAATTCCAAGCACGAGGAACAGGCAATTCCGGCATGACTGAGGAAGAAGTCACAGGAGTATCCCTGGGGAAATTCAGGAACTATGGAGAGAATGGGCTGTATAAAAGGGAAATCTTTCTAGAGGCTAAAGAGCCGGAAGTGGGGCCAAATGGCTGTAAATCATATGAAATGTGCATTGCTAATGTTCACAGTGGAGTGAAAGATGCACCACAGAGCCCACTCAGTAAAGCAATTGAAGGAAAAGGAACCAGTTGTGAGTATTAGGTCATTTAATGGTTCCAAAATCATGTCAGTAAAGATTCTATTGTTTCCCATTGATTGCTGCTTTTAGTGACCGACATCCCACTGGCAACTAGCCCCTCAAAATAGGCCTAGCATCTCCCTAGTGGCTATGGGAAATCAGTATAAGTAGGGCCCAATGTCATTCATTCCGGTTTCTGGCTTGAACTGGAACTACTGTGATCATCAGACGTTCAGTCAATGCTGCAACAGCAGGAATGTCTTAGGCCTAGTTGGGGCTACAACTGAGTGATGCTTGGAGGGTCAGATGGGGGTTGCAGCTTCTGTGATCATCAGAGGCCCAATTGGACTACAACAGCATGATTGTCAAAGGCCCTCTCAAGGCTTCAATTACATGATTCTCATGAGGGCTGTCATGATCAGTAAGACCTTGTCAGGGCCTTAGCGGCCTCTGGTCCCATTGGCTCTGCAACTGGTGTGACTCCATTGGCTCGTGCCAGGTTCCGACTGTCCTTGGCCCAGGTGGGGCCACATCATCACATCCATCAAAGACCAGTGCAACATAGTCTGCAACTGTGCCAGTGCTGCAGAGTTAAAGTATGAAGGCTAGGTCACCAGCCAGATGGATGTGGCCTACACTTAGTTTCCTACTGCAGCCCAGAAAAGTTGGTGCTTCCTGTGCCGGTGCAGTAAATGTGCTGGAGTACTGCCCTTTCGTGCAATGGACAATCAGAGATTAATACAAGCCATTCCACTATTAGAAAAGGGTAGAACTGGACAGTGAGGGGCAGATTGCGATGTTGGTCGGAAAGCCTCCGGTCGCTAGTCAGAAGCTTTCCAACCGCAGTCAGAGACTTTTTTGACACACATGGTCGGTTTGAGGTCCGACTGCCCGATTACGAATTTGGCAGCAGTAACGTAAACTGGACAGTCATTTCGTTTTGGTTCCGACCGGCTCCTGGAGTCTTCCTGCCAGTTGGGATTGCACCATAATCCCTTAGGGACGCTGTTTCGGCCATCGGGATTATGATGTTGTTTCCCACAGCCTTTCCGTGCCGGCCTGTCCAACACGAAAAGGCTGTTGGAAAGTGACTTTGGGCCTTCCTAGCAGGGCCCCCTTTTCTCCTCGGCTTACAGTTGGTGGCCAAGGGGGTGCTTAGGGTAATCCCTGTAAATCCATGCACTGTGTGGCAGGCACCCTGTGGTGCCTGCATAAGGTGCAGTGTTTTACACAAACACCCATTTCTTCATGATAGCCTGTATTACGGTCGTAATACAAGCTCCGATAGAGAAATTGGAGTGGTCGGTCAGAACTGCCGACCAGAGGTCTGTTGGTCCCGAATCCGAAACAGAGTCGTCCGGAGGCATCTCCGACCGGCATCGTAATAAGCCCCAATATCTGCGGTACATTGTGCACAAGAAAATGCTACAACTGCATTGGATTCATGCTTTACACTGATTTTTCCAGACAGGAGGGAGTTCCAGCGGATAGGAGGCCATACAGGAAAGTATTAGTAGAGAACGATCAGAGGGATTGTAGTGTCTTGAAGACAAATCAGACCAGAGATACTAACAGCTACAGCACATTTCATTTCACATTATTCTGTGCAACTGAGTGATTGAAAGTACTGAGCACAATATTGGATTTATTGTGTCCTTTGGTTGATTTTTTAGGGCGGAGCTTGAATACTCCCACTACCCCATAGCAGTCTGTGAGTGCTCACTCTCCCTACCCTGAGAGTCAAGTATGGGATGCGTTGCATTTGGCTCAGTTTGCAGACCCAAACTAAGAAGGGTCCCTGGCTGCTGGTGACAAACCACCCTAAACCCCTTAGTTTGGGTTAAGTATCCGTTTTTCCCGAGCCCTTTCCAAAAGACATCTGACACACAATGAATTTGTTTTTTGATAAAATGTGAAAAAATGTTTTATAATTTCTCTTACTTTCCCAAGCTAAATTATGAAATTCATCAATTATATTTCCAATAAGGCCAATTTAATGAAGTATAGTTTTATCTAAACAGTGGATAACTGTTTTTTACAAGTATTCACTTTGGGGACAAAGTTTTGCCTCACCATATTGTGTTAATTTATTTATCAACCAGCTTTGTGGGCTTAGAAGACACACTTAGGGGTGACTTATATAATATATAAAAGTAGGTTTCCTATGTGTCAAAGCACTTTTCCTGGCTATGTATCACTTGAGTGGTTTTAAATTGACCAATGCAAAATGTTATGTTTTAAAAAAATATATATATATATATATTTAATTTTATTTTTAATCACAAGTAGAAACAAAAACAAAGAACCATACATTGCACAGAAAGCAAAAAAAAAGAAAAAGAAAGAGAGTACGGAGCATCAAAACAACGAGAGAGCATATACAAAACAGTCATCAACATAATATTTGTCCGAGCCTCATCGAGAATAATTGTAAATGTGTACGCAGACAATACATGACAAAAATGAAAAAGAAAAAGAAAACAATGAAACAGTTAGTCCCACTTCAGACTTGACCAGACCCTCCCAAATTTCACCCTTGAACGTAAACTCCGAGCTTTAGCTAACTACAGCTCCATTTCATAGACCCCCCCCTCAATAATAACAAAAAATCTGGGATTTTGGGACTGGATACATCGATCCAAGCCCTAGCGATGCACAGCCGGGCACAGATAATAATGACTGAGACTAAAGAATTGGATAAATAGCCTGGATCTGATACTGACCCCAATACTATTTCCTTTGCAGTTAATTGAATCTCCTTGCAGGCTAACCTGCTCAGCACACGTGTAACATCATAGCAGAACATAGTTAATCGAGGACACGTAATAAACATATGTCGGTGATCAGCAGCATATTCATTACATTTAGGGCAGTATGATTTCGATGAGACCTGCGAAGTAGCCCATTTCGAAATAACCTGCGAGGTGAATATAGCATAAACATGGTGCGATGTTGTTGCAGCTTTAAATTAATTAAGGTAACAGCAGAGTTGATTGTAGACATTGAGTCAGCATCCTTTTCTATATTAATTCCTATTGCAAACATACGATTAAGTCTAACTAAAATATGCAATCCGTCATTTCCCATTACAGACAGGAAGCTCTGATTAGCTTTCCCAATCTGACCCTGACCTAAGGTCATAAAAATAGCCACAACACCTCTGAGGTATGAGGGAGGGCTGACAAGCTCTTCCCTTGTAAGACATAGTCCCTGACTTGCAGGTACTTAAAAAATGATTTCTGGAATAGCCCAAATTCCTTTTGTAAAGAGGAAAGTGACCTAAAACCACATTCATCATACAGGTGCCCTAACCATGTTATACCACACTGTTGCCACTTTCTACACATCGAGTCTGAGAATATGCCTGGGAGCCTAGGATTGTCCCATAAATAAATGTATTCATGTAGTTCTGGCACAACAAAAGCTTTACAGATATCTTGCCAGATACGATAAATGTGTCGAACTATCTTAAAACGGACTCTCTTGAAGTAATTTGGGTCCCACATATAAAGTAAAAGAAACCCAGTGTTTGGACCAAATGCGACTGATACGAGAACCATATTTTAACCACATTGAGTTCCAAAGGTAGACTCTGGATACAATTAAGGAAGGCTGCGCAAAAATAAGTTTTAAAAACGGGGAGTTGAAACCCGCCTTGCTCGTATGTCAGCTTTATATAGCTGAGAGCTCTCCTGGCTCTACGATAGCCCCAAATAAAACTTCCGATAACACTGTCAAGCCATTTGAAACAAGACATTGGAACTCTTAAAGGAGTAGAGCGAAACAAGTAAAGAAATTTAGGCAAGATATTCATTTCATTTTCACTATGTTGCATCTCCATATAATAGTCAAGGGCAACCTGTGCCACCTACGCAGATCAGCAGTGATATTTTAAAGCAATGGTTCGTAGTTCAAGGCCATAAAATCCTCTGTACGACTGCTGAGACACACCCCAAGACAGATAGCAGAGGCAGTAATACCTATCTAAGGTAAAGCAGGTACTGGAACATAATTAAGGATTGAATGCATTTTATTTAGATTAAGCTTATAGCCAGAAAAGGAACCAAAAAGTTGTGCCTCATGTGTTAATACGGCTATAGCCTCCTCTGGCCCAGTAGTGAATACAGCGATGTCATCTGCATAGGCAGTAACTTTTAACATCATACCGTTGAAGGACAATGGCGAGATAAAAACATTCTGAAGGAGATGCCTAATAAACGGCTCAATGTAGAGAGCAAATAGTAAAGGGGAAAGCGGGCACCCCTGGCGCGTGCCCCGCTGTCTACTAACAGCACTAGATGTAAAACCGTTAAGTTTGATAACAACAGCAGGGTTGCAATAGAGTAGCTGAACCGCAGAGATAAACCTCCGACTGAGGCCTAGAGATAACATAGTACAACATAGAAACCCCCACGCGACTCGGTTGAGGGCCTTCTCGGCGTCCAACATTAGCATCCCGATCCGCTGACCCAACTGACCAGTGACATAAAAAGCTGCAAAAAGGCAGTATATATATGTGCTACCGTGTCCCTACCTGGAACAAAACTGTAGTGTTCTTCTGAAACCAATAAATGTATAAGTGGGGCAAGGCGGAAGCAAGAAGCTTGGACATTTTTTTTGCATCCGCATTAATAAGGGATATCGGTCTATATGACCCTAAGTCAGCCACAGGTTTGCCCTTTTTGGGGAAGACCACAATATTAGTTCTATTCCACAAAGGGGGCGCCTCCCTGCAGTATGTCGTTAATCAACTAAAGGAGAACTGGCATCAATACATCACTGAAAGTTTTATAAAACTCAAGCGGGATGGTGTCCTCACCCACACCTTGCCGCTGGGCAGAGTCCCAATTTCTACGTTCAATTCCTCAATGTCAGCATTGCTCTCTACGCCCAAGGATTGAGACACATTCAAAGAAGGTAAGACGCTCTCTTGTAAATAATTCGTAGCCACTTGTCGGTTATAGCTTCCGTATTCCATATATAAACTAGCACAAAAAAAACTAAATTGCTCCGCTATGTCTTCGGATTTCGTGTAGGTAGCACCATCCACACCATTGATTTTCTTAATGTGTGATTTAGCCCTCTGGTCAGCAAGTTGGTAAGCTAGTACCCTTCCCACCCTCTCTCCATACTCATACTGCCTTGTACTAAACTTAAGGAAATTGTTAACAACTTTATCCTTCAACCTTCTGCTAAGTTTCGCTCTAACAGCAATAATCTGGGCATATATATGTTGTTCACTCATGTCTTTTGAAGCTATTGCACGGGCAAGTTGCTGTTCTAACTCAATATATTGCCTATGTTCATTACCTAACTGGTTACTATTAAATCGGTTCTGCTTGACTATATACTGGAGAGCAGCCCCTTTCACACAGGCATTTAAGCAGTCCCATACCAAAGCGAGAGATGTGGTATAGAGATTGTTAACAATGTATTCCTTCAAAACCTCTTGCATATGAGTTATAAAAACAGAATTGCTTAAAAGGTGCAGAGGGAACGAGAATTCCCTAACTTGATCTTGTGTAAACGAACCAAAGTATACAGTGAGCAAAATAGGATTATGGTTCGAGGTTACCTTTGGACATACGAACATTGATGCATTGGACAACAGCCCATGATTAGTAAAAATTAAGTCAATCCTAGAGTAATGTTTATGGGGTGAGAAAAAAAAGTGAACCCCGATGTTGTAGGAAACAATGTCCGCCACGCATCATCCAGTTGATGGATATGTAATAGATCTCGTATCGCGGCCCTTACCTGAACCATTCTAGCTCTTGCAAGCGTATTTGTAGTATCATTTCTTTTATCTAGGATACAATTGAAGTCTCCCATTACAATAAGATCCCCAGCCCATTCTAAGAGTTCAGATTTTAAGTAAGAGAAAACCTCAGGACAGTCAACATTAGGGCCATAATCCATGCATACTGTAACCTTGCATCCGAGAATTAAAAGCTGCGCGATTGCCCACCTACCCCGACTATCAGCATGTGTACGCAGTACAGCTATGTTGGAGTATTTGTTTTTCATTAGAGCGACCCCCCGTATGGATGCCGTCTGTGAAGTACAGACAATCAAATCTTAACCAAGTTGTTTGAAAAAGCTTCTATCTTTATAGGCCAACTGCGTTTCAGCCAATCCAACTATTTGGGGCTTAAATCCTTTAAGCTCTTCAGCGACCAATCGTCTTTTACTAGCCAAGTTCAGCCCACAGACGTTCCAGCTCATAAATTTGACTCTAGACATTACCATGATTCTGAAATGCAAATAGTACTCTATCCGTAACCACAAAAAGAATTTCTCCCTCAACCGATGCTCATTACTATTTTTAAACATTTTCTGCGCTACTTTAACGATGCTGTGACTATTTAACCCCACTCTACCCCCAAACCGCTTAAACCACCCCCATCCCCCCACCCAGTTTCTTAGAGAAGAAATCCTGACCCAACAGCAACTGAAAGACGCCACGACCACCCCCTCAGGGACCCCCACCAAGCCCCCACACCATGACTCCTCCGTCCGCACCCACCCAGTACGTGAACCACCCAAAAACTGAAAAAAACTTTTTCTTAAACAGCGAATAGAGACCATCTTTCATTATTATATTCCGAATGACATTTCCAACCCCCACATGCACATAAAAATGAAAAATCAAGCCAGGATGTTATATTGAGCAAAGATTGGGGTGGTTTGCCAATTAGCCAGTGCCTTTTTAGCCTCCTGATCACTTAAAAAGAAGTATGAGTGACCACCCTTGATAACTTTAAGCCGGGCAGGCTCCTGCAAAAAAACCTGGGAGCAAACAGACTTAAATGAGTCCATGAGCTGATGAAGCTGCCATCTCTTATCCATAGTTGACCTACACAAATCAGACCTCACAAAGATTGACATAGAGTTCACTTGAACAGGAGCCGTTGGCCGGGCCTTAAAAAAAATCCTGGTGGAGCAGGAAGTTACCCAAGAATACCAAAATAGGCCTAGAAAAGTTAGTTTTGGCTTGAGAATTTGATGACAGGAATAGTGGGAGACGATGTGCTCTTTGAACTTGTGTGTCCATATCCCAGTCCTCTAAGTCCGGGAAAGCCTTCTGTAACAAATCAACGACAAATGTACGAGGATTAGGGCCTTCCCTCCCTTCCGGTACCCCAAAAATCCTCAGATTATGACTCCGCTACCGATTTTCAGGATCATCAAATTTAAGCTGCATTGATACCAACTGTGACTCCAGTGAGGTAACCAACTTGACCGTGTCAGTATTCACTTCCTCCATGCCTGCCACCCGCTGTTGCAGCTCAGAGACATCAGCTGCTAGATGGTGAACCTTGGTAGTGACCTCAGATAATGCTTTTTTAATTTCAGTACAATCCACCCTTGCCTGTTGGTACAATGACCAACAGACCATGGGGAGAAGAGAAAGAGCCACACACTGCAGGTGGAGTGTTAAGTTAAGCTGGTGTTGACCTCTTAGACTAGAGAAGTACCCCATCAGCAGTCTTTTGACCATAAGCGGAGCCAGCGCCCGTGGCTGAAGATTGTACATGGTCCATATTGTGTAAGCCGGTAATGGCCACGTTGGAATTTCTAATTGGTTGATGGACTGAAGAGGTGATACATGAGGTGGTAGCCAGCGAGTCTAAGCGACCGTTGAGCGAAGTGGGAGCCATCATGTCCCCCTGTGCACCTGCATTGGATAGTCTGGAAACAATAGTTCTTACTTCACCCTTTGATGAGACCCCTTTCTGTAGTGGGCTTACCCCCGGACCAGCCTTAATAGAGCTTGATGTCCCCTTCAATTGTCCGAGTGCATCTAAGATCTGAGCCTTCTTTCCAGTGCCCCCACGGCCTCTACCACCTTTTCCAATCTGACCCGATTCCGGCCCTTTCCCTTCGGGGTTCTCCCCCCCTCGGGAGTATTACCCCCTGGACTATGCTCAGCATCATTATTATTACTGAAGTTATCACTGCCCTTACCAGAAAAAGAAGAGTTAGCAGGAGAGTCCAAACCCTTCCCTAACTCCACAACTATGTTTGCCTGCTCTGTGCTACATCTAGTTTCATCGCCAGTTCGGTCTGTCAGGCAGTTGCCACCAATGCCCGGGCTGATCTCCTGCACAATTCATTTAAATGATCAGAGGAGCCTTCAATGTGTGACCCCTCGAATTGAGGAATGCATTCAAGGACAGGAGAAATAATACCAGACTCATCACCGCCAACATTGAGTAGTAGAGAAAGTGGAAGGGGTTCAACAGGGACCGGATCCACCAAGCTCACTCCCACTGAAGAAGAATTGGTTCTCGGAATACTAATGGAATCCTCTGTGCCACCCCAGCCCTCATTAACTGCAGCATTGAGTACTTCAACCATCTGGGTGAGTGGGATATCATATTCAGATCCACAGGACCGGAGAAGCACAGTAGCCTTCCCTGAGCATAAAAGTTTAAGAATAGGCTTCCCCACCTGAGGATCAGTTAAACAGCCTGGTACACTGTTACATATCGGGGCTCTCCGAGACATGGTAACATTGTCATTTTCAGAAACAGCCTGACCGTCCACAGATTCCACCGCTACGAGGAGACCTCCGCTTTCAACGTAGACCTCAATCCGCCCCTGACGAGTTGTCCATGGGGGGGCCATCACTCAGAGCTTTACCTTGAGCTGGAATACAGAACCCAGCATCTGTCTGCTGCTGCCACCGCTCCTGGTCTCCACCCCGCCAGCAAGACTGCTGCAAGAACACCTCGGATCACGAAAATCCGACACCGGGAGCCACACCGGTTTTTGAAGCAGCCCCCTAGCTGTGAACCACCTTGCAATACGAGCGCAGTGTATCGGATGTATGACGTTACCACGCATACTATTACCACGCATACCATTACAACGCGGTATTTACAACGCATACTGTTACAACGCATATCTCTTGGAGGTGCTGGATAGTGGTAAGTATAATTTTATATTCCAACTCCAGTCCCCGTGGACACTAGGGAAGATGTTGGATATAAAATTAAACTTATTCCCTATCCTAGAGCGCCCCCAGCGCAATGCGTTGTAATGGCATGCGTGGTAATGCCTGCGTTGTAAGTGTAGTGCGTGGTAAAAAATGCGTGGTAAACGTTGTATACCCAGTGTATCACACAGCTGATGCAAGTGAGCCGGCACATCCGTCAATCCGCAGGGCCAGAGGGAGAGCAGCCGAGTACTGCTGAATTAGTCGGCCACAGCCACAGCCCACGCCACCACAGAAAAGAAAGAAAACCCTGCAAGTATATATCACCTTCGGCAGTTTACTTTCACCATTTCCCGTTTTCTATACAAAGTCAGTAGCGGCTCACACTGCCATTTGGGATATATTTTTTCCATTTAATCACCGCATTTCTTAACCGCCGCCAGCCGTTGGGTGTCGGGTAGCAGGAGAGGCATTGCTGCGGGCTGCTGGAGACCCCGGGAGAGAGCAGACATGCATCCTTCAGTGGCGGAGTCGATCCGCCATATTCCTTCAACTCGCAAAATGTTCTGTTGAACGTGATTAATTTGCATAATGCACAGAATTTTGGATCCCACAAATCATGCAAAATTGTGAAACCTATGCAAAAGAAATATTTTCCACAGAAAACTAGTTGGAACACAGAAGGTCTTGCTGGAGAAATGTTTGAGCACAAAATGTGCAGTGAGAGACAAATACTCCATACAGTATTCCCTTTGTCTGTACCTCAAGTGAGTTTTGAATGTGAGGTGTGCCCTTGTGTTTGGTTTACAACCAAGATACCCCAAAGTGCAGTTTGCATTAATTAAGCTTAATTTTGTGCAAATTTTCAAATATTTCACATAATGTGAGGGACAAAAGTACATATTTATGCAGAACAAGTTAATTTTTTTAAAGACAAGTACCGCCATATATCTATATGGCGTAAATGCAAACCGTAGACATGACATTTTCTGCAGAAACCATAACATTGCTAGAAAGGTAGGCAGCCAGCTGGATATAAGGATTTTAAAAATTCATGTTTGAGGGGAGAGTGCATAATGAAAAATCTACCACAAAATTATTTGTGGTGTAAGATTATCATTTTACACACAGACAATGTAAAGTTAGATAATATCAACTGCAAAAATATTGTGAACCAAAACAACGGCATTTCATTAGTAAGTATGCAAATTTAAATATTATTATATTATTAGAATTTATTACATTTTAATTTTATTTTTAAAATAATAATACTTGTAAAAAATGTAATAGATGCAATTAATATATTATACAATTAGTATGTTATGTTATGTTAAAAAGTATTTATTGAGCACACTGGCGCTAAGATAGACAGAGAACGGAACCTGGGAACGTCAGAAGAAGGGGAATTAGTGATACGCTTGTCTAAAGAGCCATGTTTTTAAAGCTTTCCTAAATGACATGAGATCCAAGCAGGACCTGATCTCAAATGAGAAGGTGTTCCAGAGGCGAGATGCAAGAACAGCAAATCTGCAGCCACCATAACGTTTGCGTTTGAAGGCGGGTGTCTGGAGGAGGGCTTGGTGAGCAGAACGCAGATTGCGGGAGGGGGTGTGCCTGATGATGAGATTATGATGAGTATAATAAGCTCCAATACAAGATTATAATTAAAATAGATGTTTTATATAAACAAATATAATTTTATTGTATATTAGTATATATTTTATATAAATTATTAATTTATATTACATTTAAAAATACCAAATAAAGATGTCTAATTATTACTACTTTTCAAATACACTTGGAAACATATTTTATATTTATTAAACCATTAAAAATACATTTTGTAAATAACAAACGATAATATTTTGCAATACAAATTTACATAGGAAAAAACAGGAAAGCATTTAAAAACAAAAGACAGAAATAATGAAATAATTTTAAAAATAGAAATTTTAAATTAAACACCCTCAAAATAACTTATAAAACCCAGAATAAAATACAAAATAGAATCCTAACTCTAATGTCCTAGCCTAACAGCTAGGGCAGTCAAACTCGAAGTTGGGGAACTGGGTTTGAGAAGCTCAACATCCTGTAATTCTGGGCAAAAAGCACTTAATCTCCCTGTACCTAACAAAAAAATGTCTCAGTCGCTAACGCAACTGGTACTCATGTAAAATGCTCAAATACGTTTGGGTCTAGTTCGCGCTATATAAAACTCCCCCCCCCCCCCAAATATTTACAACTTTAACTCCCATTCTACAAATACTGTAGGTTCGAAGGGGGGTGATTTACTATTCTAAGAAAGGCTGGGGATAATACATACATTGAAGGAGTCAGATTTCAAATTTTATCTGCAGTTCAGCAAACACTGGTGAAAATGCATTCACAGGGAGGGGATGGGACATACTATTCCAACTCCAGTCTAAGGAACACTGGGAAATGTGCAAAGATGTAGCAGTCAGATTTACAATTCTAGTTCTATTTTAACAAACATTGGGGAAAGTGATTATATTAGGGAGATGAGATTCACTATTTTAACTTCAAATTTAGAAACATTGGGGAACGTGCATATATTTGAGGTGGGTCCCATTCAGTACAAATAAATAATACAAGTACCCATTATACATTAAGTTAACTATATGAAAACCTAGAAATTACTAAAATATCCTAAATTTGAAAACATTAACTTGTCAGAAATGTTACAGAATTGTTAAAATAATGAAAACTATAAAAAAGAAATAAATACGATGTCTTAAACTCCCACCTAAACACACAAACCAAAGATTTATATTTGATTAAAAAACAAAACCCAACCCAGCCATTCCTTATTATATCACTAACCCATTAGAAGTTACAAAATTTACTTTGAGAAGTATACGCACAAATATGTTTACATTTTAGTATTAATTACACATACAATTAACAATTTCAAGTTTTAAGAAATGTGCACTAATATTAGGTTAATTACTCACTCAATCCCCGAACAAACCCCAGAACCAAAATTGTATTTCAATATGCTATTTTAAAAAATAAAACATTGAAATAAATAACCAATAAAACCTAAAAACAATTAACCTTTTAATTAGTATACGATTAAAGACAATACATATATTCAACCCACCCAAAAAATTCCACATTCTCAAATTTAAACTTAACAAACATTTATTTTTAAAGTATTAAACTTTAAAAATTGACTTCAATTTATTAAATAATGAACATATTATTCCATTAACATTCATTCATATATAAGTAAAGAACACTACTCTCCTAATCCCACAATAAATTAAATCCCCCTAAAATACACATTACTATACTTTTAAGAAAGAGCTGCCCATCCTGTACCAGGGAGATGCTTGACCCCAGAAGTGGGAACCAAAGTTGTTCCTGCGCAAATTGCAAACCAGAGTTAGTCATAAGTACATGTAAATAGTAGAAGGCAAATACCTGCAATAGTACCAATGTGTTATTGATACAAGCATTTTGCTTATCTAAGTATACTTACTTTCACAAGATTGTGGTAGACAATGGGTAGATGATATCTTGGATGCAATATAGCTGCAGTTGAATATTCTGGTACTACACCTTTGGTCACACTGCTAGGACCAATTGAAATGTATTTTCATACACATAACCCACAATTGTGGTTGACCAATACACAGTTAAAGCAGTGGGAAGTGTCACTGCTCTTTTTATTTTTATTTTATGCAATTTGTTGAGCGCACGATTACCCACGGGTGTCTTGGCTTTTGAAGCTGAGATAAACATGGAATGTCAAAGAACCTATCTGAAATATGATGCCTGGATTAATTGTGTGCATAGAGTGCTTTTCTGTTAATCCATTTGTGATATTTTAAACCATGTTTATCAAAGACTTCCATGTCAGAGCCAAGTCAGCTCCACCTGATGCATCTCTGAGCCACACTTAAGCAAGTAAGACTTAGTAAAAGACATTTCACACAGGACAATGTGTTGAGGGCAACGATATGAATTAACCTTCACAACCAAACACTTATTTTTTCAAAGGGTCATGTTCCTTTTTGCCTTATTTGTTTATGCTTTGACTCATGCATGTTTCACGCCTTTCAGCAGCACTAATGGCTGTCATTGTGTTGCCAATGTGCACACAAGAGATTGAATTCAGTTTGTGTTTCGAAGCTAGGGTATCGTTGAAGGTATGCCGTTCTCGAAAGTAGACCAGGGAGCTCTGCTGTTATAGAGAAGTTGCACTAATTTAATACCCTGCTTTACATTTACCATGTGTACAGCAAATAAATTATCACTTCTTGAAACATTGTAAGGGATCTGTAGAAATGACACATTGGCCCTCGTCTGACCCAACCCTCTCTCAAGGGATTAGATTTTCTCATTTTGGCTTTCCTGTATGGGTGGATCATTTAAGCCATGTTAGCACTTAGCCACAACATCAGGGCCCAGACCAGAGTTTAAACATGTGCACCTGCATGCTACTGAAAGAAAGAATTTCTGGAAATCTTTAGCAGGGGGTGGGGGTAATAAACAATTTATTCTGACAGGCATTCTCACATAGGGGGGCAGGTGGTTGACTCTATCACAAAAGGGTGTGTCCAGATTGAATGCTTGCTATTCAGTCTTGCCCAATAACCTTCACTGTTGAATCCACCAATGAAATTGGCTGGTAACAGGCTGGGTTCGCCCTGTCCCCTTTTTTAACCTCATGGGCGCTATTGTAATTATGGCCGTATGCTGAGATTTTAAAAAACCCATGTTACATGACGAGCTGGGCTCGTCATCAGCGTGCGAGGAGGCTACACCATGACGAGCCCAGCTCGTCATGAGCGTGGAAGGGGTTAAAAATAGGCACAATTACTGATTCCTACCAACTTGATAAAAAACCTTGTGAACTATATGAATTGAAAGCCTGCATTATAAGTGGTCCCCTAGTGCTAAATTTGATTAAAAGAGATCCCCCCGGATGCCGTCAGGCCCTGGGGACTTACCACCCATACTTGAGTTTATGGCCATATTAACCTCAATAAGGGTAAAATCTAATGGTAATTCTAGAGGTATAAAAGGAGGCTCAAGGTCAGCCGCAGTCGACAGAGTTCCCTGGTCATCTGGCAATGAGTTATTAAACAGCTTTAAATAGTGTGATATCCACTCTGATTCAGTAATAGCAATCTCTATAGTTGCACTCAACGGAGCTGCTCCCTTTCCCCCCAGTGCCTTGAGACCCTTGCGGGTGAGTAGTTGCGATTTTCCAATCTCTGATTGATTGATTGATTGATTGATAGAGAGTCTATATTATAGAATTTTTGGTTTCTCTCAGAGAATGCTCACACAGAACCAAAACAAAATGATTTTAAATGTTTAATATATATATATATATATATTATGGCAGCGTGAACAAGGGCTTTCTGCTCGAAACGCGTCGCTGGTTCTGTTGAATAAAAACATCTTTTTGCTGACTCTGATGATCCGGTCCTCATTTTTGCTGGCGTGGAGGCGGTGTCTGCGAGCGCAGAGCGAGCTGGGGAGGAACTCTTTCTTCAAGGCGAAACGCGTCGTTGCTGTTGGTTCTTGCATTAAAATCTTTGTGGAACCTCCCCTGTGTGTGGTACTTTCCTAAAGGACCGATAATCCTGGGATGTTTGGAGCGTAATTTGAAGATACGGGTACACCCCCGTTTTGTGTGCACCCACTCGTGTGTGCAGCCGGTTGGTGTTTAGAAGCTGTTTGGATTTGTTACCAGCTGCACCGAGTTTGCCCTATGAGTCACGCATTGCCGAGGATCCGGAATTACTGCCATTAATTCATATGAACTTCTACAACTTGGCAGCTCATTGGTTCCGGGTAAGGCGCAGTGTGCGCATTAAAGACTTACTTAGACTTTTCCACGCTGTGGGCATTTAACTCAGAGTGAAGGGGATTATACAGCGCAATTTTGGTGGTAGTCGCGGCTGCACTACCGTTATCATGTTTTGCGAGGCAGAGAGAGGAGAGGCAGAACAAGGAATGTTCAAAAATAAGAAAAAATCAGATGGCACACAAAAGGCTGGTGCAAGTCAAGCCAACGGGGCCAATATGTCTCTACAAACCAAACTGGTCTCACTGGAGCATTTGTATGAACGCAAGATCAGAAAATGGTGGGAGGCGACTTCATTACAAAATTATATTGATGTCGACCGCGTCCCCAGAGGCTTGAGGATATACACCATTCCAGCGTACGAGAACCCGGACCCGAAGTTGTTAGATGCATGGGCAGAACATACTGCTGCATCGTGTAAAGGGAGTCTGAAAATATTAGTACGCTTTGCCTGGAGTGTTAGAGATAAGGCTTTGGTACAGATCAAAGAAATCGAGGATGAATTATTAAAAGAGGAAGACCAGGTGACCCTGGGGGAAAAACGAGAACTAATCAAAAAGCGTTTGAAAAAGTATGAACAAAAAATCAAACAACAAAAAGAAGAAAAATTTGAAAGGGACGAAAATGATTATCGTATGGGAAGAGTACTGACCTTCGCAAAGAAGTATGATAACACCAGAAGGTAACTAAAGAAAAAGATGAGTGGGCCAACAACTGGTGAACCGGCTACCTCAGAGTCTGATGCCAATCCTGATGATGTAATCAGTGAAGATGGCAGTGAAGACGCTTCTTATTTTCACGTGGAATATCAAGTCATGCGCAACAATCAACTAGAGGGAGGCAGGGGAAAGCCCCCGGACAATCAAGCGGCAAGAGGAAGACGCGGCGGGGGGGCCGCTGGAAGAAATCCATTGGGCGCTCCACCTGTGACACGCAGCATGAAAAAGTTCTACAAAAAGAAGAACTGAGACATAACCAAGATCCCATAGATCCCAACGATAATCTTACCATCATTAATCTGACGGATAAAGTGTTAACGAATGAGGAAAATTCGACCCTTAAACTGGGCTTATCCTCTTGTCCGCGCAGGAATTTCGAATTTGCGCAGACACGTATTGACGTTTTCAAATTTGCCAGAAAGTTGAAACTACATAAATTTTTCAAACTTAAACCACCCGGTGAGCACAATGTGGCCAGCAAAGATTTGGATTGCACTGAACTCAGATGCAGCGAGCTGGGAGGCCTGAGAGCAATAGAAGGTCTCCACCTGGAAATCAATACAGAAGGTGATGGTGAGGTAACCAATACCCAAATGCTAGATAATTGGGAGGTGCAACAAAAAGGCGGGGCCAGTGATTTCAAACCGGCCTCTACATTTATGCCAATAATGGGCACTGACGCCATTGATACTTTTTCCGACGCTGTAGTGAGGGATCTCACTAGATTACGGATCATGAGTAAACATGTGCCCAAAAAAGACAACTTCACCAAAACCCAGCAGCTTGCATTGACTACTCTTTGTGAGGATTCAGGCCTGGTATGTAAGCCCTCTGATAAAGGGGGAAACATTGTTCTACTCACAGCCACCCAATATGAAACGGAGGCTCGTCGCCTATTGGGAGATGCCAACACTTATATAACTGTGAATGAAAGAACATACAATCAGAGTGTGGTCGACTATCACGACATGATATCCAAATGGTACAACATCAACATGTTAAACACAGATGAATATCTGTTTTTACGTTGTCTGAGTCCTGTGATCCCCACTTTTTACTACCTACCTAAGGTTCATAAAGATTTACTAAATCCTCCAGGCAGGCCCATTGTAGCTTCCAATGGGAGTTTGACAAAAAATCTTTCTATTTATGTGGACTCGTTTTTGTCCCCTTTGGTGATGTCCCTGAAATCTTATTTAAGAGATACCAAACACTTTCTGAACTGCATTGATGAAGTGGCCTGGAAAAACACGTATTGTATGCTGGTGCTTGACATCACCAGTCTATACACGTGTATAGCTCATGGCGATGGACTAAAAGCTATGGCCAGTTTCTTGGATAAACGTCCCATAAGATTTTATGAGCACAACAAAATGTTGATGGAATTTATGATGTTTAGCCTGAATAATAACATATTTTTATTTGGCAAGCAACTGTATAAACAGATGTCCGGAGTCGCGATGGGTGCCTGCTCCGCCCCAAGCTTTGCGAACCTTTTCGTGGGTTGGTGGGAGGAGCAGGTAGCCTGGAGCGAGAAATATCAAGAATGGGACAGCCGGATAATAGGGTGGTATCGTTACATAGTCGATCTTTTCATCATTTTAGAATGCCCTATAGAAACAGCCAACAATTTTGTAGAAGCTCTGAATGACAATGAGATTAATTTAAAATTTTCAGGACAAATCAGCCAAACTTCTGTCAATTATCTTGACCTTACTGTCTACATTGACAGTTTTGGTAAAATGCAGACGAAATTGTTTAGGAAAGAGACGGCGGGCAACTCCACGCTCTTTGCTACCAGTAGTCACCCCAGTCAATTAATTGATAGCATCCCTTATGGGGAGTTATTAAGAATAAGAAGGAATAACTCCAATGATGGTGACTTTCAGAAAGCGGCCCATGCCAGCATGCAAAGGTTCAGAATAAGGGGCTATAGTGACAGTGTATTATCTAAGGCCTATGAGAGAGCTAGGAAGATGAGATGAAATGAGCTACTTAAATCTAAAAAGATCTTGAAATCCAATAATGGTAGCTTTCGCCTCATTACTACTTTCTCGCACAATGCAGGTCAAATTAAGAAAATACTAAGAAAGAACTGGAACATTTTATTGTCTGATAATACTATTAAGGCAGACTTACCACCGAATCCCCTTTTAACCTTTAGAAAGGCTAGATCGTTAAGGGATCACTTAGTCTCCAGTCACTACTCTGCCCCTGAAAAGACCCCTAATTTGCCTGTACTTAATGGTTTTTATCCTTGCGGTCGCTGCAAGGCCTGCAAATATAGTAAGCGGACGCTTACTTATAAGATACCAGGCGTTGCCAATCCAAAAAGAATTATGAAATTTCTGACCTGCTCCACACCCTATGCTATTTACTGCCTCTCATGCCCTTGTGGCCTGAACTATATTGGCAGCACCACCAACGCAGTGAAGCTTAGGGTTTTGGAGCATATGCGTGCGATCGCTAAAAAGGATGATGCCTACCCAGTAGCGATGCATTTTGCTAAAATGCATAAAAGCAACATGGACCTGTTGGCATATATATGCATAGATAGTGTACCAGCAAGTATTAGAGGGGGTGATCGTCTACTCAAGCTTAGACGACTCGAATCGAGATATATAATTGATTTACAGAGTAAGCACCCTAATGGCCTTAACATGCATGAGGAGTTGTTAGTTCATTTAGGCTGATTGGCTGGGCATTGACTTTCTGCATATCTTGTATTACATTTAACCCTTGATATCCTTTGACTATACCTTTCCTTATCCCCCATCTTTTTCATCCATGTTTTATTGGAACCATGATAAGTTAGTATGAACATTGATGATATTGTATATTTTTATATATTCATTTTAATTGACTTTTTTGTACTAATGGCATCTGGATGAATTTTTGTTACTCATGCTTAACTTGAAGATTTAACATGCATTTGCCCATCCAGGGCGAGATAGAGTTGTGGTGTGGTACCATATTTATCTGTGTATTCATTTAAGCTATATGCACTTTAATATATATGCATGGGGCATGCACATGTGGCGGCATATTGCCGCGATAGTTCCCCTCCCTTGCATTATTACTATCGAGTATTTTGAATTTCATGTTTGGTTCCACACGCACGCCCATCCAGGGCTAAATCATTCTCAATATTATGTGTGTGACTGTGTTTACTCTATTTTGCGGTAGATTGCTATTTTCAATTGCATTTCTTGATTTATGTATTTCACATATTTCTTTACATGCGTATTTATTTATGTTGAAATGTTATTCAACTTGCCTGCATGTAGACGATGTGTATTGTAGACCGTTCCATACATGGACTGGCGACCATGTATGTATTGCACAGTCCTACCTTGCTTTTCTTTAAGTTGCATGACGTATTTTTAAACTGACGGGCACCTCGGCTCTTTGCACAACTTGACGAAGCCCCAAGGCGAAACGCGTCGTTGCTGTTGGTTCTTGCATTAAAATCTTTGTGGAACCTCCCCTGTGTGTGCTACTTTCCTAAAGGACCGATAATCCTGGGATGTTTGGAGCGTAATTTGAAGATACGGGTACACCCCCGTTTTGTGTGCACCCACTCGTGTGTGCAGCCGGTTGGTGTTTAGAAGCTGTTATATATATATATATATATATATATATATATATATATATATATATATATATATATATATTCGAAATGAAAGTCCTTTCTTGGATACAATCTCCTCGTTTATACTAATATGTACAGAAGATTGTTTTTATAAGGTCTTTTTGTTTACTAGTTTTGTATAGTTTTGCACTATTTTGCACATATTTTCTTAGAGCTGAATTTGATATGTAAATTACAGGATATTATTCATGACGGTCATTGGTTTATAAAGGCCCACTTGGGCATATTTTTGCACAAACACGAGCAGCGCTATGAGCTATGATGAAAAAGTAATTCATTGATTACTGTGCATTGTATGGATCAGTTGACAAATGGACTACAGCTTTAAACATAAAAGCTTGTGCAAAGTTGGGGAATTTCTTTCAGAAATCTGGTTTGTCTATAATTGTGCTTATCAATGTATCCAGTTACGTATATTGTGTTTTAAGGGGAAGAATTACCTTTGAACTTTTGTAAGCTTATTTATTTATTTATATTTATATTTATATATATTTATTGAATGATGCTTAAACTATTACGCATAAACTTTTGCACAGTTCATTCATGATGCTGCTAATAGTAACTTGTTGCTCTCCATGCAATTGTTGCACTACGATGTGGTCATTTCCTGTCACAGTACTTTAAATTCAGTTTCTTCTTGCTGCAACGCGTCATGTGATCAAAACCTGAGTGGGGGTCGAAACGCGTAATGGCGGACTGGCTGGGCAATTAAATAAATAAATCACTTTGATTGGCACTATCTTTGGGGTCCGCTTTTCATTGTTTTCTGTCCAAGCGAGGCAGCTGCAGGCGGTGAGTTGCACTTATCATATATATATATATATATATATATATATATATATATATATATATATATATATATATATATATATATACAGATATCTCACGCTGAAGAGGCGCAAGGAAAGTCGCACACAGGATCGCTATTTCACAGGAGAGTATTTATTAACTTGACACGTTTCGACAGCACTGTCTTTGTCATATATATTACCTACTGGTGGTTGCCAGTAGGCCAGTAGGTAGTTATAGTTAGAACCTAGTTTCCATAGGAAAGCATGTTTTGATTTGCTGATAACTTTGGCATTGTTTGATGCATCTTCACAAAATTCCCCCAACAAAAAGTCTATCCAGGTCAGCTCCTATCCGGAAAGTTTGTGGGTGATTCGTCAAGCAGGGACTGAGAAAAAAGGGGAGTCCCTAAACAAGTTTTCCCCATGTTCATTTACATAGGAAATTTTGAGAGAGGCTACAGCCCCCCTCCAAATATATTTGAAAACAAAAAAATACTCGCCATGCCCACATAGATAGGGTCCCTGAGGCTGAAAATTGCCTCGGAAAGGGGGCTACACGACCAACCCTCCCAAAAATAATTTTTGAAAAAGGATGGCCATTCCCCGGGGATGGGGTCCCCGGGTCCAAAATTGGCCCCGGGTGGGGGGGGGGGACGTTTTTTAAAATAAAATAATAAAAAAAAAAGAGCAGGCCCTGGTGGACGGGGTCCCCAGGGCCACAATTAATGTAAAAGAAGGGGGGCCACACAGCCCCCTTATAAAATAAAATATATATTTTTTAAAGGCCGGCATCGCTGTTAGGCCCCACCCACTCCCTGTAGCACTTAGCTGACACGGGCCCTGGCGCGTTGTAAATTGGGAAATTAATTCCCCTTAAATATTGAGGGTGCCTGGGGCCAACGAGCCCCCCAGGTACCTCCAGTATGTGCCAGGGAGCTGAGTTGCAGAGGTGTTCAGAGGCCACGCCCCTTTTTACACTTCTCTGCAACGCAGCTCTGTGGTGCTTACTGGAGGTACCTGGTGGGCTAGTTGGCCCTCAGGGACCCTCAGGACTCAAGGATAATTGATCCCCCAATTTAAAACACGCCAGGGGTGGCGTTTGCACAGTGGTGCAAGGAGCGGGCGGGACAGACATAGCAAGTGTGCAAACGCACCACCTGGCACATTGTAAATTGGAGGATTAAGTCCCCTTCAATCCTGAGGGTCCCTGGAGGCAAACTAGCCCAACAGGTACCTCCAGTACGCGCCAGGGAGCTTCGTTGCAGAGAGGTGTTCAGAGGCCATGCCCCTTTTTACACCTCTCTGCATCGCAGCTCTGTGGCGCTTACTGGAGGTAGCTGGTGGGCTAGTTGGCCCACAGGGACCCTCAGAACTCAAGGTGATTTATTCCCCCAATTTACAATGATCCAGGGGGCGAGTTTGCACAGTGGTGCAGGGAGGGGGCATGGCATGATGAAACAAGTGTGAAAACGTGCCCAATGGTGCATTTTAAGTTGGGGGATTAAGTCAACTTGAATACTGAGGGTCCCTGGGGTCCAACTAGCCCACCAGGTACCTCCAGTAACCGCCAGGCAGCTGAGTTGCAGAGAGGTGGTCCAAGACCACGCCTCCTTTTTACACCACTCTGCAACGCATCTCTGTGGTGCTTACTGGAGGTAGCTGGTGGGATAGTTGGCCCCCAGGGACCCTCAGGACTCAAGTGGACTTAATCCCCAAATTTACAACACACCAGGGGGTGGGTTTGCACAGTGGTGCAGGGAGGGGGTGTGGCCTGATGGGATAATTATGCAAACGCACCCTGTGGTGCATTTTAAGTTGGGGAATGAAATCCCCTTGAATCCTGAGAGTCCCTGGGGGCATACTAGCCCACGCAGTACGTCCATTAGGCGCCACAGAGTTGCGTTGCAGAGAGGTGTAAAAAGGGACGTGGCCTCGGACCACCTCTCTGCACTTTAGCTCTGTGGCACTTCCTGGAGGTACCTGGTGGGCTACTGGGCCTCCAGGGACCATCAGGATTCAAAGGGAATTAATCCTCCAACTTAAAAGCCGCCAGGGGGCGCTTTTGCACAGTGGTGAAGGGAGGGTCGGGCCTGATGTGACATGTGTGTACTTATGCAATCACTCCGCCAAAACCCAAGCACTTATAAATTCATAATGCACTCTCCTTTCAGCACTCTAATCATCCAGTCACTACCCATGCACTCATGCAATGACCCATGCACTAACTCATGCACTACAATACCCTGAGCATTACCCATGCAGTCCAGCCATCGCCTAATCACTCCACCAAAACCCAAGCACTTATACATTCACCATGCACTCTCCTTGCAGTACTCTAATCTTCCAGTTAGTACCCATGTACTCGTGGAATGACCCAGGCACTAACACATGCACTGCTACAATCCCCTGTGTACTACCCATGCAGATCTCTAACCACCTACACAGTACTGATTCACTCCTTCAATTACTCAGGTTGTACCCATGCACTCCAGAAATCCCTCTGTTGCTACCCATGCACTCCTCCTATCACCCAGCCAGCACCATGTACTTATCCAATCACTCAGCCAAAACCCAAGCACTTATAAATTTACCATGCACTCTCCATGTGATCAAGCCTCTGGCTAGAGGCGAAACGCGTCATGCAGAACTGCTTGGGTGTTAAACGATAGATGGAATAAAACACTGATTTTGCACAGAGCTGGGTCTGACTTGTTCGTTCTGAGTCCAGTTGGAGTAGCAGAACTGGGATGCGGCAGCGTTGAGCGATATGAGTGGAATATATATATATATATATATATATATATATATATATATATATATATATATATATATATATATATATATATATATATATATATATGTGTTTGTGTGCAAAGCAGCTCCAACAGATTAAAGCAGGAGAACGCACTCCGTGGAAACTAAATTCTTTATTTTTCAAAGCAAAGGCAGATAACATATTATGTGGTGTATATATATATATATATATATATATTTATAAATAGATATATATATCTAAATATTTATACACACAATCATTAATTTAAGCAGTGCATTTGATGTTTAACTTTGAACTATCCTTAAAACAGAGAAATGTGTTAACCCGAACGAATTAGAGTAATATGGATTAACCTAGTAATTGACATGTATTAATAAAGGTTATATACCTTATTGTGACTAGGGGGATAAATAACCATTTGTGATGTATAGTTTTATTAAAACCCAATTTCTTTATTTCATTGCTGCAGCTTTACACATGACTTGTAACATGTTCAATCCTGTCTGTGTAACCACTAGAATTTACGTTTCCTAGATTTAAATGATCCTTACATGTGTAGGGCTATTAAAATATGTTGTACAATAAAATGTCATCCATGTGTGCATTAATGCTACACGTATTCACTTTCAAATGTAGCTCTAGGGCATACCTAATGATGTTCAACTTGATTATTTCTCATATGCAATAACACATAAGCTAACAGTACTAAAGGTATCACGTTCATATATGTTTAAATGTGCACACATATATTAATTGAGCAGTACTGGTTCGATGTCTTAAATTAGCAGGGTTTCACTTAAAGAAATGAATCTTTGTCTCATAGGAACCAATTGTGTTCAGTGTTTTCTGCTGACTTGCTTTCTTTGCAGGTATTCTCACACTTCCTACTGTTAGAAATATTACTTTCTTGTAACAGTTTTCAGTTACTATGCCTGGGACTGAACGGCAAATGACAAGTACATGAGAAAAATGTGAATAAACAAATAACTCTTGTACTCTGTCGTGAGTGTGGAACCGAACTGATGTTTCCATGGCCAGTATGTGAACTTTTATCCATGTTGCCAAAGTATACCAAAAGGCTCTATATGAGGTTTGTAACAAATGCAATGGATTGCTATTGACCTGACCAAAGAGGAGTTGCCACCGAACTCTGTTGATTATAAATTATCATTGCCCTGGCTAAAGAGAAACACTCTCAGACAGACAGATTCTACTTGGACTCCGTCCCGAACCATTTCCCAAATCCTATTGCCCCTTACATGGACTTTTAGAGACATTTCTCACAAGTTCTGTCACTTTCCTTAAGTGTGGATTTAGACCAGCTCATCATTTGACCTAATGATGACTCTAACAGATCTTCCCCAAATGATTTGGATCGCATTAATTGTCCTCTTGTGCCTTGTTCCTATTGTATTCTGTAGACTTGGTACCCTCTGAGCTTTAAGTATATGTGAGCAGTCGGTACTTGGACTCAAAATAAGTTTTTTATGTATAGAACTGAGCATTCAAGACCATTCCCTGATCATCAGATAATAATGCTATTGTTTTGCATTGCGGAGACTGAGCTATTCGTTTTTCTGCTTCTTGTCCCATCGATTTTTTCCCGAAAGGCTTGGCCTACCCGTCACTATACTTATTGGTATAGCCTAGTCTTCAGAGTCACTTACCTTAATTTGATCATTAACCTATAATAAACACACTTGAATTTGGCTACTGATGCCTGGTCCTCATTCTGTAGTTAAAAGGTTGCACTGCTAATGTAAATTAAATTGATTGGACAAGAAATGGTAACTCTCTTTCCCGTCAATGAGAAAGATTCATCGGAGGACAAAGTTAGCAAGTAATTAAGTGTGAGTAAATGATCCAGTACAGGAGGTAAATCCTCAGCATCCAGTGGACACAAAAATGCTAAATTAAATCTGCTGGATCCAGGCTGAAGAAGGCTGATAGCCAGAAACCGGTCCTTGGATGCTTGATTCCGGTCTAGGAAAGACATGAGCTATCCTGGATCACAGGTGAGGCAACTAACATGGGAACAAAAGAGCAGGACCTTAGGCATGTGGCAGGTATAGAGAAAACATATGCACGGAATCCATAGATTAAGTACATATGTTTAATTTGACAATGAGACAAACAAATTGCCTTAGAGCTGAGTGGGATTTGTGGTAGCACTGTCAGGTCAAAGGAAAGCACAGACGTGAGAAAGAGGGTTCTCAAGATAGGCCAAAGGGGCTCTGGTACTTTTGGCCCTGAGCATGTTACCAGAGGTATGACAATACCACAGTATAAAGGACAGGTTCTATCTTGCCATCGCTGATTAACATTGCAGGTCACACCTTCTTCTACTTGGGCCCTAAGCTCTGGCACTCCCTGCTCCTGGCCTTGAGAGCTTGTAGCTCTCTTTCAGTTTTCTGTAAACTGCTAAAAACGTGGCTGTTTTAATTCCCCTGTTTATGAATATGTATGACATGTTATTGCCATAAGCTTAGCACTGGGAAACCCTGTATGAGTAGCCATGCACTTTATGAATCACGTATAATAATAATGCATGAATATTGGATGCACTATGGAACACAGTAGGAGCATGGAGGAGCATCATCAGTGTTCTATGGGAATTGCCGTACAATCAAGGAAAATAGGCTAGAGTATTGAGGATACCCTTGTGGGTGATAGTGCAATTAACATAACATAACATAACAAATTCAGGCATCATAGGGACACTTTCCATGTTTATGTAGTAGAAATAAATCAGGGATGCACTGCAATTGGCAAGCCTCTCCTCGCCTTGCAGTAGATTGGGATGAATGGCACTGGGAACTGCAGTCAGAGGATACCTAACCAATATCCTTTGGAACCGCCATTGCCTCAGAGGGAAGCCCCCTCTCTTCTCGCGAGTTACATATTTATAACAAAAACAACAGGTGATGGACCGAATGTGGATCAATGTCACACACTCAACCCAGTCCAAAGATCTGGGCCCAAATCCATCGTTTTTTTGCACTCCACACCACCCCGGGTTAGACAATGGCGATATGCAAATCAGCTCTGACCCTGTGCCCCATGGGAACAGTCCAGTCCGAACTACAAAAGCCATGTCCTTCCCAGAACGGAATCAAGCATCCGAGGACCGGACCGGTTTCGAGGTAACACCTCTCATCAGCCCGGCTAGCTTGACTCCAGTGGTGTGGAGTGCCTGGGACCCACGTCTGGGCATCCCCAGCGCACTTAGGGCGGAATTTGCAAAAACAACAGGTGATGGACCGAATGTGGATCAATGTCACACACTCATCCCAGTCCAAAGATCTGGGCCCAAATCCATCGTTTTTTTGCACTCCACACCACCCCGGGTTAGACAATGGCGATATGCAAATCAGCTCTGACCCTGTGCCCCATGGGAACAGTCCAGTCCGAACTACAAAAGCCATGTCCTTCCCAGAACGGAATCAAGCATCCGAGGACCGGACCGGTTTCGAGGTAACACCTCTCATCAGCCCGGCTAGCTTGACTCCAGTGGTGTGGAGTGCCTGGGACCCACGTCTGGGCATCCCCAGCGCACTTAGGGCGGAATTTGCAAAAACAACAGGTGATGGACCGAATGTGGATCAATGTCACACACTCAACCCAGTCCAAAGATCTGGGCCCAAATCCATCGTTTTTTTGCACTCCACACCACCCCGGGTTAGACAATGGTGATATGCAAATCAGCTCTGACCCTGTGCCCCATGGGAACAGTCCAGTCCGAACTACAAAAGCCATGTCCTTCCCAGAACGGAATCAAGCATCCGAGGACCGGACCGGTTTCGAGGTAACACCTCTCATCAGCCCGGCTAGCTTGACTCCAGTGGTGTGGAGTGCCTGGGACCCACGTCTGGGCATCCCCAGCGCACTTAGGGCGGAATTTGCAAAAACAACAGGTGATGGACCGAATGTGGATCAATGTCACACACTCAACCCAGTCCAAAGATCTGGGCCCAAATCCATCGTTTTTTTGCACTCCACACCACCCCGGGTTAGACAATGGCGATATGCAAATCAGCTCTGACCCTGTGCCCCATGGGAACAGTCCAGTCCGAACTACAAAAGCCATGTCCTTCCCAGAACGGAATCAAGCATTCGAGGACCGGACCGGTTTCGAGGTAACACCTCTCATCAGCCCGGCTAGCTTGACTCCAGTGGTGTGGAGTGCCTGGGACCCACGTCTGGGCATCCCCAGCGCACTTAGGGCGGAATTTGCAAAAACAACAGGTGATGGACCGAATGTGGATCAATGTCACACACTCAACCCAGTCCAAAGATCTGGGCCCAAATCCATCGTTTTTTTGCACTCCACACCACCCCGGGTTAGACAATGGAGTCAAGCTAGCCGGGCTGATGAGAGGTGTTACCTCGAAACCGGTCCGGTCCTCGGATGCTTGATTCCGTTCTGGGAAGGACATGGCTTTTGTAGTTCGGACTGGACTGTTCCCATGGGGCACAGGGTCAGAGCTGATTTGCATATCGCCATTGTCTAACCCGGGGTGGTGTGGAGTGCAAAAAAACGATGGATTTGGGCCCAGATCTTTGGACTGGGTTGAGTGTGTGACATTGATCCACATTCGGTCCATCACCTGTTGTTTTTGCAAATTCCGCCCTAAGTGCGCTGGGGATGCCCAGACGTGGGTCCCAGGCACTCCACACCACTGGAGTCAAGCTAGCCGGGCTGATGAGAGGTGTTCCCTCGAAACCGGTCCGGTCCTCGGATGCTTGATTCCGTTCTGGGAAGGACATGGCTTTTGTAGTTCGGACTGGACTGTTCCCATGGGGCACAGGGTCAGAGCTGATTTGCATATCGCCATTGTCTAACCCGGGGTGGTGTGGAGTGCAAAAAAACGATGGATTTGGGCCCAGATCTTTGGACTGGGTTGAGTGTGTGACATTGATCCACATTCGGTCCATCACCTGTTGTTTTTGCAAATTCCGCCCTAAGTGCGCTGGGGATGCCCAGACGTGGGTCCCAGGCACTCCACACCACTGGAGTCAAGCTAGCCGGGCTGATGAGAGGTGTTACCTCGAAACCGGTCCGGTCCTCGGATGCTTGATTCCGTTCTGGGAAGGACATGGCTTTTGTAGTTCGGACTGGACTGTTCCCATGGGGCACAGGGTCAGAGCTGATTTGCATATCGCCATTGTCTAACCCGGGGTGGTGTGGAGTGCAAAAAAACGATGGATTTGGGCCCAGATCTTTGGACTGGGTTGAGTGTGTGACATTGATCCACATTCGGTCCATCACCTGTTGTTTTTACATATTTATAACATGCATGTAAATTCATGAAAAGGGGGGGGGTGGGATCAGCGGCCTCAAACAACCAGAGTACCCCTAACCCAAGTCGCGCAGGGTTTGGGCATACCACTCCTCTCCTAAGGTTAGAAGGGAGGAGCGGATAACGTGAAGGAGCAAGGAACATAGCCTTTCAGTAGAGAAAGGTAGGCACTGCAGGCCATGATGAAAGGACAATCAGATGGCACATGTATCCTGAGCACCAGCGGCAGAGTACCGAGACAATGTGAATCACATTAAGCAGGCCACAAGCCCAGAAAAAAAACAGATGGGTGCTAGCATGCCTTTCAAAGAGAAAGGTGTCAGGGCATTGACGTCCGCATCAGGAGCAGAGAAACCAACAAAAAAAACAACTCAGTGGACCGGGGTAATACGCACAACCAATCAAGGACCATCCATGGCAAAGGAAGGAAGGCGCCTGTAGGAAGAAAGGTTGGAAGGATAAAGGAAGGAGTTAGGAAGAGAAAGGATTGGAGACACCACCAGAGTACCTTTGGAGATGAAAGCCAAAGCCCAAGTTCAACAGCAATACACGAGAGGGAGGAAGCGACCTGCCATCAAAATAGGCCTCAAGAGGGAAACATTAGGCACAGGAACAGCGGTCTAGTAGGCAAAAAAAACAAGGCAAACCCTGGACAACTTAATTTACATGTGGGCAACCTCCTGCCTCCAGTGGCGCTGTAATCCCTCAGAGTATTGCAGAGCTAGAATAAGTTGGTTAGAAATGTACAAAGATAAGATCAGCTTCTTTCAGCCATAACCTTAATGACTTTCACGGAAGGCATTTGTGGTGTCCGTGAAATTTGATAATGTGTGGGCGTGGTGCCTACCCCCTTGTTTTCGGGCTTCCTGCACTCTCTTTTGCCAATCTCCAATGGAGCACCAGCAGGGTCCACTTAACTGCTCATATCATCAGAAAAGTATTTTACTTTATAATTCATCTCTGGTGGCCAATTTGGTCTTGCATTCTGGAAAGGAAAACGTACACCTTTTTAAAGCCAAGAGGGAGCACTTTGGCATTGAGTACCCGGGTCCACTACCCATAATACTTTTATATGGACACTAATAGACAAAACACACAGCCTAATTGTAGAGCAAACACCGGAGGCTTAATATGCGTGCCCTTATGATAAACATCGATTAACTGTTCAACTCATTTCTCGTTTTTGCAAAGCCACTAATGCAGGACAGAGAAATGCACGCTTGCTGCTGAAGTCAAACTTTTATTTTTCGAGTCCTTAAAATATTGTAGTGTAATTCCTCCTAAATCAGAGAAGGTAGAGCGTTAAAAAATGCAGCCGTGATTAGCAAGGCCAGGCTGTGAAAACATTTCAAGTACATAAGGGAGGTAAGATGAAAGGGGCGCCGCTTTCTTTCTGTGGTCGAAAATACCTATCTGCTGACCGAACCTCTGTTGGTTTGAAAAAAGGACAAGTGGTCTCCGCAGGGCGGCAGGTTCAAAGTGCTTCAAAGTTTAAAGAAGCTGATAAGGCAATCGAAACTCTCTCTATCTGTTGAAATATTTTCAAGAACAATATATCGCTTTGACCTCTCTACACCTGTGACCTTTGTGAAATTCTTTATGGAGTGCCTTATGCTTGTTTATGTTCCTTATCTTCAGTAACATTTTTCAGAGATTAGCACTTTTACCAGCTCCTTTGAAGCCCATACATGAACCTTGCCTGTTAATTACTCAGCATGGAAAAGAAGGCTGGCAAAAAGCAAAACATCTACTAATATCTCAGCGAAGAATTCTGAAAAATCGATTGAAGAACCCACTTTAGATATTCAGAGATGGCCCAAGCATAATCATGGAAATATATTGCGCTCGATCAAAGAAGTGTTTGTGAAAATAGTCAGATAAATAAATGCTGAAATATACCACGGTGCCAAGTTTTGTCCTCTAGGCACCACGCGCATTGCAGTTTTCATTGAAAGCCGAAGATAAGCAATTCCAACATTTGATCTTTCAGGCATTGTGTTGCCAGTGTGCAGGTTTCTATCTTAAAATGTCCGCACAACAGCAGCGCCAAGAAACCCATGAAAAGCACTCTCAAGGCGGGAGACATTCAAAATTATATTTTCTCACAAAATACTTGGTTTTACTTTATTTCCAAAACGATGCCTTGTACATAAGAAAAATTATGACAGAAAAGATGGTAGGAAAGAAGGCGAAAGGTAAAATGAGCAGATGTTTATGAAAGCTATTTTTTTCTATTTAGTGTTATTATTTGTCACTGTAGATATAAAGGTCCATACACACCTTATTATTAGAGATTTAACTTCAACACTTGGTCTTGGCAACGGAGCAGTTGTTGACTGATATGGGATAGTCGCTGCCACCACAATTACGCTACATAATCAGTGCTCACTGAATGGTCACACCTGTCTAAATAAAGACAAAAGCAAAGATATGAACTCCTGCCTTTCAGATGTTAGCAATTGCTTCTTTATTACACAATCGCCCTAGGGGGCAACATAACTGATGGTGAAGTTGCACACTATAACCAAGCCCTTTTGAACTTCCATATTTTTTGCCTGTACTTTCTATAGAGCCCTGGGCCTCATTGCAGCACAGAAATCACAACCATGAAAGTCAAATCCACTGACTCTTCAAAAACTAAATGTACTTTGTTTCCTCACCACCCTCGCATATCTCCTCAAGACAAAAGCTCCACCCTCAAAGTGTTTGACTCATTCAATGTAGATCAATCTCAAATTGTTCAAATGGACTCCCTTTAATCTGCTCTTCTTCCCTTATTCGGCCACCCAGCGATAACACAAGTCCCATATTTTTTTTAATTTATCCTCATTCGCCTCTGACCCCCGCAAACTAGTAGTCTGCAGGTCTCCACTGTTACTCGCATTGGAGAGGTAGGTTTAACAAGTCCCATATTGTCACAACCTAATCATAGATGTCCTCAACATAGCTCAAACCTGTTTCTACAAGACTGAATTTGTTTTCCCTCCTAGTTTGAAACAGGACTGTCATCCAAGTTTGGGTCAATAGCATGAAACTCACTACTTAGTCACTGTTAGACTTGGCATCCTTGGTGTGGTTCCCCTGATTATTTGCCTCTACCTCCTGCATTTTTTATTGCATTTTGTTTTTGCTGGCTTAGATGCTTTGGGCACTTTGCAAATGCTGATCAGTGCTTACGGGCATATGCTTTCTGTGTAAATTATGATTATAATTGGTTATCCATGATTGGCATATCTGATTTATTGGTAAGCCCCTAGTAAAGTGCACTGAGTGTGCCAAGGGCGTGTAAATCAACTGCTATTAGTGGGCTTGCAGCACTGGTTGTGCCACCCACACGAGTAGCCCTCTAAATGTGTCTCAGAGCTCCTACTGTAGTGTCTGCGAGTGCAGTTCTAAACTGCCTTGTCGACCTATCAAGTACACCTACTTACAAGGCTCCCACCTTCCCTTTTCTTACATGTAAGGCGCCCGCCAGGTAGGCCAAAGTTACCCCCCGTGGGCAGGGTGCAGTGTATGGGAAAGATAGGATGTTCTGGTGTGTGTAAAATGTCCTAATAGTGAAATACTGCCAATTTAGTTTTTCACTATTGATAGGCTATCTGATACATAGGCTAACATGGGAGTTACTTTGTAACATCTTACATGTTTAAATTTCCATTGGGACAAGATAGAGAAATTAATTTTAGGCTCCCCGAACTCAGAATTTAATAACACGTCATTTTAGGGAGTAGGTTTTTAACTTGTGTGTTTGAAAATGCCACTTTTGGAAAATATGCATTTTCTTCTTTGACCATTCTGTGTGCCTCTGCTGGTTTGTGTATTGACTGTCTGGTTTTGAAGTGGTAGGGGGTGGGATGTGCATTCACTGTAGACAACCCAGGGGGGTTGAGGTGTGTCATGCCTTTCCTGGGTGATTCATAGCTGAGCTGAAAAGACCTTGGTTGCATTTAAAATGGTGGGAGGAGTTTCACTTACACCTGAATAGGCAGTACCTCCTCTGCACAATGCTGTCTCCACCTTCTGTGGTGATGCTGCACCAGAGAGGACAGAACTTGTTTTTGACTGGGCTCAGAGACCCTTGGCACACCAAGAACAAAGACTTGAAAGGGGTATTAGTAGTGGGCTTTAAACCCCAGAGCATTAGATCAGTTCTGGACTCAAGAGGAACCTTTTGCCAAGAAGAGCTGGAGAGCTGTAAGGAGGAGTACTGCCCCTTTGCTGTGTGCTTTTCTGAGTTGGCATGCAGTTCCTCTTTATGCTAAGGAAGAGGACAAAGACTGGAACTTTGCTGAGAACCTGCTTGAAGAACCATCTCCATGGGCTTGTGTGTGCTGGCCTCCTCTTCTGAAGTCTCAGGAACACAAAGACTTCACCACCAGCTCCCTTGAACTCCACTACTGGGAGTTCTGACCTGCCAGGAGGTGCCTATTCCAGTTTTGGGCTCTGGGGGTTGTTCCTGCTGTTGAGAGCAGGAGAAACCTAAAGAAAGCAAGAAGAACAGGACTGAGGGCATCAGTAACGCTGCCAGTGACGCCGTGACCTGCACAGAGGCCAGGGACACTGCTCGTGAGGTGCACGCTGCATCACTCCGCCTGTACCGCAGCTCCGACGCCCTTCAACACCTGCGGTTATAAGCCTTCCCGATGCCAGTGCTCGCACCAACGCCGTCACCGCCAGCACCTGCATCCTGTTATCGCACAGCCTATAACCGTCGAGAGTGACAACACAAACTCTTCAACTTCGCATCGCCTCACTGGAACTGATGCTTCATGGCCAATGCCACCATCTTCCACTGTCCTAGACTCGCCACGTCACCTCCTCGCAGACACAATGCCTGTGTCACGTTCTCCATGATATCCTTAGGGTCGTGCCAATGCTCAGAGGGGTGCGCCTCTCGAAAGCTCCAAGTGCAGATAGCTATATCAACTAGGACTGTTGGGATGGTCAAGCGGGGGAAGGAAAGGGTAGGAAATGCAGGGAAGGAGACCTGAGAATGACAAGGAACAGTACTTAATATTTGATACCTCTGAACTTTTTATATGGTAATGTATACATTAAGGAATGTGTTCATGAAATACCTGTAAAGAAAAAGAAGTTGCCCTACACCAGGAGAGATGAGAGGGTGAATTCAGAATACCAACATGTTTAATAACCATATAAACAAGGAGATGTAACTCAACAGAGTTTAACTGTTCTTTCCTGGACACCCCTTACTGACCTCCCCTGTAAGAAACGTATGAGAAACAGAAAGGCCACTATCATTTGTATGGATAATACTTCTGATTTGTTCTTCTTCCATAAGGACCATGTACTGAAATTCCTGAGATAAAAACCCCAGTCGTGGCTGAAAAGACCAACGGCTTTAACTTCCAAGTAATCAAATACGTCCTGGATACAGAGAAAGAGCTACAGCAATAGTCAAGAGTGAGAGTTCCACTCTTCCATGCAAGAACACAAAATGCGGCCGAAATGCAATGTAACTCAAAGAGAGCTTTACTGGGCAATACTGATTGTCATGCCCGTCCAGCTCGTAATGAAGTTTCCCACTCTTACTCTTAGGTGGGGCGACTAATACCTCTTTGGTGTAAGCCGTAGCTATCGGCAAAGTATTACAAATAGAAAACAAATCCAATACCTCCTCGGCGTGAATCTGAATACACCATAATGGAGATTCGCTAATAGAGGAGATGAAGTCACGCGTTGTAACCCTTAATAGCAGGGTCACAAAACCACTTCGGAGGTGATAGAATCTATATCTCCCAGACTTTCCCCCACATTAAACCGCACAAGAGAAGTGTCTCGACAGTGGGAGAAATCAGACAAAAACCACAACTGTCCTTAAACCCAAAACAAGCAGCTTCCGCATCTCCTTCTCTGATATCGGCAACATCCACAAAATAATCGGCGTCTTCACAAAGGGGTCCTCCGTCTATAGCTTGTTCTTCCTGACAGCACACTCAATCGTGCGTGCTGCGTCAGAAACCTGAGGAGTGATGGGAAACAGAGTATTTCCCCACACTGCAGCTTTGTTGCTAGCTGTCAGTGTACTGTGCTACGATGCGCACTGACAGCCTCGCCTCCCCCGTAACAACCAGGGAACTGGGCACGACCTCAACGATGCCATGCATCGTCCATAGACTTTGTTTTCCAAGGAACTGTTGTTTGGGGGTCAATGTGACTACGTGCCCAACTTCGCGGTCGGCGCCATACTTTGGTGGAGCTACTTGTTTCTACAACTGCTATTTTTGCAAGTAAATATTTTTAAGTGCGCTTTTGAGAAATGTGTGTGGGATTTTTGTCGCTTTGGTCTTGTTTGGTTTAGATAGGGATACTTTCTTTTTTTTAGCTGGTGTGGTGTTCATTTGTGGTGTTTTTACTGTGTTATTGTGTGTTTTGAGTACAAATACTTTATGCATTGCCTTTGAGATAAGCCTTTCTGCTTGTACCAAGCTACCAAGGGAGTGAGCAGGGGTTATATGAAGTTTGTGTATCCCCCTGACCCTGACTAGAAGCAAGGGTTCCTACTTGGACAAAGGTACATACCTCCGCCAACTAGAGACCCCCATTTCCAACAGTCACCAACCTAGGATCCTGTTCCAACTCGCTTAGTCTCTACATTGCAAGTTCAACCGAAATTATTGTCACTAGTAGCCCTTGATTAGGAAAATAAAGTTTGACCCATCAGACTTCCAGGCTACTATCAAAGCCTTTGTTCTATGAGGGATTGAATGTGGAAGTACACTTACTATTGGCCTTTCAGATTATTCTGCCTCCTTAAAAAGCAGTACTTCATGCAGAAGAGTTGCTCATCACGAGCACTTGCAATGAAAGTCACTTGACTCTCTGTGTTCTCTCCGCTGCCTTTACCATGTACCAAGCATGTTCCTCAAAGCATCTTCAAGGCTCACTCTTTTAACATAACTGCATGCCTGGAACGGTGCCTTAGTTTACCGTTCACCAGGCCCAAAATCAAATTTAGCAAATTACTTGACTGAACTTATAGCCATGCAAGTCCTTGCCTCTACAAAGTTTATTTTACTTGGCAATTTTAACTTCCATGGTGAAGATATCGCAAACCCAGAGGTTAATAAATTGGTTTCCAGCCTCAACCTAATTGGCTTGGTCCAAAAGGTGGAGGGCCCTACACATCTGGCGGGCCACACGCTGGACCTAATTTTCACCAATATGGAGCATCTGAGCTGTCCTTCTATTTCCCCACTTACATGGACGGATCATTTTATGATTATATTCATTGATAAACACCAGACTTCCCCCTTTCATTCTGACTATTCACAACAGAAAAAGAAACAACGAGGCAGACCATGGCATAAACTTACCCTGGAGGCCTTTAATGTGGCTCTGTCACGATACCTGGAAGAGAATAAAAATAAAAAAGACAATATTGACGAAAATGTTACGGACAAGTTGGACAATTTCAATTCTAAGTTGATAACTACATTTGACTTAGTTATCCCACAATCTAATCTTAGCACGACTCGGAAACGACCATCTGCCAAATGGTACTCAGGGGATCTGAAAGATGATAAATCCAGTTGTAAGTGCCTGGAAAGACGCTGGAGAAGAACTAAAAGCCATCAAGATAGGCAAATATATAAACTGGCACTCGCCAACTATCATCAAAATATAAAGACGGCAAGACGTTCTTATATCCTGAATCAAATTGAACAAGCAACCAACTCTTCAAAAGCCCTGTTCAACATAGTCAAAGACTTTGTGGCACCTCATGCATGCAAGGAAACACCTGTGGAGTCGCAGACACACTGCAACTCAATAGGGGAATTCTTTCAGAATAAAATCACAATGATTTATGCAAATTTCCCTTCCACGACGCCAGATAGTATAGTCGTTACTACTGGCTCTGAGGAGAAGAGGGTAACTTTACCTGCTGGGTGTCTAGACCAGTTTAATACCATCCTGTCAGACGAGATAGAGAACCTTTTACTATCGGCAAAATCAGGCTCGCCAGGGGACCTTTGCCCTCCAAAAATCATGGCCCTCCTTTCCTCTAGCTGTGTGCAGGATATTGCAGAAATATTCAACTGTTCAATTCAATCGGGCAGTATTCCTGCAGTATGGAAAGAAGCCTTTGTATGCCCGATCCTAAAGAAAGCCACCGCAGATCCCCAGGTGCTCAGTAACTATAGACCTATATCATTGCTCCCCCTGCTCGGTAAGCTATTAGAAACATCAGTAAACAGACAACTAAGTTCTTACCTGGAAGCAAATAAGATCCTTCATTCATCTCAATCGGGATTTTGCCCAGGCTTTAGCACTGAGACAGTGATTATCACTGTAACCGACTCTATGAGACGGACCCTAGATGCAGGTGGGTCCATGGTTCTGATTCTCCTCGATCTCTCCGCAGCATTCGATACCATCTCCCATGAAATGCTTGCGGAGAGATTACAGGCCTGTGGCATACGAGGAGCAGCCTTAAGATGGCTCAATAATTTTTTGACAGATCGATGGCAAACCATCATGTTGGGGCCTTATCCGTAAAAAAAAATATCTGTTAGATAAAGGGGTGCCCCAGGTCTCATGTCTGAGCCCTACGCTCTTTAACATTTATATGGCCCCATTGGCCTCCATTGTTGAACCTTTTGGGTTCGAAATTATATCATACGCTGACAACACTCAGCTCTTATTCCCAGTTGGCTCAAAACCTGAAGAGGAGAAAGTGCGTTTCTCAGAGGGCATGTTGGCCATCTCTAAATGGATGACCGAAAATCGTCTACAGCTGAAACCTGGAAATACTGAGCTGATGTTTATGGGCAAAGCAGCATCCTTTTGGACAGAGGAATGGTGGCCAGACCTTCTGGGATGACCCCCTGTTCCAGCTTCGTCAGTAAAAAATGTGGGCCTAAACTTAGACCAAGCCCTTACGATGAAGGACCACATTTCTGCCACTGTGAGCTCCTGCTACTACAGCCTACGTCTTCTACGTAGAATAATACCTTTTCTACCAGAGAGCCATCGCAGAACTCTGGTCCAGGCGCTGGTAGTCAGTTGTTTCGATTATGGCAATGCCCTACTGGCAGAAGTGGGTGAGACTCTACTGGCCAGATTACAAGTCATTCAGAACACGGCCGCCAGGATGACACAAAATTGTCCTCCGGGTTTCCCATCACTCCCCCTATTGAAGAAAGTGCACTGGCTGCCAATAAAAAAATGTTCCTTCTTTAAGATCTGCTGTCTGACGTTTAAAGCTTTGGAAGGCAGGGGCCACAAATACCTTCAAAAGTTGCTTGTCAATCAGATCTCGGGTTGCAACCTTAGGTCCAACTCCCTTGCTCTATTGAAGATCTCACATATTCGTCTCGTTCGTACCGGTGGCAGAGCATTTTCCTATGTCGCCCCCAAATACTGGAATCAGCTCCCCTTACCCTTGCGAAAATGTACCTCCTATCTGACTTTCAGGAAGCTCTTGAAATTTTTTTTGTTCTAAACCACATCTGTCTTCATGGTTCCACCTCCTGTTCTCACGGTTTTTGCTAGGTGTAGCGCCAAGATGCCCCCGGGTGATTCGAGTGCTATATAAAAACCCTTTACCTAACATAACATAACATAACAATTACTCCATATCTCTTGGTGCTCATCCACAGGCATTCCGAAACCAGACTGGGAACCATACCATGCAGGAAGGATTAAATCGGCATATAAGCTTCCTCAAAATATTTTCTCAGACTATGAATCTCTCTTTCCCACTCCAGAAAACTTGCTTCTTTCCAGATGAAAATGAAAATGTTCAACTTAGATGCCCAAAGTGGCTTTATTTATAAGGGTAAGATATTAACAAAATGTGACTTTTTACACATAAATTCACTTACCCATTTTTAAAAGTTGCATTATTAGTTGTAAGAATGTAAGTCCTGAACAAGTCATAGGTTAGCAATTTTCTTATTATTGGGAACCAAGTACCCCTTTGCAGCATTTGACTCTCTGAGGGTAACAAAGCAGATAAGTCCAGGGCCCACCCAGAGAAGGTGCTGTGGGCTAGCAATTCCAATTCCAATTTACTGATACACAATAACAACACGCAATATATTTTTGTCCAGTCAGTGCTTTTTGCTCTAAAAGGAAAATATTTTTCATACACACACACTACTAAATACTTTGCATTAAATTACAATTATGTACATCTGGTAAATGGAAAATAGCTTTGGTGACACCCTGAAGAACCGGAATGACCCACTTACTGAGTCTCGGCGAGGGAGGAACCGCCCATGTCTTCCATACCCTCCATACATAGTAAAAGGAGACACAGGAGCCTTCGTCTGCAGGAGGAACCCCTATTTATTCAAATAGCCCGGGCTATGGAACAGAGTCCCAAGCTCGTTAGAAACAAGACAGGGGAGGCTGCTGCTTTAATACGCAGCCTACAAGCCTTTTATACTTTTTCATTCTAGTCTTTTGGCTGTTAGTTCATTGTTCAATCAGGGCAGTGTTTGCAATTGATAACCAGATCCAGACGATGTTTGTAGATGGTGACCAGGTCAAGGCTTGGTACACAAATCATTGTTCACTCAGCTTGATCAATGCTCGGTCATTCAGGTCATTGTTCGATCAGCTTCATCAAAGCTCGGTCATTCAAACCATTGTACAATCACCCTGATCAAGACCCAGCAGTCAGACCATTGTCCAGATAACCTGTTCACGGTGTCAAGGATGTTTACCAGGCTAGGAGCAGGAGAAGGAAAACAAATCATTTACACAGGGTGTGAGTGTCTCATGGCTTTCTGTTGAACTGCAAAGAACAGGGGGGTTGGGTGTGCGACAGTTCCTGGGCAGAAATTCAGGCTGCAAGATGGTTTTTGTCTTGTCAATTAGATTTTCCTCAGGCACCAGCAGAAACAACCAGGTGGGTCGTGTGGAAGTGTTTGACACGAGATGGCAATGAAAAAACACAATGGAGTCCTGGTACAAATAATGCCGATCAGAAGAACACTTTTCCTCAGACCCTCCTTTTGCCATTGAGTGGCAAATACTTTAAAAAATGTCAATGTTCATAAGGCCATCGGTTCTTGTTGGAGCATCATCATTATATTGGTGTTGTGAATGTTAGAGGGTGGAGGCTTGAAGGTCTGGACACACATTGTACAGAGCACTGGCAGGCACTGAAAGCACAAACAGCAGGAGACTGGGACAGTTACTCCCAAGGCAAGGAAGATGAGGACCCTCCATCCCCACTGGAAAAGGAGGCCCCAGATCCAGCCTGTGAGGGACCAATTGCCTTCATCCAGATGAATTTCGGAAGAAAGGCGATGCAGACGTTGGATGGCATTGTACACTGTAGGTGCGATGTCTGGGATATACACGTAGCAGCTGGAGCCGATCAATTTACACACACCACCACGATCAGCAAGGATGACATCTAGGACCATACGGTTCTGAAGCATTATGAGGCGGTCCGCCTGTAGCTCTGCAGTGATGTCGGAGAGGGCACCAGCGGTTACTGTGATGGTGGCTTCAAGGACCCTGGTCAGTCCTCGTACAGCCCGACTGTTTGCTATGGGGTCCCAGAAAGGAAGGAAACCTTTAAAGAAGTCCCCAGCTTCCTGGCCTGCTGTATCCTTGGCTGATATGACGCCCTTACGTGAGCGGCGTAGAGCGCCCTTCATTGACAGGTGGTAACCTCCATGGGTAGAATACGTTAGTGGAAGGAGGAAGGCCAGATAGCAGGTACCAGACCAGTTACGGTGGAGCCAAGTGTAGGTAGCAGTGCCACAGATGAAATAGGTGTTGGGGGGATACCAACAGCTTCAGAGGAGATGTAGAGTTTAAAGCTTTTGTGATATCACACGTACTGATACCAACTTTCTTAGTCCCTAGGCCATGGATGCAGACATGGCCTTGCACATTTATGACATTCACAGTGTCTCATTCATCAGGCAGTATCTTTCTTGTGCGGAATCTGGAAAAAGTTCCTCGAGTGGTTGAGTGTCGCGATCGCTCTCGCCATCACAGCGAGGAAAGAAAGGAAAGGCAAAATAACGCGATCTCTCCAAACGGACTACATGTCCCAGAAGACAAAGCGGCTCTGGAGAGCAGGAAAGAAGGCTGAGCCTATATAAGCTCCTCCTCTGCAACAGATCGGCGCTTGACAATTGTTATGGTGGTTTAGGTATTGGCGGATGGTGTTGTCCCCGCCGGATATATACCGAGAAGAAACCCAGCGCAGACGAAGAGCCTGCGTGGTCAGAGTACATACAAGCCTACGCCGAAGAAGAGCCTGCGTGGCCAGAGTATTTCCAAGTCTACGCCGAAGAAAAGCCTGCGAGGTCAGAGGAGTGGAGATAACTTCCGACAAGTCGCAAGTATTACGAAAGAAGAACGGGATCGTTCTTCTTCCCCAGTATTTTTCTTTTCTTTCTAAGTTCCCGCGTCATACGCATCCTGATTTCATATATTCCCCAGAAGATCTCACGTTCAGTAAGACAGAGTTCTTTTTCTTTTGAGTTCATGGTTATTGTAACTTATAACGACATGGTTGTTCTCAAGAGGTATTGAGAACAAGAGTCTACAAAGTACAAATACTTTTCTATTTACCGAGAGTCGTCGAGTCTCATTGGAGAAAGTGACGATAACTTTCTCTTCACCTATCCGGTTATCTCGGATTGAGGAACTGCTTGTTAGCATTCAAAGACGAGAGAGTTGTATCTCTGGTAAGTGTCATTACTTGGGGCCAGGGGAGGGAAGTGGCCTCGAAGAGACAGGACACTTATACCTGTTCCTTGTCTCTCCACGCTGCAGTCCGTCCCTCAACCGAGTATTGCGGATTACCCCGACCCAGAAGGCAACATCCAAAGCTCTTCCACAAAACCTTCTCACCTCCCGGCTTCTCGTAATACTCCCTCAGAAGGTGATTCCCACGTCACCTCTGGGGGTGGTGTTTAGACAAGTCGAGGGGACTTTCGTCTCATCGTTCCTGCTGGCCCGATTCCTCAGGTTAGTGGCGCGCGACTGTATTTGCGCCGCTTGCAATCCCGACAGATTGTCAAGCCCACGAATACTCACCAGCCCGAACGATGGAAGTCGATGCTACTCTCGCTTCCCTGCTGGAAAGTTTCTCAGAACTCCGTCAGGAGGTCCTTACTTCCCGAGCCGAGAACCAATCCTTATACCAGGAAGTTACACAGATGCGCAAAGAGTTGTCTGACTTAGCACTTAAGGAACCAGTGGTGAGACCCATACTCAACAGAGAGAGAGCATCCCATTCTCCAGGTTTCTTCAGGTGAGAAGAAATTGCTCTAACTTAGCAGACTTTGACTTTCAAGCAAACATCATGCGGCCGAAGTTTCTCAATAGAGGCTATCCCCATAGACTAGTCAGGGATTCATATAAGCGGGCCCGATACTATGATCGGGACTCACTGCTTAAACCTAAGCCACCTTAACAAAATAAAAAACTGGTCTGCATCAACTAATAACACTCCTCCTTAGACAATACTGTTCGCCAGATCATAAACTCCAATTGGCACATACTAAACTCTAATCCAACCAACGCCAAACTGGAAAAACCTTTGTTCACACACAAAAGGAACAAGAATCTCAAAGACTTGATTGTGCACTCTCGTTTTTCCTCTAAAGAAGTCAATTCTGAATTCATCCAAAGGTCAATCGATAATAACTTCCCAGTGAAAGGAACTGTTAGATGCTCCTCGTGTAAATCATGTAACAACATTATACCAGGAGACTCCTTTGAACACAATGGCTGTCAGTTTAACGCTACCGATATGTGGAATTGTAGAACAGCCAACTGTATATATCTGATCCTTTGTCCTTGCCAACTTGGATATGTTGGCGAAACCTCTAGACCGATACAAACCAGACTCACAGAGCATCGCTCAGCCATCCGCACCAACAAAACTCTGGCACCTCTAGTCAAACATTTCAGAGAGAACAATCATGGTCCAGAAGATTTTAGATGGTGCATCTTAGAAAAAATTAGACTCCCAGACAGCAAAGGCGGCGAAAAAATTAGAAAGAAAAGATAAGTATTTTGGATCTTTTCTCTGGGAACTTTCAAAAAAGGATTAAACGCCGAGATCCCATGGGAGAACGCCATCATGTAATAATATGTCAGTTATGGTCCATGATTTTCTTACTATTTCTTCTATAACAGCTAATCTGGCCCCCCTAGTACTATGTACTTTACCTTACATGCTTAACATTTAACCTCCGAGGCAATCCTTTATAGAACTAGGTTTTTTGCCTTATTAATAATATAGCCTCTAAAATAATAAAATATCATCATATTAATATAATAACATTGCCGTCCTTCTTTGACGACTTCCAAATATAACTAATTTGGATAACTATACAGAATGTCTCTGTTTTACCGACTGGGGACTAGATGCTATATTTAGTACCATCTTGAAATGGAGTTCCCCACATACTAGCAAGTGCGAAATAGTCCTAATTATGTTTTCTTGCCTATATAAGATATATCCTACAGACATTTTGAGGGTCTGTTCGTAATATCGATAACCCCGCTTGTAAGCAAGTGTTGCCTTTGGCATCATACTATAATTATTACGCAATTATTGAATGCTGTCCCTACACATGAGATTCTACTGAGACATGCTCTCTTCCCCTTCTCCCATCATAGCGCACATAGTTTCTGCCCTTAGAATTAGGCTGCGTACGCAAACATCCCTCGTCTTTTTAGCGCCATCTTTAAGAGGTAATCACACACTCGAGACTCTTATGAAAGTCTGTCCTTTCACTCTTTCCATCAAACCCCGGTCTGAATGAGCTCGAGAATCCAACGTAAGGTTTCTCCTTTTACTCTCTTTATCAAACCCTGACCTGATTGACCTTTTCGCGCCTAATTTACACTTTAAAAGAGTAGTCATTAGCAGAGCGCACATCCATTTACCCCGGCGAAGCTATCTCACTTTTCGACCGCCTGGAACTGCACCATCCTGCAGCCCGCGATACTTCTCTTTCATCAAGGTGAGAATAGTGTCCAGTTTAAATATCTGGAACCACGCAATTTTTAGATGTGGCTCTCTACTTAATCTTAGCCTATCTGATATTTATCTGCAGAAACCCAACAACTTTCGGAATTAAGCCGCGTTACAACCAGCGAATATTCCGACTCGTTTTACAAAGCGGAACAGCACCATCTTGCTGCCGGCAACTAGATATCTCTTTAAAGGTAATTATTCATTAGCTACAGCTTCATCTCCTTGACGCTTAGCGTTTAGTATCACAGGATGGTTTCCATTACAATCCAGTGCTTGTTATCCACTGACCCAGCGTTTTTTAAGGTAGCAACTAACGCTCGATACCCCTCCATTTATATTTTTCAGCCTTTCCAATGCCCTGTGCATTTTTTAAATTCGGTACGGCTACCACGATTGAAATACAAACAACTACAAACTTAGAGGTAATTTTCTTAACCCTCGAGCTTACAACTTTTTGAGCATTTTAAGCCCTAAATAGTTTCACTGTAATAGCTATCATCGTATAACCGACAAACATAGGAATGATCCATCATCGGTTTATATATTTTTTCTATATACTTACCTATAGTGATTGCCACTTACCATCTACTGAACATTATCATGAAGGGAACTACCTCGCCACAGTGAGCCACCATATCCTTGCAGTGATAATAATAGGTAACTTTCTTTTCTTTTTATGGAAATCCATTTATTTGTTCACCTAAGATACTACCCAACTAACAACGGGTTCTATATCATTGTCTGTAATGGCTGAATATCCCTCCCATTAATTTGTTTCCTGTTATATATATGTCACCATGAACACAGTGACCAACTAATTGTGTACTCTAATCCCAATAATATCATCTACCTACAGGGAATTGCTCCATCAGAATCAAAATTTTCAGTTACAGGATTAGCCATATTTTGGTTAAATAAAGAATGCAACGTTCAATGACCAAATCAACAGATCTATACTTCCCCAGATAACTACAGGTGTTTTAAGCTTATGAACCTGTCGCCCACTCCCATCAGAGACTACTTTGTTGCACTAGGCAACCGTTTTTGAGCTGACCCATTGTGTTCAAGGTGTTCTCTGCCCCTTTCAATCATGCAGTTTATCTCATCACAATTTCTGTTTAAAATCAGGTATCAACCCTATCAAGTGGCCCTGTTTTCTGTTTTTGGCATTCCCTTCTAAAAATAACAAAGAAGTTATCATCGATTCCTTTGCCATGTAAGTGATTTGATATATATGTATTCAGAATTGAGATCACAATACTTCATGTATGATCAGTCTAAAACATGAGTCTCTAATTGGGAAATTATTTAAGAATGTTGTTTATGACAATTAACTGTACCTATATCATGGTTCTTTATGTTGAGCTAAGTACTGCACTAATGTTGTACATATATCAATCTATTATATGACGCTAAGTGACCAATTAATATGTCTGGACCTGTTGGTTAGATCAAGAATTGTTACGAAGTCTTTATTTTTTAGATGAATTAATAGGTATGTGAGTAGATAGGTGTAATAAAATTGTAAAAGAACATATGCACTGTTATGTATAACATTGTTTCCTATAATATTCTTTACAGAGTTCCATCAAAGACTCCTGAAGAAGGCAGTTCTTTTACTGCCGAAACGCGCGTCGAGTCCATTTAATATTTTTCCAATAAGTGCAATTGTTGTTTCAGTAAACACCTCTTTTTGTATATAATTGTTAAAACTAGCCAGGATATACACTGTCACTATGATGTATTTGCTCTTTAATGAATGTATTTGATGTATTGTGTTCAAGAATTAAATATGTCATTGTTTTATTGTATCATATAGTTTGACTTATCACCTGAGTCTCTATATGATTTTTACCTATGTTTAATTAAATATATATATTTTTTAATATACACATTATCTCCCGACAATTCTTTTTCTCCATTGGTCCCAGCTTGTATGGTCACTTATTCTTTGGATGGCCTAGGATTTTGAACTCACATTGGTTTTTACCCTGCCCTAGGAATCTGTGTATTTTTGATACCCAGGGGGTCCTTGTTTATCTCTCAATGAGACCCATACTCAAACCAGCCACATTACCCCCACCTGCTTCATCCCGGACCGGGGGTTATTTTTTGCCTTTATCTACTCCTGCTACAACCACGGATACCTTACCGACTGTTCAAATAATCCAGAACACGGGGATACCTCTGGCCCCACCGGAGAGGTTTTTTGGGGATCCTCGTAAGTTTGAAACGTTTCTAAATCAGTGCTGACTTCATTTCTTGTGTAAGCCCGCAGTCTTCCAGGAGGAAGCGGCTAAAACGGCATTTATGATGTCCTACATGGGAGGGAATGCGTCAAGTTGGACCATACCCTTGTTGGAACGTAACGACCCTGTGTTACATAACTTTTCTGATTTTTGTCTCGAGTTGAGAAAATTATTCGATAGGAAATCCCACATGTTAACTCTTGATCGGGAAATTATGACACTTCGACAGGGTTCACAGGATCTGTTATCCTACATTACCACCTTTAATCGCCTGTTAGTGGAAACGGATTGGCCAGTGGAAAAAAGGATTTCCCTCTTTTATCAGGGTTTAAGAGGAGAATTAAAAGATGTGTTGGCCCAAGTGGTGCAATTACCAACAACGGTATCAGAACTTATCGATCTAACTGTCCAGTTAGATCATCGTCTGCTAGAACGAAAAGGAGAAAGACCCAGAGGAGACAATCGCTTCTACTATCCTATTCCCCGACCCAGAACCGGAGGAGAGGAGAAAACTAAGGTGGCAGAAGAGTCTTAACCCATGCAGATCGGAGGGATCAGAGGCCCCCTTACTCCCGAAGAAAAAGATAAAAGAAGACGTCAGAAACTTTGCCTTTATTGTGGGAAAGGAGGACATTTTATTAAGGAATGTTGAGCCCGGAATTACGTTCCCGGACGCTCTATCCTTCCCCGAGTCCAAGCTACCATGAAGAACGCGGAACCGTCGGAAAACGGAAGATCTCAAATCAGACGGAGGTCTCTGACTTGAGATGCCAGCTTCCCATGATCTCCCCCGTTCTTGCTAACACCCTTCATCATGCAGTGGCCCACATGAATGTAAGTGTGTCTCTCTGGATATCCTCTCATCACAAACTACAGATTGATGCCCTCCTTGACTCTGGGGCTACCGGTAATTACATCGACCAAGAGTTTGCGTTAAGAATGGGCATCCCTTGCGAAAAGAAGCCGCGACCCGAAACAGTAAAAGCCGTGGACGGCACCATTCTTTCATCAGGTCCGGTAGTTTATAATACACTTTCCCTATTGATGGAGTTTGGGGAAGACCATCAAGAACATATCCAATTTGACCTGATAGATGCCCCGCAGTTCCGACTCATCCTGGGTATGCCATGGCTTACGTTGCACGATCCTTTTGTGAGTTGGTCATCCCGTACAGTCAATATGACCTCTCCCTATTGTAAAGAACATTGTAAGAAACATGAGCTGCAGCCTTCACTCACAGAACCCTCACCTGCCACCTATTTGGCGAACGCCTGCCCCATTCAGAAGTTCTGTTGTGCCACAGTGCTTCCCGTTGAATACCAGGAATTTAAAGCCTTGTTTGACAAACAACAAGCAGCCCAGTTACCACCCCATAGGGTCTATGACTGTCGAGTTGACCTGGTACCGGGGGCGGATATCCCCTGCAGCAGGGTGTATGCCTTGACGGAAAAAGAAACCCAATACTTGAAAACCTATATTGATGATAACCTAGCTACTGGGTTTATCAGACACTCAACCTCCCCTGCGTCTTCGCCGATGTTTTTTATTGCCAAGAAGGACTGCGATGAGCTAAGACCTTGCATAGATTACCGTGCGATTAACAAGGGAACAATAAAAAACCGCTATCCTCTCCCCCTGATTCCGGTCTTGATGGATCAGTTGAAGGGAGCCCGATATTTCACAAAGCTCGATCTTCGGGGGCCTACCATCTTGTGCGGGTGCAAAAAGGGGACGAGTGGAAGACAGCTTTCAGGACCAAATTCGCTTCATTCGAATACCGGGTAATGCCCTTTGGTCTCTGCAACGCCCCCGCAGCCTTCCAATTCTTCATGGATGAGGTGCTGAGAGGATGTCTGGAATCATACTGTGTGGTCTACATTGACGATATTTTTATTTATTCAACAACAATGTCCGAGCATATCGTCCATGTAAAGACAGTCCTGCGGAAGCTACAACAAAATTCGTTGTACGCTAAGTTGGAGAAATGTCTTTTCCATGTACAAGAAGTAGCCTTCTTGGGGTACATTATAGACGCCCAAGGGTTCCGGATGGATATGAGCAAAGTTGAGGTAATCCTTAACTGGAAGACTCCACATAATGTGAAGGCAGTGCAGAGTTTTCTTGGCTTTGCCAACTATTATCGGCGCTTTATTCAGGACTTTTCGAAAACTATCCACCCCATCACATCCCTTCTACGAAAAAACGTGCCGTTTGTATGGGGAACAGAAGCAGAACAGTCTTTTCAACTTCTCAAGGACAGGTTCACCCAGGCACCGATTCTCAGACATCCGGATCCTCAACTGCCGTATATCCTCGAAACTGACGCCTCCCAATACGCCCTCGGAGGAATCTTGTCACAAAGACATCCGAACACAGGGCAGTTGCATCCAGTGGCATACTATTCAAGGAAACTTACACCCTGTGAGATAAACTACACTATCACGGATAAGGAACTCCTTGCCATCAAAAGGGCGTGTGAGGAGTGGCGACATTACCTCCTAGGTGCTTTACACACTGTGGAGATCATCACAGATCATCGAAACCTGTTGTTCCTCAAAATGGCTAAAGCTTTGACTCTGAGGCAGCTTCGATGGACTTTGTTTTTTTCCGACTACGATTTCGTAATCAAATACAGGCCTGGGTCACGCAATGGGAAAGCGGATACCTTATCCCGCCTAGGAGAAGAAGAACCGGTGGAACTTGAGGAACCTCCATATATCCTGCAAGAAGCAGACGGCTCCAGTCACTCGCTGGCCCTGGTCACGTCCGAGGACTTTTTGGACGACGTAAAAGTGGCCCTCGCTGATTATGATATTGCTTCTTGGATACAGGAGGAGCCGGAGCATCGACATATGGATAACGACCTGGCATACCATTTCCATGCGTTGTACATACCCCAGACAACGTTGCAACAACAGGTGTTAAAATGGGCGCATGATTCTGAATTAAGCGGACACATGGGTATCTACAAAACCACAGCCAATGTGGAACGGTCCTTTTGGTGGAAGGATGTTCGAGCTGATGTGAAAGAATACGTAAAGACCTGTGCGATTTGTGCTCAAGGCAAATCTGTCCATACTAAACCATCAGGCTTCCTCCATCCTTTGCCCATTCCACCTAAACCTTGGCATACCTTATCCATGGATTTTATAGTAGAGATGCCTCCTTGCGTCAATCAAACTGTTATCCTGATGGTAGTAGACCATCTCACCAAAATGGGTCACTTCATTTCCTTGCCGGGTCTACCTTCATCTATGGAGTTGGCTAAAGTGTTCCTCCAACACGTTGTGCGGGTGCATGGATTGCCCAGTGTGCTGGTCACTGATCGCGGAACGCAATTTACGTCGCATTTTTGGAAAGCTCTCTGTGCCATCTTGCAAATTGATGCAAGATTATCGTCTAGCTACCATCCCCAGACAGATGGCAAAACCGAACGCCTCAATCAGACTCTGGAGCAATACCTCCGCTGTTTTACAATGCAGAATGCCACGGATTGGACCACACTCTTGTGGTTGGCGGAGTTCGCATATAACAATGCTGTTCATACCACCTTGGGGTGTTCTCCCTTTTTCTGCCTTTACGGTTTCTATCCGAACATGCTTCCGTTCGACTGGCCTGGGAAATCTTTGGTTCCCTCCATACATGAACATCATGCCCATTTGAAAGCCATCCTCATCGATGCTCGGAACTGTTTGGAGACGGCGCAAGCGGCTCATAAACTGTTTGCGGACAGGAGGAGGTCCGAGGAGCCAGCGTATAAGGTGGGGGACAAGGTGTGGCTTTCCACACGTAACATTCATCTGAAAGGGGTAAATAAACTGAAGCCTAAGTTTGTCGGACCATATAGCATCTGTGAAGTTGTGAATCCTGTAGCCATGAAACTGTCCCTACCGGTTTCTTGGACGATCCATCCAGTGTTCCATGTGTCCCTCCTCCGGCCCTGTCCATTAAGTATGCGATTGCCGGAGCGTCCCCCTGCTCTGGAGGTGGAAGGCCAGGAGGAGTATGAGGTGCAACGGGTCCTGGACTCTCGTATGGTGCGTGGCAGGGTCCAGTATCTGGTCGATTGGAAAGGGTATGGGCCCGAAGACCGAACATGGGAACCGGTAGACCATCTGCATTGCCCGGATCTGGTTGCTGAATTTCACGAGCGATTCCCTGGTAAACCGGGCCGACCGCCGGGACGGCAGTCCTCGAGAGGGGGTTCTGTCGCGATCGCTCTCGCCATCACGGCGAGGAAAGAAAGGAAAGGCAAAATAACGCGATCTCTCCAAACGGACTACATGTCCCAGAAGGCAAAGCGGCTCTGGAGAGCAGGAAAGAAGGCTGAGCCTATATAAGCTCCTCCTCTGCAACAGATAGGCGCTTGACAATTGTTATGGTGGTTTAGGTATTGGCGGATGGTGTTGTCCCCGCCGGATATATACCGAGAAGAAACCCAGCGCAGACGAAGAGCCTGCGTGGTCAGAGTACATACAAGCCTACGCCGAAGAAGAGCCTGCGTGGTCAGAGTACATACAAGCCTACGCCGAAGAAGAGCCTGCGTGGCCAGAGTATTTCCAAGTCTACGCCAAAGAAAAGCCTGCGAGGTCAGAGGAGTGGAGATAACTTCCGACAAGTCGCAAGTATTACGAAAGAAGAACGGGATCGTTCTTCTTCCCCAGTATTTTTCTTTTCTTTCTAAGTTCCCGCGTCATACGCATCCTGATTTCATATATTCCCCAGAAGATCTTACGTTCAGTAAGACAGAGTTCTTCTTCTTTTGAGTTCATGGTTATTGTAACTTATAACGACATGTTTGTTCTCAAGAGGTATTGAGAACAAGAGTCTACAAAGTACAAATACTTTTCTATTTACCGATTGTCGTCGAGTCTCATTGGAGAAAGTGACGATAACTTTCTCTTCACCTATCCGGTTATCTCGGATTGAGGAACTGTTTGTTAGCATTCAAAGACGAGAGAGTTGTATCTCTGGTAAGTGTCATTACTTGGGGCCAGGGGAGGGAAGTGGCCTCGAAGAGACAGGACACTTATACCTGTTCCTTGTCTCTCCACGCTGCAGTCCGTCCCTCAACCGAGTATTGCGGATTACCCCGACCCAGAAGGCAACATCCAAAGGTCCTTCCACAAAACCTTCTCACCTCCCGGCTTCTCGTAATACTCCCTCAGAAGGTGATTCCCACATCACCTCTGGGGGTGGTGTTTAGACAAGTCGTGGGGACTTTCGTCTCATCGTTCCTGCTGGCCCGATTCCCCAGGTTAGTGGCGCGCGACTGTATTTGCGCCGCTTGCAATCCCGACATTGAGTTGAATACTACCATCTCACCGAGTTCATCTGGTGATAGTAGCGATGTGGATGAGCTGGTAGGGAAAAAAGGAGCATTGGCATGGCCGGATCTGTTCCGCCAGAAACCATCCCGAAATGTTCCAAGGGCATAATTGGCAGTACCATTGACAGTGTAGGCCTCCTGCATCAACATCCACCATGCAAGACAAGACCCAGAGATGGAAAAGGGGTAGGGAAAGAATGGGACAGGGTGTATCATGGAATGCGGCATCAGTCCAAAAACCCAGTAGTTGGAAGTGTTAATGATCAGCTGATGATGATGCAACATTTGCATGAAAGTGTTATTGAAGAATTCTGCACGGCGGGATAATTTGTGGGCTGGTAGCATGAAATACTGGTGTTCTGCAAGAGTCGGGGTAGTAGTTGGTGAGGTAACAGGATGGTAGATTAGTAACAGCCAACCAAGGATGGACAGGATGAGTGTGACAAACAGTGTCACCACGGTGGCCATGAAGCATTTACTATGTTGGAGGCTGACATATTGTTTCTGGATTCAGGTGTTTTGGACGGCAGCCATTGTGCTAAGCCAGGGACCTCTAGTGGCTGTCTGTGATTGGTGGTTGCTTCACTGGGCGCAGGTGCCAAGAGCCCTATGGCGTACCTCAGTCTGACACACCAGCACTACTCTCAGCCGGGGAAGATCTTAGCCCTAGAGCCTGTAGGTACTTGGCGAAGTCAAGGGCAAGCCTTCCCTCGGGGGCGCAAGTTATATCGGTTGGAAGTAGGGACAGTATGGTCGGGAAATAATTGTTCTTGGTGTTGAGCAGAGTTAAGGGAGGGTTCCACCCTTGCTTTCAATATGCTGTCACTCTCTGCTTCCGTAGATGTAGAATGCAGTCTGGCATCGCTGAATGGGACAAACGTCGGGACTGTTTCTGTTTCTTAATCTCCTTGTCCTTTCCTCACCCACTGATCATAGGGGAGGGGCAGGGGCACATGTTATGTTATGTTATGTTATGTTATGTTACAGCGTTCTTTTATAGCGCACGGCTACTCGAAAAGAGTGTCCCGGCGCTTTCCACCTGCATCTCAGAATAAAAATAACACAACACAGCAAAAGAATGAGAAAAGAACTGAAACTGAAGCAATAAGAACAGCCTAAAGATTAAAAAGCCAGGTCTTCAGGCTCTTCCTGAACTGGAACAAATTGACAGTGCTGCGCAGCGAAAGAGGAAGCGAGTTCCACAGCTGTGGGGCTTTGCAGCTGAAAGAGCGCCCTCCCGTGCGGGCCTTCCTCACCCGAGGGACCACCGCTTTGTAAAGGGATTCCGAGCGCAAGGAGCGGACTGGTCGATAGAAGGCTAGTCTCCGCCGCAGGTATCCAGCCCCTGATCCAAACAGGGCTTTGTGCATCAGAGTCAGGGATTTAAACTGGATCCGCTTCCGGACAGGCAGCCAATGTAGCGCCTGAAGCAGCCCGGAAGCTCGGGCTCGTCTACGCAGGCCAAAGATAGCCCGGGCGGCAGAGTTCTGTACCACCTGTAGGCGCTGAACTAGGTAATCAGGGAGGCCAAGGAAGAGGGCATTAGCATAATCAAGCCTCGAACCGACGAGAGCCTGCACAGTAATACGCCTGTGCTCCTCAGACAGCAGGGGCAGGAATTTACGGAGCATTTTCAAAATTCCATAACAGGTGCCAGCCAGACCCAGAATGTGTGTTCGCAGCGATAGCTGGTTGTCCAGCTTGACACCCAGGTTTTTAGCCACCAAGGAAGACTGTGCAGGAGGGCTCATGTCGGACGGCCACCAATGCTGCCACTCCGGATCGACACCGCAACCAAAAAACAGAACCTCGGACTTGCTCGAGTTGGCCCTTAGACTGTTCTGTTGGAACCAGTCAAAGACCAATGTAAGACAGTCCCAAATTCTCCCTCCATCAAACTCCTGGTCTTTCCCGCATGTGAAGAGGAGTTGCGTGTCGTCGGCGTAAGAGATGATCTGGGCCCCATATGCTTCCACCAAGGCCGCCAAAGGGGACATAAAGATGTTAAACAACGTGGGGCTCAACACAGATCCCTGTGGAACCCCAACTCCCAATGGCGGCATCTCGGCAGAGCTCTGGGAAACCCAGACCGTCTGGCGGCGGCCTTCAAGGAAGGATGTAAACCACCTGAGCACCTTCCCCCTAAGGCCAATGTCATAAAGCCTCGCTAAGAGCGCCCTGTGGGGGACGGTGTCGAAGGCCGCCGATAGATCTAACATGACCAGCATCACCCTCCCGCCGACATCAAGAGTCTCCCTGATAATCTCAGTGACCTCTAGCAATGCCGTTTCCGTACTAAAATTAGGACGGAAACCGGATTGAGATAGATGGAGCAGATTGTTAGCTTCCAGAAAGCGCGACAGGACACCGTGGACGTGTTTTTCCGTGATCTTCGTGAGGGCCGGAAGAAGTGAAATTGGCCTATAATTGGCCAGAACCTCGACGTCAAGACCCGGTTTCTTTAGGAGGGGGATCACCATCGCTCTCTTCCAAGAGCTGGGGACCCTCCCCTTTCTCAGCGAGGCGTTGAGGATGGGATTAACCAGCGGATTCACCACCTCCGCCATCCCAGCCAAAAATTTGGCGGGGCAGGGGTCAAGTGGCGAGCCAGATTTCAAATTGGCCAACAGCTGCCTGGACACATCGCTGGAAACAGCAGGAAAATCAGACAGCACCGCCGTCGGTGTGTGCGGAAATCCGCACCCAGCCCCGGTGACGCCGCTTCCATCCTCCGGTCCTTCCACAAAGGAGGCCTGAATCGCCTTGATCTTATTAGTGAAGAAGCCTGCAGTGAGACGAATGCACCCAATTCTTCCGACCTTCTTCTTTCAATGCGATGTGGGTGGCCAGCAACACCTGATGGGGCTGCTTCCAGCGGGGCTCAAGGCTCTTAGTCCGTTGAAAGTTCCTTACTAAGACATATTCACCAGGTTGGATGACGTGTCCCGGGCCCTCGATTTGTCAGGTATGGCCTCATGCACCTGGTGATAAAGAGTATGAAAGGTATTAGTTAGACTGTACAGATAATCAGTTAATACAGGGTATTCAACATCAGTTTCTTAGGCCGTAGGAGACCCCATACATTGGCAGGCCTCCCGAACACAATATCATGGGGGGATAGCCCTATTTTGGTGTGGGCGGTAGTTCTTGTAGACAATAGAGCCAAAGGCAGAGCATCAACCCAAGTGACACCTGTCTCGGCTACTATTTTGGCCATTGTAGTTTTTAAGATTCCACTAGACCTGCTGATGGGGGTGGTTAGCTGCATGAAATTTTTCTTTTATACCCAATGCTGTACAGACATATTCCATAATTTGAGCCGTAAAGTGTGACCCGTTGTCACTCCAGACCAAGCAGGGCAAACCGAATTGTGGGAGGTACTCTTTTAAAAGCACTTTGGCGGTAGTGAGAGTGGTGCAGTCTTTGAGGGGTAGGCTTCCACCCATCGACTGAAGGCACAGATCACCACCAGGACATATTTCAAATTGTTACATCGGTCCATCTGGATGTAATCCATTTGGAGGACTTCAAAAGGGAAGGTAGGAGGAGAGAACCCTCCCTTAGGAGTAACTGTGCCTTTTCCTGGGTTATACATTAGGCAAATCATGCATGTTTTAACCAGCTTTTCAACATATGCTGGTATCTTAGATTTGTTCCCTGTAGGTCCCAACAGTTTACATATCCCTTTTGCACTAATGTGAGCAGGTCCATGGGCCATCGTAACTACTGGTAGCACGTGACTATCAGGTAACATCCATTGTCTTTCCATAGTCGTACGGACCCAACAACCATCAATTCCCTCCTTTGCTAATTGCTCCTTCCACACCATTAGTTCCTCAGGAGTAGTATGGGACTGAATATCAATCACACTCTGTACTGTGTTTTCAACTATGCCCTCGTTTGCCACCCACCTAGCGGGACCTCCTAACATACATTCCTTCCCTTTTCCTAAGAGCTGTTTGTCTGGCCGTCTGGTCAGCCAGGGCATTGCCTTTCCCAACATCATCTGTCACTTTCTTATGGGCCTTACATTTTATAATGGCCACCTTTCTGGGGAGTGTCATGGAGTCTAACAATCAGTGAGTTATGGGGCCATGTTGAATCTGGGTCCAATGGGAAGTAAGGAAATTCATTTCTTTCCATAACCTCCTGAAGTTGTGGGCCACCCTGAAGGAATATTGGTTGTCAGCATAAATATTTACTGTCAACCCTTTGCTTAACTCACAGGCTCTAGTGAGGGCCACTAATTCTACTGCTTGAGCAGAGCACTGTGGAATCTGAGCTGTTTCTACTACTTGCCCTTATGTTGTGAGGGCGTAGGCATGGTCCTCTGAGGCATGATCTGTCCACATACAGTGTACCTTCTGGTTCTGCTATCGGGGTATCCTGTAAGTCAACCCGTCTCTTCGTCTCCTCCTCTGTCCTCAATATGCAGTCATGTGGGTCTAAGCTGGCATCCTGTGTATCCAGTGGCAGTAATGTGGCGGGGTTTAGTACAGTGCATCTCTTGATGTTAATCTGGCTGGCAAAGAGTGTCAGTTCATATCCTGTGAGTCGTGCGCTAGTGAGGTACTGTGTCTTGGTGTTATTAAGGAGGGTATCCACAGAATGGGGGACCATCAGACTCAGGGGGGAGTTCATGATGATCCCTGCACTCTGACGGACCATGAGGGCGGCCGTAGAGGTCTCCTGTAGGCATCCTGGGAGAGCCCTTGCAACAGGATCTAAGGTGGCTGAAAAATAGGCACTTGGCCGATGGTGACCTCCGAACATCTGGGTCAAGACAGCACATGCACAGCCGCCTGTCTCATGTACAAAAATAATTTTTTTTTTGTTATAATCAGGAGTACCGAGGACTGGAGCAGCACACAGAGCCCTCTTTAAATCTTTGAAGGCCTGCGCATGCTCTCTAGTCCATGGAAAGGAACTGTCTGATATGTCTTTAGTGGTGACGGCAAGAAGGGGTTTGACCATTGCCAAAAAATTAGAAATCTACTGTCTACAGTATGAGGTTAGGCCTATGAAAGCTTGCACCTGCTTCTGTGTTCGTGGGGCCGTCACAGCATTGATAATGGCTACACGATCAGCGGTGAGCTGCCTTCCCTCCTTCGAGAGGAGATTACCTAAATAGGTCACCTTCTCTTGACAAAACTGAAGCTTTTTCAAAGAGACTTTGTGATTATGAAATGAAAAATTATATTTGTATAGCGCATAGACTACCCGGAGTCCTCGCAGCGCTTTAACTGAAATCCAAGGCAGTAGGTTGGGGTGATGGCTGGGCCTGTTCTGTGAATGGCTTTTGGAACAAGGCACATGGCTTTGAATTGTACCCTAGCTGCCACAGGAAGCCAATGTAGCTTCTTTAAGGCATGTTTGGCCAACTGCCAGCGTGGAATATGAAAGAGCAGTCGGGCCGCACAGTTTTGGGTGACCTGGAGTTTGTTGATCACTGCCACCGGGACCCTAGATAGAGAGCATTACCGTAATCCAGGCGGGAGAGTATCAGGGCCTGGACCATGACTCTCCTCTCCTGGAACGGGAGCAAAGGGAGCACTTTCCGCAGCATTCTCATCAACCCAAAACAGGTGGATGCAGTTTTAGTGGCCTGGAAAGTGAAGTCCAGTGCTTTATCAAGCCAAACTCCCAGGCTCTTTATCTGAGGTTTGGGGGGGGGGGGGACCCAGACACGTGGGCCAGATGGAAGCCAGAGTTGTAGGTAAGGGATTGCCCAGTAGCATGATTTCTGTCTTCTCCCCATTTAGTCTGAGGCAGGAGGATTCCATCCATTATGGAGGGCAAGGTGGCGTAACAAACAGAGAATAGCTTCTTTACATGTTGGGGCAGAATTTGCAGCAATGGGAGGTCATCTACATATTGTAATAGTGTGGAATTATCAGGGAGTTCCAAGGAATCTAGTTGACTTTTTAGGGCTTGACTATAGATACTGGGGCTCTCGGTGAAACCTTGACAGTCGCGGCAGAATCTAAAGCTCCGCCCACCAAGGGAGAAACCAAAAAATGTCTGCTGGCAGGATGTATAGGAATGCTGAAAAAAGCATTCTTCAGGTCTATGACAGAAAAGTGCGTGGCACCAGAAGGGACCATCGTTAAGAGGGCTGTAATGTCGGGGAGAACAGGATATTGGGATATTGTTATTTTGTTAAGGGCTCTCAGGTCAATCACAAATCTGTATATTTTAGGGGAGAGAGCATCTCCATTGGTCTTTTTGAGAACGGGAATAATGGGACTGTTACAGATATTGCCACGTGTCTCCTCCACTACACCCTGGTCCATCAATTCAAATATTATTGTTAAAAGGGCCATTTCTCCTTCTGCGGGTAGTCGATACTGCCGGAGGCGGGGGTGAAGTGCACCTGGCTGGATGTGTACCACATGAGGGGATATGTTGAGACACCCTACATCAGTGTAATCTTCCGTTTATCTTGGGATTGTGTGGTACTGAAAATTCTGGACCCTGCTATTGTGTGGACCGAAGCCCTACATTTGTGTCAAAATATCATCGTATCATGACGATTTTGGTATCGGCTGACCGGTAATGATTGAGATACTATACCTAAGCATTTGCGTCATGATCAAGTGACGAAATCACTCTGAAATCGTAGTTTCTGTCTTGATCCCTCGGGTTCCATTTTGTGAGCGGCATCCATTTTGTGATTGCCCTTACATAGTCAAATGACCAAGGCCGAATTCGATCTGAAAGTACACGTACACCTTTGCTGACTCCTCTGTGACCTAGGCGAGCTGACTCCACTGCCTCAAGCCAAACCTGTTCGGGCAGTTCCTTTCCCAGTGGCCGAGCGAGATTAGTATCAAGGCACAACATGTCATAAACCGTTCCTCGCATACAAGCTATGTTTAATCTCACACACACCTGTCCCTGTTTCTTCTTTATGGCCTGTTTTACAAGGAGGAGGTACCCGATTTTATTAGGGGTCCATCGATATCTGATGAAAGTTCTGGGCCTTGCCGGGTAATCTATCATGAACTGGACAAACTGAAATGTGGGCTTGTCATCATGACTCTGCTTTTTCTTTGTAGTGAAAATATGTATATGGTCAAACTGTAAAACAAGGAATTCTTGCCTGAAGCTTATTATTTAGTATAAAAAGAAGAGGCTGGTTCTGTAAAAACGAGCAGTCTCCTGAGAACCTACATGCTGTTGTACTTCTAGGATACCTGTTACTGGTTGCAGCCAATAAATTCGATCCTTGACATCACCTAGAAGACTCTGTGTTTCTGTGGTCCAGAACAGGAAGGACTCAAGGTCTTTGGGTGTTCTCCCTGGCACCGCCGGGTCCATAAAAACCCGGTACCTCACTTGGCGCCCAACTTGGGGCGGTATCAGCGGTACTGGTCCAAGCCAGAGGTTTGTGAGGAGCTTCGTGTGAAAATTCCAGAGGACGGCCAGTCACTTCAGCGACCCCTGTATGTTGACGTGGTTCCGAAGGTCTTTGCTGCGAGGTTCCCCGCGTCCCGACGGCTACGAAGGACTGCTGCCCTGACTATCGCCCTGTTTTGGACCCTTGATGATTGGTAGAGCGAAATGATAGACGAGTCTTCTGGTGACGTCATCGATCATCGATACTTCAGTTAAGTATAAGTGGAGCGTCTCCCAGTCCTTAGTTTTGGTTCTTAGTTTGATATCCTTTGGGATAGCTTTGATTTGGAACTTGCAAGTGCCAAAGCCGAAGGACTCGTGTATTCACGAGACTATCGTATTCGATAATCCTTTGAAGTTTGAAGCTAGACTAGAGAGCGAAGATGCCTGGTTTTAGCAGACTTGGAAATTTGTTTTGTCTTGGTTGTAATAGGGATTCCCGATTGGAGGACTCATGTCCGGTTCCTCCGATTGGAACTCCAACATATGAGCTCTATGTGAAGCACGGAGTAGGCCCTATCACATATAATGAAGTATGGATCCGATACACCAGAAACGATGGTGTTTTAAAATGGCCCCAATATGGTAGTTTTGACACAGAGATTTTAGATAATCTAGAGGTAAAACCTTTTGACTCCTTTCGCCTATGGCGCAAAGAAGCAAAACAGAAAGAAATGAAATTAGCAAAGAAAAATAAGCGAGGTATGTCAATGGTACAAGCTGCCGTTGCGTTCAGGGATAATGAGGAAGAGCAAGAGAATGAACAAACGCTTAGAAGTAGGAAGTTAGCAGTAGATAAATGCTACCCAGTTCTGCCGCGTAAAGGACGAGGATCAAAAGAAGAACTTGATAAGGATCCTTTAATGTCTCATTTACTGAGTTCACCACCCCCATATGCGCAGAGTGCTACAGCACCACAGCAACCTTTGGTTGTACAACCCCCTATTGTTGGACCACAATCGCCAGCTCCTCTTCAGCTGGTTCCTACTCCTCCGGCGCAGCCCTCTCAAGGTCCGCCACCTTTGCTACCTACTCCATCTGCTTTTCCTACGACTTCGCCTACTGCTCCAACTGCTTATCCTAATACTCCCTCTGCTACTGCCTCCACCTCTGCTCTACATCAGCCTGTCTTTTCTGGCGTATCTGCCTTTCCATCAGTTTCTCCTTCTGTTCGGCAGAGAGTAGCAAACACTGTTACTGGTCTTTTCTCACCTTTCTTTGAGTCGCCTAATACGACCCCTAACCCAGAACGAAGACAGTTGCGGAGTCGACTGCCTGACTATCAAGAGAGAGAAGTACTGAATGAGTTAGCACGTAAATGGGTTATCAATACTGTAAGACATGACGTTCAGTCCGTCATGGAAGTCTTCCGTCAGTGGGAAGCATCTAAGCAGAGATATGTTTTTGAACAAATGTGTATATTTCTCTGTGAAGATTTGGAGGGAAATGATCCGGAACACGACATGCCTGAATTATTCCGTGTGCGGTTCAAGTTATCGGTGGGCATGATTGTGGGCGCCGATGTTGAACAAGCGGTTGCGACATTATTGTCTTATAGGAGTAAGGGGAGCAATTCTCGATCACTATCTGAGCATGACGCACCAGGTAGGAAAAAGGCGCAACAGTATCCCATGAGAGAGGTTCCCCCAGTTTGGAGGGAAGGTGATGCAAATGCTAATCCAGCCATTCCCCCGCATTTTCAGCGTGTATGGGTACATGTTCCTTGGAGGAGATATGAGGTTTTGGCGCTCAAACAGACATTGCCTGACCCCCGTAAAAATCCTGCAGGGTATTATAAGGAGTTATCACAGACTGCCAGCTCCTGTATCATGAATCTAGTAGATGTAGACATGTTGTTTGGAAATGTTGTTCCACAGCCTTTATGGGGAAAGATTTGTCATGCAGATCATGACCAAGAGTTAGGCGACACATGGGTTAATATTGCTGCTGCTGATGCTAGACAAGTTGGTGGCTCTAAGCCCGAGCCTTTAGTAGCAGAGCTTCCTGGTAGAATTATTACGTCTATGAAGACTCTGATGCCCGAATTGCGTGTGAATTGGGACAAGTTGTCTGCGTGCAAACAGAAGAAAGATGAGACCGTGTCTGACTTTTTCACGCGGTTTTAATAGACCTTCGCCGATCATAGTGGTCAGGGTATGGCTACTGAGGGTGGCCAGAGGTTGTTTGTTGACAAATTTGTACATAACTTGCTTCCTGAACTATGTAATAAGTTGAAGGATTCTGAGAGTGCTTGGGCTGTTTCCACGTCAGCACAGATTCTAGCTACGGCCCAGTACTATGAGAATAGGCGTAAAGATGAGTTAGAGAAGGCAGATAAAAAGACTAAAGAATTGAAAACGAAAGCCCTTCTGCAGCAAGCTTATCCACCTCGTGCTGCTAGTCAGCACGATTATCAGCAACCTCAGCAGTATTCGAGAAACTCGCAAAGAAACGAGCCTTCTCAACAACGTTTACCGTATGGTCCGAATCAGTGTGCGTACTGCAAGGAAGAGGGTCATTTCAAGATTAGTTGTCCGGTTTTGTTACGGCATATGAATGGTGCTTCTGGTGCAAGAGGTCGAGGTGTTCAGCAAGCCCCTAGAGGTAGGGATCGTGGAAATTTCCCCCAGAATGCTCCTTCTTTCCCGCCTCAGAATTCTATGAATAGTTTTGACCAACAGAGTAACGCATTTTCTAGGACAGCTCAGTACTATGCTGATGACTACTATGCAGAAAATGAGAATATGGAGGGTAATGATTGCTAGGACAGCCATGGACAAAGAGAGGGAGTTGTTTCAGTTCCAGTAGATCAGAATGGACCTTATGTTGAGGTGATTACATCAGGTGTGTCAGAGCCTTTTCTGTTGGATACTGGTGCTACAAAGAGTTCTATTATGCACTCAAAACTCCCTGGCGCACCTTTGTCTGGCGAAATGAACGTTTCAGTAGGTTTTTCTGGCGCCCCGGTTAGGAACTCGATCTCTAGTCCTATGTCCCTTTCTGTTGGGCCATGTGAATTAGAAGCCCCCCCTCATTCTTACAACAGGTTGTGGTGAAAACTTATTGGGACTGGATCTGTTAAAAAGATTATATGCGACTTTGTACATTTCTCCTTCGGGAGTACAACTTACACTGGGTAAGAAAGTGGTTTCTCCAATGTATTTGTCAAGGGAAAAACTTCCAACAGAATTGTCTTCTCTTCCAGATATGCTTTGGGCTACTGGCTCTAATGATGTGGGTCTCTTGGAAATAGCGCCATATGTTGTAACATTGAAAGCCAATGTTAGAATGCCACGTATTCCCCAATACAAGATCTCTAGCGAAGGTGAAAAGGCGTTGTTAGCAATCATTTATGATCTGATTGAGAAAGATGTCATTGAAGAGACAACAGGCAACATTTGTAACAGTCCTGTCCTGCCGGTTTTAAAGCGTACTGATCCTTCCCAACCACCTGTCTATAGGTTTGTGATTGATTTTAGAGAAGTGAATAAAATTGTTATGCCACAGTTTCCAGTTGTTCCTGATATCACAGCCCTGTTGACTATGATTCCAGCTTCAGCCACTTGGTTCTCGAGGATTGACTTGAAGAATGCTTTCTTCAGCATCCCGATTGCCGAGGAGAGCAGGGATATTTTTGGCTTCAATTTAGGAGGTCGAAGCTTCCGCTTCAAACGCGCTCCTCAGGGCTAGTGTGAAAGTCCATCAATATTCAGTCAGGCTCTGAAATCACAGCTTGACACGATTGTTTTACCTGCCGGCGCTATCCTTATTCAGTACGTCGATGATTTGCTGGTCGCTGCAGATACTGAAGAGATTTGCAAACAAGCCACTTTGTCATTGTTGCGTCATTTGTGTGATTTGCGCCACAAAGTCTCTCTTTCAAAGTTGCAATATTGTCGACAAGAAGTGACCTACTTAGGTCACCTCTTATCGAAGGAGGGAAGGAAACTGACCTCAGAAAGAATTCAGGCAATTGCAAAATTGAGTGTCCCAAGGACACAGAGAGAAGTGCGTGCTTTCTTGGGCATTACATCATATTGCAGGCAATGGATACCGAATTTCTCCTTGTTGGCCAAACCTTTGGTGGCATTAACTTGTAAAGATACACCGAAACCCATTCCGTGGTCTGAAGAGTGTCAGAGAAGTTTTTCCGAATTACGTGATGCATTGTGTTCGGCTCCTGTGTTGGGTACCCCCGACTACAGTAAGCCTTTTACATTGTATGTCCATGAGAAAGAAGGTTGTGCATTATCAGTTCTGACACAGTCTTTTGGGGACAAACAGCGTCCATGCGCGTACTTTTCGGCGACTTTAGATCCGGTAGCTAAGGCGTTGCCAAGTTGCTTGAGAGCCACTGCGGCAGCAGCTGTCTGTATTCAACAGTCTGCTGGGTTAGTAATGAATAATATGTTGATTGTCATGGTCCCACATGCAGTAGACATTTTGCTAAACAGAACAAGGACACAGCACTTAACTAGTGCTCGATTGTCAAGTTATGAGCTGACACTATTAGCGAGCCATGTACACATAAAGAGGTGCGACACACTAAACCCAGCCACGTTATTGCCCATTTCAGTAGGGACAGATGAGGTCGAAGAACATGACTGCTGTTTTAGGACAGAAGAAGAGACAAAAGGGAGAGTAGATTTACAAGACACTCCTCTTCCTGAATGTGATGGTACTTTATGGGTTGATGGTTCGTGTTTCAAGTTGCCGAATGGCGATACGACTGCAGCATATGCTGTGACAACTTTGCATACTGTTGTTGAAGCTGCACGTATCCCACACAATTCAGCACAAGCAGCAGAACTGATTGCACTTACAAGAGCGTGTATGTTGGCGAAAGGAAAGCGAGTGAATGTGTACATGGACAGCCAATACGCCTTTGGCGTGGCTCACAGTTTTGGACGATTGTGGCGTGAACGTGGGTTCCTGACGTCGCATGGTGCTAAGATCCAGCATGGTCAGTTAGTGAATGAGCTTCTCGAGTCACTGACTTTGCCATTACTAGGCATGAGCGGGAAATCCGTTACGCCCGCGGATTTCGCGGATTTTTGGGAAGTCCGCAATCCGCAAATTTTGCGGATTTCCCGCAAAATCCGCAAAAAAAAATCTGCGGACGTAACGGGTTCAAAAGTTGAACCCCCACTCATGTAACTATTTTACAATGGCGCCAGCAAGCTGCCAGTGCCGTTGTAAAATAGTTACAAAGTTAGCTTGTACAGGAACCACTAGATAAAACGAAGCAGGTGCTGCTTTATTTTATCTAAGTGCATAATACGGAAGTGGAAAAAGTATAGTTACTTTTTTATGCATTATGAAAGTAGCAAAAAAGTGCATAATATATTTGCTGTTCAAAAAAAATAATTCTTTACAATGGAATATACTTTACCAATTATGGATGGAGGAGGTAACATGGGATGATTTGTTACAATATTCTATAACTATTTTACAATGGCGTCAGCAAGCTGCCAGCGCCGTTGTAAAATAGTGACAAAGTTAGCTTGCAGAGGAACCACTAGATAAAACGAAGCAGGTGCTGCTTTATTTTATCTAAGTGCTTCCTGTGCAAGCTAACTTTGTAACTATTTTACAACGGCGCTGGCAGCTTGCTGGCGCCATTGTAAAATAGTTACATGAGTAGGCTGGGCACATAGAAACAACAAGTTCGCAAAACTGGCGACCCGACAAGTAAGTTCGCAATTTGCGAAATTGTACAAAACCCTCGCAAACTTGCAGAAACCCGTGCGAACAAAAAAAAAAAATCTGCGAGAATTCGCGGATTTTCGCAATCCGCAAATTCGCAAATCCGCAAATTCGCGGATTGCGAATCCGCAAAATCCGCCCATGCCTACAAGTTGCGATTGTGAAATGCAGTGCACACAAAAAGGTGACGGATGATGTTGGTCGTGGAAATACGTTTGCGGATGAAGTTGCAAAAGAAACTGCAAGGAATGTAATGAGTCGAAGGTATGTTGCAGGCCCCGCAAGATGGATTGGTGATGTTGGTATGTGTGAAGATACGATTGAGAGCGTGAAGTCCATCCAAGCTGAAGCCACAGAGAAAGAGGTGAATGAGTGGAGAGAAAGTAAGAGTAAATTGGATGCGAATGGTTGTTGGATTGAATTGTCAAAACATCAGAGATGGTTGTTACCCGATGCGTATGTGCTTGCAGTGGTGACAATGGCTCATGGAATGGCTCACATCAGTGTGAAAGGGATTTGCAAGTTGCTGGCTCCAGTATGGCAGAATGGTGGGATCCCTAAGTGTGCAGAGAATGTGGTCAAGAATTGTATGGTGTGTCTGAAGTACAATCCAGGTAGGGGAACCCCAACTCCAGCTGGTCATTTTGCGCCTCCAACGTGTCCGTTCGAGGTTTTGCAGCTAGATTTCATCCACATTGAAAGGTGCAACAATTTGAAATACGTACTCGTTGTTGTTTGTGCCTTTTCCAGGTGGGTGGAAGCGTATCCCCTTAAGGACAACACTGCCTTATCCACAGCCATAGCCCTTGTCAAAGAGTTCTTCCCTAGGTTTGGAATGCCTAGAATGGTCTGGAGTGATAATGGGAGTGAATTTGTGGGTCGAGTGATGAAGAGAGTGTGTGAAGGGCTAGGCATACAACAGAAGTTCCACGCTGCAAATCACCCCCAATCAGCTGGATTAGTGGAGTGCTATAACGCAACGCTAAAATTGAAACTGGCCAAGATTCAAGCAAGCACAGGTCTTAAATGGCCTGACGCCCTGCCCTTTGCACTCCTATCAACAAGAATGACTGTTCACTCTAGAGTGGGACTTAGTCCACATCAAATTGTGTTCGGCCGCCCGGCCAACATATGGGGAGTGCCAAGGCCCACCAGGTTTAGCGAAATAGAGCACCCTGTACTGCTTGATTATCTGTATAAATTGACTGCTAAATTGCGTGTTTTACACCAACAGGTCCACGACACTCTACCCCAGGCCTCTGAAGCTCCAGGGCATCCTATCGATCCTGGATCCTATGTGCTGGTCAGGAATTTCCAGCGAACAAAAAATGACCAGCCCCGGTGGACCGGCCCTCATCTAGTTCTTCTCTCGACCAGATCTGCCGTTCGAGTAGAGGGAAAGAAACATTGGGTCCACGGCAATCATTGTAAGAGGGTCCATCTGCCTCTTCCGTATGACCGGTGGGTCCAGGAGGGAATTGCTGACTCTGAAGCTGAGACTGTGCCTCGGTTCCTACCCTTTAGTGATGCACATTTAAAAGGAACAATTTCTGAAAAGGAAAGTGACAACATTTTGCAAGAAGCTGTGCCTCCGTCAATTCGATTGAACACTACAGAGCCTGAACTCTTGTTTCTAGACCAGACAGCACCTGGTAGAAATCGTTACAATTTGAGGCCGAGACCTATGACTATGGACAAATAAATTCTTTTTCTTTTTGATTGTGCAGCTCTTCCATCCAAGAAACTTGCTCATTTTTGTTTTTCGAACCGCCATCCGGTTCTTCTGCTAGGGTCGCGGTTGCCACAGTCTTTGGAGTGCAGCTGGAGACGTTTAGGTCGACAGTTCTGGTTGGTCTAAGGGAGTTGCCCTGGGCTGACAGAAGCACTCCTTAGCAGAATCACCCTACCGCCGCGGGCAGCAATTTAGAGGATGGAGTTTCCCAAGATGGAGAGACCTGCCAGATCAACGAACTTTGAAACCAGAATATGCACTGTGATGGCGAAAAAACGATTTTTAATAATATACATTTTTATGTTGTGTAGTATAATGATGTTTTTAATAGGCTATGCTTTATTCACCTTTCGAGTATCATTTGCACACACCACACAGCCCACACCTCCTCCTATTGTTTCCCCGCACTCTTTTCACCCTCTACCTGAACACGAGTCTGCCAGAAGATTAGAATTTATAAATAACTCCTTCGTTCAGCTCTTACACCAACACCAGTTTGTAATGAACACGACAAATTGTTGGGTATGTGGACTTATGCCACACACGACAGATAAGGGTATCCCATATTTTGTCCTGCCATTTAGCTACTATGGTTCTTTGTGGGCATTTCAAACAATGATCCTATTCGCCATCGAACCATATCCCCCACGTTCCACAGGAAACAACTCGAGCAACAAGGCACTAGTGGCGGGAATCAGAAATATGAGCAGAGATATCGACACGTATAGAACGATTCCCAGAGATGAATTGAAGGCTTACAGTAGATGGAATATAACAAAATATGGATTTTCCTTGAGTGAGAGCCAGCGAGCAAAGAAGTCCTCCCCAATTTGGATAGTACCCCATCAGGGTCACCTATGTCTGCAGGGAAATGGCAAAAACCCCAGAGCTCAGTTAGGGAAGAGTGTCTGTACTGAAACTTACGTCTTCCCGTCTCAGACCTCCCCTTCGTTCTTAGCAGCTAAGGGTACCTACTTCGTCTGCCATGATAGAGCATATACATGGCTGCCCCCTGATTTTTCGGGCACATGTTTTATCTCGTTCCTGTTGCCACCCACCTACACGGCCGCGGCAGATTACCATAGGACAAGGACAGTTAGGGGTGTTGTGAGTAAAGACGACACTGCGGAACAGGAGTTTGGGGATTCGCAAAAGGTTTTCTGCCGTTTTGGGGGCCTATGGTGAACAGCAGGAACATTCGCCAATTGACGAGGGTAGTTGAATCCACCGTGATTGAAACGGCTGGTGCCCTTAGTAACTTGACTGCGGAACTCCAGTCGGACCGCCTTATGACTCTTCAGAACAGGGTTGCCCTAGATGTCATACTTGCAGACCGTGGTGGGGTATGTAAAGTGATCCAATCAAGTTGCTGCATTTTCATCCCTGATAACGCTCCGACAGTATACCAGGCCATCTCCAAACTGCATAAGATCTCTGAATCCATTCACGTGGAAAAAGGGGACTGGTCATTAATGGGGTGGTTCTGGGAACTGATATCTGCCTGGGGATGGAAAATGTTGATAGTCGTTGGGATGGTCTTAACCATTCTCTTCATGTTCTGCCTGTGTGTACAGTGCGCTCCTGCAATATGTGGCCTCTGTGCTACATAATGTGTAAGGAAGCCTGTATCAAGAGATGAACTAAGTAATAGGATGATGCTACAGCAGCATCTCAATGACTTTATGTATACAGACCTAGACTCAGATTAGCATGAGTATAGGTTATTGCCTATATAAGGGCAAAAGGAGGGTCTGTGGTACTGAAAATTCTGGACCCTGCTATTGTGTGGCACCGAAGCCCTACACTCGTGTCAAAATATCATCGTATCATGACGATTTTGGTATCGGCAGACTGGTAATGATTGAGATACTATACCTAAGCATTTGCGTCATGATAAAGTGACGAAATCACCCTGAAATCGTAGTTTCTGTCTTGAACCCTCGGGTTCATTTTGTGAGCGGCATCCATTTTGTGATTGCCCTTATATAGTCAAATGACCAAGGCCGAATTCGATCTGAAAGGACACGTACACCTTTGCTGACTCCTCTGTGACCTAGGCGAGCTGACTCCACTGCCTCAAGCCAAACCTGTTCGGGCAGTTCCTTTCCCAGTGGCCGAGCGAGATTAGTATCAAGGCACAACATGTCATAAACCGTTCATCGCATACAAGCTATGTTTAATCTCACACACACCTGTCCCTGTTTCTTCTTTATGGCCTGTTTTACAAGGAGGAGGTACCCGATTTTATTAGGGGTCCATCGATATCTGATGAAAATATGTATATGGTCAAACTGTAAACCAAGGAATTCTTGCCTGAAGCTTATTATTTAGTATAAAAAGAAGAGGCTGGTTCTGTAAAAACGAGCAGTCTCCTGAGAACCTACATGCTGTTGTACTTCTAGGATACCTGTTACTGGTTGCAGCCAATAAATTCGATCCTTGACATCACCTAGAAGACTCTGTGTTTCTGTGGTCCAGAACAGGAAGGACTCGAGGTCTTTGGGTGTTCTCCCTGGCAATGCCGGGTCCATAAAAAACCGGTACCTCAATCGGGACGACTTAAAAGATACACACCAAGAACTTGGCGTGATGTTTGCCAACAAAGGAACTGTTTAATAAACACAGTATATAAATAAAACAAAGGGATGCAATGTTAGCTTCACTGTCACGCTATGGTGAGAATGTTTTCATCCACCGTTTGCTAAACAATAATGTAACTTGAAAGTATACGATACCCATCAGCCATCGCCCTGGTCCGTAGAAGGGCTGAGTTCCAACCGTCCTCCGCAGTAATACCGGTCCCGGTATTATTCCAACAGAGGACACCCTGCAAAGTAACGGCCGAAAATGCCGTTCGAAGACGACTGATGTGGCAGATTAAGATCTCTGCATAACAGCGCGGTGGTTGTGACCCTGCGCTGCACCTTAGCACCTTCGGGAATGCCCGGCCGGACACTCTACCGATGGGTACCGTTGTTTCAGGGAGGGAACAGCCGCTCTACCTTAATCACAACCTTCAGGTTTCTGCTGTACCGGTTGGGAGGGAATGCGCCTGGGGTAGAGTCGGTCACCACGCCCCACTTGGTTTCCCTCCGGTAAGCAATATCAAAGCCCAAGCAGAGACGCACCATACACCTCTCTTGGTGTGCGTCTCTGCCCCAAATCCGTCCTGGGAGTGTAAAAGCCACACTCGACCAAGACTCCTGTATTTCTGTAAGGAGGCGAACAGCCGCTCGTTCTACCTCCTTCCGTGATCCTGAAAACCCTGGACTGCGGTCCCGTTTCCTTCCGTGAGCTGCACTGGTTGGGCTCCTAAGGAAAATGCGGTGACTTGCTCGAAGCAATGAGGCTGGCAAGTATCCAAATATCGGACGGAGTCCTGTCGTATTCTGCGTCTTAAATACGCATTTCGTTGTGCGCGCTAGTCGCGCTAGGCATGCTGGTTGTTGTAGTTTCCGGTCTGCCCGCCGCTGCCGAGTATCTGTGGCTGTCTCTGCTGTATGCCCCTTAGCGCCATACATCGTTCCGGGATTCCTGACAATCAGTGTCTAATGATGCCCAGAGGGAGGAAGGTAAAGACTGCAACTCTGGTGGGAGGGGATCTGATAGATACATATAGGAAGCTGCGGTGGGGGAAATTGTTAGGGATACACCTTGGGGACTACATGATATAGTCACATACGGAGCTTTCAGTAAATCCATGCCTAACAAGTTTTCACTGCAACCTGTAGTAAGGACCAAGGGAGCGTCAACATGTGCAGAGCCAAAATCGAGAGGGAGGGGTTCAGAGACAGGGCTGGTCACAGGTGTTCCTGCAAAACCCACGGAGGCATTCATATTGCCAGAAAGGGGTGCCTCCAGGACTGACAGACGTACAAAAGAAGACCTGGTGGCCCCAGTATCCATAAGAAAATTTTGATTGTTCCCCACAACTGACATTTGAACATACAGGCCCCTTTGATCCACTGGAATTTGCACTCCGGTAATACCCCTTCCCTGGCTGTCCTATGCTTGGTAGGAGGACCCTGTCTCATCAACTTCCTCATAATCTTCATCGTAATAAGTGCCTGTTGCTTCGTACCCATCAAACCTATTGGCCGGGTGCTGCCGGACGGGATCATCTTCCCTGGGCCTACGTTCTTTATCCTGTGGATGGGGCGGCCATGGTCCCAGTCGGCCTCCCCTCCCTGGAAGCGCGAGGCCAAGTCTTCCCTGTTCGGATGTTTTCAGCTAACACAGGACACTCATCTATCCAATGGCCGTACCCCTTACAATAAGCACACTGATCTGTTTGGAGGGCTCCCGTACATTGAGGGCTGGAGGGGGTAGACTGGCGAGCCCTCGGAGGGGGTTGGGGTTGTGGTCTGAAATTCCTGCTGGCATCGGGACCTCGGGGAGGGTAAGCCTGCTGCAGAAGTGCCTTAGTCTTAAGATCCCTGACCTTCTTACTTTCCTTGTCTCTATTTTCATTCTCCCTATTCTCGTGATATTGTGCCATAGCCAATATACCAGTCATAGTTTGGGCAGACCACGTACTTTCAACTTTCCTAAGCCTGGCGAAGATCTCAGGAAGCAAGTTGCTGACAAACTTATCGACAAACACTGGGCCAGAACCTGGGGTCCGGGGATCCAAACCACTATGTCCCTTGTATTCTATCTCAAAACGGGTAAAGAAGTCAGCCACATTCTCATCTTTACGCTGCCTACAGGCGTTTATTTTATCCCAGTTAATGACAGTTTCCGGCAAAAGCGTTTTCATAAACGTCATTATTTTACCGGGCAAAGTCAGGATGGCAGCTTCTGGTTTGGTCCCTCCTATCCTTGCTTCTTTCATAGCCTCTAGGTCAGCCCATTTACCTCCAAATGCCACTTCATGGTCAGTATGTCGAATCTTATCCCAAATTTCAGTGGGGTTCACGTACCAAAAAGTAAATCTATATCCTCAAGAACGAGAGTACCTGCAGATATAATCTGACCTAATTCTCTGTAAAAGGCAGCCGGATTTTTCCGGGGATCTGGTAATTGTCCTTTAAACTGCATTACTACTGACCTTTTCCAAGGAACATGAACCCAAAGCCTGCGCCAATGTGCCTCAACAGCCCCTCTGCCATTATTTTGGGCATCGGTAAGTGCGTTAACAAAGACAGGGGCCGCCTCTCTCATTGGCATAGCTGTTTCTAGAGGGGTGTTGGGACAAGCGGTCCTGTCACGGTAAGCCATTAAAGCAGACATAGCGCCAAACATCCCCTCTCCCTGAACATCGCCTCTTTTTATTTGTGACTTAAGGTCCATTAATCCGGTGGGTATCTGCATAAGTGCATTCTCAAATCTTTGCATGACCAGGGTACACATGTATTCAGCCCAGGTGGTCTGTTCCATAATCGTCCACGGAGAAAAGGTGGACCATATTTCCCTAAAGGCATAAATATTCCCGTTATTTATCCAACATTCACACTGTTGCCTCTGTAGGTCATTTTCTCGAAGGGACGAAAAGCTGACTGCAGAGCGCAAGGAGGCCAGTCCGGGGGGAACTCAACAATTTATATAAATCCTGCTTGTTTCGTATATTTTATCCAGAACGAGGAAAGCATTATGGCAGAAGGGCCATGTTTAACATACATCGTATGGCCAGGGGTCCCTCCTGGAGGTAGCCGACAAGCCGCATCCAGTTGGGAGTCCTGCGTACACATACAACAACATATTTTCTTGAACTTACTACTGACTGGCATGCTTGTAAACAGATAACAGACACCAGCGGGTTTTAAAAACTCACCTCGCTTGCTTGGCTTTTGCAAAAGTCAATAACAGCAGAATCATACAGAAACAGATAACAGACACCAGCGGGTTTTTAAAAACTCACCTTGCTTGCTTGGCTTTTGCAAAAGTCAATAACAGCTTGGCTTTTGCAAAAGTCAATAACAGAACCATACAGACTTTGTGGGTGATCAGTCTACCCTTACCTTACAGGGGTAGTTGTCTTCTGCAGATTTAGGGCTGTGTCCTGCTCCCGAAATTATTTGCTAGGGGACTCCAGCGAGAACGCGGTCATGTGGCCCAGACTGGGTGGGGAGAAACAGTGGGACAAGTCGTTTGGCTTACCGGATTGCAAGAATCCCTCGGGTAGGGCGCCTCCGTCGAAGTTTCTCCGTGCACCTCCTGACATCCACCGGGCCTGACCTTCGTGCTCGTGGAGTCCCTGTTTGGGCGCCATTTGAAGAACCGGAATAACCTACTTACTGGATCTCGGCAGCGGGGGAACCGCCCAAGTCTTCCATACCGTCCATACGTAGCAAAAGGAGACACAGGAGCCTTTGTCTGCAGGAGGAACCCAGATTTATTAAAATAGCCCGGGCTATGGAACAGAGTCCCAAGCTCATTAGAAACAAGACAGAGGAGGCTGCTGCTTTACTCTGCAGCTTACAAGCCTTTTATAATTTCTCATTCTAGGCTTTTGGCTGTTAGTTCATTGTACAATCAGGGAAGTGTTTGCAGTTGATAACCAGATCCAGACGATGTTTGTAGATGTGACCTGGTCAAGGCTTGGTACACAAATCATTGTTCACTCAGCTTGATCAAAGCTCGGTCATTCAGGTTATTGTTCGATCAGCTTGATCAAAGCTCGGTCATTCAAACCATTGTCCAGTCACCCTGATCAAGGCCCAGCAGTCAGACCATTGTCTAACCAACCTGTTCACAGTGTCAAGGATGTTTACCAGGCTGGGAGCAGGAGATGGAAAACAAATCATTTACACAGGGTGTGAGTGACTCATGGCTTTCTGTGGAACTGCAAAGAACAGGGGGGGTTGGGTGTGCGACAGTTCCTGGGTAGAAATGCAGGCTGCAAGATGGTTTTTGTCGTGTCAGTTAGATTTTCCTCAGGCACCAGCAGAAGCAACCAGGTGGGTCGTGTGGAAGTGTTTGACACCAGATGGCAATGAAGAAAAAACAATGGAGTCCCGATACAAATGATGCCGATCAGAAGAACACTTTTCCTCAACCCTCATATCATATTTCAGTACTGGTTGGTCCTGACCCCCAAACTCACCATACCCTACCGGCTTTGTAGAGAGTTCAGCACACATGAGGGTCAGAAAGGGAGCATTTAGAGAACAACATGTATATCTCCCATCTAAATCACAATTCAAAAGATACACAATCTTTGCTATCTGGGTGATTAGTTTCTGTCTCTGTTGGGTTACCACTATCCATACCACAAGCTCTCACAAGTGGTGTGATGACAATTGCAGACTGTGTGTTTTGGTGCAGGGAAAGAGTTGGTCATTATGAACTCCACAGCTCCATAATGGCTTTACTGAAAACTGGGAAGTTTGGTAGCAAACTTCTCAGCACATTAAACCCACACTGATACCAGTGTGGGATTTAATGTAAAATACACTCAGAGGGCATCTTGGAGATACCCCCTCAAAAACAACCACCCCTGAATGGCTGCCCGGCATTTGTCACCACCAGACAGGTTTCTGGAACCCTGGATACAGAGCCTCTTCTCTCTGGGTCGAGAACCAAAGCCCATCCTGCGCAGAGGTTTCATGCCTCCTCCTCCAGGATGGGCTGGGTTTAAAAAGGGGAAACTTCAAAGGCCTTCTGACTTTGTAAGCTGTCCCTGCCTTTTCCCATCACCAGCAACTGGCTCCCACCAGTTCTGACCCCCACTTTAGGCGGGAGAGTTGGTGGGAAAACTGAGTTAGGAGGAGAGGTGTGCCCACTTTTGCCAACCCCACCCCTCACGTGGGGGAGGAAAGGTGAAGCACACATCTCAATCCCCTCTGTCTTGAATATAAGTGATCCCAGCCAATTAGGAACAGGCCCATGCCATTGAAGGGTGGCATAAAAAAGGGGGTATAGAAAGGGACCCAATGGGCTCAACCTGCACACCCCTGTAACATCTCTAAATTAAGTATTTAGGGGTGTACCAGAACTTTGCCTCCTCATACTCCTACAATCTATGAAAAAAAACAAAAGATGTCATACAGCAGAAGAGACTCTGGAGAAGAACTGACTTGGCCCAGCCCTACCAGCCTGTCTGAAGTCTACAGAGATCCTGGACAAAAGTAGACTTGTCCTGCAGCCAGAGACCTCTAGAACCCCTGGGAGGACTGACTGCCTTCAACAAAGACTGAATCTCCTGCGAACAGAAGCTCTGTTCAAAGAAAACTCCAAATAAAGGTTCTGAGCCTGCTCAGGACAAATAAACCCGATGCCCGAACCACTACGGCACCCGTCGCCTATGACCGAGTCCAAGTAGCCTAACTGTCCCAGCGAGGACCCCCATGCACTTCAGAGTCTGAGTCCACCGTGGGTTGATCCCTCCAGGCCTCCCTGATGTCACCGGCAGCCTCTGTGCAGAGACCCCTCCAACGCGAGTTGCCCTGTTAAGGGAAAATTGACCTCGAAAGGCACCGCTGTATCGGCAGCCATGCGTCCTGGAGAAAAGGACCTGAGGTTTACCTATGTCCCCGTGCCCTCCAACTTACCTGCCCATCTCCTCCGAGAAGACTTCCTGTAGCGAGCCTGCAGCCAAAATCCAATACCGGCACCCTCCATAGGATTGCATGGGGCTCCAGACCCCTCCTAAGCACACTACACCCAGCCATCCTTGCACCGCTGGTGGTGTGGACTTGGTTCTGACCTGGGACCCCCTTTGTCCTGACCTTAATCCTAGGAGCTTGGCTCCCACAACCGAGTGGCCTGCTCGCAAGCAGCCCCTTATTGTAATTGGCTAACATTGGGCCCCTGCACTCTGCAGCCGTCGTGCCGCTGGTGGTGCAATTTGAGCACCTAACTGGACCTTGGAGAACCTTGATCCTAACCCCCAAAAGCCATACTTGCAGATTATTTTCTTATCTGTAAACCGTTAACACTTTTTTCCCCTTAGGTACCAATGTTACGAGTTTTTGTTCCTAAAAATGTGTGTTGACCTGTGTTTTATATGGAAGGAACGTAATTGTATTTTACACCTGAAAAAGTCTTACTTACCTTTGTATATGTAGGGATACCACTCAAAGTGGTCAATGTAATCCAAAAGTAACACACAAGTAATCAAAAGCAATTGCTATAACATTTAAACTTTTTTAAAGCAAATACAACCCTGTAATAATTGCAAATCCATTCCCAATTGCATTACCTTGTAAAGTTTTAAAATTGAAATTACATTTTCCCTACCTGTACCAAGTCCTGCTTAGTTCTAGAAATAAAACCTAAGTTTTCTTTTCTTATACTTTCCAAATTGGTCTGGAGTGTGTGTAATCGGTCCTTGATTGAGTGAATACAATAAATGCTTAACACACCCGCTTGAAAAGCCTAACTGCTCAACCACACCACCACAAAGAGAGCTGTTAAGGATTATCTAATTTAGCCTCTGCTATACATCTGGGAATCCCATGGACTCTGTGCCCCTATACCTTACTTTGGTATAGTATATATTGGAGCCGGCTTCCTACAACATGTTCTTTGCATTTACTGTGAATTTACCTTGAATGATACTCAGGTAGTGAGACTCACCCGTAGTAAAGGCCCAAAAATCAGGTAGTCATAAGTGACTGGAGACTCACCCGTAGTAAATGCCCAAAAATCAGGTAGTCATAAGTGACTGGACTAAATGGGTGAACCCATGTCCTACTCGTATGTGCTACTCCCATGTGCATTATTGTATATGCCAATATGTCTCTGAATATTTGCAAATGAGATTTCCCAATGAGAATTCACAAATGTCCTGAGGTTTCCTTGGAAATTGATAATTGTTAAAGGCTTCCAGGTATGCTTCTTGAACCCTTACTTCATTTATACATCTGAACCAATGGATTGGTGTAGTCCTGCATGTGCCGATTTATAACATTCTTTTGCGGATCTAGTCTATACATTTAGGTAATATCTCATCTCTTTGGTCCCAAAGGATTTCTTGGAGGGCCCTCCTGAAGGAAAGGCAAGAACTCCAAAGTGCATTTATAAATGAACTATTGACAATGTGCTCTTTTTCCATCCACAGAAGTACAGACTCTGTGGTTCTCACTTATATCTCCCCATCCGTACGTAAATAATCTCTCATCTGCCTCTCTAGCTGTATGCTTCATAATTTAGCAATCCGGGCAGTGTTAGTTTCATCTCCGTTTGTCAAATTTTATCCCAGACCAATGTATAGTGCTATATTTCCCAAGTTTCATAAATATCCTGTAGGTGCAATCCCTTGCTATTTCTCAAATAAACTGTATGATAGAAAGTTAAACCCATTTATGGGATCATGGATGGTGTGTCCTGAAGAATAAATGAGGCAAAGAGACTCTAAAGATAAGATTCAAAGCAGCATTGCAGAAAAGGTCAAGGACTAAAAAAGGCTCGATATCAGTAAATTAGTAAATCATGAAGGTTTATTAAAATATTAACGTGTAATACAGAATACAAGAAAGTAGTTAGTCTAAAAAAACACGAGTCATAAGCTCCACTATCCTTTTCAATCAAAATTAACAGACTAACATGTTCACTTCTCAAATTCCATATTCCATATTCCACTATACTAATATACTGCCCAAAAAACTGAATAACATATCTACTAATCAAATTACCTCATATTTATACTATACTCATTTTCAACACTAATCCTTTATGGGTTCCGGAGTGGCGTGCTACTCGCCAGAAAAGCACTTCAACACCCATCAGGGGTAACAAGTGCTGTATGAATGCAAATCTTTCTTCCCCTTTTATCCATCCGCTATCCTTCTCACTCCAAGTAACAGACTAATATCCACCACTGAAATTACCTCATATTTCACCATATTAATTCACCGCTAATCCTTTATAGGCTTCCTGAATAGCATGCGTCAACAAGCGAGCGATAAATAAATACAAACCTTTGTCCTCCTCTATCCTTCTGCTACCATTCCAAATCCAAATAACTGACTAACCTATCCACCACTTAAAATGTACTTGCATGTTTCACTATACTAATTCAACACTAATCCTCTATGGGTCCCGGAGTAGCGTGCTACCCGCTGAAAAAGCGCTTTGACGCCCCGTCAGGGGTAGTAAGCGCTATATAAATGCAATTACAATACAATACAATACAATAGACAAACAGACAGCAGTCCTTGTGGAGACCCAAGAAGTCTGTCTCATCCCCAAAATCAGAGCCTTTTATAATGATCTTCACCATAGAAAGCAATTGAAATTGAACAGTTGTCATGGGTGAGCATATTTTTCAATACAACATTACAAAATGTAATAAATTCCTACCATCCTAGCACTATCCCACTAAATGAATAATAATTATGAACCCCTGACATAATGTAATCGGAAAGAGCAACACAAATCTAGTTTCATAAAAAATGGAGAGTCTCATAGATGAATAGTGTACAGTTAAAAGGCAGGAAGGGCCTTGAAAAAGTAACTAAAGTCTTCCTTCGGAGCGCTTGGAGAACAACATGTCAACATAAGCATCAGTTCACATTTTGATGCTTGCAGTGCCTTTGAGAAATATAAACACACAGTGAACAATATGAAGCAGCCATACTAATACAAGATGGAGTCGAGGCCTAGTTGATGCCTAATTAGCATAGGTCAAGAAAAATACAGTAATGTATATCACAGCATTATCTTTCAATTCGAAAATTGCTTATGTCAATTGGCAATTCAAAAATATCTTTATCAATCCCAAAAGCATCATAAATTGATGTACGTCAGAATAACCTGTGCCAAAATATCCTAGTCTAATTATCGAGGTACAAACTATTGTAAAGGTAAGCAAATATCCATACCTATGGGTTTACTCTTATTAATTGAACTTCAAAGTCCCATATATATACGTACATACGAGTGGAGAGAGTATAGTAAATCGATAATTCATACTTTGATTTTTAGTGTATGGTATTTTAGCACGCTGATGTTTCTCACACAATATTCAGGTAGGATACCTCGTGAATACACTAATTAATAAATAAATGCAATTAATTGACATACCCAAGCTGGTCATTGCATAATTTTCAATGGCAAGTACAATAATGAGTACCACTATATTGTGAGAGATGAAAGCAATTCTCAGGTGGCAGGTGACAAGACAATTCTATGAAATAAACAGTGGGACTGCTCACCATTTATCAGGGATTACAAATGTTATCGAAGATGGGAAAGGGGCAGAGGGACAGGTGCACTGAATGATGTCTCATTTTTTAAAAGGAAACAATTCAAAGTGGCCACACAAACATAGAAGATTGAACCTTGTAACTATTCAGGATGGTAGGAATATTCTTAATTTCAGCACAAAACTGGCGGTGAATGTCGAGTTACTTTATAAAGAAGATACCAAACGCTGCTGTTAAAAAGCAATGATCTATTAACCCTTTCGCTGCGGTGGCTATTCCGCCGCAGCGCTAACAGGGCGGGGCGGCTGCGCGGCGGCCGCATGCTGGTGACAGAACCGCTCCGTCACCAGCCGCGGTTGAGCTGTGCTCGTGACAGAGCGGTTCCGTCATGGCCCGCCCCGCTCAATAGAACGCGCCGGGCAGGCGGGAAATCAGCGCCGCGCAGGCGCGGCGGCCGGGCCATGTCGGAACCGCTCCGTCATCAGCACAGCCCAACCGCTGCTGATGACGGAGCGGTTCCGTCATCAGCATGGAAGGAGTTCAACAGGAAACAAATGTTATCCGAACCAAAGTGATGTTGAAATGATGCCAAAGCAAGAAGGTTGGGGCGGCGCAATGCTACAAAATATGTTTACCCGTTTACCGTATCGTAGGTATTTGTAACATCATAAAATGGTTTCCTCTTCAGTGGTACTGTACATGTTTGCATGTAGCGGCTGTTGGACTGCTAAACCAAACTGGGATGCAATGGATCGCTGAAGGAGAGTGCATTGTACTTTTTAACTCTCACCGTGGCTTGTAATTGACTTCCAGCACGTTTATTGAGAGAACAATGCTTTGCCATGACATGAGACACAGACAACCATGACTGGCAGAGCAACTTGCAAAACAACGTGCTCGTTTGTGAAAGAGAAAGCCGATTGTGTAGATGTCGATTGTTTCCTGTCCTTAGGAAGTGAGAGTGGAATGCAAAGCGTAGGGGATGGTTTCACAGGAACTGGATGCTCAAAGACATTCCGTCTCTGTTCTCTACTGGTGCCGGAAGCCGATCATAGGGTCCCAGTCGGAAGAGGAGGTCCATCCCACTGAGCTCGCGAGCAGCCCTTTGTTGTGCTATGTCAGCAGCAACAAAGTGGTAGCCACGAAAAGCCCTGACATATCAGACAGCTTCCAGACATCCACGTGTCCGCAATCAAAGCTTCTGCCAAATGTAATAATTGCCCTTTTGTTTCAGGAAACACGAGGGGAACTGAACAGTAATTTATTTTCTGAAAAATAGTGTTTCCTGCCTGTAACTCCTTAAGGCGAAACCACCAAGCATACTGCCTCCTTGCCTTAATTCTCTTTGCGATTTTTTTTTTTTACCAAAACGTCTTTCACAGTTTTATGACATGAAGCCAATGATTTAATATTTATTGAAACAGAATGTTTCATTTGCTGTAACTATCAAGTAATCAATGTAAACTGGCCCTTTCTAAAGGCTCCAAAGCAATTGGAGATGCAAAAAGTTCAGCTTCTTAGTATAGCCATTAGGAGTGGACTAAGTTTTGGTAGTTATTTTTCATTGAGTACTACACTTAGGCATTATGGGCCAGATGTACGACCTCTTTCAGCGGTCACAAACAGAAAATCAGGCCATTTGTGGCCGCTAAAAAAGTTTGTAGCATGTACAAACCCTATTGTGCAAGTTGGTGGCCTATCACTGAATTGCAAAATACGGTTTGCAATCTGCTATTAGGAAGGGGTTTGCCAAGGGCGCCCATTCGTAACAGTGAGCAGCAGTGGGAACCACTGCAGTTTACCACTGTAGCAGAGTAGGGTCTGCTATCCTATGGTCACCCCAATTTTTGCTTTTTGCTTCACTGGTTTTCGACTTACTGAGGCTTTGGGCCTGCTAATCAGACCCCCAGCCTGCTGTTCTCTCTCTAAATTCATAATACATGTGCTATAGGTACATACCACAATTGGAAATGGACTCCTTGTCAGCCCCTGTACCATGCACTATAGGTGCTCAGGGCATAGGTGCCACCAAGGCCTACCAGGGGCTGAAGCATAGCTTTTGCCACCCCTGGCTGGTTCTTAAATTGACACAACTGGCTGATCACTCAGCTGGGGCAAGTGGGTGTAATCACCCCTTGCTTAGATATAGTATACCTATATCTAAACTTATATCTGGACACATATAAACTTGTGAACCACTCCTATGGAAGGCCTTATCAATCCTGGAGGCAGAGTGCGTGGTTTAATGTGAGATGGAGCTCTGGCATGAGCTGTCAGGAACAACTCCCTAAGCTGATCCGGGATAATGCCATACCATATACTCTTAAGTGCCTTATAATCCTCGCGGTTATATAGCAACTTTGGTTTGGCTTTATCAAAACATGTCGTGTAAGGTGTCATAAGATTTGGAATACTATCCCCTCGACAGTTCTGTCGCCGGGGATAGCATTCCACCACTCTAGAGGGAGAAGACATGTTACTTTACTGAAACGCGGTTGATTTTTAAAAGAGCCTCAGATCCACAAAATGGATGCTTTTGCCACAGACACTAGTCTGACCTCCTGCTGCCGACGGAAACTCAGCAGAGGAGGCCTGGGCAAAGGGTTTCCTGTCGCAGGGCGGTGTTACACCACCCCAGACAGGAGATAGTGGATTGTAGCAGGGAGTTTTGAAAGAAACCAGACAGTGCCTGGGGCGCACAAGGCTGCCCCTTGCATAATCCGGCCAAACCGGTTCTGGGGCACACCAGCCCCAGTCCCAGCGTGGCCTGGATCAAAGGAAAGGGGTGTATCCACCCCCTTCCTGGGTCCCACCCATAGGAGGGGACCTAGCAGGTAATCCAGCCCCCTAGATTGGTATAAGAATGGGAGCAGTGCCAACGCACTCAGATTATCCTGATGAAACATTTGAAACAAAACTCTGGACCCTTCGACATCCTACTCAACGTAGAAGACTGAAGAATCTCCCTTGTGGTCAAGGAGTGACCACCCTGTGCAAACAGGCACCATCCAGCACCTCGACGTCTGCTTTGTTGCAGTTCCCGCCGGAACTCGAGCAACAGAGATCAACGAGATCAAGCTTGCCTGCCTTCTTACAGCCCGATCCACAGTCCCTGCAGAGCTGAGACCCGCGGAGGCGACCGGAAGCGTGGGACACGCCATCTTGAAAAGACCACGAGACGCTGACGTGCAGCCCACGAGTAACCCTCGAAGCTGTACACCGGGGTTTGAGAAGCCCCAACCCTGAGCCACTCTTGCACCGAAGCTCACCCCTCTACACTCGACGAGTGCTGCGTGGGGCCCTTCTGCTTGCTTTGGCTTGACGCGTTGGCCTGGTCACTTGCCAGCTGGCTTGTGGCCCCTGTGCCAACGAAAACCTAAAAACAACTTGCGATTCTGGTTGCTCCAGAACTGCACCGGCTTCTCTGAAAAGGAGCACCCGCTCTGACCCTCCTGGTCTGAGTGAGAAGCAATCTTTTGGTCCTGCGTGGATTGCTCTTGCCAAGTGTTGTTTGCTCCAATCTTGAAGCCGACTGCGCCGACGGTGAGAGCCTGCGTGGGACAGATTGTGACCCGCTCCTGGACGTCGCAGATGTGCCAGAGCCCACGTGACAGCGGAGAGAAGCTCCTCAACAACCACCTGATTGCGCCCAACATCGCCTGGTTCCGTCCTGGTTCCACCCTGGTCACTGCTGAGTGACCCAGACTCTGTCTCCTCTGCTTTCAGGTACTTTTCTACTCTGATCCAACCTTGGATCACACCGGGCACTTCTCCTTCCCATCGCCTGCAGCATCTTCAGCTCCAAGCACCAAGAGCCTGCGTGTCAAAACCCGACGCCACTTCGACCCTATGCACCCGCTTCCTGTGGGTGAGGTAACATTGCAATGCTGGTGTTCCCACACTGTTACGCACCTCTAGGGTCTGTGTCTAAAGTTTGGTTCCTCTAGGTTCAGCAGAAGTGTCCTTAAACTCTATTTGTGTAACTTTTATGCACCATTGACTTTGCATTGGTGCAAGCCGCACTTTAAGTGCTGCACCCGAATCCCGCGGGCTTTTCCTGACTTCAGCATTGCTTGTCCTGACTGCTCCCAGCGATTCCCTGGGCCCTAGGCCTAACCACTGTTTGATTGGTATCTCTTATACCACTTTTTTAATATATGGTTTGAGTGGCCACCCGCCCTCATCCATAATTGTGCAACTTTGTATGTTATACTGTGCTTTTGATTTAACGCTTGTGCCCCTTTGCTCATAAAGAGTACTGGTGATTAATTTAGAAATAAATACATATATTTTTATAATATATACTTGTGTGGTGTCCTTTCATTTGATATTACAGGACTGTGATTGGTAAAACAGCTCGCTTAACACGACCTCTTGAGTTAAGCCTTTAAGGCTGCTTAGTCTATTCTACCATTAAGATAGCTTGTCTACAAGGTTGACTTACAACCAGACACCATAAGGGATTGTTTGGACTGATACAAGGTGGTTCCAGAATTGGAAACATCACATATCAGGCCAACTTCTCACAACCACCTACTTCAAGTAGGTGGTAAGTCAGTTGCAAACATGAAGATTCCTCGGGGGACCCCTTCCCCTTTGTGAATGTATGCAGAATATATTTTTTAATACCAGGCAGTCAGTGGTCCCGCAGACTACTGCCAGCCCTTAAAAAATCAAAAGGAAACTTTTCATATATTTTTTTTTAAACACATCCCGTTTTCCTCTAAGGAAAACGGACAGCCTTTGAAAAAAAAGTTGCTTTATTTAAAAAGCAAACACAGACATAGTGGCCTGTTGTCCCCAGCAGGAAAACATCCCTGTGATTGTAGCCCATTCCCAATCGGTAGCAAAGTGCGACCTGCCTATGAATATTAATGAGGTAGGTCATTTGCGACCCCATTGGCAATCGCTAAATGTGTTTGAGACACATTGGTACATTCCGTTTTGCGAGCTACAAATTGCGAGTCACAAAATATCGCAATTTGCGACCCAGAAAGCAGAATGGTCGTACATCTGGCCCGATGTTTATACAATGGCACAGTAAAAGTGGTCGCAATTTGCTCATGGACTGTTTCTGAATACATTGTTGTTTTGAGAACCAACATATGTTTAAACATGTTGACTTGCAAAATTCTGATTTGTACGGTGTTGCAATCTAACTTACTTAATAGGTTGTAAATTGCGACCCACTATGAATCACAGTCATCAAGGATGATGGCCTGATGGGATCAGCAAACCACTACAACTGTGATTGCTTTAAATAAAGACATCTTTTTCTTTTTTTTTCCTTTTAAATGCAGCATATTTTCCTTACAGGAAAATAGGATTTGTTTTAACACCTTGGCTGCTAGAGATAATGTGCTGATAATCTATAAATCCCATTGTTCATGACGAGCTCAGCTCAGCTCGTCATGAGCACAGCTCAACCGTGCCTCATGACGAGCTGAGCTCGTCATGAGCATCGAAGGGGTTAAAAAAGAACTATAACATTTTCAAAAACTTTTTTCAGGAGTAAGCAGTGGTCCCTGGGACTACTGCCTTCTCATAATAATGTTTTTACACTATCAGCAAGTGGTTTATCACCTCCTTTTTAGGGCCGGTATCCTATCCATGATTTGCAATCACGGTCACAAATCATTGGCTTACGCTGACGACACTCAGCTGCTTTTTACTTGGGACAAAGATGCAGACTCTGTACTACTGTTTCAACACTGGCTATCTTCTATCTTCAAATGGCTGACGGAGGTGCAGTACAAGTTTAATGAAGAAAATGCAGAGGTCCAGCTATTTGGTAAATTCCCCCTCAACTTTAGAGAGCAGCTCTGGCCTCCTGAGTTTCCATCACTTACCTCGTCAGGAAAGCCAGCTAAAAATCTGGGGGTATGGTTTGATGAATGTCTTTCCTTCTGGACACACATCAAGAAGCTGGTTGGATGCTGTTTCGGCCTGCTTAAAACTCTCAGAAGATTCTTTCCCCTCTTACCTAAGGCGGCGAGGATAACGGTCACCTGTGCGCTGATTCTGTCACGGTTGGACTATACCAATGCCCTTTATGCTGGTATCCCTGGTTACCTGCTGAAGAAGTTGCAGGTGGTTCAAAACACAGCAGCTAGACTTCTATTGGGCATTCCGGCTAGGAACAGTGTTCGTCAACAGCTGCATTCTCTCCACTGGCTCCCCATGGTGGATAGAGTTAAATTTAAACTATTGGTTTTGGCCCACCGTGCTCTTCAGGATTGTGCTCCTCTTTACTTGCGGAGGCGCCTCTCCCTCTATGTTCCTGCACGCCCCCTGCAATCCTCATCTCTTTGTTATGCTCAGGTCCTGAGTTTCAAGTTTCAGAGAATAGGGGGCAGCTCATTTGCAGTGAAAGCGGTGGTTGCCTAGAATGCCCTTCCTCTTGCCCTGCGTATCATCCAGGACCCAGCTGTGTTCAAGAGGAAGCTGAAACACACCTATTTTCCTGAAGCTCACCATACTTACCCTACTAGGCACCGCACCAGGACACTCATGAGTAGCTGTGTGCATTATAAACCCATATAACATAACATGACATAACATTGGAACATACCATAAGGAATTGCAAATTGAAGAGGGGCCGTAAACAAGCCTCTTTAAATTTGTGATTCGGTATCTCGTCACAAACCTGTTTTGTGATTCAGTAATGAGTTACCGAATTGCAATTTGGGTTTTAAACATACCCAAAATCTATTTGGAATCACAGAGGCTTCGATTTTGTGATTCTGAGCCTTTGCAATCGCAAAATAACTTTGAACCTAAACACTTCATTCTACAGCGCTGTGGTGTGGTATACACAGTTCTGGGCAAAGTAGTGGGTTTTATGATACTATTTTAAGAATGGATATTTACAGCGCTGTTTATCACCGAACCCTGTTTTCACCATATATTCACAAGTATAATTGACCTAACATTGTTTTCGCTCACATCTGTAAACTTCCTGTGTAGTCACGAGACATGGAAAGCACTTACATCGTAAAGGCTTGCAAGATACTGGCACCAAGGCCTATCAATATTTCTTCCTATCCTGTTTCAATGTATCACACTGTGAACATTGCTAGAGAAGCACATAAGGCACACATCTAGTTTCACAATTACCAAAGCATATATACGCTCAAACCAAGTCTTGAACAAGAGAAAGCTAAGTCGCTGACTTAGATATATTAAAACTGAAATGTACTCAAGCTATTTATACCCCAGTAATCATGATCAAATCAGCATTAGAGTCAGGTAATAAAAACGATTCACAGGCCTAGTATTAAGCCACATTTGACCAAAATTCAGATATTTGGTTTTAGCCGCTAGGATATGACAACACTCATTAGACTACATCAACAAGGAGAGGGACTATGAGGTTTTTGTTTGGAGGTCCAGCATACATGCCCTATCAAGTACTACCACTAAAGGTATGTAGTTCCTCAATTGTCCATACCAATGAGATAAGAGTAGGGAATCTCTGAATGTGTGTGCCAATCAGATGAACTGAAAAGGCAGGAAGGGAATACCTTCTTTCGGAACTAGGGTCCTCACACACACAGCAAGCTAGGTGTCATGCTTCATCATATGGACCTGCTCCTCATTGGGTCAGCGCTGCAATACCCAACGGGCACCCATAAATGGGCTCTTTAGCGGAGATATTTTGTTCCTCGCTGTATGATGCAGACTAATACTGTATCCTGGGAAAGGGACCAGCTAAAATATTAATGAAATCCCTATTTTTAATAGTTATGAAAAATCCAATTTATTGATGAAGTTCCATTTTAAAAAAAATATTACGGAAAAGTAACTTTTAGAAAAGTATCCTTTAGCTTTGTAAAACTAATTAGCATAATCCTCTGCTAACTCCCATCAATTGATTAGCCCCAGAATAGGTGTGAGATGCATCCAAGCAGCAAACAATCAGCTGGCCTGAATGTGAAGAGATTACTCTGTTGAGCTTGGCTGAAAATGCAGGGTGGGGCTCTGTGCCTCTTTTCCTGCTTGAAAGGTCTGCGGAGCCACCTATAACATTTCACGGACACTTGACAGGAAGAGAATTGGATACCAAGGCAAATGCTGTGTATCCACTGTCAGGATACTGAAGACACTTGCTTTAGTTCTATCAGACTTCTGTCTCTGGGCTTATTGTGGGCACAGTGGCTACCACAAACTGGATTTTAATGTTAGATGTGGGAGGACATTAGGAGTGCCTTAGTACTCTCCCTTCACACAAACACAGCCCTCAGAGGCTAAGTTTAGTGCGGCCAAAGGCTTTCACCATCTTGAAAATGGCCATAGTAGGTAGGGTTGGCCCCGGAAAATGTTACCCGTTTTAAACTTCCACTTGTTTTCAGATTGTCTGTGGCAAATCCAGCTGAGTATAATAGTCTTGTAGTTTTGATAGTTATTGGTGTACTAAGTAATCACATTTTGAGTGCCTTTTATATTGTTAGTTTAATTGATAATATAATTTTATTGGTTACTTAACTTAAGTTTTTTCAATAGTTAGCACTCGTTTAGTTAGATTTTTTTTCAGTTAGTGCTTTTTATGGTGAGCAATAATTAGTGTTTATTTTATAATATTCCATATGTATTTTTGTGTTAATTTGGGTGTATTATGTAGGTATATATTTTATATTATTTCTGTTTAATATTCATATTTTAGTATTTGTGGCAAACATTTTTTTTTAATATGCTGATGTATTGAAGTGTATTTTTTAAAGGTTTTTATTTTAGTGATATGAAATTATTATAAAGTTAAAATATGTACATATCTTTTAAAGTTTTATTTTATGTTGTTATGTAAACTACTATAATGTAATGTTTTGTAATGAAATGTCTCTAAATTTGGTGATAATAATGTATTCAATATTGAGTGTTGCAATATTTTTTAACAATTTATATGTTTATTCAATGGTACCAAAACGTTTGTTTCTGATATTTTTGTATTGATGTCAATAAAAATTGATATTTTGAACTGGAATATTTTGGTTATCGATATTTGTGTTTTTATTATTTAAGTACAGAAGACAATATTTTAGTTACTATCCTTTTTTTTGCCTCGGAAGGAGAAGTTTCATTTTATTTGTCAAGTAAAAAACACACAGTAACTTTAAATGCAAATACATTTAGTTTACCCTGTTAGTGTTTAAATGCAGACTTTATTGCTGCAAACACTTTTCAAGTTTGCTGCTCTAATTCATCAAAAATCAGAAACAAAATAATGAATAGAAACAGGGTACAGATTTTAGTGCCATATTTAATGTAATTTTTCCATCCATTTGCAAGAGAAACGTTGCAATTTTCAGATTCTCCCTTTCAACTCTACCCTTTCTCATCATTAGCTGGTATGGAAATCAAAGACAAAAATGAGAAAGGTCAGTTCTTGCAAACTCAGACTAAAAATGGTAATTAGCATGACATTTCTTGTCTTTGCAGTTTTATGCAAAATTACACCATATTACGGTACCCACAATTACACCCATTGCCCTCTTGCAGCACGTTCACTAATTGCTCTTCACTTCTATTGACTGCATTAGCAGAACCGTTACAATGTACTTGAAATGTAATTCTCAATAACAAACATGCAGTTGAACTTGTACTACCTATTAGGATATGCCTGAGCAATCATCTTGCATTTGTCTAATTATTCAGCTCTGTAAATGATGAGAGGCGCCTGCATCAGTAATGTGCAAGACTAAAAATACACGCAAGGTATAAGACACTGATTTATAATTCATTGCTGATTTAACCGACCTAGTGAATTTAAAGAAGAAGAAAGTAGGCCAACACATAGTAACCTATGAAGCCTACTTCACACAAAAGTGGCACATGTCAAAAAATGTCAAGGCTCAATTGGCCTTTGCATTTTGGTGTTTTGACTGCAGTTTTAAAAGCCAGCAAAGCATTCCACCACCACACCAATTGACAAGAATGTCATTGCTTTGTGCAGTGGCGTAGCATGGGGGGGGGGCGCTCCACTCGGGAGGCACGAGTTTTTGGGGCGGCATCCTTCCCAAGCTCTCACCTGTGGCCGTCACGCGAGAATCTGCAGCACCCCCCATCTTACATTCGGCCGCAAATGCATGGGCCTAGCTACGCCACTGGCTCACCAGTGGCCGTCACGCGAGAATCTGCAGCACCCCCCCATCTTACATTCGGCCGCAAATGCATGGGCCTAGCTACGCCACTGGCTCACCAGTGGCCGTCATGCGAGAATCTGCAGCACCCCCCCATCTTACATTCGGCCGCAAATGCATGGGCCTAGCTACGCCACTGGCTCACCAGTGGCCGTCACGCGAGAATCTGCAGCACCCTCCCATCTTACATTCGGCCGCAAATGCATGGGCCTAGCTACGCCATTGGCTTTGTGTTTAAAACAAGACATCAAAATATTGTCATACAGACCTCTCTGACAAAAATGCAGTGAGCGACGAAAAAGTTATACCTTTTTATGGCCATATAATTTTTCCTTCTAAAAATGTTCTTCATGGGTATGCCTCACAGTGAGGCATTTTGAGTAGCTTCTCTCAAGTTAACGTGTGAACTGACAGCCAAACCTTTACTCATTGGCCTATAGTTCACATTTCTAGGCATATACTTGAAGATTTGTCTCATTCTTCCTTTATTGGCCTCTGCAGCCATCTCAATTTCAGACATTTGCTCAACAGTGTGGAAGTCACGACTTTCCATTCTGTTATGCCACAGGGTGTTTCTGGATAACTCCTGGTAGTCATAAATTGAGCCAATGTCCATACTCATTTGTCTATATATGTCCATATATGATTGATTTTAAGTTGTGTCCTTGTGCAACTCCTTTGTACCAGGGTGCACAGCAACTTGCAGATAGAATCTTATGAAGGGCTATCTGCTGTTGATCAGAATGCTTAGGCAGCTTTTCATGAACCTGTACGTCACTACAAAGATGGCAACTTTGGATCTCATTACCTATTTATTAAACTAGCAGCAAAATCACAGGGTCAGTGAGTGCACTGCCTCAAGGCCTCCGCCATCACCACCTCCCACACAAATCTAATGTTAGCTGCTGGTGCTGCACCCCATTTTCTCTGGAAATGCATCTGCTGTCATGACGGATGCACTTTTGGTGTTTGCTTCGTGACAGACAGACACTTCGCTATTCTATGGCTGCATGACGGAACAGCTGCCATTTTTTACTTTTTCCGAACCAAATTCAAAAGTGGAGTTTTGTTATCGAATATTTTAAAGCAGTGTCCATGGTGCGTTCGTTTTCACCCTGAGTGTGGGGGATAGTATTAAATTGGTCCTGTCCTGTATTGCAATGATGGGCATGGCAGTGCAGGGCACGAAACAACATGCAGACATTGTTTCAGAAGCTTCACCCTAATAGACAGTGCTTCTGTCACCATATCTGCCACCAAATGTGGGTGGGTGTCCAGCAGCGAGGTTATTTGGAATGGCTGGCAATGGCTCATCTATCAGAAACAAAACAGTTCCCTCTCATCTTTCTGTGGTTTAGGAACAGGGAGGTCAGTGATGGGAGCATGTGCCAGTTTTTGGAAAGGTGATGTTACTGTCAACCTCTAATTGATCAACTTAGGCCCATTATGGGGCCGATTATGATGGCAGTCAGACTTCAACCGATGGCTCATTGGTTGCGGTCCGACCGCCATGTGCTGCTGCGGTCTGGCCGATGCATTACAATGCATGCGGATGGAGGCAGAAGGCCGAGGGACTGTCCGCGGCACTTCCGATTGGCTCATGGGGACCCGTCAGTCCATCGGAAACACTTCATAATCCCTTAATGATGGCTGTCAGAAAGCGATACTGGGGGCCCCTAACAGGGCTCCTTTCCCTCCTGTCCCTCCGCTCTGGTGCCTGGGGTCACCTTTTGGTGCTTCCCTAAACATCCCTGGTCCGTGCGGCAGGCACGGTGCCTGCCACACAGTGCAGGGATGTTGAAAAAAATCAATTTTTCAATGGAAGCTTGTGCTGCAGGCCATTTCTGCCCCCCATATGAGCTTCCATTGAAAAATTGATATTTCTGACTGCCCTATGGGTAGTCGCATCCAAATACTGCAGTCAGAACCACGAACCTAAGGTCAGATGGTTCCCAATCTGCAACGGTGTCCGCCGACATCGTAATAGGCCCCTAAAGTCAGGTCTGTGCTGCAACTCCAGTATTAAGACAATCAATATATAAATCTTGAATTTTAGTAGTAGTTCAAACAATGATTGAAAGACAAATATTTTGCCACTTCCATTTGAAAACAAGCTTTCAAACAGTGAGATTATCCATATATATTTGTATGTGTCATGGTACCTGGTGGTGGTCTTATGAAACCAAAGTTATAATTATTTCTTCCAATGTCAACAGAACACCGTCAGTTAGATACAATTTAGTATTTCACAACATTTAGGTGGCATTTATTAATCTCTTCAAAATCAAACATTCTAAATATTATATTCCAAGTGCAAACAGGTAATAGGTGGAAATGACTAATCAGGTCTTGAGAAAAAAACAGAGAAAAATAATGATCAAACGTGTTTGAATACAATTTTGGGAGAAATGTGGAAGTGGTAAAAATCTCTCACATAAATACTTATATATAACAATATAGTTGGGAAATATTATGCAATTGGACCTTAATCCACCCTAAGAACATGCTGTAAACCGAAGGGGGTTTTGGAATATTTTCATGGCCTAATTATACATAAAAGTGAACTATAAATGCAAAGGTTCAAAGTGATAAGCACCTTTAGTAATTCCAACAACTATGACACATATGTTCCTACAAACTTGCCAAAACTATTGCTCCTCATACACAGAGGGATTTGTTTTATTTATGGCTTTTACTAACCCTCAAAGTGTTTAATTTGATGAAGAACTGAATGTCATATTCCCGGGGTGACTTTTCTCGAAGGATGCAGACCTTTGGACAACAAACATTAACCACAGAATAGCTGCCAAAATAAAGCTGTCCGGCCATGTTTAATGCCTGTATATTGTACAGAACACATCTGCCTGCCTTATTCTGGGGCTTTATTGAGGAAGCTCCATTTCACCCCAAAGATTGCCTAACTGACTTCTGATGAAGAAGTGGCCAGCTTTCAAATGTACATCCTGCAATGAATGAGTATGGTGTGTCATTTGAATCGATTGTTTGCTAAATTGACTACTGTTAGAACTCTTTTCATCTACATCCAAATTACTCAATGTTTGACATTTCCGGAAGACCATCCTACTGGGACAGTGTGCTTTTTGGTCCTCAATCGCCTAATATTTCAAAAAACAAAAAACTTGGATAATTACCACTAATTTATTCTAGTAGTTCCTACGTATGGCTTTTATTCATTTAACACATAGAAGATCACAATTGTTATCCTTATGGAATAAGACTACAATAAATGACAGCACAGTCTAAAAAGCAGCAATAAATTTGATGCAAAACTTAGAACAACTACAGAGTCAATGCACACATAAGCAAACATTTAGGGCCTTATTATGACTTAGTCATTGTGGGAGCGGGGTTGCTGCCCTAATCCCGGACCACCAAAGCCGAAACCGCCCGCCCGCCAGATTACGACCGTAATTGGAACATCAAAGCATGTTCCTGCACAGACCAAAATGTACAATGATGTGCATTTCGTTCCATGCAGGAACATGGGGGGCATGCAGATAGGGGGGCAGACCATGTGCCCCCTGCATGCACCCCATCGCCCAAAGACCAGAGGTTGGCCTGGAGGGCCCATCAATTTCCTCACCATCACACTTTTGATGGCGGGCGCATCACCATTAAAAGTGTGGAGGTGAAGAAACTTGTAAAGTGCCTGGTGGGGCTTTAGTGACCCTGCTAAGTTTATTGCAGCCTCAAGCTTACTGAACTAGTGCCAGGGATCTCTGATCCTCTGCCGTTGCCATGGTCTAAGGGTGGCCCAACTGACCAGGTCATAATAAGGCGGTTGGAAGTTCTCCCCACATGAGTATGGCAGTCTGTGGACTGCCAGACTCTGAATAAGCCCCTAAGACGTATTCGGAGAAGCTTTCACAGGTGTACATGATTTTCTGTAGGAGGACTCAGAGGAAGTGTAAAGCTTTGATTTATGGAAAAGCTCTGGATAGATATGTTGTTGTCCATTGTAGACACCATAGAATGTTTTGCTAAACAAACAAAACAAAACAGGGTAAAGAATGTCTTATCTGCACAAGGTCGAGACCTGTTAGAACTTCATAATGATCAAGAAAATCACCAGGAAACTTCAGATACAAACAGTGCCTGGCTGTGATTGAAATGCTGGATACCATGCCTGACGTTGATGGGATTTTTTGGTTCCATATACTGTAGACCAACATACACTTGTCCCCGAAAAACAAGCACATGCTCAGGACAGTCTATCACATTACACCATAAATACCACTGCCTCAAATTTCAATCACTTTGCAGAATTTTTCCACCAACTACGGAATAGCAAAAGAAAACAATAGTAATCGTATTCTACTAAGTGTATCTAAAACGTTATCATTTTTTGTTAAAAAAATAATCAATGTAAAATAGCTTGCCTCAAAAGTGAAGATTTTCACATGGACGTCCTGAGATTAAAGTCTCCACAAACATGCAAAGATTTCGATAGGCTGTCAGAAAAGAAAAAACAAAAACTGCTATCCTCAGTTATGAGTGTGGAGCTGACCTAAGCTTAAATGTATTGATTTAAGTTGAATTTGGTACAAAGTGAAGAGCGTGATATGTTATGTTAGCATGATTTTTTTTTTTTAAAACCTTTATTGCAGCATTCATAAGGTACAAGTACGGGCCTACAACCACAGGGGCCGGCCGCTAAACAGAAGTGAAACCTGATGTATCAAAATATAACACAGCTCCTCAGCCGACAACCCTGAGGTCCGGCAGCGATTCAGGATGGATCTTGTACTAGAGCGCATTGATAAATTACAGGATATAATAAAGGTTTCATTTTATATTATTTAAATGAGCGTATCAGGTGCCATACAATCTAACAATAGGATACGGGGGACATGCCAAGAAAACAGGATATGCAGATAAAAACCGCCATTCATGGGACTCTGGCGTTAAGACTTACGATTCAGAGTAAACAACAGAGCAATATACATTTTTGTGGACGCCAGTTCTCAGGGCCTGCCCACCCAGAAGTTCGACTTAACGTAGAAAGCAAGGGCACTAAATACCAGGTCTCAATGAGTCAAAATAGAGCACAAACTATACTGATCCTAAAGGAATAAAGGGAAGGGAGAAAAGAAAGGCTATAGAAAATAAGAAAGGCAAAATAAAAAAAAACTCCAACCCCCCACCCTGCACCCCTGCCGATGGCTATAGCCTAACCCCACTAGCAGCGTGCCTGTTGCCCCATTAACCTAAACCCTAAAGGAAGGAAAAAGAAGAATGGAGGAGGGCATAGTCATACGATGTTCCCAACCCCTTAGTCCCCCCGCATAACATAGATCCTCCCTGTCGCAAAGGATGGATGTAGAGCTACTCTTACAAAGGACCACAGGGGGTACCGTGATACACCGCCCAGCCTCTTTAATCAAACAGTCGCAGTTCAAGCGTCAATAACAGTAGTTCCAAGTCGTCCCGATGCAATGGACTTAACCCTGACCCTTCAGAAGCAGCACACGAACCCTCCCCATCGAGACCCATGAGCACACATACAAGTCATAAATGAGAAGGACGCCATTGAAAGTCAATCCATTACCACTTGTAGCTGATGGCTCTACGAAAAGTTCAAGCACTGAAAGTTTCCTTCCCCTCGCTGGACCGTCACGATGTTTCTCGCCCCGGGATCGTAGAATCTCCAAAGGAGGGAGAGACCACCACACAATGAGGGGAGAGTCTACAGAACAGGTCTCCGGGGGGGGGAACGCCACACAATACTTCCAAGGTCAATGGTGATGTAATGTACAGTGACACACTCACGGCCTCGGGGACACAATCTTCCAGAGCGCCATCCGTTGGTTCCGATATTCGCTTCCCTACTCGTTCCCTCACAGGGTCCTCGCACAAAGTCAAAATGGCCGCTGCTTGAATGGCTGTAGATTGCTGATTCAACCGTAGGGCAGGGTCCGGTACCTCGAGCAGTATCCCAGTTAGGCATGCATCCATTTTAGTCAAGGACACATCCATTTGCAAGTGAAACGCCTAAAGTTCCGACAGTATTGACCTTAACCTTAGCCCTGATGTCGTTCGATCCATATTATCAAGTTCGGTACCAGTCACGATCAGCTCCCCGGGTGAAACTGGCATTTTTGGGGGAGCGAACAGGATCACGAGAGGGCAAGTGTGGACGTTGACCCGTCGTTATCCACAGCCGCGGTAACCCGGCGGAACACCGCAGGCCGGGGTCCCGACCCGCCGAGCCCCGGCAGGAATCTATGTCGGGTCCGCGGGACGGGGATCCCCACCCTCAGTCAGCAAGCAGGTCACCTCTCTCTCGATGCTGGGAAAGGAAAACAATCACCACCAAATTCGGGCATAGATGAAGTCTCCACTGCGATCGACCGGACCCTGCCAAGGTCCCCAGCCGATGTTGTTGCACTGCGGCCCGGCCTTGCAGATACTCGAGGCCCCGGCTTAACCGCTGGAGCAGGCCACAATCTTCAACTTGGTGTAAGTTCGTTAAATCAGCCGATAAAAACGTCGGGATTTTGCCATCGGAGTGAGGAACACTTCATACAAGCAGAGGCTGGGCGTAAGGTCAGGATATTGTACAGGATCGTGCGGCGGAATACGGAGATCGGCGGAGCCGGGAACCTAAGCAGCCATCTTGTTTGCCATCGTAGCTCCTCCCCCTAGCATGATTTTTAAAGTGCACGAATACCCAAAGATGTCTTGGCACTGGACCTAAGTAGCCATGACAGAAGGAGAAGAAAAGAGCATAGATTCAATGGACTTAATTAAACAACCAGGTTTTCAGACTTTTTCTGAAGGTAATGAGGGAGCTGGCCGCTCGTATATCAACTGGGAGAGTGTTCTAGAGTTTAGCTGTACAGTAGCTTATACTTCGGCCACCCCAATTTGTTGTACAAATTTTAGGTACCAACATCAACCTGGCATTAGTAGACCTTAAACATCTACCTGGGTGGTACCATGCAAACAAACTTTTTAGTAGCTCTGGCCCAATATTGTTCAAAGCCTTGTAAGCAAGGCAAAGTACTTTAAACATGATGCGCTGAGTTACTGGTAACTAGTGGAGTTCTCGCATGTCATCTGAAACAGATTGATATTTTGGTACTTCCAGCAAAAGCCTAACAGCGGCATTCTGTACCATTTGCAGTTTTTTCGAATGTTGCTTCTGTAGCCAAGGATGAAGGCCATTACAGTAAACTAATTTTGATAGCACTAACATTGTTACCACCGTCCTCCTAAGGTCTGAAGGGATGAAGGATATAATCTTCCTCAGTTTTCTTATCAGGTAGAAAGCAGCTGACACTGTTGCGTTAGTTTGCTGAGAAAAGGTACGTTTGTTATTGATCAGCACCCAAGGTTCTTTGCCTTTTCTACCGGCTTTGGGAGTTCTCCGATATCCACCGGCTACCATAAGTCATCCCAATGGCTTGGGGGTTGCCGAAGACAACTACCTCGGTTTTATCCGAGTTCAGTTTAAGGCAATGCCTACCCATCTAATGACTAACTTCCCTCATACAATTCTGTAATTGTGAAGCAGGTGGAGCTTGATCTTTATGCACCTCTACGACAATCTGAGTGTCATCGGCATATGATGTCAGATTGAAGCCACATTTTTTAACCAAAGGGGCCAATTCAGACACATATATGTTAAACAAAGATGTGCTTAAGGATGACTCCTGAGAGACGCCACAGGGGAGTATGTAAGGGGCAGCTTGAAACTGATCTAGCGTCACCATCTGTTTCCTATTTTTTTTTAAATGATGCTATTAAGGAGAGAGCTGAGTTCTCTACTCCTATTTTTCCCAGACGCTGGAGTAGTGTCTCATAATGCACAGTATCAAAGGCAGCCGACAAATCGAGGAGAATTAGAACAGCCGCACCTCCCTGGTCTATTGCTGCTCTGATCTCCTCAGTAGCCTTGATTAGTGTAGTTTCCATACAATGCCCTGAACCGAATCCAAATTGAGAGGGGTCAAGTAGTTCCTTTTCTTGAATGAACTGTGTAAGTTGATTGTGCATTATTTTTTCAGCTATTTTCCCCGGGAAAGGTAACCTAGCAATTGGCCACTAATTGTTTGTTACATTTACATCCAGGTAAGCCTTCTTTATCAAAGGGAGAATAGCTGCTTCCTTCCAGATGGCCGGGAATGAGCCTGATAGGAACATATTATTGAAAATCTTAGTCAGTATAGGACTCACCTCCTTTACTATACTCTTCAATACTACAGGGGGACAGGGATCCAACGGGGAGCCCGATTTTAATTCTTGAATAGGTTTTTCCACAAGCTCACTATGCACCTGTGAGAAATTAAAAACATATTTCTCTTCAGTTTTGGAAGTGGGTGAAACTATGATTGGTGGTCTGGGGATGGCCGAAAAATTATTATAAATGTCATAAACTTTATTCCTGAAAGTTGCAATGTTATCACAAAGAACTTGACTACTTCCCACTATTGATTTATTTGATATGACTGTTAGCTTTTCTACCACTCCAAATAATTCTTTAGTTGAATTTTTGGCTTGTTCAATTTGTTGGGTGAAATTAGTTGTTTTTCCTTAATCATATGGGATTTGTAATTGGCTAGTGCATATTTGTAACTATTTTTATCTTCAGCCTCGTATTTTATTCTCCAGTGCCTTTCTAACCTGCGACAGTTTTGTTTCTCTAGTCTCAGATCTTCAGTGAACCATGGAGTTGATGGTCGATATGCAAAGGCTTCCCTCATCAAGGTCTGTGGCATAAAAAATGAACCTGGAAACATCCTGTAAGGCCAAAGGCAGATTCTTACCTGATAATATGAGGAGGCGAACGCTGACCGCTCATGATTACCACTGCCCAGCTACATGAGTGACTTCAACCATGATAGGCAAATCTATGGTAGCCAACTCCACTCATCTTCATTATGGAAATCAGGTCTTCACCTCTCCACCACCCCTGAACTCCACCAACCTTCTCACTGGCCCCAGTCCTAAAAAGAGCATTAGAGGACATGAGACCTAACTTCAATTGGCACCACCAGTGTTGGCTTTGGCTTGGCATCAAGGTCCTTGGGTGAGCTAGAGATATAGGCCTCGAGCAATGGGCAATCCATTCCAACTGTTGAAACAGGGTACGCAGCACGGTGCCTCTGATACCATGTGCATACCAGATTATTGTACCTTCCAACAATGTAAAGAAAGTGGTAATTGGGGCACATTTGGCCATGAAGAAACTGTAAATCACTACAGCAGGAATAGGCCATCTTTCACAGACTGTTCTATGAGAAAGAATAGACTGAACCTTCATTTACTGCTCTACTCTTGCTTGAAACATTGCAATACTGGATCAATTATGATAGGTTTGATCCCAAGTACCTGTTATCGGTCATAATTTTGAATAAAGTAACAAAGAAAGAAAAAAGTGTTTTTGCTGCATGAACTTTTATCCTCTAAAATGTAGTGTGAACGTAAACTAATCTACGCTGTGAAGTATTAGACTTTTCTCTGTAAAGTGCTCATATACCTATTAAGTGCTACAGCTGCTACCTATAACACCACCAATAAATAATAGTAAATAAAGATCTCTTATAGAACCTAGAAGAAGGTGCAGAAATAGTGAAAGTAGATAAATAAATAAAAAGTTTAGTTGCACACAAATTCATAACAACAAGTGAACAGAAAATAATATTGAGGAAAGAAGAAAAGAGATTGGAATGATGACAAAAGACCAAATGTACCAGATATAGGGGGTATGTAAATGGCACATTCCCTCATATATTCTGGGATGTTCCCCTATTTAAGTACTAGCCATGGGTAGACTCACGCCCTAGAAGTTGTGATATGGGAGCGAGATGTCTCCCACCCGGTAGATACTTACATCACAAACCTTTGTTATCCTGTGATTAGTGTTTGACTACAAAGGACGTCACCCCCGCCCCCTTGACAAGGAAGTCGATATCCCTTAACATCTAGGGTAAGGAATAGCCTAGTTTTCTGAAAAATTTGCTCATACGGCTATTGTTGATAACATGTGTCAATGTTGCATGTGTGCTTACAAGGGTTTCTCACCCTCCCACTCTTCACATATGTTAGTTTGCAGTGACAATGCACTTGCATGCCCACGTTTGAAATATATGTACCAAGTAAATGCTTGTGCAGGAAAGTCTGTCTCTACTCTACTTTAAAAGTCCTTTCAGTATAGGTTTATGTATTTACATAGATCCAGTATCAGGTAGGATTCACCTGGTATATTGACGGCCTACACACGTTAATAGCAATTGTCTATGTGGCTATTAGAGACACTGAGGTTGGTTAAGGAATCCATAAACCTTGAAGAATGCCCCAGACCTGTTAGGCTATAACTGATGGGCAGAATCATGTTGGCAGATAAGAGACGGGTCCGAGCCATGATCCTCAGCATACCAACTCATCTTTGTTTTTATATATCCCTGGGGTCCTCATCAATAAAGGTGAAATACAGAGGAACTCTGAGATATTTTTTAATAAGGCTGGATCCCTCCTTGTCCAATAGTTTTTATCTAAGAACTCCCTCCTCCCTTAAAGTCTTTGAGGAGTTTGAGTCCGCCCTGGTGGCACCGACCTATCAGGGTCGGAAAGGATGCTGATGAAGCATGACACCATTATGTGGGTGAGGTTTCCTATTCCATAAAAGATTACTTTTCTCATAGGCATAGCAGAAGTCCTGTGACACCCAAACTCTGGATTATTGATTGTTTCTGTAATATTACAAAACATCATATCTCTCTTTTTTTGTTCCTTGTGCTGCCGTACCCATTTTTGTGTGTTGTAGAGAGGCCAAATGTACAATTTGTTTTTGGCAAGTTAGAGAAGCAAGGTAGAAGAAGTGGGGATTGGATTGTAAGACTGAAGGGGAAACAAGGAACATAGGAGGTAAAATATGTGGAGCATTCAAAATAAAAAAGCAGCTGTGAACAGCATCAAATGAACTTGTAAAAAAAAGAAGGAGCACTAGATGATAGCACCTGCAAATGTGTACATCTCAAATGAAACATCCATGCTAGTGCCTGAGAAATGTATGTTGGATTAGTCAGTTCGTTTAAATGCTACACATATAATGATACAAAGGCTGGTTAATGTTAACACCAATAGATGCAATATGTAACTGTTCATTAGAACTAGAGCTAAAGAGGACTGGAGATGGAAGATGTAGTCTCACTCCATAAGAGTGACTCATGAACTCAGAAAAAGTTGTAGTTTAGAAATGCAAATTTTTAGGGCGTTAATTTGTAATAGGACTTCGATTTTTTAATACAAGTAACAACTCTTTCTAAGAATGACACATTAAAAATGCATAATTTGTCAAAAGAAAGAGCCTTTTTACGAAACTGTGAGTCTTCGATTACGAGTGGCCATGAAATGAAGTGGCATGATAATGCAAGTTCTCAAGTCCATCGTAACTATGGACCAGATGTGCTAAGAGTCCATTAACAAAAAGTGGTTGCCATATTTATGGGGCTGCGGAATACCCTGCCTAATGAATACTAATGTTGAAGAAATGCTTATTTCACACCTCTTCCAAAAGATGGTGTGGGTGGTAATACTCATTTTAAGAGGCAGAAGAACCATTCTGACTTGTGAAGTGGATGCTTGTTCAATACTAAAAGGCCAAATACCTTCTGGTATCTGGCCTTATATGTTGTGTTTTCACATGGAGATTTTGACCGATGAAAGCCGCCGTGACCTGTATGTAAATCCCTGGGGCAAAACATGTGGAAATTGACATGGAAACACTAATTTCTGCATGCTAGTTCACCAACACATGTAATGCTTGGAATTACTGTAAACCCTGGTAACAGTAATTCTGCGGTGGGAAAATAATGGGGATTTTTCTGAGCCACTTCTAATCGAAGAAAGAGTGCAAAATATCCTAGTGCTAGACATTACCGACAAATTATGTGTTAGTCCGACACAATACAAGTAGCTGTCAAAAGCAACCCACGTGTGCGCACATGCAATCGGCTCCTTAGATGGAACACAATCCCACAAATAAATTGTGTGGCCAGCCTTAACTCATATGCTATTCAACTACTTGGAGGGATTTGATAAGTTCTGTACAAGTAATTCTGAGGTGCAAATTCTAGACCGTCATTGCTGTAAGACAAAAAATCTTGAACATTGACAATTCAAAGAGTTTGCCTCACTTCAAGCACTTTCAAACACCATTGCTAAAACAGCCGAAACACAGAAATCACATCAGCAACACCAATTTTGAGAACTGCCAAGAAGCAATTAAGTTTTGAAGTTTGCAGGGCATATCTGTATATAAATATATAAACATTCATTTCAAAGCAGTTTGCACTGCTCCTAGTAATGTGAACTCTGCTTCTCCATACTGCTTGATGACGTGTTTGTATGTATGTTCAAAACAGGGATTTTTTTCCTCATCAACATGCACTCATACTTATCTTACATTAAATCGCTGCTCGTTTGGACAGCATAATACTATGTCATTATTCTTTTAAAATGTTCTATGCAATGTAAGATACATAGATTTGGATTTTACATTACATGTTTATGTTATAAAGCTTCCGCTGTGAGACTATTAGCATATTTACAGTAATGAACCTGAGTAATGGTGCTCTGCCATTGAACATGCAAACTCTGCCTCGCCAAATTTCATTTTTGGGGTGTGGGTGCCCGAGAAAAGCATCCAGTCCTCGATATTTTGCATGATGTGTTCCTCCCAGGAGCATCATTTACCAAAAGCGTTCGTTCACAGCATGAACTATGAAAATAATTTATTTAATGAAGCAGGGTAAAATCCATCAGTGTTGTCAAGGGAGCTCCATCAAATAGTGCAAAATGCTATCAATGGAATAAAATGTGATTGGATTGAACATCTATAAAACATACCTCAGTGGAAATGTTTAAGTGCCTGTACTTAATTTATATTGTGCTGACACTGCTGAGTAAACAAACTGGAAGAACAGGTGGTGTGGATCCTAATCAGAGTGAGTCACCAGAACGAAATTTCCTAATTCAATATTTTGCATTACATATGCAAAAGAGGTATTTTATTATTCTTTGGGAATGGGCCTTTGTGAAAGTACACCAATTTAGGGAGGCAGATTGGGAGGGTGCAGTTGCTTGCTGACCCCAGGTCACGAGGGCAACTTGATCTATTCTCTTTTTTAAGCAATCAGCGCTCTAGAAGTTAGGAGTTTTCTTTTCCCCATGATACCAATTGGAACACAAGTGTTTTAACTCAAAGTGTCTGAAGATGGCCAAGATGATATGGGGATAGCCTGCTAAAATAACCTGGCGTTTACATTTAGGATGTGCTAAATCACATTTTTCATGAAACGTATATTTCATAAATTTACACAAAATTACTCTTCTAGACTGAAACAAGGCCTGACTTTTTATATGCAAGTGTGTACCTTACTAAATTCACACAAAATAGCGATGGGAAACTAGTTTGAGCAGAAAATGTATCTCACTGATATTTTCTGTGCACGGATCTGGCTCCAGTGAGTGAAAATATGTACAATGGTGTAATTCACCATTTATAGGAATTTCAACAATTTAGCATAAAGTTATAAAAGGGTTTTTCTTTCATCCTTCTTGGTTTTCTCATTTAATCCCACCACTACTGTACAACCTCTTCGTATGCCAGTTCCTATTGTAAACAGGAACTTTCTAGAGGAATTGTTAGCTGATTTCACGAAGGAAGTACTCAACATACTCATAAACTCTTTGCCTAACTGTAAGGAAACTGATGAAGACGGTTTTCCCACGGAATTTTTAAAAAGATTCGCCTTAACTCTTAATATTGAATTCTTAAATCTTGAAAACCATTTACTACAAGGGGTTGACCCTCCATTATCTTTTTGCACAGCAGTAGAGGTCAGCATTTTAAAGAAGGACAAAGATAGTGAGAATGTGAATTCCTATATGCCCATACGCCTTCTGAATGTTGACTACATAATTTTTACAAACATTTTCACTAGTAGGCTAAATAAAAAGTAGGTTCCCTTATTGGGATGGATCAGCGCGGCTTTGTAGCTGGGAGACAGCTCCACACCAATACAAATTTTTTATTAGAAGCACTGGATTTTTTTAACATAAATAAGACTGAGGCGCAGTTCTGTTTTTTAGATGCCGAAAAAGAGTTCAACCTAGTCTCATGGGACTGTCTGGTTTTAATTTTAGAAAAATGTGGCTTCCCAGAGGAGTTTATACATTTAATAAGGCGGCTCTATGCGAACTCACAGGTGCAAATTTTAATCAATTCTGTGACTATAGTCATATGTAAAAAAAACAGAGGTAATAGGCAAGGGTATCTTCCATCTTTGATTTTATTCCCGCTATTTATAGAACTCCTGGCAAAAGCAATTACACAGAAAAAAGCGTACACGGTCCCAGTACAAGGGATAACAAATATAAAACTCTATGACGATGACATTGTCCTTTTTTTAAATTCCAAAACAGACACCCAGGAGGAAATCATGAGGATTTTCTCAGATTTCCAAGCAATAGGTGGCTATAAAATAAACAAGTCCAAAACAGAGATCATATTGTGCAATTGTTCTATCGATTCTCTATTGCCAGAATTCAGGCCTGTATATAACACTCGCCCAAAAAGATACTTAGGGATTTTTGTGACGGAGTAAGTAGAAGATCTATTCCATTTAAACTATACGCCGTTGTTGAAAAAAGTGAAACGCTTGTTAGCACGATGGAATCAGCTCCCACTATTATTATTAGGTCAAGTAGCAATAATTTGTATGTCTATTCTTTCACTCTTTAATTTTCTTTTTAGGGCTGCTCCGTGTGCACTACAAGCAGCTTTTTTTAAAGAGATAGATAGCATGTTTTCTTCTTTTTTATGGTTGAATTAGACACAGAGACTGGCACATAGCACTTTAAGCTACCTTGTTGGAGAAGGAGGGCTGACCCTTCCAAATATTAGGAACTATTATCATGTGACTTTTGCACACTATTCAAAATGTTCTTTTTGGACCCTCAGGAGGCTGACAACTTCGTTTTGAAAAGGATCTTAAAGGACTATAACATTGTTGACACCACAGGCATAACCAAGTGCCCTAAGAAAGTATGTTAAAAGACTCTCCAATGGATACTTAAGCAAAAATCTAAATTTTTTATATTTTATATTATTCCAAGATTTAATAGGTCAACTTGGCTGTCCCATCTTTACAAGGGGGAAAGATGTTTTTTAGAGACTAGTATTTAAAAAAAATGGGAAGAAAATGGGTATGTACAGATTCAGGATTTTATTATTGGCAATTGTTGGAAGTCAAGACAAGAGATCGCAATGGGGCTCTCACATTCCAAAACAATCCTAAAATGGTCATTTATCAGAATAAAACCTCCTAATGTATCAGCTAGAGCACGTATTAGTGAAGCCTTTGATTCCCCGACACAACGAAGGATCAGTACCTGGGTTAACATTTTTGACAAAAACAAGCCTCTCTTGCTATATGAAAAAATCCATGATAGATGGTAGAAAAAGGAAGGGATGTAGGTCTCAAAATCAACCTGGAGCAAAATTAACAAACTTAATACATCAACACTCAGAGGCGCAAATTTTAAGCGTATGCAATTCTACTCAAAATGGTTGATCTACAGGACTCCTGCTTTTCTTCATAAGATATACCTACAAATCAAGGATAGGTGTTTCCACTGCACAAAAGAGGGTGGTGGCACCTGGTCACACATTGTCTGGGAATGTTCAAAAATCAGTAGTTTGTGAGAAGGAATTGAATTTTAACTTAGATCCACCTTAGACCCTTCCATTTTTATTGATGCATCTATTGCAGTTCTGGGCTGCTCCTCCGATATTACTACGCAAGAAGAATGCATATACATCGCAGCATTGATAGCAAGATCCCTAATTCTACAATGCTGGCGAACCGATAGGGTACCTTCTTTTCAAGCATGGAGAGCAAACTTAAGCTAAATCAAAGAATTGGAAAATAAATATGCAATAAGATCAGGCTCAATAAAAAAGTACGAGAAACGTTGAAGTTTACTAGAGTTATAGGTTAGAGATAGGGAAAACTGCCCTTTTATCTGAATGCTTATTATCATTGAGGAGAAGGCGAAGTGGCAATTCAAATAGCTAAGCCTAGTCCTCAAGGTCAGCCCCCCAACCTACTCTTACCCTATCATACGTTTTCAGGCACTTTATACATCCTTTATTTTATATTATATGGCTGCCCCCTTTTTTCTCGGTTACAATAGGGTTATTGAAAGAACGTTGGGTTATGTTCATTCCCAATATTTAGCACTTTGCACTCTGCACTTTATCCAATTGTGATCTGTAATTGTTTTGTATGACTGCCCGTCTCTTTTCTGCAACAGGGCAATGGGAAAGTTTGATGAGATATGTTTACTCCTAAATTTTTAGCACTTTTGTACTGTATTTATTTTTGATATGTAATGCCGTATTTTTTCTCTGTATGTTGTCTACTTGCAAAGCAACTTGATTATTCTGAATATTTCACAATATGCACTTTACTTGACAATTCTGTAGTTTTGTAATTTGCATGAACTCTCAATAATTTCTTTTTTTTTAAAGTGTATCTCCAATGCCTTGTGTAACTCTGAATAGCACTGCTCCACTTACAATTTCTAAGTTCCCTTGAAATTGTTTATTGTGTCTGCGCTTTTCTGAAAGCAGCCATTAGGACCAGGAAAACTATGATAGATTAATTCTTTGAAATGTATGTGTGAGCTGGATTAGCAGGTGGAATCTGCTCATGGTATTCTGGTCATTTTCTTTTCAGGAGGTATTAAGAGTGCATAGCGGTCCCTTCTTAAAGGTTTTCCCTCTCTGCTTTTCTCCCTAATATTCTTTAAACCCTGGTGCCAATTTCCATACAAGTGTTTTGTTGCTTTAAACTAAGAAGGAAAGAATTAAAAAAATATATATTTTTAATTATTTTTTATTACAGCTTTTTGATATACTGTGGAAATCTGAAAACTTTTTATGTAAATATATTTTTAACTATTCTTTATCTAATGTAAGATTATTATTCATTGGTTTATGAGATTATGGATATGTGTAACACTTGTTATGCACTTTTATGGTCTATTTTTAATCAGGCTTAATAAAGGTACTGAATTGAATTGACACACTGTATGATGACTCATTGGGTGAGCTGTGAAAACTCGAGGTGCTGTTTATTTAGCTTTACCCTTCTTGTTTTGTTTTCAAAATCGCAATTTCTTGAATTTCCATTGTCTCACTCTAGATGAAGCTTTACGTGATACTTCAAAGTATTTGACTTTGAAGCAATCTTGCTCTTTGGATTGCAGCCTACCTTCAAAGGGGGAATAAAGAGCACATCCGCAATTGCCCCGATTCATTTTGAGAGATCTGCTTCCTGTGTATGTCCTTTCTCTTCACCAAACCAATCTCAACACAGACCGTGGTCACATTTATTTTTGTGCTTCTGAGCCTTTCTGAATGGTTTATTTCTTTTCTCTCTTTTTTGTCAGCTCAATCTGTTTTGTAGGCATCACATCTTGATTATTGGTCGTAGATATTTCTATGATGTCCTCTAAGATGCAACTTGATTTCAGTACTTTTTCGTATTGAGATTTAGACACACATCCCAAATTATTTGGAGTCTGATGGCTTCCTCGTCCGATATTATTTTAAAATTTGGGGTCTTCGTTCTGTCCCGAGCTCACGTGCAGCGAGGAGGTGCAGCTTCAGAGCACAAGAACAAGAGGATGTCTTCTGGTCTTGCGTCCCTTTTTATCCGTCTTCAGGGCGGGCGTATACCCGCCCCCGCCTGCCCCTGAGGGCGTGGCTGGCTGCGTCGGTGTCTAGGCCAGCCCACTCTAGGGCGGGAACGAGCGCGCCCCAGCTACGCCGCTTCGGGCATACCAGCTGAGACGCGCCTCCCGCCCAAAATGGCTTCCCGGGGGGATCGAGGCACTCGGCCATAAGTTCGGGGGGACCGATTCGGTCGCCCCTTTCCATTAGCCTCAAAAATATCAACAATGGTTTCTTCTCTTTTCATCATCTGGCATGTTAAATGTGTGCAGTTCACTGACTACATTTTCCTTGGGTAGAAATGCTTAATGCCTAGCTACTTGTGAGGCCTGGTACGTCTATGTATTTTCCCATACCCATTTCCAAGTCCTCAAAACACTGGTGCTACAAGTTGAATAGTTCTTGAGTCTCATGCTTCTCACACAATGGATCAATGAATCTGTCAGAGTTGTCTGTCTAATCTCCTACCACTGGCATGTGTGTAGAAATCATTAAATATGTTATGTGTGTCATATACCATTTATTTGTGACCGTAGGTAAATGCAGTATTTATTTTCTTTTTTGTTCTCTCCAGTGCTCCTTCCTGAGTACAGAAGGTAAAAAGCATAGACTTCACTCTCCACCCTCTGAATGTTAAGATAGCAGTCATGTTTTCTGATAGCAACATGTCTTAATTGAGCATTTTTACCTTTCCTGTCCTATCGGAAAATCATCTGTCAAGATAGCTGCAACTTTCGTGTTACTCTCTGTCCTCCAGTTACTTTTGAGAGTTTCTGTGAACTCACATTATCTCAAATTCCAAAAAAGCCACAGTGGACTTGCAACACCTTGTGTTGGCTAGTTCTGGTCGGATCTACAATAGTCTTACTTCTCATTGGCCATAAAGAGTCCTCACACCAGCCATTCCTTGGTTCTACAGTTACTTTCCATTTGTTGCTCGCTTTCTTGTTTGATGCTGCTTAACTTCAGAATGAACATGTGGTACACACTAGGGCACCTCTGTCCCTCACAAGTTGCTTTGCGGCCACCAGATGCACTTTCCACATTTGTTCCCACCACTCAATTAAGGATGACAGAACATCTTGAGTCTCCTGCAGGCTAGCATTTGCAAATGGTTCAGTATAGTTCTGGACCTCTCAGAGGGCACATAACCAAAATAAATCAATGTCCCTTCCTCACAGTGTCAACTTCTTGCCTGAAGTTTCTTTTTTTCTGAACACTTTCGGGCAAGAATTCCATTACTTTTAAAGACTACAGAACCAGCAGTAGGGATCAGATGGTTAGAAGGGGCCAGGCCTTTCTACCCAGATGTTGCATAGTGAGGTCCCCTGAACACGAACACAGTTGATTTCTCAATTATTTACATGCTCATCTTCCTCTGAGTGAGCTTTAGGTTGTTCATGTACTACATCACAATCCCCCTTTCATCTCTCCACTTGCGGTTCATCTATTGAGCCAGTCAGTGTAGGTCATTGTCGTAAGTGTATCTGCTGAATCCTGTTCTTCAGGTACCTAATGACTGTCTCATATCTTTTTTTTTGTGCATATTTATACTGTGCGAACTCGACCCGAAGGCATTGGAGCGCTTTACATGAGCACCGTATTTACATTACACTTTCAGGCACGGGGAGATTAATTGATTTGCCCAGAATCACAGGATGTGGACGCACTCACTACAGCTACACTACAGTACTGCAGGAGGATCAAAATGAGGAATTTTGTGTGCCTGCACCTTTTTTCGTCAACAATACTTGTTAGTGATTTCCAGATTCCTGCTGAGCAACATAGAACAGCACAAGATAAAGCAGAGCTTTCCCATTGCTAGGGACACTGATCTGACAGATTTGCTTGGAATAGGATCATGTCATTTATCAAAATTCAGCTCATTTACATGCAAAGCATTTTAATGTCAGATGTGTACTGTGATGCCAATGAGGTGAGGACATCCAGCACATACATTATGTTACCAAGTCTTTTGCGGGATCAAATATGCAAACATCTCTTAGATCTAAAGTAGATCATGTGAATGTACAATACCATTACCCCAGTTTTCAATTTACTTTTTGAGACTTTTTAGGAGACAAATATATCAGTACCATAATAACACTGATAAAATGTGCTTTAATTTGTATTTATTGACACTGCAACATTTTGCCATCACAGGTTGTGGTGTAGAGCAGCAAAAAGAATTGTAGGGCTAACCTGGAATTTGTGCTATGTTAATACTCAATTAAAATACCAATGAAAGTTGTTAAAAGTGTCAGCCTTTGGGTAGACTTCGACAAACTATTTGCCTTTCTCCTTCGGTTTTTGATGAAAGTCTTTTTGTTGGACTTAGGACTCTGCACACTTTACCACTGCTAACCAGTGCTAAAGTGTTTGTGCTCTCTCCTTTAAACGCTGTACAATAAATGACTCCCAACTGGCACATTTAATTTACCTGTAAGTCCCTAGTAAGGTGGCATTACCTGTACCCATAGCCTGTAAACTGAATTCTACAAGTGGGACTGCAGTACTGATGCTGCAACCCCCTTAAGTAACCATTTCGATCTCGCAAAATAAACCTTTTGCCAGACCTACACCATTTCATTTTAATACATATAAGTCACCCATAGGGTATGCTCTAAACAGCTCACAGGGCAGGATGCAGTGTACTTAAAAGGTTGGATATGTACTTTTAATTTTTATATTTCCTGGTAGTGAAAACTCTTACATTCATTTTTTTTATTTTTTTATTTTATTTATTTGATCTTTATTTCAGCGCATTGTGGCCATAAAAGATACATACAAAACAACAAAGCACATATTACAATGGTGAAAACACAATATTTACAAGGTAACCAATGGGGTTTGCGGAAGATACAATAACATTCATAAGTTACTTAAGAAGGCACATTAAAATATTAATTTAAAAAGAGCCATTTTGTGCAGTTCCGAGAAATATTATTCTGCTGGGAGCAACTCATCAATGTACAACCAATAATAGTCTGAACAACCCTAGCAAATACATGATAAATACACACGGCCTAGTCATTTATAGGTCTAAACCCAATCTCTTGCGGGGAAAGCTTGCTGACAATAAGAATCTGCTGACACAAAACACAAGTTGTCTAGTATCCGTTTTGATAATCCTATATGTTTCAACATACAATCGTATACCTAAAGCATTACACAGAGGCTTGATCCATCGTTTCCTTGCCAGATCATTTGCAGTACAGAAAAACTGAATATTATTGTCATCCTCTCTAGAATTGGACTGGCAACACACACATTTTGCTCTTTTCGGTGGCCCCGTTGTCAATACCCAACTTGCTAGCAATACATATGTTTTAAGTATTCCATACCTGAATTTCAGGTACAGACTTTTTGCCAGAGGTGGTCGGACCTCATCCAAAAATTCCTCGAAGTGTGAGGAGTCCTTAAATGCAAGAAAACTACTTGTAATGGATGCACCTGTGTGGTCATTTGAGAGATTGCGTGTTATGTAGGCCCATAATTTTACCTTTATGTGTTTCTTGCAGCTTTGTGTCAGACACGATGGGTCTTCCCAAAAATGAGACAGCCCTATTCTGCAAAGCCAAGTTTGAACATGTTTCAACCAAGGATTAGAATTATAAACGTCCAGGCTCTTCACTTCCGAAAGACCATCTCTGGTGTACCCCAGAGTCTCACCCAATAAGAAAGTGGACGTAGTATTACGAGATGGTCTGTGCGTTTCATGCATAGTTCGAAGAATAACGGTAAAAGTGGGGTACGTTTGGGTAGTCTTAAAATACTTCTGTAAAAGTTATTTTCATTTTTCGCAAAAAGATTCCCAGCATTCGTTTCCCAGATTTCTGCGCCACAAAGAGCAACAGACTGGGCCTTAAATTTGAACACTTCAAGTGCTGGTGATATTGATTTATTAAGACTTACCCCATATCTCTTTAAGAAAGGTAGGGTGTTCTGAGTAAAAATAGTTTTACTTTTTTCGATTTGCGTTTTCCATGAATTTTTAGAATCTAAAGAAACACCCAAATAGGAAAAATTAGACACAAGTTCCAGTTTTTGACTGTTTAAGAAGAAATTCCCATTAAAAGATTTATGGGGTTTAAGGGCCATACATTTGGTCTTTTTTGTATTTATTTCTAGGCCTTTCTTGTTGCAATAAAGTTGGAAGGAATTTAAAAGGGTTTGCAGACCAATGGGCGTTTGCGAGATCAGGATTGTGTCGTCCGCAAATAAGAGTGCGGGTACCCTCGCTCCATTCAGTTTGGGTGAATCGTTTTTGTTCTCTTCTGAATAAGCTGGAATGTCGTTGACAAATAATGAAAAAAGCGTGGGAACCAACACACACCCTTGTCGGACTCCCCGCTTTATTGGGACAGGTTTGGTTAATTCCCCATTTAGACCCCAGCGCACTCTAGCATAATTGTTATCATGCAATCTTTTAATCTGCTAAAGTAAACAAGTCGGTAACCCCAACACATACAAACAATCCCATAGGCGATGACGCGAAACTAAATCAAAAGCTACCCTAAGGTCAACAAAAGCTACATAAATATGCCCCTTCCGTAAAAAAACATACTTCCAACAAAGACAACAGAATCTGAAAACTTGGTCAATTGTACTTATGTTGCTTCTAAAACCTGCCTGGAACTTTGTGAGGATGTCATTCTCATCAATCCAGAAATTCATGCGAGTTAAAAGGTGCCTAAAAAATATCTTTTGTAAAAGGTCTATTAAACTAATGGGACGATAGTTGAATGGATCATTTCTATCTCCCTTCTTAAAAATTAAGATAATCTCGGCACCGCCCCGGCTATCAGGTAAGTTTACACCAGTAACTAAAATGTTAAAAAGCTGGTTAATGTATGGTGCCCAGACTCTAGTCTCATGTGTAGACAGATCACCGGGTATTTTATTGAGCCCTGGTGCTTTGCCATTTTTAACTGAGCTGATGGCTTGCTCTGTTTCTTCTAGGCTAAAAACTATGGTACTAGTGCAAGCTGCAAGCCATGGGCAGTCCTCTGTAGCTACCTCCATATTTTCTGGGGCTTCATATAAGTGGGTAAAATGGTTAACCCATGTCTGTTCATGGATGAACACGTCATCAGATGTTTTGCCTCCAAGTTTCCCATTTGCAACTAATTTCCAAAATCCCACACTATCCTTGTACTTTGCAGCCAATAGCATGTTCTCCCAACAATCCTCGTCCCAACTTGTTCTAGCGGTTGCCTGAATCCTCCTATATTCCTTCCTTAACGCCCTGATCGCATCCGGTGCTTTGTTTTTAATTGCCTCTAGAAGTAGGGCCTTGCTCAAGCGACAATCTTTATTATACCAGGGTTTAGTACCTACGGAGCTGATTTTGGTTAGCCGCTTTTTTTTAGGCATTTTCGAGACATAGGGTACTAATGATAAAAAAAAAACAGTATGCAGGTCGTTACCCCCTACCGGTTGGCTCAGAGGGCTAGCAAATGTATCAGCAAAGAGCAAGTAAATACTTGATAAAGCTTCTCCGTTACCCAATAGGCTAGCCCATTTAAGTGAGCGCCTAATGTTGCTCATTAATGGTGCATCATTATTGCTGTTCTCCAGAGGATAATACTCCTTCACTAAGCCAGTGCTAGGAACTAGTCGATAGTCTATTGATAGGTGTAGCGTCCGGTGGTCGCTTTCAAACCTGGGCATGATTTTGAGATCTGTCAGGTAAGGCCAAACATCAAAGGATACTAAAATATAGTCAATACAGCTTTGGGAATTGTTTTTGACAAAGGTCGCAGCCTTGGGGGAATCAGATGGGACACGGCCATTATAGGCCCTCAGACCATGCACTGTTGATAATCTCATTATTTGGACTGCTAAGGTCGTGCAACACATTCCCTCCGTGTAAGATAGGGATGGAATATTATTAGCCCTATCCTCATCTCCAAAAACATCACCAAACCCTAAGATTGGCTCGTAGTTGCAATTCAGATCTCCGCCAATTATAATACTTGGTATGTCTACACAGTTGGTTATAAAGTTATCTAGTTTTTCCAAGATAGGGGACTCCTTCGATAACCCACATGGTCGGTTATATACATTAAAAAGAGAGACGCGTCTACCATCCTTCATTTTGACTACTAGCCCCAATATGTCAGCTGAGTCAATATTTAATGGCGTAATGCTAACTTCCAAGGACACTTTTACCTTGGGGGTGCCCAGGAGTGGACGCCTCACAGGGAAAGCCAGGATGGGTTCCACAGCGGTATTCGTACAAGCGCCTTGAGACCCTTGCGGGTGAGTAGTGCGCTATACAGGTATCAATTTTTTACCCATACTGTAAGCCCCCCTGACGGCCTACCTCTGGCAGATGGTACTGCTTCTATGTTGAAAGTTCTATATCCCACTCTGTGCGGTATTTCCAGGGTCCATGTTTCCTGAAGGAAACAGATATCACTTGAGTCTATATAGTTAGACCAATCAGGATCACAAAGATTTTTCATCAGACCCGCGATATACCAGGATATCAATATTAGATTAGGAGGAGTATTTGCTGATTTTACTGCTTTTGTCCCCTCAGAAGATACTTCTTGACTACCTGCCCTTAAGGCTGTGGATATTACTGATATACGTTCATCTACACCCCCCAAGCTTGGGATCCGAACGCTTCTAGCATTAGTATCTGGTCTCTCTAATCTGGACCCAACTAAGGTCAGCTCTTGGGTATTTATCTTCAAAGCAGGCAATAGGGCTGTTAATTCTCCTAGAGCCCCAGTGGTAATAGCAATTCCCAGACTTGACTCTATACCCACTCCTGATACCTCCATAATCAGCTCTTGCATGGTTGCTTTAGGTTTATAGTCACTAACAATATTCCCCCTACTTTGTTCCACATTATCCTTTATATCAAAAACCATGGGCATAGGTTTGATTAGTCAGTCAACCATCTCTAGGGATGATAAATCCCAAAATCTATTCGAGGTAATGAGGGGCAATGAAAAGTCCGCCCTTGGGCCCATCCCTTGAGTTGAAGGGCAATAAAAAAAACCAGAGGGAGAGCGTGAATATCAGTATGAGCCTTCTGAGTTTCGTCACATACTCTCAAGAGGTGCCGTACAGTGTTTGGGCGTTTGAAATTGACGACAATGCAATCCCTCTCAATGTCTTTCCTCTGCTCACAAACCCAACCCACTCTACGAACCATAATAATCTGGTTTGTTTTTGAGGGGCTGAAACCTTTAAACTTTTGTAAACAACCTACAACCTTATTTCTGAGTGTGTATCAAGTTTAATTTTGGCCGCTCCTAAGCGCAGGCACTCCTGTTAATATTAAAACATATGGGCACTCTGTTGGTGGTAATCTCAGGTTGTCATTATTTGGGGTAATGTTAGTTACATTCAACTTTGGGTTGGCTGTTGGTGAATTGCTATTACTAGGGTCTGACAGACTCCCTGATTCTTTGTCCCGCTTGCCACTACTTAGTCCCGTTTTATTACAACTCGTAACAGTCTCAGCTAGTGGGTGACTGGTTACACTTGGAGCTGCCATTTCGATGGGAACAGCTACCGCTGATGGTGTTATGGCATTTGGCCTAGAGGAACCTTCACTGAATCTTTCAACACACACAATCATCCCCACAAAAGCTTTAGAACATTCCATAAAAAGGTCATTCCCCTTTTTTATCATGGCTTCCATTTCTAATAGACCCAAGTTTAGACCTTTTATTCTATCATCCAAATTCTTGGATCTAGAGTCCATAAGATCATTCACTTGTTCCTATATGGAATGCAGAGTGGATTTGAAAATATCGGCAACTGTCAGTTCCAGTGAGTCTATCATACTATAAGATCCAACATTTGGAGAAAAAGAGACTACTTCTGTTTGGGTGACGAACGATCTCTTTTTGGGACTTATGGTGCCCGTTTGCAGCATCTGGGTGTCTACATGTTTCACATTTGCCCCAACCGCACCTTTGCTTTTGTATGTTCTTTTCCTTTGCTGCACAGGTTTTGTTTTGGTTTTTTCCTGAACCCCCTTACGTGCCCCTCTCTGCCTAGTCATCATTGGTGGTGTCAACGATACATCAGAGTCAGACTGAGATCCATGAACGATCTGAATAGGAGTTGCCTCTGTCATCTCTGTGAAGGTACTGTTACCGGCAAAGATTTACATGCTGGTTGGGATGTGTTCAAGGGGACAGGAGAAGTATGTATCAGATGTGACATCAGTGTGGATGGGTCCAAGGACAACCTTTTCTCAACCAGTGCGATCTCATGACTAATGAGGGATTAAGCGCAAAGGAAAAAACTGTCCAAAGTGCCACTCAGACATTTCTTCATGCCCTGGGGGCCAGGAGTCAGGAAGTCCTTAGGCAGTTGACTAGCCATCAGCAATACTATAAGTAACCAGATTCAATGTATGTCCGCTATACTGTTAGTTTCCAACAAAGAACATCTATGATGACAAAAACCTAACAGTTGCAGTCCAGGAAGGTTACTTTGTGAGAGATCGAAAGTACCTGAATAGCCAGCCAAGAGATGTGGCCCAGCCCGGCCTCGTACATCCCCGGACGACCACAGACAGCCCGCCCTTTGCCCGGGCTTAGCCTGGCATGCACGCGGACCCGCGACGCAGAGGATGAGCGCTATTTAAAGCGCCTCCAGGTGCGCTGATGACGGTGGCGGCTTAGCCACAAGGTAGCCTTTGAGTTGTGGTTCTCCGCTCGGCAGCCGCGGGCTGCGGCCCCGGGAGGACAGCTGCGGCGGTCAGACAAGCTGGGGAACAGGCTGGGGAATGTCAGGAACAGCCAGTAGATTCCAGGAATTGCCCCCAAAGGTTGTTAGCTCCACCCCGCTCCACCGGGGATGAGCGCTATTTAAAGCACCTCCAGGTGCGCTGATGACGGTGGCGGCTTAGCCGCAAAGGTAGCCTGGGAGTTGTGGTCCTCCGCTCGGTGGCCGCGGGCTGCGGCGGCGGGAGGACAGCTGCGGCGGTCAGACAAGCTGGGGAACAGACTGGGGAACGTCAGGAACAGCCAGTAGATTCCAAGAATTGACCCCAAAGGTTGTTAGCTCCACCCCGCTCCACCAGGGATGAGCGCTATTTAAAGCGCCTCCAGGTGCACTTATGATGGTAGCGGCTTAGCCGCAAGGTAACCTGGGAGTTGTGGTCCTCTGCTCGGTGGCCGCAGGCTGCGGCGGCGGGAGGACAGCTGCGGGGGTCAGACAAGCTAGGGAACAGGCTGGGGAACGTCAGGAACAGCCAGCAGATTCCAGGAATTGCCCCCAAAGGCTGTTAGCTACACTCTTACATTTGTTTTTCACTACTGCAAGGCATGACTCTTATGTAGGATAATATTGGGTTACATTATAACATTTTATAAGTGATAATTTTTCATTGGGAGCAGGCAGGGATGTTGAGTATGGTGTCTAAAGATTCGTAATTAAAAACCCTCTTCAATGGTACAGTTGGATTTTAAGTCACAATTCTGAAAATGCCACTTTTAGAAGTTGCCATTTTCTTGTCCCACCCATTTGGTGACTGCAGCCTGTACCCTGGGTCACATATCTATATGTAGCTGGCATTTGGTCTTTGTGTATTACTCCCAGACAGTCAGGCAAAGGAGGAGGAAGTGTTGGCAGGATGGCCCATCTCTGACTTGATGGGGGACGAGCAGTCACCTACCACATTTGCACATCAGCCGGGCAGGGAGGCAGAAAATCCCAAACATCTTTGTGGTGGAATCCTCCAGAACCTTCTCCTACTTCAATGCTGGCACCAAGTATAAATATTGGACCTTAAGACCCAATTCTTCAGTACACATCTGGACCTGTGGAAGACTCAGAAGATGGACTGCTGCGCTCCTCTGCTGCAAGAAGTTCTGCTACTCTGCTTACTGCTGCCTAAGTGAAACAGATTGGGCTTGCATCATGGACCCAGGACCACCAGAGTTACTCTGAGAGCTAGTTAGTTGATGTCCTGATTGGAGCCTCAGGGGCAGGAAAGTCTCCAACCACCTTGAACTGTGCACCTGGACTTTGCCTGCTGTGACTTTTGCACCCACAAAGTGCCACCCCAATCTTGGACCTTTGGAAGAGGGCCTAAAGGTGCCCTGCTAGCACTGCTGTCGTCTTTGTTGGCAGAACCAATACAATGTACCACATCTCCTGCGTGATGCAACTTTGAACTGCAGCTGCACAATGGCTCTTATATGCAGGACCTCACATTGTAGCCCTGCAGCTACATAGAATACTGCTGTGTGGTGTATCCTAGACTCAGAACCTCACAACGCTCCGCAATCTGGATTTAAGGTACTTTGGGGGTCTTTAAAATGGTGGTGAACCCGCCACCGGCAGCCTGCCAGTGGCAGATTCACCGAAATAGCAAAGCAATTTTCAGCCTGCCAGATTACGATGGCTGGCGGTGTGCATGGCGGATGGAAAGTCCGTGGAAAGTCCGTCTGTCATGGGTCCGAACCAGGCAATCGTTATGATTGCCTGGCAGACCCACCCCGCATCTACAAAATGGTGGCCATATTACGATGATGCATCCCCGCCAGCCTGTGTGTAGTGGTTCAACCACCATTCGCAGGCTGGCAGGGATGTTCTTTGGGGGCCCATTGCGTGCCCCCCTTATGACGGGGTCTTCAGGTTTGCAATGGGGGCACCTATGGTACCTCCCAACATTTGCCTAAACCAGGTGGTGCCTGCCATGTAGTGCATGGAAATGCATTCAGTGCATTTCCAACACTGCAGCCGGTGCTGCACCCAGCAGCACCCACCGCAATGTTAGAGATGGGAAATATCCATTACAATGCACTCATTACAATGCACTACCTTTACAATGCGGGTGTTACAACACAACAGCCTTTACATTGCAGGTTACTACAACGCATACCATTACAACGCATGTCACTACAACACATGCTATTACCTTGCATTATACGGTAAATCATGGGGATTTTTTAAGTTTTAGGGTGGGTATGGGTTTTGGGGTACATGGGAATAGTAATTTTTACTCCTACACTATCCAACATTTACCCTACTGTTGCACTCACTGGAGTGGGAATAGTATGTTTTCCACCTACACTCTCCAACACTTACCCTACTGTTGCACTCACTGGAGTGGGAATAGTAATTTTTACCCCTACACTATCCAACACTTACCATACTGTTGCACTAAAAGTATTATGCATTGTAATGGTATGTGTTGTAAAGGTATGCGTTGTAATGGATGTTGCGATGTAAAAAACATGTTGTAAAAGCATGTGTTGTAAATGTTTGCGTTGTAACCTGTCCTATTCATTAGAGATACACAACACTACTGCCACGGTGGCGGTCGCATCATAATGTCATGTGCGGGACCACCACCTTACAGACAGCTGGTCCCAAGCGCCACAACAACTGCAGCCGGACTGAAGTCTGTCTGCCATCGTAATGAGCCCCTTTATTTGGCAGACCTAACTCGACCCCTGTCTCCTTCACCGCGTGGCCATATAACCATAGTTGGCACTTTGTGTTTTTAAGTACTTATTCTAAAATCTTTAAATGTACACGCCTCTGGGTCTGTTTAGATTTTTGTTGTTTTGGTGTCAAATAATTTACACAATTGTATGGTATTGTTCTATATTGGTGTGGGATTTTTCCTGTTTTGTGTTTTCACTTTATTACTGTTTGAAGTGCTGCATACAACTTTTACACATTGTCTCTAAGTTAAGCTTGACTGATTGGTGCCAAGATACCAGAGAGTTAAGCACAGGTTAATTTGGGGTTTGTTTGTGTTGCTCCCTGACAAGAACTGTGGATGCTGTTTGAGTAGGGTTTCACCCCCCGAAGCAGTAACACAATTTCCTACAGAACTCATTCTGGTTTACAAGGAATTACCGAGATGTATACAACTTGGTGAGAAAACAATTTTACATACCCTTTTGGTTTCTGCATGTTGGAATGAAGGATAATAGGAGGTTTCAGGTTTGAGGAATTTCCTCTTTCAGATCAGAAGAACAGAGATTGGTGTTCTGTTTTCCCAGGGCAAACTTCTATAGAAAAATACTGGAGGTATTTGTGCGAGGAAGGTTCACTGATAGAATATCGATGTTAAAAATATCGATGTTCAAAATATCAGAAGAAAAATATAGACTACAAAAATATTGAATCAAAAATATCGATGTAAAAAATATAGATGTAAAAAACATTGATTTAAATATTTATATAAAATATAAATGTTAATATTAATTTGAACACAATAAATAAAATGTTATATACAGTTTTTTTAAATGACAAATTATTAAACTATCTTTAATTCATTTTAAAACTTTAAAATTATATAAAAATAAAATACGTATATATATATATATATATAAATAATTTAAAATATATAAAAAATCTAGAATTAATTCAAACATTAAACTATAAAAAAATATTGCTCAATACAAGCAGTGCAACAGTAGGAAAAGTGTTGCATAGCAAAATAATTAAATTTACTATTCCAACTACAGTGAGTGCAACAGTAGGGAATGTGTTGGATATTGGAGGGGTAAAAATTACTGTTCCCACACCAACCAGTGCAACAGTAGGGAAAGAGTGGATAGTGGAGCAGTAAAAATTACCATTCCCACTCCAGTGAGAGCAACAGTAGAGATCGTGTTGGATAGCGAAGGGGTAAAAATTACTATTCCCACTCCACTAAGTACAAGAGTAGGATAAGTGTAAAATAGTGGAGGGGTAAAAATTACTATTTCAACTACATTGAGTGCAACAGTAGGGAAAGTGTTGGATAGTGGAGGGGTAAAATTTACTATTCCCACTCCAGTGAGAGCAACAGTAGGAAAAGTGTTGGATAAAAGAGGGACAAAAATGACTGTTCCCACTCCAAAGAGTGCAAATTAGGCAAAATGTCAGATAGTGGAGGGCTAAAAATTGGTATTCCCACTCCACTGGATGCAACACCAGGATAAGTGTTGGATAGCGGAGTGGTAACAATGACTATTCCAACTCCATTGAGTGCAACAGTAGGGAAAGTGTTGGATAGTGGAGGGGTAAAATTAACTATTCCCACTCCAGTGAGAGCAACAGTAGGGAAAGTGTTGGATAACAAAGGGGCAAAAATTACTATTCCCACTCCAAAGAGTGCAAAAGTAGTGAAAATTTTGGATAGTGGAGGGCTACAAATTAGTATTCCCACCCCACTGAATGCAACCGCAGGATAAGTGTTGGATAGCGGAGGGTAAAAAAATGTATTCCCACTCCAGTGTATGCAACAGTAGGTAAAGTGTTGTATAGCAGAGGGGTAAAAATTACTATTCTCACTACGGAGACTGCAACAGTAGGGAAAGTGCAGGATAGCGCAGAGATAAACATTACTATTCCTGCTCCGGTGAGTGCAACAGTAGGGAAAGTGCTGGATAGCGGAGGGGTAAAAATTACTATTCCAACTTCAGTGAGTGCAACAGTAGGGAAAGTGGTGGATAGTGGAAGCGAAAAATTACTATTCCAACCACATCGAGAACAACAGTAGGGAAAGTGCTGGATAGTGGAGGGGTAAAAATGACTATTCCCACTCCAGTAAATGCAACAGTAGAGAAAGTGTTGGATGCCGGAGAAAAGAAATACTATTCACACTCAACACTTAAATATATATATATATTAAGTCAATAAATACTTTCTTGTGAAACAGAGATCCTGTGTTCGACTTTCCATGCGCCTCTGCAGCGCGAGATATCTACACACATATATATATATCCAACAAGTGCAACCTCCCAGGCTCCAACCGCAGCGACCCAGGAAATCACGCAGATCCAATGCAGCTTTTTTACCGGCACAAGTTTATTTACGAGCTGAACCAAACAATCTGACGCGTTTCGGGCATCCGCCCTTGCTCACAGACAGTCAGTGTTGGAAATGGCCACATTTAAATACCCTGTGCTTCACAGTGAAAGTGCATTTTTTTCGTTTTTTTGCTCAGTACCACGTGATTACTGAAAGAGAGGACAAACTACCAATACTTCATCTTGTAGTCTGTTTTCCAAACATTTGCAAAATTAGATATCGGAAATGGAGTGCATTTCATGGTTAAAATCCAAACATAGTGCGACAATGATAAAATGTGTAGTTCATAAAAATAGTGGAAAAGAAATCAATGCATAAAATGCCTATATTACATTATACCAAATATTCCCAGTCAATGCCCCAGCATATAAATCGATATCACAGTGCAAAAATGCGCAATAAAGTGCATAGTGCATAGTTTAAAATCCATATCCATATAGACGCAATCAAAATAACAATTGTTTGTGCAAAATACGCAGTATTGTAAACATCTCACATTGCATCTATTCCTATTATGTGCAAATCAACGCTGTTTGTAAACATATGACTCATAGCAGTATATTTATAGGGCAAGGAATATGTAGTATAGAAAACCACGAACTACTGATGTCGCATATCCGATTTTGTAATATATTTTAAGGAAAACATAAAATGCCTATTGTCTATGTTCTCAGAAAACTAGTGTTACCCAAAAAGAATAATACTCAAAAATGATATAATTTCAAACCACCATGAATCACTATCAATCCCAGGAAAAAGAATTAAGTGCATAAACCAAACAAGGAGATTTTAAAATTGATCATATGGGGATGGGCGGCAGCCCACCGTGTGGAAAAAGGTAGGGCTAGGACCTTTCTCAGGATTTGCCCGGCGCTAACCGCCCTGGTACCATTCAAATTTACCAAGCAATGAGGCAGGCGCCGGAGACCAGAGGGCAGGAAACAGAAGTTTTATTCCGACGGAGCAGAACACATCAGATCAGACAACAAGGTATCGTCTCGAGGTGCTCTAACAGCCTCTCGGAGGCCTGGCCTCTTATACACTGGTTTATGGCATGTGACCTTCCTTTAATACAATCAGATCTTTGTAAGGCAAGAAAAGACATCCCCGTAATCCTGGTGTCAATCCCACCCCCATATACCTTCACAATAGAGGTCCTCAACATGCTGATAAGAGGAGGGGACCATCACGCAGCTGAGTGTTCCGTCGAGTCTTAGGATGTGTGCGCCTGATCATATCACAGGGGGGTGGGGAGGCCTGGATCAATAGAGGGTCCTTTGAAGGAGAGCGACCTCATACAATAAAGGGCAGTAAATGATATCTCCCGGCTTAGGCAATGGCCTCGGACCTGTGTGGACAGTCGGACATGGGGTGAGGGGCCATCAATGGGGTGGTATTCATGCTGCGTGGACAATCCAGCGCAGGAGGGAGGTTTATCAACAGAGGGGCATTCATGGGAGGAGAGGAGGTGTTGGTCAGGCGCTGGCGTGACTCCCAAGGACAGGGTCATGCAGAAGGGTCATGCTCATAAGGAGGAGGAGGGAGGGGGAGCCAGGGTGGGCGGAGGATGCTTGCTGGGTCAGAGGGACGTGCTGGCGATCGATCGTGGACAGGGAGACCATGATATCTAAAATGGCTGCCGTGCACGTAGTACATAGGTGACAAGCTGGCGCAGATAATGTTCAGATCGCAAACCAAAATTCCACAGTCCTCCCTTTTAACATGTCTCGCCAACTTGTCAGTTTGGATTTATCCCCATAAGGCCACGTATTTCTACTTCATAGAGGGGACTCATGTGCTCATTTCGGAAGTCCAAAGTCTTTGGGCACATACAGTTAGAAACAAGGCCGCACAAAGGTGGCAGACATTGGATACCTAAGCAACACCCACATAATATTACAACAGGTATCAGCACGAAGGAAAACAACTTCCAACCCCAGTTCTTCAAGGTGTCCCAAAACCAGCTCCCAAGCGACCATCCTTCTTGTTCTTGGTGAACCTCTGAGGAAAGTCTGTGGAGGTGTTCAATGGCTTTGTAGACTGAAGGCGAGTTGTCAGGCACGTATGTGCAGCAGCTGGATCCGATGATGCGGCATGCTCCTCCTCGGTCGGCTAGGACCACGTCTAGGACAAGTCTATTTTGAAGGGTCACGAGGCGGACCGCCTGAAGTTCCGCAGTGTTGTTGGCGAGGATACCAGCAGTGATGTTGATCGTTGTTTCTACTGCCTGGGTCAGGTGCCGGATAGCGCGGCTGTTTGCCATTGGGCCCCACAGAGGAACAAGACCCTTTGCTGCATCCAGGAACTGTGCTCCGGTGGAGTCGGCTTGTCCAAGGTCGTCTGCGCGCCTCTGCCGGTGATGGTTGGCAGGGGCTACATATGTGGGTGGAAGAACGAAGGCAATGTAACAGATACCTTTCCAGCCTCTCGGGAGCCAGGTGTAAGCTTTGGTGCCACACACAAAGTACATGTTTGGAGAAGCAACAAAGGAAGGGGGGTCAGCTGAGTCCAATGTTCTGGTGATTCGGCAGGCGCTGTGACCCACCAGTTGCGTTCCCTGGCCTTCTAGGCACACAAGGCCGGTGACATTAATAACAGACAGGGCCACAGTCAGAGTGGCGGTAGTTTGTTTTTGCAGATGAGAGAAGGTGGTTCTGGCTGGATTGTGGAGCACCTGTACTTCGACTCGTTCCTTGGCTGGAATGTCTTTGATGAAGGTGGCGCCTGCGAGCGCAGGACACAGGGCAGTAGGAGTCTTTTCGGCTTTGTTCAGCCAGAATCCAGAGTAGAAGTGTGACACTGTCCGGCTGGAGGTGGCGTTGTCCTTGTGGCTCTCTTGCATGAGGATCAGCCAGGCGAGGCAAGAGCCGTGAACTGAGAAGGGTGAAGGGATGAAGGGAATAGAGTGTCCAGTGGCATGCGGGAGCAACCCGCAGATCCAACAGTTCGTAGCATTCGCAGCAAGGTTATGTTGGTGCAACAGTTGCACGAAGGAATTGTTCCAGAATTCCCTGCGCCTTTCTCGCAGCTGAGGCGACAGAGAGATTAGGTGATGCTCTTTCAGGGGGGTCGGCTGTGCAGTAGGTAGCAATGCCTCATGAGCCGGTGTGCTTTCCTCCAGAATCCAGAAGGAGGTCATGAGGAGGAGGCAGAAGAGGAAGACAATGAAGAGTGCGATTGTCTTTGATTTGTGCAAGTTGTCAGTCTTTGGATTTCTATACTGGGTATTTCCTGTTGCTTCCATCACCTTCTTATCTGGCGCTTCCATCATCTTCTTATCTGGCGCTTCCATCACCTTCAAAGGAGCTCGGTAGCGGGCAGAACCACAGACTTCGTTTAGCTTCTCTCCCGGCAACCTTTGATTGTGTTTAGGTCACCGTTCTGAGATTTAACTTAGTCCGCGGCCTACTTAGCCGAAACTCCCTCCTTTCGACGCAGGAAATACCCTTCTCTGGACGGCACAGTGGGATCGGAGAATTTTGCAAGTTCGAGTGCCTCAGTATCGGGATAACAGTCCAATATCGGTCGGTCTTTGCTCAGGAGCTCTTCTTGGGTGCTGACGTTTTCTGTCGTGGCCAGGTTTGCAGAGACCTTCCGGCAATGATGCGCATGCAGCCAGTGCTTCTTCCCCTCCACTCGGAGTGCCGTTCGGGTGGTGATCAGCACTTGCCAGGGGCCCGTCCACCGAGGTTCCAGACTCTTGGTTCGCTGGAAATTTCGTATCAATACGAAATCTCCCGGTTGGATGTCGTGGCCGGGGCCCCTGGAAGCATCGGGGATGGCCTGCTGCACCTGTTGATGAATGACAGACAACGTTTTGGTTAACTTGCACAAATAATCAGATAGTAGGACGTCTGGGACGTCATGAATGGAGGTCGGTTTGGGAGCAGTCCAGAGGTTCATCGGTCGCCCAAACACGACTTCGTAGGGGGTCAAATGGTGCTTGGTGGGGGTGGAGCGCATCGATAACAAAGCCAGTGGGAGGGCATCCGGCCAGTTAAGTCCAGTGGTGGCCACTATTTTTGCCAGTTTCAGCTTCAGTGTGGCATTATGGCGTTCCACTAGACCGGCGGATTGGGGGTGGAAGACCGCATGAAACCGTTGCTTCACCCCCAACCCCTTTAGTATTAGTTGGATAACCTGAGCTATGAAGTGGGGGCCATTGTCGCTCCATAAAATTCGGCAGAGGCCATAGCGAGGGAAGAATTCCTTCAGTAGTACTTTGGCAGTAGTCATGGCAGTGTTGTCACGGGTTGGATAGGCTTCTACCCATTTGCTGAAGGCACACACAATGACTAGTACATACTTCAGGCTTTGGCATCTCTCTAGTTGGATGTAGTCCATCTGAAGGACCTCAAAGGGGTGATCGGGGGTCCCAAACCCTCCCCGGGGTACTACAGTTCCTTTCCCGGGGTTGTGTTGCAGACAGATAAGGCACTGCTGAACTAGGCGTCTGGCTGAGTCGGGGATTTTGTCATTGTGCCAGACTTTGGAAATGAGTTCGATCATGGGTGCAGATCCTATGTGTGCGGGGGAATGTGCCATTGTCAGTACGGGGATCAGGTATGAGTCGGGCAGCAACCACTTGTTTGCATCCTTCATTCGCCAGCAACCCTCTTCGTCCTTCAAACCCACCCTTGTCCACTTAGTCAGTTCGTGAGGGGTGCTGGCCGACTGTATGTCTCTGATCATTTCCCTTGTGTCACTCCATTTTTCTGCTTGTGACCTGGTTACATATATGCGTGTCATCGTCCTATTCTCAGCTGTGGTTCGTGCAGTGATGTCGGCTAATGCATTCCCTTGTCCGACCAAGTCTGTCACTCTTTTGTGTGCCTGACATTTGATCACCGCTAATCGTTTGGGGAGGAGAACTGCTTCAATCAGAGCGGAGACTAAATCTCCGTGGAGGATTGGGGTGCCGTGGGACGTCAGGAATCCCCTCTCCCTCCACAGGAGCCCAAAATGGTGGACCACCCCGAAGGCATACTGGCTGTCCGTATATACGTTCGCGGTGGTCCCTGCGGCTATGATGCAGGCTCGGGTGAGGGCTATCAGCTCTGCAGCCTGGGCAGATCGTTGTGTGATGCAGGCTGTTTCAACTACTGTTTGGGCTGTCGTTACTGCATAGGCAGCTGAAGTGGTGCCATCTGGGAGTTTGATGCATGAGCCGTCTACCCATAGCTCTCCATCGGGGTCAGTAAAAGCGGTGTCTCGGAGGTCAACCCTACTCCTAGTCTGTTCATCTGTGAGGGTCACACAGTCATGTATGGGAGGAACGTCGGGGTCGTTTTCAGGCAGGGGTAACAATGTGGCAGGATTCAGAGTCGTGCATCTTTTTAGTGTAATGTGGGGTGCAAGCAGAGTCAACTCGTACCCTGTTAGTCGTGCGCTAGTCAGGTGTTGGGTCTTTGTCTGGTTCAAAAGGGTGTCAACTGCATGGGGCAATAATACAGTGAGGGAGTTGGAAAGTACGATTCCCTCGCTCTGACGGATAGAGACAGCAGCGGCAGCTACTGCTCGAAGGCAGGCAGGTAAAGCTCTGGCTACAGGATCAAGAGTGGCGGAGAAGTAGGCACAAGGGCGCTGCTTAGGGCCAATCGATTGAGTCAGGACAGACAATGCGCATCCCTCCCTTTCGTGGGTGAAGAGGGAGAAGGGTTTGGAGTAATCCGGCGTTCCGAGGACGGGTGCTGAGCAGAGTGCATCCCTTAATTCCTTAAAGGAGGCTTGACACTCAGTGGTCCAAGGAAGCGGGGAGGGGACATCTTTGGTCAGCAGGGCAAGTAATGGTTTCACAATGAGGCTGTAATTAGGCAACCACTGTCTGCAGAAGGAGGTTAGGCCAACCAAAGAGCGGACCTGTTTTTGTGTTCTTGGGATGGGGGTGTCTAGGATGGTTTGGATTCTGTCAGGGGTAAGTTTCCTCCCTTCTTTGGACAGAAGATGGCCTAGGTAAGTCACTTGTGGCTGGCAGAACTGTAACTTCTTTTTGGAGACTTTATGGCCATTTTCTGCAAGGAAGTGTAGGAGTTGGATGGTGGCTGTCGTTGCAAGCGGGGTGGTGTCGGCCGCCAAAAGGATATCATCGACATATTGGATCAACACCACTCCCTCTGGTAGCTGGAAGGCATCCAGCTGTCTTTTGAGGGCCTGGCTGTAAATGCTGGGACTTTCAGTGTACCCCTGGGGAGCTCTACAAAATCGGTACGAGCGGGATTTTAAAGTGAAGCCGAAGAGATAACGGCTGTCTGGATGGATGGGGATAGAGAAAAACGCGTTCTTAAGGTCGATAACAGTGAAGATGGTGGCGGTGGACGGGATGAGGGTCAAAATGGTGGTGATATCAGAGACTACGGGATATTGGGGTACAACCACTTTGTTAATCTCTCGTAAGTCGATGATGAAGCGGTACGCTTTCTCATCTCCTTCACCTTGCTTCTTAACAATAGGTAGGATTGGGCTGTTGCAGACGTTGCTAACCACCTCTTCAACCACTCCTGCATCTACCAGAGACTGAATGATCGCTACCAGTGCCTTCTCACCCTCTGGGGATATCCGATATTGCGGGAGTTTCGGGAGCATAGCGTCCTGTCGTACAGTTATGTGGATAGGATCAATCATCATTCGCCCCACATCAGAGTCGTTTTTGGCCCACAAGTACGGGGGCAGATCGTCAAGCAAGGACATGTCAGCGTCAGTTATGGGGCACATGTGTCGTGGGGGACGGGATCTGGGCATGTCTGGGTTGTCGTACAGGATGACTCGTATTCCATCTGGGGAACACCTAATGGTAGCTCGAAAATGCTTCAGTAAGTCAATGCCCATAATGGCGTCAGGGGAGTTGGAGGAGAGTAGGAATGTCGCGTCAGCAGTGTTGCTTTCTAGGTCAAAGGTAATAGGTACGGACAGGGGGTTAGTGGAGGGCGTCCCATCGAAACCTATCGACGTTATGTGTGAGCCAGACAAGGGTGCCCTTGGAATCAGTCGTTTTGATAACACACTACGTGTCGCCCCAGTGTCTACCAAGAATGGAGACTCTGTACCCAAGACCTTAGCGGTGACATAAGGACCTTGCTGGTCAACACAGAGCTCGACTGGATCCCTCCCTTGCCCCTGGCAGTCCTATGCAAAATCGGGGGCATTTTCACCTTCGGATAGCTGATATTGGTTCTGTCGGGGACGGTCAAATGTATTCAGTCTTCCTGATCCGTCATTGTTAGTGTCGTTGGAGTTCCCTCGTCCCTGTACTCTATTCCTTGGACCACCTGCCACATCCCTGGAATCCCTATTTCTATTCATCTCTAGCAAAACCGGACACTGGAATTTCCAATGGCCGAGCCCTTTGCAGAAGGCGCATTGGTCATTGCTAACGTCTCTCCGTCCAGTGTGGGATGTTGGGGGGTGATCCTTGGGAGGTAGATCTCTGGGGGTGTTTGATTGGTAGTTCCCCCTTTGATGTTCCCGTCCTAGCGCTATACCCTGTATCTGGGCTATCATTACCCTTTCCTTTAAATCTTTCTTCTTTTTCTCGGACGCCCTATCATTCTCATTCTTTTGGTGCTCGTAATACTGAGCCATCTGAAGGATAGCTGCGGGTTTGGAGGCCCCCCAACTACTCTCACTCGTCTGTAGTTTTTGGGAGACTTCTTGTGTTAGTCCCTTTACATAATTTTGTACAAACAGGTGCTGTCCGGTTGCGGTGGTCATGTCTTGGCCACTGTAGTCGGAGAACACAGTCTCGAATCGGGAGAAGTATTCTGACACATCTTCCTGCGGTTTCTGTCGACAGGCCGTGACTATCGACCAGTCTACTTTTCTTTCCGGGACCAGTGTTTTTAATTTCTGAACTATTTTATCTGGGAGTTCCAGTATGTCCTTCACTGGTTTACTCCCCGGCTCTCGTTGTCTATCTAGTTTACCGAGTTGGTCCCAGGTATGTCCAAACAGATCCGTGTGGTCAGCCTTCCGGATTTGCTTCCACACGTCAGCCGGCAGACATAGCCCAAAGAACAAGTCAATATCTGCTATAGTCATTATTGTCGAACCCAAGGCTGTGCCCAATTCGGTATAAAATGCTGTCGGGTTCTTTCTTAAGTCGGGCAGGGTTTGCTTAAAGGTTAGGATATCTTGTCGGTCCCATGGTTGGTAAACCCAATTGTACACAACCCTTCCCTTTGCATTTTCGTTATTAATATCATCGCTCGTTCCCTGGCCCCGTGGCGGGATCCAGTAAGGAGCTGCTTCTCTGATAGGCATCATAGTATTGGCGACCTCTATCGAGGTCGTTTCAGGGACTGTAGCCTTGGCTTCTGGTTTCTGTTCCGTGAGGTGGCGGAAGACCTCAAGCATCTGCATGAAGAGCTCCGTCGCCTCGCGTTCAGTCCCATCTCCAACATCAATCTTCCTATACAGTGTTGTTAGTTTAGCGGGGCCCTTACTCTGATACCTATCTTCATACGCGTTCAGGGTGTGGTAGCTGAATCGCAAAATGAAATGCCGTCTGTGGCTGTCGGCATGTGAATTATATATGTTCATTGTGTACTCTTCGCTCTCCCTTCGTTCTACTAAGGTCTTTGCTATTTTGTCAATCCCATCCCGCTCATCTTTGCTCAACCTATTTAGTCTGGTTGGTGATTGTTTGCTAGACTCGGGGTCGTCTGATGAGGTTGTTAATGTGGCTGGTGCAAAGGCCGTGAGGGCTGGTGCACTAGCACTGAGATCGCTTTCGCTCACACTCGGAGCGTGAAAGCTTTGTCGACAGGGGGCATATGGAGGGGGCATGTAGATGATTGGGGAACCTAGTAGCAACTCATCGTTCGTCCGTTGTTTGGAGGGCAATTCAGGGTAGAGTGCAGAGGGGGTCCTAACAGGACATTGGCCTGTTGACCCTGATTCCTGGTTTTGCATAGTATCTTTTCTTTCTTTTATTTCTTCTTCTAGTTGCTTCGCGGCTAGGTGGGCTGCCTTTCGTAATTCTTTCCCTATTTTTGCTTCTTCTCTTTTCTTTCGTTGTTCCGTTTCTTTGCGCCACATGCCGATACTGTCGAGCATAGTGGGCGTGGTCTTATTCTTCTGGAGCGCTATTTCTAATGTTTTTATTTTATTTTCGTCAAAGGAACCTATCAGTGGCCACTGACTTTCAGGGTTCTTCTTTGTATATTTATGCCATAACTTAGTATAAGCTATAGCGACTAGTCCATACTTAGTGAACATGTCCTTATTAGGGGTGCCCTCCAGTGGAGCTGGATGGTTCATCTCTAATAAGCGGTCCGGGCTAAACAGGCTACCAACCAGTGGGGAGAAGACAGGCATGACGGATTACAACGGGGACAAAAGTCTGCACTACCTATCTTATCACGGCAGACAAAGACTAGACAGAATATTTCTATTCTACGTTATTTGGAGGCCGTGAATACCTCAAAAGAACCAATACCGAATAATCGGCCAATCAAACAATCCAGTGGGGAGAATAAGTGGGCACGAAAAATTATCGTTACCCACTCTTTCTCTACCTGCAAAGAGAGGCCTTGTTCTTCCCTGTTTGCAGACAAAGAATCTCCAGACAATAATCCACGAACGACAGTTCGGGAAACAGTGGGGGAGGAAGATAGGCACGACGGATTACAATGGGGACAAAAGTCTGCGTTACCTATCCTTCACTGCTTGCAAAGAGAGAGCCTGTTTGTTTTTCCCCGTTTGCAGACAGTGAATCTCCAGAGGGTTTCAACAAAGCGTAATACTAGTATTATCCAAACAAAAACAATTTTCCTCAATTCGTCGTGTTTACACGACCTTACCCGGACCGCATGGACGGTTTCCTGTCCTCTGGATCCAGCGCCCGATCGTCCTCTCTCCTTCGTGTTGTTCGCGGCACTCCTGATGGTTCCCAGTCAGGACCGTAGATCACTCGAGAGAGGTCTGTTCAGAACTAGTGAAGGTCGGATGATCGGCTGTCAGACGAGGGTCTATCGGACACGAGCTCTTCCCGATCGTTGCAGTCGTTCACTCTGTCATCGGGACCTCTCCCACTGGATCCACGTGTCGCTGATGGGCCCCACGCTTTGGGACGCCAATTGTGGAAAAAGGTAGGGCTAGGACCTTTCTCAGGATTTGCCCGGCGCTAACCGCCCTGGTACCATTCAAATTTACCAAGCAATGAGGCAGGCGCCGGAGACCAGAGGGCAGGAAACAGAAGTTTTATTCCGACGGAGCAGAACACATCAGATCAGACAACAAGGTATCGTCTCGAGGTGCTCTAACAGCCTCTCGGAGGCCTGGCCTCTTATACACTGGTTTATGGCATGTGACCTTCCTTTAATACAATCAGATCTTTGTAAGGCAAGAAAAGACATCCCCGTAATCCTGGTGTCAATCCCACCCCCATATACCTTCACAATAGAGGTCCTCAACATGCTGATAAGAGGAGGGGACCATCACGCAGCTGGGTGTTCCGTCGAGTCTTAGGATGTGTGCGCCTGATCATATCACAGGGGGGTGGGGAGGCCTGGATCAATAGAGGGTCCTTTGAAGGAGAGCGACCTCATACAATAAAGGGCAGTAAATGATATCTCCCGGCTTAGGCAATGGCCTCGGACCTGTGTGGACAGTCGGACACGGGGTGAGGGGCCATCAATGGGGTGGTATTCATGCTGCGTGGACAATCCAGCGCAGGAGGGAGGTTTATCAACAGAGGGGCATTCATGGGAGGAGAGGAGGTGTTGGTCAGGCGCTGGCGTGACTCCCAAGGACAGGGTCATGCAGAAGGGTCATGCTCATAAGGAGGAGGAGGGAGGGGGAGCCAGGGTGGGCGGAGGATGCTTGCTGGGTCAGAGGGACGTGCTGGCGATCGATCGTGGACAGGGAGACCAGGATATCTAAAATGGCTGCCGTGCACGTAGTACATAGGTGACAAGCTGGCGCAGATAATGTTCAGATCGCAAACCAAAATTCCACAACCGAGACTTTGTTGCCAAAGCAATTTAACGAACGGGCCAGTACAAGACCTAATTACAGAAACACATCTAGATCCTCCGTATTATTGAGTCCATTAGGGGATCTGCTATCCAGCTCAAGAATATAATGCGATTCCATTCTTCTAAGCATCTTAACCCTATCTCCGCCCCTTCTTGGTTTTTCTATTGCAGAGATAACATAGTAGGATAGGCACTCCAAATTATTGTTGTGGACAGCCCTGAAGTGCCTGGCCACCGGGTAAGCTGAGTCATTATTTACGATGGCTCGTAAGTGCTGAAGAATTCTAACATGCACCGGCTGTCGTGTACTTCCGACATATCTCAACGCGCATGTGCAAGTTAGAACATAGATAGCGAATTCCCTTTTGCAATTATATTGACCCATGATCTGAATTGGGTCAGGACTGAACGGCGTATAATACTGCCGTGTACTTTTACCAAATTTGCAGGCCCTGCAGGAGGTGCAGCGTTTAAAACCTGATCTGGATTTCATCCATTCCTGTTTCTTCCTGAGTTCTGATTTTAAGATCAGATTCTGTGCTGCAGATTCTCTTAATTCTTAGGAGCTTGCCCAAAGGGATATTGTCAACACATGCCGTGGATGCGCACTGCTGGCATGAAGGATGCTGTTGCCAGCAGTGCTTTTCCGGTGTAGTTTTGTGGCTAGCTGTCCATTATGAATGAAGACTCTCACATCTAAAAAGTCAGCCTCACAGTCACTGATTGAACTCGTGAATTTTAGATTTTCATTGTTGACATTGATGGAATTATTAAACATTTCTGCACTGTCACGATCCCCCTGCCATAACATAAAAACGTCATCAATATAACGAAGCCAAAGCATATATATATGTTCACTGAAAAAACCATAGGTTTGACACCAGTTATAGTTAGCTGGAAATTTTACTGACATAAAACCATTGAAATTCCCACGTTATAGTTAGTTGGACTCACTATAACTTGCGCGCCTGCAATGCACTGCTGATGATGTCACATATTACATCACTCATGACATGGTCAGTGACATCACTCATGACATCACTGATGACACCATCCTTGTGACAGAGTGACAGACCTCCTTTCAGTGTAATGTAACCCTTGAAACACATATTCAAAAATAGAAACTAAAATTTTCAAAAAAATAGAGATACCCAAATATAATATTTTTTATAATGAATCCTATATTGTATATTTATGTAATACTATTTTTTATGTATATTCTTCATTTTTTTGTGCGCACCGGAAAGCACAGTCTTGCAGCATGTCCTGGTGCGCGTACCGGTGAGCGCCCCGTTTGCGATATTGCCGCGAGCGAAAACATCATTGTGACGTATCGCGTAACCGCGTCCGCGTGATACGCACGGCGTAAGCGCACCCGGGAGCACCAGAGCACATACGATCGCGCTACGTAAGCGCACCGGGGCGCGTAGCGTAAGCGCGTCGGGTCATGTGACCTGAAAATAACACTTTTCATTGGTTCAGAACAGTTTTTTTTTCCAAATGATGAAAGCCCCCACCTTTTTTCCTCATTCTCACTTTGTACTTTGACTGAGGAAGACCTGTTTGCAGACCTATTTGTACTGAGAAATGGCTACAGTAGCAGCAGTGGCAGGAGCATCTCAACCACCACCACCACCACCACAAGGACCACCACAACACCACAGTGGTGGAGAAGAAGAAGAGGAGGAGGAGGAGGAGAGGCGGTTCCTGCCTGAAGATAATACCCCTATAAGCCAAAGGAGCACATTGTCTGGGAGTTTATTAAAATCCCAAGGGGCCTAAAGAAAGTTAATGCTGCAAAAGCTATATGTCTGATCTGTGGCACTGTACTTTCCAGGGGGAACCCTGCCAAAAAATATTCTTTTGGCAACAATACTATGATTCGCCACATGCAACGCCGGCACCCAAACAACTATGCTGCGGCAGAGGTCAGAGAACTGACCAGAAACCCTCCCCAATCTTCTCCCAGCACCTCCCAAAGTAAATAACCCCCTCCATCGGGTCCAGAGACAAGGTAGATGGTCCCAAACATCCAACCCCAGTTTGGAGATTTTAAAATAGTTTGTAAATTTTGCGGGACTACAATTTGCTATGGAGAGCAAAGTATTAAACTCATCAAGCGTGCTGGAGACAACCACGAGCGCAAAAACAAACCTTAATTTTTTCCTGTTTTTTTTTTGCTCCAGTTGAGCCGTTTACAATTCCCTGTTTTTTGTTTGTCCCCATAAAAATTACAAAAAAATATAAAATTGTTCATAAAAGCAAAAAAAAGTAAAAAATGTTCCAAAAAAAAATAAAAAATATAAAACAACAAAAAGAATAAAAAAAACAGTTCTTTTTAGAACTACCTCCAATTTATAAAAAAATGCTACATTTTTTAAAAACTCTGTCATTCTTTTTCCCCATGGTACGCTCCCCGGTACGCTCTGCGGTGCGCGTACCGGGTGCTCCCCCCGCGCAAATCGGAAAAAAATAAAATTTTGCCCCGCGGGGCCCTTTTATGGCCCCCACATCAAACCTAGGTGGTCGGGGGGTCTACCCTGCCCCCTTTTGGTCATTTCCCCCTTTGTTTTTGCCACCTCTTGTGTCTCGATCCTACCGAGACACAAGATGGCGGCCGCTCCGGACTGTTTGGAATGTTGACAGACACCCGAGGGCCAATCAGCTTTCCGCTCGCGAACTCGCGTAGCGCGCTGGTGCGCACCCCGGTGCGCCTACCGGGGCACGCTTATAGATATATATATTTTTTTTTAATACACATATCTTGAGACATAGCAAAGACACATCAGGCTACCAGTCCCTACAATTTTGCCAAGTTTGGTGGAAATCCATTCAGCCGTTCGGGCTAAAAGTGAGTCCAACCGCCCTATGGAAATGAACATGGAGAAAACACGTTTTGGGACCCCCCTTTTTTCTCGGCCCACGCTTGACGAATCCCCCCCAAACTTTCAGGGAAGGAGCGGAGCACAGCGAGGCAAATTTGAGGAAAATTCCAGGCACATTCCTCAACCGGCGCCAAAGTTACTCCCAATAGAATATTGCGGATTCCCTATGGAAAACAATCCTAACTATAACTACCTACTGGCGACCGCCAGTAGGTAATATATATATATTTGCCGCCACTGTTTTTCTGTGCATCTGGGCAATAAAAGCTTCACCAAAGGATCCCCCTCTGGCCTCTGTTTCCTTTTCGGAGTGAAATTTGTGGTGAAATTTGTGGTATAGTACCAGCGCTAGCTAACCTGCAGCGCTGTACAGATGGCCTCGCAGCATCAAGTGGCCCGGGCGTTCTGGGCGATCGCACTGCGTGCATTGCTCCTTTTCCTCGTGCAAACGAATAGCCCGGTGTCCGCCACCATTCAAGGAACTGTATTTCACAGTCAGAGGCATCTGCTTCAGTCAGGGCGTTGTGTAGCTACTCAGCTGCCCCCGTTTGTATACCTACCTTGTTTGATGGCTGCCGCGATCCGAGGGGACCCGAGGTGATGTCTGGAAGCTCTGATGTCAACAGCGGGGGTCCTCTCACCATACCTGCACCAAGCCACTACCAACAACGAACATTTGAAAATTCCCACATATCACCAGCCAGGCTGCATGATGACAGTGCATACTGGGAGTTGGAGTTCGGCATTCATCCTAAACTTCCAAAAGGTGAACGGCATCGTTCAGCGGGAGGAGTGTAGTGGCCTCAAAACTACTTAATAGAGGAGCAGGACTATTGGACAAAATTCAAAAGACTCCTCACAGTGAAGGGCGCTGATGAAGGCACGGACATCGCCGAAATATATTTGCCGCCACTGTTTTCCTGTGCATCTGGGCAATAAAAACTTCACCAAAGGATCCCCCTCTGGCCTCTGTTTCCTTTTCGGAGTGAAATTTGTGGTATATATATATATATATATATATATATATATATATATATAGATATATATATATATATATATATATATATATATATATATATATATATATATATATATATATATATATATATATATTATTGAAATGAGATTGTCACTAGTCTATTCAGGAAGGAACCTTCAGGCAACTCAATTTTACATGCGGCAAGTTTTCATCCGCAGCACACCATTAGGAGCATCCCCTATGGGGAGTCCCTGAGAATCCATAGGTCATGTAGCTGCCCTAAGTTAAGAGAAAAATGTCAGCAGAAAGCTAAAGCTAGGCTAATCAGTCGTGGTTACAAGCAAACTTTGCTAGAGTCAGCAATGAGGAAAGCGAACCAATTGTGCAGACAGGAACTGTTGAATCCCAATAGGGAGAAAAAAAAAAAAAAAAAACAACTGCCAGACAGACAGAAGATAGCAGTGCCCTTAGGCTCATCACATGCTACAGTCGCCAGGCCAGACAAGTCACTAAGATCATTAAACAACAATGGCCCATCATCTTGACAGACCAAGTTCTCAGAGACATTATGCCCAAAACGCCAACTGTCACATTTAGACGTGCATATGCCATGAGAAGTGACTTGGTGAGTAGCAGTCCTGAGATCATCAAGGCCAAAGACTGGCTATCCCCCCGAAATGGGTTCTTCCGCTGCAGCTCTTGCAGAGCCTGCAAGTTTGGAGTCAGCACTAGATCGTAAGTAACTCCTTTTGAAGTCAACCCGTAGCTTTGCGTGACCATTACACCTGCTGCACTGAACTAGCTGTCTATGTCCTTACTTGTAGCTGCAATTTACAATATGTTGGCAGCACATAGTTACCAGTGCACCAACGAATATTGCAGCATCTACGCGCCATATTGCATGCAGATCAGAGTTACCCGGTAGCTCGACATTTTCAATCCATGCATAATAAAAATTTGGCGCACTTGAAATATTTTGGCATAGACGCGGTAGTCCCCAATAAAAGAGGTGGTGACTACGAGAAACAGTTGCGGCAACTGGAGTCACGCTACATAGTATTACTCAACAGTAAGAGTCCCGGAGGTCTCAATATGGGGGAAGACCTTCATAATTTTTTATGATCTGAACCCTAGCAAGATTTCTTTTTCATGAGGGCATAGATCATTTGTAAGAAACTCTGTTTTTGATATGCCATTACAGCAGCATTTGGACGCATGTATATGATTATAATTGTGAGATAGCCCAAACTCCCCCAGAATCGAGATTGTTAGATCTGTTACATTAGTATGCACAAGCACTTTTTCACAACAAACAATGTTTATTTCTTTTTTCCTCATGTACTAGTTAATTCACAATTAGAGCACCCAGCTTTGCGAAGCACACAGGATGTAATTTAGTCACACACAAAGCCTAGAACGTAGACATACCGAGAAATGAAGGCAGTATTGTGATACCGTGTCGTTTCCAGTATGGTAACATATGGCTATCATAAGGGAATTCATCTTTAGTAGTCTTTGCTCATATATTATTCATGGGATACATCGATTATTATAAGCATTTATTATGAGCATGTATATAATGTGTTTTGAAATGTGGTAATCCCGATGAATGCATTGGCAATTTTGCACATATGCGTATTTGCACAAATCATAACTTATAGCATCGATGTTTTTATATGTTTCTCCTTTTCTTGATGAAATGTAATGCCATTCTAATTGTCTATAGTAAACACGGTAATATGGGCTCATGTCCTCGTGACATACTACCATGCTGATACAGAAACGTAATGTGGTATCAAATGCAGATACGTATCCCCTTGGGTCATTTGCGGGCATATATTTTTAACAGTATCATCAAAAGGGTAATACCTCGATAGTCACTTTATATTATCAAATATATGCATAGTTTACGCATTTGTGCGGGATAAAAACAAGGCTTACAAGGTCACTTTATAATATCAAACATATGCATAATTTAGGCATTTGTGCAGGAAAAAAAACATGATACGAGGTTTATTTGTTATACCCTTTGCAATGGTCTTTACATTATGAGTAATGTTATAAAATGGCGCCCGCAGTCTCAGCCCGAAAACAGTACATGCATATTGGTAGTCCTTCTACTCTGTCTATTGTTATTGAGCCTTGGCGCGAAAATGTGCAGTTGTTGTGATTTTAAATGTGTGCACACGCCGTCTGTCTATTGTCAGAGAGCAAGGGCACGGACGTGCCCGAAACGCGTCTGATGGCAGCTTTTACCCACATGTTGCACAAATAAATTTAGCAGTTGGAAATATACCTCGCCTTGGAGTGCTAATTCTGTTGTCTGCGTGCCTTTCTGTGCGGCAAGCACATCGGAGACGGGCTGGATTTGCATATATATATATATATATATATATATATATATATATATATTAAAAAAAATAATAATAAACTATATTTAAAAATAAAAAAATAAAAATATTAAACATATAAAAAGAACACATATTATAATATTAATTACATCTAACAAAAACCTACAAACATCTAAAATATAATAATAAATACATTTACAATAAAATAATTATTTTAAACTAGAAAATATTTACAAACAAAAAAATTTATTTGAAATTTCCTTCCCTATAACACCACACCAATAACAAAATACTTCAGCATTTTTTATTAAATATATTTACATAACTAACATAATTAATAATAAATTACAAAATGTATTTATAAAAACAAACTAATAAACATGAATTTTATCTACACACAGTTTAACACTATAATATCCACAACACACACCTAAATTAAACTAACCCTGGGCGAAGCACTACGCTACGCTCGCGGAGTTTGCGAAGTTTGCGCAACTTCGCACTACGCGAGCTGCACGTAGCACAGTGCGAACATGCGTAGTGCAGCGTAGCATAGTGCAGCGCTCTTTTTTTGCTTGTTCGCGGTCCTGAACGTCATGTTCGCGACCGCGAGGAAGCAAAATGACATCCCGGCGAGATTCTCAATGTGGGGAGGTTAGGTTTCTCATTGTGAGTGGTTGTGCATGCTCGCGACCGCTCTTAATGAGAAACTACCAGCTCGCGTTGAGAAAGCTGCCGCTCGAGTAATAATCTACTCGAGCAGCAGAAAACGACAGCTCGCACTGTGCAAGATGCCGTTTTCAATGATTGCACAGTGCCGGATGCTTGTCGCACTGTGCAATCATTGAAAACACATCTTGCACAGTGCGAACATGCTACTAAGCAGCTCGCGCAGTGCTACGTGAAGTTCGCGTAGTGCGAAGTGCACTTCGCGTAGCTTCGCGTAGCGCTACTTCGCGAACTACGCCCACCCTTAAATTAAACTATAAAATAATAAAACACTGTTATCATTTATTTTAAAATGAATAACTATTATCATTAACAACTAATACTTAAATAAATGAAATATATTTAATATCCACACTATAACCCTTCAAAAGTAAAAACAACATACAAAACCCAAAATACATTAACATTAACAACTATGGGGCCTATTAGGATGGCGGGTAGACGTACACCCTAGCGGTGCTGGAACTGGATGCCAGTGGTGTGGCAGTCCGGCACAGCCAATTAGGATGTCACCGCCACGGTGACATCCCCCATCCACATCATTGTGGCGGGCAGTGCATACAGCACCACCTGCCACAATGCTGGGACTGCACGTTGTGCATTTGCATGCACAACGAGGCAGGCACCGCGCGGTGCCTGCCATGTCATGCATGCAAATGTAGGAGGGTATCATAGGCACCCCCCATGTGCCCCCTCCACCCCTCCAACATCCTGAGGGCCCACAACGCGCCCCCAACTGTGAAAAACGCATGCCTCGCCACAGAAAGGCTGCTACCCGCTCCCATTATATTATGGATGGTGGTGTCTAGCAGACACCGCCACCATATTCAACCCTTTTTCCACCCGGTCGACTGCTCGACCGGGTGGAAAAGCGGTAGACGGTCCTCCCATCCGTCGCCGTACCCCTGCCATCATAATATGGCAGGGGTAAATGGGAGGCGGGCGGGAGATTTTGTCAGGCTGATCGCCACCGCCCGCAAGGCCCGACATTGTAATAGACCGCCTAATAATAATTAATTTAACGCAAATTATTTCCCACCCTGTACTCCTATAAACACCACAAAACACACCTAAAATTAATTAGACAATTACCATAATTAATTGCCAATTAATTAAATACAAATAATTAACAACCATTTATTAATTCATAATTTAAACATAAATTTCTTCCCACCCTTCACACCCTTTACACCTATAAAAATCACAACAAACACCTAACATTAATTAAACAGTTACCAAAATTAATTACAAATTAATTAATGAAAAGTAATTAACAGCCAATTAATAACTCATAAATTAGAAATAGATTACTTCCCACTCTTTACACCTACAAACACCACAACACACACCTAAAATTAATTACAAAATTACCAAAATGAATAGTCAATTAATTAATTAAAATGAATTAACAAGCATTTATTGCTTCATAAATTAATATGAAATTACTTCCCACACTTTGCACCTATAAACACACAACACACACCTAAAATGTATTTCACAATTACCATAATGCATTACCAATTTATTAAATACAATTAACAACCATATATTAATTAATTAATAAACAATTACTTTACACGTTTAACACTGTAACATCTTAATTAAACAAATGTTAATAAATAAAAATTAATCAATAAATGTAATATTAATAAATTACTATCCACCTTATTCCCCTATAAACCTAGAACCCACTAAGGAACTAAAAACACAAAATTCAAATAAAAACAAATTAATAAATGTAATATTATAAAATTACTTCCCACCCTATTCCCCTATAAACCCAGAACAGAAGGGCATCATTAGGTAAAAGGGACCGCCCTAGCCTGCTCAGTCAGGTAGTCTGTGCAGCTCCAGAGCCTACTGGTACACAAAAGAAGAAGCACGTGTTGAGACGCGGGATGCGGCTGTCAATTTAAGGTAAGTTTTTAATTTTGTTTTTATTCTCCACCCCCCACCACAACTACCTTTTGTATGTCGCAGCAGCCATTGTGTATGTGCATAGTCTTATGCATTTCACCCATGAAAAATGTTCTATATATTCTTTACAGAGTCGCCGAGGGGCCAATTAGGATGCACCTGCCACAGTGGCGGGCGCATCCCGTATTTTTAACATTTCGGCGGGCGGTGCTGAAAGCACCGCCCGCAGCAATGCTAAAAATACATGTTGTGCTTTTCAAAGCACAACGTGACAGGCACCGCGCATGTGCACACCCCACCGAGTCCATGGGGGCCACAACGGGCCCCCCAAGCAGGCTCTGCATGCCTTTCCGCCATGGAAAGGCATTCACAAAGGCACATTCTAATATATTAAACCCTTTTCCGCCCGGTCGACATGATGACCGGACGGAAAAGCAGCGGACAGCTTTCCGTCCGCCGCGGACCCCCCAGCCATACTAATGTGGCGGGGGTCTTTTCTACAGGGATGGCGGGCAGATAGTCCCTGCCAGGCTGGCAGGGACTACCGCCGGCCCGGCTGGGGCAATCCACCCCCATCCTAATGGGGCCCTAAATTCAAATAAAAAAAGAAAAGTATATATATATAATTAATTACTTTCCACCTTATTCCCCTATAAACCCACAACTCACTACGGAACTAAAAGTTCAAAATGTAAATGATTTTTTTTTATAACTAGTAAAAATGTAACACATATATTCAAAATACAAACAATACTTATACCAAAAAAATACAACACATACATATAAAATATATACTAAATTACAAAACAATTATAAAAAACAAAATTTTAAACAACTATATTTTTGCATACTATATTAACCCCTTGCATGCTCATAACGGCCCCTGGCCGTCATGCGTCACAGTGGCCGTTCGAATCCCGACCACTTTTAAAATCGCCCGCACAGTGCCAAAATTCGTGGCGCATGCAAGGGGTTAAACACTTTGAAATTTTTCAAATCGATATTACTTACCTTAAGTCCATATTCTTGACTACGATTTTCTTGTTGTTGATATTTCCGACCCACAATAATAATAACTCGATATTTGGGAAACTCGAAATTTGTACTCGATAATTCTGTTTCTGCACCTGCGAGGAAATATCACAGTTCAGACTGAATTGACGCTCTGTCTTGAACTCTGAAATTGGGAGCAAACGCTATTTTAGTCTGATTTCATAATCTCCATGGGTCTCTGAATTACCAGCTATGGGTTTATTCAAATGGTTCCATTATCCCATTAAAATGGAAGCTGAATGCCAGACCGAGTATTCGAGGCTGATAACCGGCCATACTGAGCTTAATCAGAGTTTATTTAAATATTTCCAAAAGCACCTCTAGCAGATGACCATCAGAAATAAACAATAAACCTATTTAGCCTTTCCTACTCTTACTATGCACGAAGTCAATTCAAACATGTAGTCCAAAGGCTTCCAAATCTCACAAAATCTCAATATAGTAAAGTATTCTAGTGATGCGTTTGACTATGAAAAATAATTGATGAATGGCTTCTGGCTTCAGGTGTTTCATACATAATTGTAGATCCGATTATCAAAATGCAGACATTCTCTAATTGCTATTGTCCAGATTCTTCTGCAAAGACATTAACACAGTAACTGATTAGAGCCATCTAGCAAATATCTTCCTATTTAAATAATTTATCAGAGTTAGGCCCCGTTGGGGCATTTTAAGGAATGTTTTAATTGCTAATTAGAGTGATTGGCCTGGCCTCTATCTTACATTAATTGCAGGATCATTTGCACTGGGGTGACTTCCAATTGTCCATTTGTGAATAATGTTTAGCATACTACGTGCCTCTGGATAATAATCAGTGAGCTTTACTGAAATGTAAAAATACTCACGCAGACTCCCAATAAATCAGGGTACAATTCAAGCAGCATTTCCACAAATGAAGCTACTTTTTGGTGACATTTGAGTGTAGCTTCACAGCAGTGTTATAGGATGCTAGGGTAGTGATCCCTCTTTAATTGAGCGGATCGTTTTAATGTACTTCCAATGTAAATGTAAAAATGTTTATCAATAACACATTTAATTGGAAATTGACTTCATTTAAAGGTACCTATGGTAGCCATTACCACCTGTATGATTTCACTGTAGACTGATTTTTTGATTTAGTTATGTTCCATTTTTTTTAAACGTGGTTTATTAAATTGCACACTTTTGTTAGAAATATTTTCTTAAAAAAGTACATTGGTTGTGATGTAACTCTCGGTTAGGTAATTGTTAAGCCAAAAGATGCATGGTATCACTTCTGTATCACTACGATAATGATGGAATTATGTCATTAAAGATAGCATTACCAGACCTGTACATTTGTAGATCTATAAATGGTTCTCAAGTTGCCTAAGAAGTCAACTTCATTGCATGTTCACCCTGTCTGTGGACTTGTGTTACAGTATTACAATATCTCTGCAATTTTGTAGTATATTTATAGTGATATAGATGGGTAACAATGAATAGCAGGGGGCGTTTTCAACCGAGGGGTCCTGAATGACATTAAATTCAAAACGAAAGGGAAGATTGAGGTGTAGATGATTTCACTCAGAACCCTCAGATGAAACATATCACCATTATTCACCTTTACTCATCTACAATGTATGTTATGTATTTCCCCTCCAACTCCTCTGCCTTTGTTTCCTGCCCAAATATGAAAACATCCTGTCCTTCTGACACCCATCCCTACCACCCTCTATATTTAACCAACATTACCAAAAATGAGAAGTAACCAGGTGTCTTGTCATAGACCCACACCACCCTCTCATAAACCCTTCCCAGAATTAAATTAAGCATACTCATTTCAGGTAAGGCCGAAGTTTACTATTATTAACTACTCGCATGTCACTTTAGGTTTCTGATAGAGATGCACTCCTGTCACCAGCATATTTATATCATTGCTTCCTGGACATATTGAGTGAAACCACATAGTCAATGAATTGTAGACCTTTCAGTGTCATCAAGGTGTTGAAGTTAAAGATGTCTGATCTGCCACGCCTCTTTGAAATTACTCATATCAGCCTTGGAGTTGAAGTTAACCCTCTCTCCAGCAATAATGCTGTGTTGTCCCAACACAGGATTGTTATGTTAACTCAGTTTGCAATATCTTAATAACTCCTTGGCATAACTATTGCACTGTTGCAGGATGGAGTCCAACTCCAATGTGTGCATAAAGAATTGAGTGCAGTTATGTTCCGTTTCACAAAGCAATGGACTGTGTGGCAGTTGTCAACATTCTAAGATAAAGTTCAGAGCACTGGACCCACTGATCTCATTGTAATAATCAACAGTTTCTGGAATTAGAATATAATGACCTTCCACAGTGGAGAACTGTTTTAGATGACAGGGAACTGCTTTGACAAAATCCATACACCCTACAATTCAATCACTCAACACTGAGACTGAGGTTCCTTTGAATGCTATTTTATGACAGGCACACATTGAATTTTACCTATTAGACTATGGCACATCATCAAGGGCTTTTATCTTAGACTCCTACACCTAGTTCCGTATTGGAAGTTTGAATATATACGTTACCCTACATGCTCCTACATTCTCAACCTAGATGTTAGAATTATTGGATGCAAATTCTTACAAATAATAGAGTAGACATCTTGTGGACATGCAAGTTCAGCTCAGAATAAAACAATGACCCAGATCCTCAAACATGCAAGACTTTACCAGCATCAAAATGACCCCTTATAATGAAGGCGGCCCAGAGGAATCTGATTTGGTTCTTGAAAAGTGGGACCCTGAAAAAGTGCCTTGGCCATGCTCAAATTTCAGGCAGGTTAGGAAACAAAAATGTTATGTTATGTTATGTTACCACAACTTGTAAAGCACGACAGCTGCCCAAGCAAAGAGGCATCCCGGCGCTGACCGCAGAGCAACAGATAAGTTCAAAGGGAGCAGAGAGAGCAGACCTATAGTGCAGGAAAGAGGTGTGTTTTAAATGCCTTCCTAAATTCCAGGCAGTTGTTGAGGTTGCAGATGTGAGCAGGCAGGGAGTTCCAGAGGATAGCCGTCCTGCTACTGACAGAGCGACCCCCAGCACAAGCCCACCTTACCTGGGGGACCACCGCCAGGTGTTGCCCTAGGGAACAAAGTTGACGTGGGGGGTATATATGGCACAAGCATGTTGGCCAGTACACCAGGGGTGGCATGTTTTAGGGCCTTAAAGGCTATACAGAGAGCCTTGAGCTCAATTCGCCTGGCCACAGGCAACCAGTGGAGTCGGCGAATGGCGTCTGTCATAGAGCACGTTCTGCGCAGACCGAGCAGGGTTCTTGCAGCAGTGTTTTGTGCCCTCTATAGCCTAAGGATTTCTACCTTATTGAACCCCAAATACAATGAGCAGGCATAGTCCAATCTCGACTGTATTGAGGCCTGAATAATGACCTGGTGTGTAGATGCATCAAAAAAGCCCAGTAGGGTTCTGAGTCCACGCAATAGCCCAAAGCAGGCCCCTGCCACCTTTGTACTTGGAACCTGAGGGATGAGTACACCCATACCCCCAGATTATTAACTACCTGCTTGGGAGGAGGGTCGCTACCGAGGCTCTCAGGCCACCAGAGCTCGTTCCACTGACCATGGTCCTTCCCCACCAGTAGCACCTCCGATTTGCTGGCATTCAGCCGGAGGCAGTTGGTGGTCATCCACTCGGCGACTGCTGCAAATCCTTCAAAAATCTAGGAATTGAGATGTCCAGAGCCTCTGTGCTATTCCACTGCAAGCAGAACGCCCTAATCATGGCCCACATGTTGCATTCGGAAGCCTCTTTTGGAATCCCTCCAGTGAAAAATCTGGTAGGCGGGGGGAGGACAAGAGAGGAATTGCACTCAATAAGTCAGACACCAAGAATGGAAGGATGCCAAATAGTGCCTGTAGGCATGACTATTTGACAGAGGCTTGAACTGCTGAACTGCAAATGCTGCTTCAAACGAAAGCCTTGAGCACATTTTCGTACATTTCAGCATCATGACTCTGTTGAGAAATGTGGAGCCTATACAGCACTGGAGTGTGAGGATTGTCAGGGATGCATCAGTCTCCTGTGACTATAGGGCCATTGTGTGGATCTCTACGCCCTCTAGACCCATTTTAAAAGTTCAACTTCTTTATAATATGTCATGGTTTGGGTAAAGGGTTTGTGTGGGAAGAGACATGTATGTCTGTGGTGAATCATTTGTCAGAACACCTGATGTCCAAGATCAAAACAAGATTCTCTCTTGAGAGAGGCATTTTTTTCCTGAAATGTTTTTTATTTGTAGTAAGACTACAACCAGCACTCAGAACCACCTGCTGGTTATTGAGAACACTTCTATGGAGGCGGATCTCTCAGAGTTCCATTGAAGAAGGACGTTTGCACGCTCGTTCTGGCGATACAGTGTTGTGGTCAGAGCGCATCTGTGCTTTGATTTTATTGATAATTTGGACACAAGGCCTGGTAAAGTTTGGTCACTTCTTTACACTGGGAATGTTTAAGAGCACAAACGTTTTCCCTTAACTGGGTGGGGCGAGTCTTGAGCACGGTTTTGAACAGCAACTAATGTTGCTTGAGAAGAATAAAAGGACTAATTTTATTCAATCTTTGTTCTTTCGAGCCTTAGTACAGAACATTTGCTGACTTCAATCACTTCAAAGTTTCTCTTTGAAAGTACAACCACAGTTACAATCAAATTCAGGGGAGAGAGGACAAATCACTTTGGCCCATAAAATCTCTTTGGCAGGGTGCTGGGTCTCCTGCATTGGAACAAGGACAACCTAAAAAAAAAGAAACGTGCACAAATTGTAGTTTGTCCAGTTATTACATTCTTTCAAGTATTCTGTACTGATTTTGGGTGTATTCATTCTTTAACCTGGAACTAACTCATTCTTGTTACTGACTGCAGAGCCACCCGACTAATATGTATTTTTTAATGAACTGCACAATAAGGGAGAATATACCACTGCTACTGAAAACTCATTATTTCATTGGAATCAGATTGTTCAATACACAATCAAGAAACAACAAATTGTTAGTGAAAAATATTCAGAGTGTAATAATAATATTTTATATATTATCTTTACAGATCTCCTTCCCTGCAGTCCCTTTCCCCTACCCTTTCACTTGCCTGGCCACTCCAAACCAATGTGCTATAATAGCTAGCAAACAGAATTGGTGGAACCTGGAGGGGCTCCTTGATATTTCATGATGACTCTGAGGACGTCGACAGAGCTGCCAAGAAGTGAATGTCCATAATATCTGAACCCATTATCGAATTACATTTGAGTAAATGACAACAAATTTGCATTCAAGAGACCACTGAACACTCAGTTATTTTATTGAGCTCTTAATCCTAGTGATCATAATTTAAACAGCCTACTCTGACACGTTCGTATCCACTCTGAACTCTTCAAATGAACAATCACAATCACCCAACTAGTATAGTCCTACCAACCATAATCCCCCTAACCTGCCACAATTGCATAAGAATCTAATTTGAAAATATTACCTATGTCTCCCTGTTTTTTTAATAACATTATTTAGGAGCACTTGGGCCCCAATTCCACTAGTACAATCAACAAGCTCCACCAACTGTACCCATAAGAACCACTCATAACCAAGTACTTGCAGATCCTACAGTGAACATCAGTGGCTCCACCATGTGGTTTAAGTCTTAAGTTTATGGTTTGTCTTCGAATTTTAAATCCACTGTAAACCTGATCCCTTTGGCTAATCCTTTTTATACACCGAAATAGCTTAAATAATTATGTATGTCTCAAATAGCTTTTGTTCGGATATTAGCACTTGATGTATTTGTTGTATTTGTTGATGTTTTTTTTAAATGTACTGTATTCTTTTATGGTTATTTTAACTAAAATAAAGATTTAATGGAATGGAATATGGTTTAAGTCATTATACTCAGCAGATAGCTATATGCTAATGAAACACATATTAAAATTTGAAGCAGAGGAGTCAAGCCTCTGCTCTACAGGTTATCTCCAGAAGGCCCAAACTGAGCTGTAATTTATAGTAGGACAGAGACTCATTACATGAACAAGCACCACCTGGACACAGGCAGTTTCACCAATGATGACATTAACTCCTACAAGGATGCAAATATAATTATTAGCATTTAAAAAGTATATATGGTACTTTTGAATGGTCCCTGGATTCCTGTGCTCAAGGCATCAATAATGTGATTTAACTGCTTCCAGCAATGAAGGGCTTCTAAAGTTTAATCTAATGCAGAGCACGTCATCTGGTTAGCGGTTGTATATTTAGCTGAGTATTACCATGAATCCGTACTTTGTGTTATGAGACACATAGAGTTGGGGTGGGGCATTGGTGGTTGGAATTGGAAAGAGTGCATGAGGATATCTCTTAATAGAGAGCACAACAATGTGTCTTGTATTGCAGGATGTCAACCATTCACAGAGCCCTGTCCCTTTTTGTGACACTGTGGTACATTTTCCTTGCAGTTAATTCAGGTTCACCAAGTTCAGACAAATATGGTTCTCACAGTGCAAGCAATATGAGCCTTTTTTACCTCTTTGGCCAGTTTCAGTGCAACATTTATGGACTCACTTCTCTTTTTTTGTATCAATATAAGTTTCTTCTCAGGAGTGCATGCTGCTACAGAAGTGTATAAATGAATCTGTCTTGTGAATAAATCTTGTGTCCCCAGTGGATGTTCAGGTATCAAAACCTGGTCATCAGGAATCAACATTTCTAGCCAGTCAATGGTGTGCTTGAGGATGTCAGACAAACAGTTTTGTTGACCAAGGGTATTTATAAAGACCTGCAGGTGGAAGCGTGCATTAATGCCTCTTTATGGTGTATCTGTGTTGTCTACTTGAATTTCATGTATGTGTATGCACAATCTGCATGTTTAGCGTGCACCCAAATTTTAGCAGCCTTGTTCTTGGCAGTTGGTGTGGATCTATGATCAAGGTTATTGTATTGCTTAATGGAGCTTCGAGTGAAGATGTGGCAACTCCATGTTAATTATTCTCCATCAAATATTGACACAACAGCTAAATTCATTCCAGCTCTCTGAACCTGTAGCTCATCTCAAATTCTTTGAGCAGGCCAGCACACGCAGAGCTTGCAACCACCAACTCACCCACATCCACAAACCAATTGATGGCATACTATTTGTGTTATAGAAAGTTGAATGGGATTGGTTGTGTTAATCATTGGTTGTGGCAGCTTCTGATCTGGTTAAGACATGAGAACTGCTGCAGATTGTGGTTATTGTCCAATATTGATGTGCCGGAAACTATGGCATCTGTTTTCAGGTATGACACAGACATAGAAGATTTTACCCACATGTGATTGCTATGTGTATAGACATTTGTGTTTGCCACCAATTATCCCGGGTGCTCTGGGTAAATCCTTGATTTCTATGTTTTGCCTGTTTATCTAAGGCTCCTCTATATATACTTCCCCTCAATCATTTATTTCCTTGATATGGCCGCCAAAGATAAGTGTATGTGAGACTAGTCATTCCGCCCTCTGCACTTTTCCGTTTTTTAACATTTTTCAGATGATGTGGCATACTGTGGCATTTTGATATGTACTTTTTAACACTGCACTAGAGTCGATTTTAAGACTGCATCAAGCAGAGTTTATGGTAGGAAAAAGAAAGGGACAACTTACCAGCTGTTCTCTGTTCGGCCAAGCAGGGCAAGGTTGCATGTTTTCCATCTGCTGCTCCTGCAACAATTTCTGAGGAACCCTCTCAATCACTGAAGCTGACACATGAGAGGGTGCCCCGAGGCAGGAACTGCTGATCAGGTTGAGTTCATCTTCTTCACACTGGCTATTCTGTTGAGTGAAAAACAAAGGAAATCAGAGTGATGCAAGAGTTTGAGAAGTACAAAATTGATAAGTGCTGAAAGATGGAGCAGGCTAGATGGTAAACACATGGTCAGCACTAGGTTAGCCGCAGAGACTAATCTGTGGCAGGAAGGATAGTAGAATCATGCAGCTCAGCCCTATGGTAGTCAAAATGCTAGTGCTGCATAAGCAACAATGGCAAAGCGGTGACAGGCAGCCAATTGTTCATTAAAGTGAGTCTGTTGGAGGTGTTACATGAGCAATCGGTATTGTTTTCTGTTGTATGACATTGGAACATTTGAGTAGTGTTTTCCTATCTCTTCTCTTCAAAGAACGTTTACGTAAATAGCAAGACAGATCTGAGACTAGCAGCTAAGAAACTACGGGTTTCATACTACAGCTGTTCTAAGAGCATCACCACTGCAATTATGTGGCAAGTGAGGACCAAATTATGGGTCAGGGCTGACTAAATTATGTGGCAACACTAGGCAAAAATATGCAGCATAAGGTTGCATATTTTATGACAATATTATTTAATTTTTTTGTACTAGTTACTCATGGTCAATAAAGATATGGTTTTACATTGTTTTCCCATGGTAGCACTGTCTGGGCAAAGATTTCACCTTATCAGTATTGGTTTAACACCCGAATTGTGCAATAAGCAATTGAAAGGTGACCAGTCTACCTTAGAGATTGGTTTTCCATTGAGTTGGGACATGTTTTGGCATGTTTTTAGTACCATTTGATCTGTTTGAGCTCTAGCAGCAACTTTTTTGTTAAAATCTGCAGCTGATATAACAGATGATGTGTTATGTGGGGAATACGAAAAATCCACAATTATGCAGAATATGCCACAGAATCACATAAGACAAGTGGCCCTGCCTAAGAGAAATGCTTTTGCAGATAAATTAGCTCAAATAGAAACAAGCTCTGTCCTTCTATGGGCGCATGCTAGCTATAATAATAGAAGACTTAATGCTACCGAGGAGGAAGGGCACTAGCCCTGAAGTGTCATCTAAGCAAATACTGAATTTGGGAAGTTTTATTCCTGTTTCAGTTTATCCGTGTGAACTAGAACACCTGAAAACATTGTTTAAAAAGTGGTAGGTTGCCTGTAGGCTCATCCTAGTGAAGCATGTGCCACCCTGAATGATACCCCCTGCCTACTGAAGGACACTTAAGGCTGGTCCCTTTGTTATCATACACCACACTCTTAATGGAAGTGACATATTCTCACCATTTGTAAGGCACGTTAAAACATGGTGCTTGGAGCACAAACTACTTTAAAAGCTCACCTGAGGCATGATATGAGTTAAAAGATGTATAAAGGCGCCGAGTTAAAATCACCAATTTGAATATTCCGAAATAGAAGAAACACACTGAAACACATTCCATATTCCTTTTCGTTTATTTGCAGATCAGGAGACACAATAGCTCTGTAAATAATGTTACTTCTTTGTCTCACTCGCCGAGACAGGGCCTAAGCCATCCCACGCGCCAGAACATCATTCCGTTTATCGCCTATAAAACAAAAAGGCCGGCTTTGATGTTTGTTTTAACAAATACGCTCAGAACACAACAGTGTGGTTTCCCTTCGCCCTAAAGGAGTAGCTGCGATTTCTTCAATTCCGGCTGCAGTTAAACCTGATGCAGACATCAACTGTAAATGGGTCAGGCAGTCATTAAAGCGAGCAGTTGGCCACGATTGTGCTAACTCCTGGCCTTTTTGTTTTTGCCAGAGGACAAGGAAATCTCATTTCTATCAGTCTAAATTGTGCTGGGCAGCACTATCAGCTGGAAGGACCCCTCTGATTTGACAGGCCCCACTGTATGATGATTAATTACTTCTCGGCTTCATTGGACTTTTCTAATTTCCTCTTGCCACTAGCTGTAGGCAACGCGCGATAAGTACCGCTCTTATTATTTCGTTCAAAGGAAAATGTCTATTACTGCGCTGTCCTACAAGTGATCAGAATAAAAAAGACAGCCAATCGCAGGGCCGAGAGCCTGCTTCTGTCTTTATTTATCCTGCCTGGTTTCTTTTTTTTCCGCGGCTCCTCCGCGAACCCTCCTTCCCGCCATTGTCTGTCAAAACGGGATGACAAAATCAAATGCGGGCATCGACATTGGTGATATTTTTATAACGAATGACACAGAATTAGTTTTCAATCTCCCAGAAAATCCTCATTCGAATGTAAATGTGGCCAGACAATGGTTGCAATGTAGAATGCGAGGCCCTTCTTAATCTCTGGTCCATTATTAGTCTTTTTATGTATGTATGAGACGAGGTAGAACAAAGTGCGCAGTGTTATTACTGGTGCGTCACACCGAAATTAACATGGAGCCTTAAGGACAAAATACTACACAGTGTGTTGAACAGGCCTCAGCGTGGTTGAGATTAGAATAGTAATGTTTTTTCTTTTAATTAAATATTGGCCTCTTTTTCTAAGACCACTAATTCAGCAGTGTGTATCGCCAGTATGCTCACCCTCTGTAGGTATTACAACCACATATATGTTGTTGTTGTACTACTTTATTCGATATTTACATATCATAAAAGTACAAACAATACAAACATAAAAACACATATTAAAAATCTACTATTCAATGCATTTCATACCATGATCTAAAAAGATAAAAATCTGAATATTTACATTTAAAACAAAGGGTTCAATAATACATTAGCAGGAATCGGTGTATACATCAGTTTTACAGGTCATCCTTTCTCTTGTCTTAAGCCAACAGTCTGGCACGGATGAACCACGCACTGGCTAAATATTTAGCGACCCCGCATACAACTAGCATAGATGTAACATCTGACAAGAGCATACGCAGGGCTGTTCTGGTCTCTCTCACACCCAGGTCTCCTCATACCGGTTTTAGCCATTTTGTTCTAGGTCTTTTATAAGCCCTACAAGCGAATAGAAAGTGTAGAAGTGATTCGCTTGTATATGGGCATCCTGGGCAGCTGGGAGAATGGCTATGTGCCCCCCTTCCTTTCAATCCCTCAGTAAAGTTTTTCAGGGGTAGGGTCCCGTATCTCATTTTCAGGAAGAGAGACCTGTCCCTAGGGCTTTGGATAAAATCTAGGAAGGGCTCAAGTTTTTTACTGGGTTTCAATTCCATGAAGTCAGTTGTTAATGCCCCCCAATTAGCATGTTTTATTTCCTCCTCCTGAACCCAATCTCAATATATTTTTTTGGTGATATGCTTGTGGGGAGGGGACTGGGTGGTCCAGAATTCTCCCAAACCTAGCTTCAAAACCAGCTGCTTAAGTTTGGTTAATCACGGTATCTTGTTCGCACTGTTCAGTGTGATCATCTCGTCCAAGACCAACGCATAATTTGCCAGTTCTGGCGTCCTTCGCAGGCGCACCCAGAACAGCAAAGGGCGAAGGCGCAGCACATCAGCAATGGAATGTTTTCCCATATCTAAATAGAGAGGTTTTAGAGGGGTGGAGAGAGGGAGAGCAACCAGGTCCCTCACAAACTTGTTCTCTGCCCTTACCAGGTCAGTGGTGTTCTCACCTCCCCACAGCTCTGAACCATAGACAGCGGAGGCAACAGCCTTGCCCTCATATGCTACCAGAGCAGGGGCTACAGGTCTGCCAGTAGATAGGCGCTGGTTTCTTAGGATCGCTCCTGAGGCTCTTTTGAGGTTTAGGAGCATCTTGGCCACATGGGCGTCCCATTTCACTTGGTTGTTGATCCTAACGCCCAAGTAGTCAAACTCCTCCACCACCTCAAGTGGGTACCCATTTTGTGTTATGTGCACTTTCCTTGCCTTTTTTTGAGCTGACAACACCATCAATTTCGTTTTAGATGTGTTGACAGTGAGCCCCCTCTCATCGCAAAACAGGGTAAATCTATCCAGTAGCTTCTGCAATCCCAAGGGGGTTTTGGACAGGAGGAGGGTGTTGTCTGCAAAGAGTAGGGTTGGTGTTTTCTCCCCCGCCAGGACTGGGGCATCTGCAGAGTCCTCCCTCAAATGGTCCACCACCCCATTAATAAATAGGGAGAACAGTGTCGGAGCCATCACACAGCCCTGGCGGACCCCCCTCTGCACAGGCACCCTCCCTGTTAATTGCCCTTGGTCCCCCATCTGATCCTGGCATATGTTCCCTGGTGCATCCTTACAATCAGCTCCAAAAGGTACGTTGGGAACCCCATGTCAACAAGCACCTTCCACAGCTTTTCACGTGGGACTAGGTCGAATGCCGTTTTTAAATCGATGAAAGCCAGGTATAGGCTGCCCTTGGCAACAGACACCGTCTTCCAATATACAGCACAAAACCTAAAGACCTGGTCAATTGTTCCCATGTTCTGTCTAAAACCGGCCTGAAAATGGGAGAGTATCCTACCTTCCTCAGCCCAGGCTCCTATTCTTGTGACAATGACCCTGCCAACTACTTTCTGAATTACATCGATTAGACTTATTGGTCTATAGTTGGCAGGGTCCTCCCTGTTGCCCTTCTTGAATATGGTCACTACCTCCGCGCCCTTCCACGACTCCGGGATAGGATGTCCCTGAAGTAACAAATTCATTAGGAGGGCGATGAAGTCAGACCATAATTCAGGTGCATACAGGAGTAGGTCGCCAGGTAGCCCATCCGGGCCAGCTGCTTTGCACGGGGAAATGTTTAAGATGGCCTCTTGTACTTCCCTAACGAGAAAAGGTTCAGATATACCAGAGGGCTCTAGTGTAAGGGTGTTTGTTGGCGGTGTGCCTTGCCCTAAGGGATCTGCCTCACAATACAATTTTGCAAAGTGCAAGTACCATTGGTCTTCAGTGATATGGATTGACATAGGTCCTGCACCTCCTTTCTCATAACTATTTATTAGATTTTAAAACATAGTGGAGTCTTTCAAGCAGGCCGCTTTTTTGAGTTCTTGCCAGTAGTCTTCCTCCCACTCCTTTTTAGCCAGTTTAATGGATCTCTGGTAGTCTTTTCAGGCTCCTCTTACAGCTAGTGGGTCTTTCTTCCTAATTGCAAATGCAATCGCCTTTCTCTTAGCCCTGCAAACTGCAATGTACCACGGGGGTCCCTTCTTACCAATATTACTCTTAGGGAGCCTTCTTTTCGCACCCATCATAAAGAAGGCCCCGATCTTCTCTGTTAGATTTGTATTGGGGTCAGCTGATTTGCAACCTGGAACGATTGTCTTCATGGTCTCAGAGGCCGCTAGATCAATTGTTCCAGCTTGTACTAACTCCTTAATGCTAGAGAGTGTATATTCATTACAACGGACTTTATTCCATTTTAGCTTTCGATTACAGTGCTTGACGGTTACTTCTTTAGAGAGCATTGGTGGGCCGTTCCTTGATACCACTTTTTTTAGCCCTTTAATCTTCATGCAAAGTGGATTGTGGTCACTATCCTGCGTTTCCAAAACCTCCATATCTATTAGGTTCCCCCAGGAGCTAATGTCTAGCCTGATATAATCAATGCGCGACGGGCAAGATAATCTGTTATATGTCATCGCCCCATTGGGGTCTGAGGGTGTCCTCCCATTTAGAGCACGTAATTTGTGTTCTAGCGTTAGGGCATTCAGTTGTATGGCTCTAGCAGACCATTTCTTAATGGGGGCCAGGTTGAGTGGAGGGATAGAATGCCTTATGTCCTCATCGCTGGCTCCGGCCAGATCTTCTTCAGCTAGGGGTTCATATGTACAGTTCATATCTTCACCTATAATGATAGTGGCCAGGGGGTGAATGCCTGCTAGAGCTGTCTCAATGACTGCTATTGTTGGGGAGATGTGACCACCCGGGGTACCCCTGGAATATACACAGAACAGTTCTACTGATGTTGCTACATGTGGGTCTTTAAGGGAAAGATGGAGTATATCATCTGACGGTAGCCTATGTACCCTTACGGCTCAATTTAGGGCCACACTGATCCATATATGGAGGCCGCCAGAAGGGCGGCCTCTCCCTACCTTCGTTGCTGGTATAAAGTACGTAGCATAGCCATTTTTGTGAAGAGGGATCGTGCTCCATGTTTCTTGGAACAAGCAAATCCCAAACCTATCGATAAGTTTGTTCCATTCAGGGGTATCCAGTTTTTTAGTGAGGCCCGCTATGATCCAAGAGATGAGATTAATTGTTCTTGTGTTCTAATCTGTACTTTTAGTGGGAGCTTGGGGCTCTAGGTTTTCCTCCAGTCAGTAGATTTATCTCATTTATCACTGTGTCCCTACACTTTCTACCCAAGTCTGGAGCAGCTTCGTTTAAATCCTCCTCCCCTGCCACAAGGCCATTCACATTGATTTTATATTCATGCTCAATAACTCCTGGTTGGTGGATATATGGGATGTTGTGAAATTGCACACTATTCCCTAGTCAGTCGTTGATGTTAAGGTTTGAGTCATCGCTAATACTGCCTTTGGACCACGAAGGAGACTGCCTAATTTGTATGTTTGAATGTGCAGGGAGTGAGGATCAATATTCAAGGGATACTAAGCTTTCTGCTAATGCCATGTTGTCCAGTTGTATTTCAAAGCAATCAGTTTTTTAACTAAACCGGGACAGTCTTGAAACTTTAATCAGGTCCTCCCTAATCACTGATCTGCACCCTCTCACATGGCGCAGCCAGTGAATGGCTTTATTGCATAAGGAATCTCTACTCTCCTGGACATTAGGTTTTAACCTCGGTACCCCTGTCATATAAATGATGCTGTTCCTAGATTTATATAATAACATGCTCTGGGCGTTGGTGACTTTGGATCGGTGCACAGACATAATATCGACTCCAAAATATCGTTTGGACAGAATATCGAGTTTTAAATATCGTTTGGACAAAATATCGACTAGACAGAATATCGACAGCCAAAATATCGTTTTTAAGGTAAGTGAAGTAATATCGACTGTAAATAATATAGACAGTGAAAATATCCAAGTATATAATCTAGATAGTAAAAAATATAGTTTTTAAAATAATATTTAATTATTTATAGTGTTTTTATGTAATAATATGTGTGAAAAGTGTCATTTTATTTTATAATTATTTTTAATTAATGATTTTTTAAATTATTGTGTCATTTTATTATGTAGCGGGTTGTGGGTTTATAGGGGAATAGGGTGGGAAGTAATTTAATTATAATTAATTAAATATGTAAATTCATTAATTGGTAGTAATAATTAATTAATTGGTAATTAAATAATATATGTTAATTATTTAAAATTTAATTGGTAATTAATTTAATTTAATTGATTAATTTCTAATTATGTAAATTAAAATAATGTCTTTTCTGTAGCGGGTTGTGGGTTTATAGGGGAATAGGGTGGGAAGTAATTTAATTATAATTAATTAAATATGTAAATTTATTAATTGGTAGTAATAATTAATTAATTGGTAATTAAATAATATATGGTATTTAATTAAAATGTAATTGGTAATTAATTTAATTTAATAGATTAATTGTTAATTATGTTAAATTAAAGGGGTATTTTTAGGGTTCAGGGTCAGTTTTTAGTTTTTGGGTAAAGGGGTATTTTTAGGGTTCAGGGTCAGTTTTCAGTTTTTGGGTAAAGGGGTATTTTTAGGGTTCAGGGTCAGTTTTCAGTTTTTGGGTAAAGGGGTATTTTTAGGGTTCAGGGTCAGTTTTCAGTTTTTGGGTAAAGGGGTATTTTTAGGGTTCAGGGTCAGTTTTCAGTTTTTGGGTAAAGGGGTATTTTTAGGGTTCAGGGTCAGTTTTTAGTTTTTGGGTAAAGGGGTATTTTTAGGGTTCAGGGTCAGTTTTCAGTTCATGGGTAAAAGGGGTATTTTTAGGGTTCAGGGTCAGTTTTCAGTTCATGGGTAAAGGGGTATTTTTAGGGTTCAGGGTCAGTTTTCAGTTTTTGGGTAAAGGGGTATTTTTAGGGTTCAGGGTCAGTTTTCAGTTCATGGGTAAAGGGGTATTTTTAGGGTTCAGGGTCAGTTTTCAGTTTTTGGGTAAAGGGGTATTTTTAGGGTTCAGGGTCAGTTTTTAGTTTTTGGGTAAAGGGGTATTTTTAGGGTTCAGGGTCAGTTTTTAGTTTTTGGGTAAAGGGGTATTTTTAGGGTTCAGGGTCAGTTTTGGGTTTTTGGGTAAAGGGGTATTTTTAGGGTTCAGGGTCAACAAATAAGATTTAAAAAAATTATTTTTATTATTTTCATTTATTATTTAATTATTATAATTTAATTTAAGTCGTTTTAAGTATATTTTAGTAATTCAAATTTAATATTAATTTAATTTAACACTGTTTTTAATAAAGTCGATATTTTTTACATCTATATTTTTGTTAACGATATTTTTAACTCGATATTTTTGTACTTACCTGTTTGTAGATACAAACTCGATATTTTGACTGTCGATATTTTGTCCACGATATTTTGGCAAGTCGATATTTTGTCAGTCGATATTATTTCAGTGATCCCTTTGGATCCTCTCGTAGCCAGGTCATATCACCCCCTTAGGTCTTTTTCATTTTTTCTCATCCCCAGGTGGTCCTTGGCTCCATTTGGCAAGCCCTTCTGCCTTGCAGCCTCTAGATAGGTGGTAGGTTTATTCATATAACATCCAGAGGATGACCTAATGTTCTCATTTAAAGGGGCTTGCTTTGCCACAGCGCCTTCTGTTGGCCTAAGGCCCATCGAAGGGGCTACTTGCTTGGTAGTAGATTTTGTCGGATTAAGCCTCCCCCTGATGACTGGGGGATTTGGGTGCCCAACAGCCCTGTTTCTTTGCGGCAACCAACGGATTTTGTTATTTCAAGATCAACATTTTTTAAAGTTACCTCCGGAGATAGTGGCTGTCTGGTTCTTTCAGCGTCCTTGCCCCCCTGTTTAGTTAAATCTAGCAACATTTTCTTAATTAGAGCTAATTCTGCTCCCAAGGACCCCAATTTCTTTAGTATGCTTCATTTAAAGTTCTGGCAACTCAGGCAATCGACAATGCCCCCTGAAGTTTGTTTCCTTGGGCTGGTGCTTTGTTGTATCACTTCGCACAACTCTCTAGATTCCCCTTCAAGTACAGCAAAACTATTGGTACATAAAACCCCCTCCTCTCCCACCAACATATATGTGCAAATGGCACTCATTTTGTGTGCTCTTCTGGGTTGTAAGTGCATTCAGACAACAATGGCAGTTAAATTGCTATTTTTTCATGTAAACAGTGAATCCTCGCTCTATCATGCTGCAGCCACAACCCTTCAACATCTGATGCCATTAAAAGGCATTGTATTTTAATATACTTGTATTGCATTTGTATAGCGCTCACTATCCCTGATGGGGCGTCGAAGCGCATTTACCGGACACCACCCTGCTCCAAAACCCTAGGTTACTGTCTCATTGTATTTATTACAATAGCACTAATCGTGGAAACGTCAGAGATGCTTGTGACTTATATTATTCCCAATGATTTGCAGCCACTTGGCACACCAAATGTCTACTTGCAGACCCCAAACCTATAAAACTATATGAGGCACTTGTTTTGGCGTAGGGTTCCCACCTTTCTCAGAAAAAATACAGACTATTTTTTTTTTACTTTTTGTTTTTCTGGAAGGTCCAAGAGATGATAGGTGAGAAAGAATTTGTGTAGAATTCTCAGTATTCGTTTGTACCCCAGAAATTATCTTTCCATTCGCTTTAATAATTATTTGGACAGCAAATAAATACTTTTAAAGTGATTTCTTCATGTATTTGTAGTATTAGGTTTATACAGCAGAAGGGAAAAATACCACATTTTACTGCTTTTACAGGTTTTTTTAGTGGCATGGACATACAAATGTAGGTCAAACCAGTAAAATAGCAGGGGCTGTAATATGTATATGGCACTCTTTCCCTGCTTGTGCCATTGTGCACCTTTCAAAAGTTGTGTGGGTACACACAGGGATGGTGCGCCACATTACAAAGAATGTGCTGGCCCCAGGTGAGTCATAAACTGGTGCGGCCCCGGGGGCAGTGCATTCAGGTGAAATACAGAGAGCGGCTGCTTCAAAGTCAATCCATGTTTCACAGTGCAGGTGGCATGCTGCCTGCACTTTGAAGAGGTGAGAAAAATACCCTTGTAGACTCTAGCCAGCTGCAGGGGGATGTCTGGGGGTTCGGGACTGCTATGTTTCCTTCCGGAGTGCTGCCTTTTAGAGGTGCACTGCCATATGCAAATCAATCGTGACTCTGCTCCTCCTGGGAAAAGTCCAGACCCAACTTACAAGCCGGGTCCTCCCTGGACCAGAAACAAGCATCCTGGGTCCGGTACTGGGGTATGACTCCTCATCAGCCACGCTACCTTGAATCCAGTGACACAGCAAGCAAGGGACTCATGTCTGGCCAATATTCATCCCACTTAGGTTGAAAAGTGATGCAGCAACAAATGACGGACGGAATACTGAATAAATCAAACATTCACCCGCAGACAAGAGATCTGGCTTAAATCCATCATTCGTTTGACCACTGCGCCACTCCAGTTTGGGCCCAGCCATATACAAGTCAGTCTTGACCTTGTTCCTCTTGGGAACGGTATAGACCGAACTGCCAGGTCAGGGCGTCCCCAGACCGGAAATAAGCATCCTAGGACCAGTTTCAGGGTAGTGCTATTAGTATTACAGAAGGGGATGCACAAGCATCCGAGGCCCCCTATGTAATGACATTGTGCCCCAGGGTTGCACAAAGCGGGTGCACCTACCTGTTGCACTCCTGGGGCAAAATGTTTAATACGGCCCCAGATGACAACCATTTCTTCGGTTGCTAGCGTATTTAAACGTCAGTATTTCTTCATTTACATGGCGGCGTTATCTATACAAATGAGGATCCCTGTTCACCCCCGGTACATGTGCTGTTACCGAACACTCCAGTAGCAGCAGTCCTACTGTGCTGAGTTCCCGGTACAGATCATCTCATTGTTAGTCAGGAAAGTGCTTTTGTGGAAGTGGCGCCCTGTGCAGGTGGTCAAGAGCGCTCCCTCTGTGCCTCCTCAACCCTGGCCATTGGATGGAGGTTTTGGTCCCTTAATGCAGCTCTCAAATTGAATTATTTGATCCCTTTACTCTCCAAGGGGTGTAAGGCCTACATCCATTCAACTTGAGAGCAGCACAAATTGGATGAAGGCACAATGCAAGCAGGTGTTCCAGCAGACGTTAACCTTGCCAAGAGCACTGAAACACTTTGTGCTATGGTGTATAGTATAATAAAGCAACAGGCTCCTCAATCATGCAACCATCCCAGAGCATTACTATATGCTGCACTGTTTTAAACAACACTAATATAGCCCTTTATCCTGTAGCCAAAAGCTATATACGTTGTTATAGGCCCTGAACCATGTTATAGGCCCCAGCTACAGGTGAGGGCCTATAACAAACAGCTACGGAAATTAGTTTATACTAAAATAATGTTAACCTTTTCAACATCTGTAATCAGATTTGCCATCCAACTGGATGTGGTAAGTGGTTCACAGGGATTGGGATTCAAGGACAAAATGCCAGGTGAAGAAATGTTTACTTGCAGCTGGCTAGAAATAACCTCCACTGTTTACAGTTTTGAAAGAATATCAGCATTAGCCCTATACTTAAAGTGTGTTTTCATTTTTACTTGCACTTTTTTTATAATGCATTGTTTTGCCTCTGATATGTAGCAAATGATGTCAACACTTTTATATTCACAGTCTATGATGGGAATGTATCAGAAATGGTTTTGATCAATAACATTTACTCTACTTTTGCCTTAAAATGTGGATTGGATGTAATGTATCAACAATGCAGTTTGTGGATAAAAGTATGGCATATGCTCTTGACGTTTGACTGTTCAAGAAATGCTTCATTCTGCGAATTGGTACATTATAGAAAATAAATATACCATCTTTGTTGCATAAATCAGAGTATTCTGCTTAAATATTAGCACAAATTTTGAACAGGCATACTTCATAATTTGTAATTTTCTATAATCATAGCCTTTTCACTAACTTTTCAGAATTCAAAACTATAGCCAAAATCTAAAAGTCACACCTTAAGGACCATGGCCTGCATTCCAGACCCATTTTTTATGTGGATTCCAACCACTGCTCTTACTTTAAAAATCTCATACTTACATTCAGAAACACATCTATAGATTTAGTTCAAGTTCAAGTTCTGGCATTTATAAAGCGCACTACTCACCCAGAGAGTCTCAAGGTGCTAGGGGAAGGGGTTCATTGTTTGTCGAAAAGCCAGGTTTTAAGTTCTTTTCTGAAGGAGATGTGGTTCTGAGTAAGGCGGAGGTGAGTGGGGAGTGAGTTCCATGTCTTGGCCGCCAGGAAGGAGAAGGATCTGCCACCCATGGTGGATTTCCGGATGCGCGGGACTGCGGCAAGGGCATGATTGGATGATCTAAGTTGACGGGTGGGTTTGTAGAAGGACAGTCGAGTGTTGCGGCATTCGGGTCCTAGATTGTAGAGGGCTTTGTGTAGGTGGGTGAGGAGGCGGAAAGTAATTCTTTTGTTAACGGGAAGCCAGTGGAAGTCTTTTAGATGTCTGGTGATGTGATCTTGGCGCGGGATGTCTAATATGAGTCTCGCTGACGCGTTTTGGATGCGCTGGAGTTTTTTCTGTAATTTTGCTGTGATTCCGGCGTAAAGTGTGTTACCATAATCCAGGAATTAGGAAGGCTGGCTTGCATAATTTGCCTCCTAGTCTTTAGCTAAGTCTTGAAAACTATTTGATTTCGACATTCTACCCTTGTGCATCTCACCTGTGGCCTATGGCGTACCTCTATCCTCTACAACTAGTCTGAAAAAATAAATTAGAAGATAATTTTTCTTTTCAACTCCGAACTGGTCATATGTGGACCACCACAAGAAACCGACCTGGAAACTGTTTCTCATCAACATCTACCTTTCCCACTCCTAAGGAACATATGTGGCAAAAACATATGCTACCATTTATACACCGATGACTATAAAATCCATACAAGCTTTACCAACAAACACAATCAGTACTAGGTTCTATTGATCTGCCTGTCCTCAGTTAAATCATAGAAGGCAGCTGCAAACATGAAACCCAAAAGCACAGCACAATCATATTATTATTCTGCAACTAATAACACACAAACAACTCTCATACATCTCAAACCCATCCCAATCTTGATGGTTGGATGGTTTGTGGAGTTTGGTGATGTATGGCATTATTGTTTGCAACATATTGAGTTCAAAAGGGAAATGTAACTACTGCCCTAGTTCTTGATCTCATATGCAACTCTGTATCATGGATAGCTCTCAGATTATTGACATTTTTCCTAATTTCTGTTTAAGTTCCAGCAAATGTAGGAGGTAAAACCAACACAGTAAAATTCTTAATAATTGCCTGGGGATTGGTCTAGTGCCTTCATCCCTGAATTCATATGCAGTACTCCCTATGAGCTGTCAATGTCAAAGGGGCATGGGGGTAGATGATGCAGAAATTTATATTTTCATGTCCAACAGAGGTTCTACATGCATGTTAAAAAAGCAGGAAAAACAGTTTTGATGGAAAACATATGACATCAAGTAATGAATCCTTCTAGTCTCAACCTCTATTGTCAATTGGCAAATGGAATGAAATTAACGTTTAATTTGTTGGCAAAAATATCAAAAAGTGCTTTAAATTCGGTAACCTTAATCCCTCATTATAATAGAGGAACAGTAACGTTTGCATTTAGAAATGCCAAGGAGTTCATATGATATACAAGGTACCAGTTCAAGACAACAATCAACCATTCATATGTAAGTTCCCCACAGTCCATGTGCAAACCCTACATAGCACAGGTATCAATGGTATTTGCTGGCTCATAAATAAACCCAAACTGCCAGGAATCTATCAGATTGGATTTTATTCCAGTTTCCTTTCCATCAGAAGACAATACGAACTATCTGATATTTGCTCTTCAGAGAACAATGTCCTCCAAAACATTGAGTCACCGACTTATTGAGTACCTAACAGGTGAGTAGTACATCACCTGCTCCTCAAAAGCCCTGTCTGAGGGAAGCACATGGCCAAAAAATGACTACTGAATCTACAAGCAGGCAGACAGCAAGAAAAATGGTGACGGAAGACCACACAGGAAACACATAACCAAATCCACACACACTGTCCCTCCTCATTAAATTCATGGCTCTGGCTGCCACATAACTTTAGGAACAAGAGAGAAAGACCTTCAAGGCTCTGTAGCAAGCCATAATGGGTGTGAGTGTCAGTCCACACCAGCATGTAAACCACCCAATTTTGCTGCTCATGATACAGACAGATCACTTGACATCTGCTTGTTCCAAGAGACATGGAGCTTGGTCCCCCTATATAAACCTGAGTTTGCTACTTACTTTATTCCAGCATTAAGCCAGGGGAGGGGTCGACCATCGGGGGGTCTCCATATTTGGCTAAGCATTTCTCTAAATTGGAAAACCACCATGCATACTATTCCATCAAACAACATTCTACACCTGTCGGTGAAAGGTCCCCCAAATAGTCCCAAAGTGGAGATTTTTAATGTGTATGCCAGAGGGTCTCCGGGAACCAACCATCAGCTACCATAGCAGTATTAGAGTCCGTACTGTCTACCATTCTTCCCAACTCTGTCATCATCGTGGCGGGCGATCTTAATTGTACCTTTGAACCACTGAGTGGGGAGAATGTATTGGATATTGGGGAGCAGGATAGCAAATTAGCTATTCCACCGCTCAGCTTAGCCCCAATCAAAAAGTGGACTCAAAGGGCCATCCAATTGAACGCCCTAACCGTGGAGTATAATCTAAGAGCGGTGAACGGTAGGACACGTTCTGATCTAAAAGGGTCCAATACATACAATAGGTCTTGCTGCCCCTCACGGATTGATTATATCTTGCTGGATATTCGTTTCTGGGGTGACCTTTTGGATACGGAAGTGAAGGCAACCCAGGATAGTGACCACAATCCCCTTTGTATGCAACTAAGAAACAACTGGGCCGTCTCTAAGTCCCCCAATTCAGTGAGGATGCCATCAAAAGAGGTAGTCCCTTCCAACTGTAACCGTCGTCTTAAATGGCATAAGGTTGCATACCAGGATGATAAATTGAATAGTATAAGAGAGCTCATTGAGCATAAGACCATAGAGTTGGTGTCAATTAGCGATGCCATAGAGGATATAGAGAATTCCCCACTCCCTGAATTCTATCAAAAGACGATAGACGGATTGGGAATGTTCTTTGCCATTCCGGACCCTAGCAATCCGAGTACCAAAAAAAAACATCTCCCCAAGCCATCTAACCTGTGGTACTCAGATGTTTGCAGGGAAAAGAGGCGTAGTCTTTCTATGGCTCTACAAAGTAACAATCCCTCTCTAGTTAGAATAGGTAGGAAAGATTACTCTCGGGCAGTAGAGCTAGCTAAGCGCACTTGGGAAGAACTACACTGGCAGGAACTTAAAGCCCCTCCCAATTGAAAGACACAGCTGTGTTCTGGGAAATACTCAACAAAGGTATCCGGAAGGGATCCGATCCGATTCCTAACCACATCACAGAACATGAATGGCATGCCCATTTTCTTGGCCTATATTGTGATGTTGGAACCATCTCACCAATCTATAATGAGAAGCTCCCATTACCAGCTGGGGGTCTTACACCTGACGATGCACATGAGGGCTTGTTGGACCTGGCCCTTTAGGCAGGTTCACCCTGAGACTTTTTGCTTTTTCCTAGCCTGTTTCTGGAACCTGGTGGTGATTTTAGGCCTCTGCGCACTTTTTCACTGTGGTACAGTATAAAGTGCTTGAGCTCTCTGTGTATGTGTGATGAGTGACCTGCCCTCCCATAGGAATGAATGGGGAATATGTATGCCCATGGTAGTTCCTGATGTGTGGGGAGTGCAGGGGCGAGTTTGGTATGAGAGAACTCGTGAGACTGAATGCTGCTAAATGGTATATGCGGCATGATTGTGCCTAGTCTAGAAGTGCCACTTTTAGAAGTTGGCATATTTGTGTAATTTGTGTCTGGCGTGTGATTGGCTGGTGAGCCTGGGTCAGGAGTGCCTGGGCCTGCTGTGGATTGACTGTCTGGTTTGAGGGTGACAGGAGCTGCAGAGCCCCAGGAGGCTGTCTGAGTCAGCCCATGGATGAAAGGCAGCATCTGCTGCCTGGGAAGTGGGAGGAGATGGCACCTGATAGTGAAGGGCTGTGCCTGCCTGACCACAATGCTGGCTCCACCTCCCGCTGGGCGACTGTCAACTCTGTCCCTGATACTGACAGGACTTCCCTATAACCAGTTCTAGCTGGGTCTCACACTGCCTACACAAAGACTTCAAAGACTTTTCTGTGTATAAGAAGGGGCTGTGTCCCCTTCCAAAATGTTCTTGTTTCTGACTTGAATTTACCAGGGGCGGGCGCAGCCCAGCCCCTGGATGCCTGGAGGACTTCTGGGGGACCCCTCTGCCTTGCCTGGGCTGATGGGGGGGACTTGGCTTTGCCCCTGGGGATCTCTGGGACCTTTGCAGCATGGAGAAGCTGAATTTTCCTGGAAGCGCTTTGTCTGCTATTCTAGCGCTAGGAGCGCTGTGGATTGTCCTTTGGTGCCTGGGGGCGCTTTTGTTAGACAGGTTTAGCCAGTTTTGCGATCTACCGGGACTATTCATTAATACTAGTAAAACGAAATTAATGACACTTTCCCCGTCCAAACGCTTTAAGAATGGCATCACTTTGAATGGCACTCTCCTAGAAACCGTAGAGTCTTTTGACTATCTGGGCATTCGGATGAACAAGTTGATGAAGTGGAATGCCCATTTGGCCAAAATGGTCCTTAATCATAAGCGGGTGGCGGGGGCAATCTTAAGAGAACAGCAGCTTTCATCTAGCAGACCAGTAGGCCCGGCTCTCGTGGTCTACGATGGTAAAGCACTGCCCTCAGCACTCTATGGGTCGGAATTATGAGGATTCGAGAATGTCAGCGACTTAGAGAAATCAGAAAATACGTTTTACAGAGGTCTGGTTTCTCTTCCACTTTCTACCCCTCTGACACCACTCCGCAAGGATTTTTGGAAGCACTCCATAACAGAGATTGTAAGATTACGCCCGCTACTTTTTTGGGTGCGCCTAAGAAGGACCCCTGAACTGGCCAACTATGCCGCTGCACTGAGCGAGATTATCAGTTTAGACACAGGGAGCAAGATCAACTGGATCTGCAAATTAAAGCAGTTGGTAACAGCAATAGGGTATGGAGAGTCATGGGCAAGTCAGACCCCCACCAGTTAAGCAAATAGTCAAAAAGGCATACTGGGAATGGGTAAAAGGGGAGGAGACTCGAAAATCCAACTGGGGGACCCTCACAGAACAGTCTCTGGAGCATAAGCCCGATGCTATATTTGAATACTATCTCGATTACATACAATCTCCATGAGATAGAATGTTCTACATGAAGTTCAGGTTAGGAATTCTCCCTATTAATGGATTGGTAGCGGGCTGGAGAAGCCATAGTTTACTATCTGTGAGATGCCCCGGTTGTCAGGCGCCCTCAGAATCTATCCCCATTTCCTCTTTGCTTGTCCCGCTTATAGGACTGCCAGGAGGAAATGGCTTAAACCCACTTGTAATAATCTGGGGTTTATGCACTACAGGGCAGCATTACGCACATTTAAAACAGATCCTTCTTTTCTCAGTATGACCTGTGCTGTAGCCAAATACCTAGGCAGCGCCTGGTTGACACGTACTAAGCTGCTAAAGCACAATAAGAGTTAGTGATTTAAGGGTCCCAAATCTGTATTACCGCGCCCGTTATATGATATGTATTTTTATTGTATATACTGTATAAACTTTTTAATGATATTTAGATAAATTATTATTGTCATTAGTTGTATGTAATGATGTTTTTTTATTGCTAAATCACGCGTGTACATGCTTTTATGATATTTTTATATTGAATAAAGTACATACAACGAACAACTTGGCTTTGCGCACTTGTCAGTAACTTCAGACACATCAAACGTATATATGAATCTATCATGTTAAAGGTAGCAGGCAAACTGTGAAACAAAAGCTTTGAAAAAGGCCAATTATTACCCTATAACAGTCATCTAATCAAAATCAACGCACAGTACAGGCTTCACCCAGTACCCAGGGAATTCTTCTCAACATACTCATGAAGCTATGCAACTGTAATTTACAACGTTTATAAAACCTCAGAAGACCTACAATAGGTTATTAATTTACTAGCACTCTAGAATCCAGATTAATCTTTTTTTTTTTTAAATGGAAAAGTACATTCAAATTTTCAGCAAATCTGGTATAATTTCTTTCTACAAACGCAGAGCAATAAAGTCAATGTTTTCAGTGACTTCTGCCGCGGACCAATTTTATTGGAGCTCTTGGGACATTCCATGCTCATAATGAGGTTAGTCTGGGTTAAATAAAGGATATAATTAACTTCCATAGTGGTAGCATCTTTATCAAACTTGTCTCTAAAGCATTAATGTTTCTACATAATTGCTAGCATGTTGTAATGAAAAAGTACTTTAAAATAATCTGTATAAGCTAATTTTAGTTCAGTGTAGGGTGGGATGGCACTGCATTTTAGTATTTTGTATAAACTATAGAAAGAGTTTTAAAATTTGATGGATTATGATTAACCCAACCAAGGTTGTGTTTACTGGATTTATAGACCGCAATAACCCTAAGGTGATTATAAATGTGTTCCTTTACTGATCAATGAGCTTCTACGAAATACATAGTTCTTTTTCAACCAAAGATTTATCATGGTAGGTATGAATTTATATGTACTTCTCTAATTAGAATTAACCTCATCAGAGCGTCGAACGTTCAGCGCCCAGTGCTGAACGTTCGGATAACGAATGCTGGCCCGTCGGCCAACGGTCGTGCGCAGCACTGTGGAGGTAGTGCTCGTGATGACCGTTGGCCAACGGCAGCAGGTAAGGGGCTAAACTAGAAATTGATCTGAAGTTGAAAAGGCAAACAGTGGTACTACAATTTACCCACTTCTGCTTTCAAACCACAGGTAGAAGTAATAGCCAAGCAAAGTTCTATGGTATTTCGGGAGTCCTATTTAAAGAGTTAATAGTATAAATAAATCACCACATTTGGAATTAAAATCATATTCTTATCTAGGGTTATAATAATGCCTGTTGTTAAATAGTTGGAGTAAGCAGGGTAGATCTTTCTAAAACCATTTAGATGCACCTGTAGCTTGATATATACTAACAATTCTTATGTTTTATAGATTCATAATTTAAAGTACAAACATGCACATTTGATATAAATCTTCCTGTATTAAGTTTATAACCCTGCAGCTGTTTGTTTATAGACAGGACAGCTCTCTCTCTAGTTCCCCATTTCCAATTTTAAAAACAAGAGTAATAATTTGGCACTGCCAAATGGTATCAGTGTTAGATCATCATGCAAACCAGGTTTGTGTCATCAAAAAAACGGCATTAGTGGGCATCAATATTATCATCATAGCTGTAAAACACCTAAATTACTACCAATCACCTTTTCATCAATGCTGATTTTGGATTGCTTCAGCCCACTACTAGAAAAGAAGTAAAGGACGACATTATGGCTCAAGAAGGGCGTAAACCAGCTTTAACAGACAAATAACAAGTACACTTTGGTTCCAGTGCCTCTAGGTCAAGTGATCAACTATCTTAACCTCATAACTGCTATGGAACGTCCAGCTCCAGTGCTGGACGTTCCATTGCGCAGGTGCAGTTCGAACGTTCAACGGCCGACGGCAGCACTACGGAGGTAGTGGTGCCGTTGGCCGGTGAATGTGCGCAGCACTTAAGGGGTTAAATTGGCAGATCTGTGCAGGAGAAGTATGCCTAATAGTGGTGTTACTAAATTGTGGCTATACTACAGGTAATACAGCGAAGAACAGCTACAACTTTCAATTGATGAAAGCTGTGAGGCCCCATATCTCATGTCTTCTCTCTCTCAGTTGACTCATGGGAGTTCACATACCTGTCCAATGGAAATACTTTCTTCGTTCAGTGATCTAGCACCTGACTGCACTCTTCTAATACAATGCAAACAACTTCACTTTAGCCCAAGCAGCAAGATAGCAGAAGTACTTAGTTTGTATAGCACTAACACTTTCTGGAGGAACATGCTTTAATGGGAGCATAGAAACACAATGTAAAGTCGCGTCTCTTCATGCAGATATAGTCCACGTCCAGTAGAGAAAACTCATCTATCGAGGTGAAAAGGGGTGTACTGAAAACCACTGAAAGCACATGTGAAGTACATTTGTAGTTAAATGGATTTCAGCACAAAAGGGAAGAAATATCTGCATCAGAGCCACAATAGAGGAACACAGATAGCGGGTAGGGTAGTCTTAGTTGACTCAATTAACGGTGCGTGTGAGGAAAGGGGGTTCATGGTGAAGTAGGTCAGGCAGTGAGGGAATTATCATTGACTAACATGTAAAAATCAGGGAATATATACAAACGCGTAGAATGAACAAAAAATAAAAACATAACAAAATAAAAAAATAAATTTCGACTGATTATTTTGAAAAATAATATTATGCCTCATCTCTTTCTTAAAATAGGCCAGTGCCAAGGTGAACCCAGGAGTTTATCTTATTATTTCTAATATGGGCTCCAAACATTGTAGCACTGAATATGAAATACCGAAGAACATTCGAACTATTGAGTTTTGGTTATCCGCTGCGTTTGAAAGAGGTTCCTTACTAAAAGCCACTAAAACTGAATCAAATGTTTTGGCACATTGCTTTTTGAGTAGGACTATGCAAAGTTTTAATATAATCGAAAGATTTTCAGTTTCCAAACTTCGCATTTCACGAGATCTGAATTGTTTTGTGAACTTTATAAAAGGTTGTGGGGGGAAATTCTTGTGAACAAAGTTTTGTAGGAAAAGTTTCCTTCAAAAGGTATTTTTTGAAGAATTATTCTCTCACGGAAAGTGTTTATTTTTTTGCTTGGTTTTGTTTTTTTTCTAAAAATGTATGTTTGCATGATGTTTATCAGCTCTTGGTTTCTATGTACCCATCTCAGTGAGAGTGGGAGTTAGATTTTCAGTATTTATTCGTCAATAATCCGTGACCTCCAGTGCTCAACTCAACTTAATTGACTTTTGCTAAACACAAATAAAGACTTTCTGTTTTGAGTTTAACAGCTATAAAACCGAAATGTTTGCTGATTAGATGTATCTCAATTCGTTTAATCTTTTTTCCCACAGGTTTTGCAGGGAAATGTAGTTTATTCTTGGCTAGTTTGGTTTCTGTATTGTAATACAGAAACCAAAACACTTCTTTCCATGTCTTCAATAACATCAGACATTTGCTATTCTGAATGGTTAGGGATTCTGCATTGTATGCCACTGCTCTTAAAGCAACATAAATGCATTCATTTTGAAAAGAAAATCATTGTTCATGGCATGGCATTTTCAAGGCAAAAATCTTAATCTAAATTGACTGATTTTCTTTGAAGTGTATTAGCAAATAATAATTGCAAATTCCCCAGGGCTCAACAAATGTATATATTTGTACATCTAGAATGGCATGTCTGAACACAAGCTTTTAAAGCCATGAAAAGCAAACACATATTTACATTATTGACAATCGTCTTCATTAGAATATGAAAGGATACCGCTTTGGAACAGAAAAATAATTGGCCTTTTAACAGTATGCTATATTTTGCTGTCATATGTTAGAGAAAACAGACTGTAAGAAATTGGGTTATTGGTTGAGGGGGGTGGTAGCACGACAGAGGCAACACCACAATCCTTGTCAGGGTGAACCACAAAAAGTCACAACATTAAGCTGTGCTTAACCCTCTGGTAGCTTGGCAGAAAAAACATTCAGGCTTAAATTAGTAGCAGTGTGTAAAGTACTTATGTGGCACACAAACATTAATAAGTGAAAACATAACACTAGAAAAATCCCAAACCAATTTAGAAAAATAAAGTAAATTTGAATGAATAAAATGACACCAGAGTGAATTAAATCCAATCAGGAAAAATGGGAGGTATGCCATTTTTAAAGCTTTTAGTGTAAAATAGAGCTTAAAAGATCAAAGCGCCAACTACGGGTATCTGGTCACACAAGACCGGGGCATAGTCAAAAGTTGAGATCGACCATGATGGAGCGCAGGTCGGATACATGAGATGGATTGGGCCCAGTCTCGGCTTACCTTTGGACTTAAAAGTAATTTTGAAGAAAGGTTTGCAGAGAAGGTAAAGTTTAGCGAAACAAGGCAGCGGTGGAGTCAAAGGAGGAGGCGTCATTGTTGGGGAGCAGCTGGATGAAGCTGCGGTGAAGATTTTTACCTTCGAACTTTGTCAGTTTTTTGGAAGTAAAAAATATCCAGCTGGACGAAGCTGCAACTGCAGGCTGTAGCCGACAATGGCTACATGAGGCCATACACCTTCAACCAAGAGGTTCTACAGGATTTGCTGCTGTGGAGAAGAACATAATGGGAGCTACGCAAAGTCAGGCCAACTGGTGGATGAACCTTGGGTGAATCGGTTGGTAAGTAGGTCCCAGTCTTCTGTCTGTTCTCAGGGCACTTTTGTTGAAAGCTATTCCAAGCCCAATTTGTAGTTCACTCAAGAAGAGGCCAGATGCAGGGTACAAGGTCTCTGGAGCTTATTATGCCCCTGGAACTCACATAGAAGACATGCCAACTAGCCCTTGGATTCGCTTCTGATGGTCCTGGGTCCAAGGAGATGATTCAGTGCTCCTTCAAGCAGCAAGATAGGGCTTCATGCAGCAGGGCAATTATCTGGTAGCAACAGGACAGTCGTCTTGGGGTCCAGGCAGTTCTTCTGAAGTCTTTCGTAGGTACAGGAATGTACTGAAGGTCCCATTTTTATGCCTCTTTCCAACCTTTGAAGTGTGGGTGATCATCACTATTCTACCCCCATATATGGTTCTGGAAAATTATTTTGTTTTTCTGTCAAGGATTCAAGAAGTCTGGGGTGACAAAAGACTTGAGTCAGGTTTCATTGTATGTGTTGGAGGCAAGCCTTTTGAAGTATAAATGGAGAAGGGAACAATCCCATTCCAGCCATCCTGTCAGGATCCAATCCCCTTTGATTCACTGGCTGACAGCAATACGCAAAGCCCAGAAGCAGAGCCAATCACAGTTATGTGACCAAGAGCACTGGCACCAGGCACCAAATAGTTAGGGCAAGAAAATGCAAAGTTTCTAAAAGTAGCATTTTTAGAATTGGGAATTAAAATCCAACTTTACCACTAAAGAGAATTTTAACTTGCATTTTATTTGAGTCCATACATAATATTTCTACCTGCTACCAATCAAATGTTAGCACTTACTAAATGTAATAAGGTAACCCATTGTTATTCAAAGGAAGAGCTATGCCTTACAGAATATATTAGTTTTTCACTACTAGAACATGTAAAATCTAAACATGCATTTACTGCTTTTTAATTTCAATGCATCCTACCCTGTCGGTCATTAGGCCTACTTTAGGAGTGACTTATGTCTATTAAAAAAGGAAGGTTTAGGCCTGGCAAAATGTTTAATTTGCCACATCTAAATGTCAGTTTAAAAATGCACTACAGCAGCAGTGACAAGCCTGAGGCAAGTTCTAAGAGGCTATTTTAGTGGGTGGCACAAAGAGAGCTACAGGCCCACTAATTGCATTTAATTTACAGGCCTCGGTACCATGTAGTACCATATACTAGAGACTTACAAGCAAATTAAATGTGCTAATTAGATAAAGGCCAATGTTACCATTTTTTGTGAGAAAGCACAAGCACTGGTTAGCAGTCTCATCTTTTCATGAGTGAGTGGCTTCATTGTGGGAATGTTGTGGGGGTGGGAGGCACAGGATTCAGTCCATCAAGAAGGCGGTCTATTGTAGAGCCATGTTTTGAGGTCCCTCGTGAAGTAGGGGAGTGGGGTCGTCTGAGGTGGAGTGGGAGGACGTTCCAGGCTCTGGCTGCGAGGAAGAAGAAAGAGACACCTCCTGATATGGACTTCCTGGTGTGTGGGACCATGGCCTAGGAGAGCTGGGCTGATGGTAGGGTCCTTTGGGGTGCATGGAATGTGAGTCGGCTATTCAGGTATGATGGTCCAGTGTTGTGGAAGGCTTTGTGTGCATGAGTGAGAATCTTGAAAGTGATTCTTGCCTCGACGGGGAGCCAGTGGAGTGTGTGCAGGTGCTGGGTGATGTGGCAGTGTCGTGGCTGGTTGAGGAGTAGTCTGGCGGCGGTGTTCTGGATGTTCTGAAGTTTGTGGGTGAGGTTTCTGTTGATTCCGGTGTAGAGTGCGTTGCCATAGTCGAGTCTGCTGGTGACGAGGACGTGTGTGGCAGTCTTTCAGTGTTTGAGAGGGATCCATTTGAAGGTCTTGCATAGGAGGCTGAGGGTGTGGAAGCAGGAGGATGCGACAGAGTTGATCTGGCGGTCCATTTTGAGCTCGGAGTCCAGGATGATTCCGAGGTTGTGTGTGTGGTCCATGGGGTGGGCGGGCTTCCTAGGGTGGGGGGCCGTGGTAAAGTGCACAGAGCTTTAATGCCAACAGAAAACAAATTCAAAAAGCAGGAGGATTGAATGTAAAAGGTTTGAGGATTTACCCTGTAGAGAGGACCAGATCCAGCACAGACGAATTCCAAAATAAAACAATTTACTTTTTAGATTTCTCAACATGCTCTACAAATATATGCCTTTTAATTCCAATTCCAATTCCACTGAGTGTTGTCAAGTGCCAAAGATTTCTTCTGCTCTACACCTAAATGAATCTTTTCCTTTTATTGGTCTCTTATAAAATCCCATATTTTTAAAATGGGTATTCCGAATCATAAATTAGCTGATTTACTTGCATAAACTTGCCAATTCATTGTATCTATGTCTCTTCATTAGGGATAGGTGAGATTAAACTGCACATCTGGGAAGTAGGGCTTTTGACCTTGTACAATGCTCTGATGCCTTTTGACTAGGTTTGTGCTATAGAAAGTCCACATACTTAAATACAAGGAGAGCAAATCTGGAAATGTGTGTTCCTCACTAAGAAAAACAGAGCTTACTGGCTTTGCCAAACAATTTTCACTTCACTTAATAGTCCCTGCAGCTGGGAGTCACACTGTAGACTGATAGGGCTTCAGCCTGCAGGACATGGTATTTCCCGGTTCTCACTTATAAATTTCTAGCCTAGAGTGACAGCATGGAAGAGCAAACTCTGCAGCTCATCAAACATGATCTTTTCTCCCAATGTTGGAAGTCATGCCACTGGATGTCTGGCAGCAGAAAGGAAGATATACACCACACCACCAAGCAAATGGTGAGCAACTATCAAGTGGATAACCTGTGGCATACTTGTGGTCATGCACAGTAGTCAGAGAATTCCTGAAGCACCTTTAACCCCTTAGTTTAAGGGTTCAAAGCTGGAGATTGTTAAAAGAAATTCAGAACTGACAGGTCTTGGACATGCACCTGTCCACACCCTGAACCATGGTTCAGGGTGTGGACAGGTGCAATGTCCAAGACCTGCCAGTTCAAATTGCTGATTTAGCAAAAAAATGTTTTCATTGTTAGATGGCCACATCCTTAAGTAGTTTGGGAGTAGGAAAAAATACAATTAGTTGGCATACATGGTACATAAATTAAACTGCAGTAACATGGGACATTAAAAGGGCAGACAATCCTACAATGAATATCATAAATGCTGACTAAAAGTCAAGGATAAAAACGCAGATGTGAACATCTGGAAACATAAGTGAAATAGTGAATTGGAGGCAAAATGAGAAGTGAAACGAAGTTAAATGAACACAGTGAATTTTCATCTCGAAATCCACACTCCTAAATTCCCTTGACCATTTTCAAAAGGTTTCAGGGTGCGATTATGGGTTTTTCCTGTGGAGAAGAACTATGGTTTCCAATGGACAGTAATAAGAAAGCATAAAGATGGAACCTTTTCATTATTGGCAACATTTCAATGGTTTCATTACCCAATTAGCTCAAATATTTTCATTATAAAACAGACTGGAGTAAAAGTGACAACTGTGTTTGAAAAATTAGAATATTTATTTGGGGTAGTAAGTACAGAAGGAGTTTCTCCACCTGCAAAAATACTTTTCAAAGGCAGAAGAAAAAAGTCACATGCTTTTGTACCTTAACCTAAAACACAGACCAGTAGCATTTCCTACAGCAGAAATTATGGAAATGATGACAGTTTAGGGTTACGCATACACGTGGAAATCTATAAATTACTTCGATTTAGGTGTGTCCCCTAGGATTTCTCTGAATCTTTAAAAACACAACTGTTTTACTAAAATCATGAGCATAGAACTAACAATGACACATGTTGTGCTAATATACCTCATGTTGCATTACCCTGTGTGTTGATACACGCAGTTTTTTTTTCATTATAAACAATAGCGGCCACTCGTACTGAGAAGCAGTGAGGCAGGGGAGGGGGGAACACACAAAAAAAACAAGTATAAATAAGGAAAATAAAACTTACCTGCTCTGACAGACGTCGCCTTGATGCTGATCCTTGCGTCCTTGTCAGGAGCATGCTGCACACTGCACAGGCTCCCAGCTCCCAATCAAACCACTGCTCACATGCTGGGAATGCTATTTTCAGCATGTGAGCAGCACTGTGATTGGTCTGAGCGCCTCGGTTCGGTGCTCAGACAGTGTCTGGGAACATGTGTTGCTTTCTCCACCCTGCTGTACAAGACAGCTCAGTGGAGAAAGGCTAGGGGAAGGGCCAGCCAACCCATCATTAGCACTTGGCAGTGCCCACCACTCCCCCCTCCTCCCTGGTGCTGCAGAAGCTGCATCAGGATGGGGGGCCACGCCCCTCCTCCGCAGCCTGCAGTGCTAAAAATAAAATAATAATAAAAATGTTTTATTATCATTTTATTTTTGTCCTTTGCCTCTGCTTCATTTCATTAAGGGGCGTGCTCCTAAAGCACATGATTATTCTATTACTGAAAGGAATAGTTTGCTTTTACGTATCTCAGCTCTTTTTTCGACTATATCGGGGGACTAGACAGGGTTGCCCCCTGTCCCCCCTGTTATTCATTCTAGCAATGGACTCACTAATCAGACACTTCCAAGAGCGCCACTTACCTAGGAGACTGCAGTTAAAACCAGGCCTGCTCCTAGCTTCTCTGTACGCGGACGATACCATTCTGTACATCCCAGAGCCACACCTCAACCTTTCGCCCCTGATCCGTGAAATGATCAGCTTCGGTGGATTCTCTGGGCTGATTATCAACTGGCATAAATCCATCATCTTCCCGCTAATAGAGAGCACAGTCAAATGGGATTGCGAACTCCCTCTTGAATGGATCCAAGATTCGGTGAAGTATCTTGGTATACATATCCACCTGGACACTACTCAAATCATACGCTTACATTATTGGCAGACTTTCCAGAAGCTAGAAGAGCAGGTTGACAGATGGCCGAGATTGCCCTTGGCACTGGCGGGCAGGGTGGCTATATTAAAAATGGTGGTTCTTCCCAAATTTTTTATATCTTTTTAATAACATTCCAATACCCCTATCTAACGGCTTCTTTCGCACACTGCAGACACTCATGACCTGCCTGGTCTGGGGCAGAAGATGGCCTCGCGTCCGTTGGTCCACACAGACCCTGCCGTATGACAGAGGTAGTTTCAACGTCCCGGACTTCCAGTTGTACTACTTGGTGGCACAATGCCGCTACTCGTACGCTTGGTTTCACCCTGACGCACGCATCCCTTTCCTAAGGCCAGAGGCGGACCTGGTTCCCCCAGACAAGTTGAGCGAGGTACTACCTGGGGGTTTCCCAAGGGACAGACGAGACATCCAGACAGTATCCACAACCGCATGGGCGTGGGGAAAGCTGAGAAAGAGCACAGAGGCTATACCACTATAGTCATCCGCCCTGCCATTACCCGATTCCAGATGGTTTCCAATCACGGGAGAGGGAATTGTATAGCGTACACTGGCGACACTGGACATTGTGAAGATGGGTGATCTCTTTCCGGGGGGGTCATGTTTTCTCCATAGATGAGGAAGCCAGGTTGGCTGACTGTAGCTTCATGACTTGCTTCCTAATGAGCCGAGTGCAGTCCGCGCTACATGCGGCGCTCCCCACATATCCGGTAGAACCGGACTCATTTACCCCTCTCACATTGGTATTAGAGAATCCGAATGGCGCACGTCTCATTTCTAAACTATACAAAGCCTGTGCTCAAATGCTCCTCTTTGATGACTCAAAACTCAGACGAGACTTTGAGGCAGATACGGGAGGGGCTATGTCAGACCAGCAATGGGCAAAATGCTGTGAGGCCACTAAGGACATTTCACTCAACAGCCGCCACAAGCTGCTACATTTTAAATTCCTCCGCTGCGCCTACTCTACACAAGCTATGGTGCATAAGATAGATGCTACCAGGCCCCATAACTGCTTAAAATGTGCTTCCCCACACGCTGACTTTCTGCATCTGGCTTGATCCTGTCCTTGTTTGCAGGTCTACTGGGCAGCGGTACATGAGACGCCAAGGAAAATAATTGGGCTTCCACTTGCTCCCCTTCCCGAAATTGCACTTCTAAGATACACTGTTCAGATTCCCAGAAAAGTAAGGAGATTAGCATCCTTGGGGCTACTGCTGGCTAAAGAGAAGTCGACATCCATTGGGGCTGGGCCCTGCCCCCCCAAATCTACAAGATTGGCTGGGTAGCCTGGTGCACTGCAATACCAATGCAGAGTTACACGCCAGTCTTATGACGTCAACATCACGTCTCAAAGACATATGGGGACCACTGAGGGCATATCTGGATACAGTCAGGTAGGCTTCCAGTGCACAGGCAGACAATGGCATAGTGCAGAAGAGAGTGGGCTGAAAGGAAAATTCTGGTCACACGGTCACTCAGTGCAACACTGCAGGACCACGGGGAGAAGCAGTTCTCCGACTTATTAGCAATGCATTGATAGTCTTGAGTATTATGACTTGGATTGGGTCTGTGGGAGGGGGTGGGGGGGACGTGTTGGGAACAGGCTGAAATTATCAGTGCAATACATACTTAGATGATATTTGTATTTAGTTTCCATCGGAGTCACTTTAATTATGCCAGAGTAGTCAGATTATGCGATTACGCCTGCTTTTGATTTGGAGCAAAAATCCTGCCTCAGGAGCACAGGAACAACAAACTGAGAGAGCACAAGCAGCTGTGGCTGCTGCTGTTCATGTCCGGTTGCATTTTGTGCTGTTTTCTTAGTACAAAATGCATCCCCTGGCCCATTTCGGAGATAAGGGTGCATTTTGCTGCACCAAAAATGAGCTCTAAATGCTGGATTATGCTTCTCATGTAATTACGAGTAATTCCAAGTAATTTTGTGGTAATTACGCATTATTTCTCGAATTGCGCAAATCTCTAGTATTTACCAACATCAGAGAAAATGGAGCATGGAGTCTGAAATGTAATATGCATGTTCCAGAAAAATCTCTGCAGCACACACTTAGATCAATGAGTTATCCTACTGGCTAAGTAAATTAACGACTATTTTCAATCATCGTAAGAGACATATCTCATATATACATATCCGTTAACTTTAGGCCCAGTAGAAGATGGGGGCCAAACGCGTCAGTCTGGGATATTTATTAGTTTGCTGGTTTTGCACTTTGAATTATCGTTACTTCTTGGAACTTTATAAAATGGTGAAAAAATATAGAATGGTGAAACTCACGGAGGACTGTGTTGGACAAGTTCTGTGCCACCGTATTGCAGGTCGCGGAGGGCGACTACGCTGTGTGTGTGTGTGTGTGTGTGTGTGTGTGTGGGTGTGTGTGTGTGTGTGTATATATATATATATATATATATATATATATATATATATATATATATTACCTACTGGCGATAGCCAGTAGGTATATATAGTTAGGATTTTTTCTCTATGGGACTTTTGAAAATTCTATGCCTAATAACTTTGGCGTTTGTGGACGGAATCGGCTGAAATTTTCAGGAAAATGGCACATTTTGTTTCTGAGCAGCTCCTGGAAATTTGGGGGGGGTTCGTCAAGGGGGGGCTGAGAAAAAAGGGGGGTCCCAAAACGCGATTTTCCCATGTTAATTTCCATAGGGCGGTTGGACTCACTTTTAGCCCGAACGGCTGAATGGATTTACACGAAACTTGGCAAAATTGTAGGGACTGTTAGCCCGATGTGCCTTTGCTAGGTCTCAATATATGTGCTTCAGTGGATTTTGAGAAATTAACGTTTAAATCAAGATATATATCTGTAACAGCGCTCCGGGCAGCGATCCGGTTCGCGAACTTTTCGCGTATCGGAACTTTGCGATGCGAAGCTGATTGGCTCTCCGGTGTCTGTCAACATTCTAAACAGTCCGTAGCGGCCGCCATCTTGTCTCTCGGTAGGATCGAGAGACAAGAGGAGGCCAAAACAAAGGGGGAAATGTAGGAAAGGGGGCAATGTAGACCCCTTCTGACCCCCTAGGATTGATGAGGGGGATATTATAGAGCCACGCGGGGCAAAAAAAAAAAATCCGATTTTTTCGCCGTAAAGACGCGTCTTGGTTCGCGAACCGGGCAGCTAACCGGGCAGCTAACCGGGCAGCTAACCGGCAGCGTAACGTGAGTCGGAGGAGTAGCTGATTGGCTGTCAACATTGTAAACAGTCCGGAGCGGCTGCCATCTTGTCTCTCGAGAGACAAGATGTGGTGAAAAACGAAGGGGGAAATGAAGGAAAGGGGGCAAGGTAGACCCCTCCTGACCCCCTAGGATTGATGAGGGGGATATTATAGAGCCACGCGGGGCAAAAAAAAAAAATCCGATTTTTTCGCCGTAAAGACGCGTCTTCGTTCGCGAACCGGGCAGCTAACCGGGCAGCTAACCGGGCAGCTAACCGGCAGCGTAACGTGAGTCGGAGGAGTAGCTGATTGGCTGTCAACATTGTAAACAGTCCGGAGCGGCTGCCATCTTGTCTCTCGAGAGACAAGATGTGGTGAAAAACGAAGGGGGAAATGAAGGAAAGGGGGCAAGGTAGACCCCTCCTGACCCCCTAGGATTGATGAGGGGGATATTATAGAGCCACGCGGGGCAAAAAAAAAAAAATCGATTTTTTTTCGCCGTAGAGACGCGTCTTGGTACGCGAACCGGGCAGCTAACCGGGCAGCTAACCGGGCAGCTAACCGGGCAGCTAACCAGGCAGCTAACCGGCAGCTAAGCTAAAAAAAAAAAAAAAAAAGATTCGATTTTTTCGCCGTAGAGACGCGTCTTGGTACGCGAACCGGGCAGCTAACCGGGCAGCTAACCAGGCAGCTAACCGGCAGCTAACCGGGCAGCTATATCTGTAACAGCGCTCCGGGTAGCGCTCCGGTTCGCGAACTTTTCGCGTATCGGAACTTTGCGAAGCGGAGCTGATTGGCTCTCCGGTGTCTGTCAACATTCTAAACAGTCCAGAGCGGTAGGGATTGTTTGTTTGATGTGCCTTTGCAAGGCCTCAAGATATGTGCATGTGTGGATTTTGTCTAATTAAGGTTAAAAAAATATATATATCTGTAAGCGTGCTCCGGCGCGCTTACGTTACGGGTTTGGTTTGCGCAAAAGATTCGATTTTTTCGCCGTAGAGACGCGTCTTGGTACGCGAACCGGGCAGCTAACCGGGCAGCTAACCAGGCAGCTAACCGGCAGCTAACCGGGCAGCTATATCTGTAACAGCGCTCCGGGTAGCGCTCCGGTTCGCGAACTTTTCGCGTATCGGAACTTTGCGAAGCGGAGCTGATTGGCTCTCCGGTGTCTGTCAACATTCTAAACAGTCCAGAGCGGTAGGGATTGTTTGTTTGATGTGCCTTTGCAAGGCCTCAAGATATGTGCATGTGTGGATTTTGTCTAATTAAGGTTAAAAAAATATATATATCTGTAAGCGTGCTCCGGCGCGCTTACGTTACGGGTTTGGTTTGCGCTGCAGAGGCGATGCGTCATGAGGCGTCTCACGTGGCTACGTGATACGTCACGTAATAAAGAGTATATTTTACAGCTACAGATATTAGCTTTTAAAAAACCAATGAAATTCAATGAAAAAACCACAGGTTATAGACTATATATAGTTAGGAATTAGCATTTACAAAACCTTGAAAATTCACTGAAAAAACCATAGGTTATAGACCATATATAGTTAGGAATTAGCATTTACAAAACCTTATTTTACTCGCACAAAACCATTGAAATTCCATATATAGTTAGTTGCACTAACTATATATCGCGCACCCGCAATCCACTGCTGATGATGTCACATATTACATCATTCATGACATGGTCAGTGACATCACTGATGACATCACTGATGACATCTCAAATGACATCACTGATGACATCACTGATGACAACATCCAGTGACTGTATGTTTCTGTAAAGTTAAAATATGTCTTATATTTTGAAGAATGAGTGGATGTATAAGTGTCTGGATGAAGGATTTAGTAGGTGCATGACTGACTGATTGAGTGAGTGATTAAATGTGTCTCACTGAGTGCATGGGTTAGTGACTAAACTGTTTTAATTTGTGCATCATTATATCTGTTGTTCTACAAACTGCTGCATATGTTGATCAGTAGCTATATGAGTAACTGTATGGGTTGATTGGTTGTCCAAGTATTTGTATGGGAAACTGAGTGTGTGTGTATGGGTGGCTGGAAGGTGTGTGACTCTGTACATAGATGTGTGAGTAGTTGATTCACTATATGTATAGATTCAAAAGTGCATGTGCAAACAGCTGTATGGGCGGTTGACTGTGCATGAGTGTATTAGTGAGTGAATGGATATCTCAGTGCTACATGTCAAAATAAGTACATATGTAAAACACAGTACATGTGAGAGTTGACATCTATAAATAACTGTGCATAAGAGCCAGTGAATGTGTGAGTGGCTGTATGGATCATTGTGAACATGTATCAGAGATTGTATAAGAGAGTAAAGTAAATATGTGTTAGTATATGTTTGAATAAGTAAGGTGTGTATAACTGTATAGTTGAGAAAATGGAGGTGTGATTGATTTTTGGCATAACTGACTAGGTGTGTGAGTAACTCCATGGATGAGTGACAGTCTGTGACTGTCTGTTTACACTGATTGTATCTAAGGTTATATTAGAGTCTGAAGAGGTTCATGGTATTATCACATGAATGATATCATCAGTGATGTTATCAGTCATGTCAAATGAGATGTTTTCAGTGATGTCATCAGTGATGTCATTTGAGATGTCATCAGTGATGTCATCAGTGATGTCACTGACCATGTCATGAATGATGTAATATGTGACATCATCAGCAGTGGATTGCGGGTGCGCGATATATAGTTAGTGCAACTAACTATATATGGAATTTCAATGGTTTTGTGCGAGTAAAATAAGGTTTTGTAAATGCTAATTCCTAACTATATATGGTCTATAACCTATGGTTTTTTCAGTGAATTTTCAAGGTTTTGTAAATGCTAATTCCTAACTATATATAGTCTATAACCTGTGGTTTTTTCATTGAATATATATATATTTATTTACATATATAATGTCTTTTGTCTACTTTTCTTATTATTAATGCTACTACCACCACCACAAATACTATTTCTACACATACTGCTACTACTACTGCTAATAGTAATATAGATAATGACACAGGCTACCAGCACATACCTGCACACAGACAGCTCTTCCTGGAGAGCAGGCATTTTCTTCTAGAGAGCAGTAGTACGATATGAAATATACGAAGACAATATTAATTGGCTGGACCCTGAGGTATCAGAGCGCTTTACATAAGGTTCCACAGAAATTACAAAATTACATCAGTTAAACGTTACATCAGTAAATGGCATTGCTTTACATCTGTAACAAAACTCTCACATCATCACTCTCTCCTCTCTTCTATAACAGTCCTTGAGCAGTTGAAGTTTTTGTTTTTTTAATGAGCAACAGACGTGCACAACAAACAGGTTTCTCTGTAATTATCCAGCATGCCGAAATAAGGTGTTTTTGTTAATTTTGGAAGGATTTCTAGAGATAAATCTATGGTTTGCAGGCACTTTGTTCTCTTCTTCTTCCAATAGGAGGTGGGAGCTATTGAGTGTTGTCATTAGCATACGGTAAGCTGGGCTTGTGGGTACCACAGTTTTGTATGTCTGAACTAGGAAAATCCTTTGAAGTCATACGAATCCTCCTGCTTGTTAATGCTCCCATTTGTTTGATTTTTGGTACAAAGAAAATGAAAGAATATGATGGGATTATAGCATTTTAAGTCAATATTTATTAAAAAATCAATCTAGATGAAAATCTGCCCATCCCTCTAATTAGATGAGGCGACTTGAGGTTGATTTTTAATTGCAAAAGTAATTACACGGAGCAGATAGCCAGTGACATTTGATTATCTAGGTGATTGATTAAAAAGCCCTGCTCACAGAGCAGATTGTCAGCCAGGGGAATCGAGACAAAAAAAGCAAATTAAAAAAGTTGTCCTGTTAGTAATCACAAAATTCAAGGATGAAATTGCAAAGCCAAACACCTCCACAGCTCCTCCTTTCCTTCAGATGCGCACAGCGCACATTAACTCTGAAGTCGAGGTAAAAAATGGCTTAGCCAATAATTAATTGAAGAAAAATAATAAGAATGGAGGAAAGGGAAAAGAAGCAGGGAGAGCTTTTCGAAGGTATTAAGCGCTCTAGACAACCTTAAATGTCCCTATTTGGACAAATCACATAAATGAGAGTAGGCATATTCTAAGCTTCGCACGTTAATTGCTGTATTTTGTTATGTTGTACCCTATAGTGCTGGATAATGGCAACCACAAGGATTTCTTCTTCACGCCTCTAGACCAAGGATGGTTCCATATGGAAAGCTGTCCTAGGATCCTGACAACAGAATAGGTAAATGGCTTAAGAACACAATTGAAAGCTTGTAAACAAAGATTTGTAGATTAGAGGGGAGGGTTTTCGAATTGGGATCCATTTTTTTTTTACTAGTCTTGGGTCTTTGCAACAAAAGCATATTACTGGGCCTGTGCCTATTCTATTTTGACCATAATCTCAAGACTTTAGTTGCGTCTTGACCATAAACTAAGTCAGTGGCGGCTCCTCCGCTAAGGCAGAGGAGTCTCGCCCCACTGCTTTGTGAACAGTAGTTAAATAAACCTAAAATGATAATCACTACAGTTATTATCATTTTAGTTTTCCTTTCCTGGTGCGGGCGGGAATACCAGAGCAGGTCAGGGGAGGAGTGGTTTGCCCACTTCAAGGTGCACAATGCCAAACCGTCATGCGCACTTTGCATGTTCTTCACCCAGGCTGCATTACAGCCTGGGTATAGAATATGCCCCAGGCTCCCATACCCTGCCTGAGCACTGTTCCCGGTGCTCAGACCAATCACAGATCTGCATTGCATCATTGTGATTGGCATGTGGAGTCAGTAGCCTGGGTGCCTTCTGTTCCTGTGTCCAGAAGCGAGAGACGGTGGTGGCGAGCGGACCGAGAAGTGGTGGCTGGCCGGGTGGCCGGCCTTAAGGTAAGTGGGCTTTTTTGTAGTTTGTTTTCATTAAAAACCCTCCCCACCCCCGCCATCCAGGGGTAAATAGTGGCTGCCACTGCACTAAGCTGGCATTCTGCATGAATTTACATGTGAGGGCATACCCAAAGCACAGTTTTCACGGAAGTTGGCGGGCCAGCCTCTGCAGCTCTCTGCCTATTTTAATCGCATGCTGCAGCGGATGCGCAGCATAAGCAGGCAGCAGCAAGGTCTGTACAGTGCTTGCTGCTGTGCGGAAGGAGAGTGCAAGTGTAGGCAAGCAGAGACCTGTGTAGATACAGTTTTTAAACTACTTGTAAACCCTCTTGCATAGTCTAATCCTTTTGTAGCACAGAACTACAGATTTTACTTCATTTTGTCTATCCTTTGTCTATCCTACCTATGGTTCCTCTTGACCCTCGACATTAGTTCTAGCTGTGCTCCACTGCGTATGTTGGTGCCGTTTGAGCGGAAGGTGGGACTTAGCCTCTACACACACTTCAGGTCAAGGAAGTTGGCGGACCAGCCTCGGCAGCTTTCTGCCTATTTTAATCGCATGCTGCAGCGGACGTGCGCAGTGGGCATGCCGCCAGCGCGCCAAAGGCAAGCCCTTCTGCGCCTGTCCATGCACGGACTGCACACAGTGCCGGCCACTATGCCGGTTTCATCCCAGATGACTCCGGTAGATTTAAATTTCAGTACTCAAAGGAAAAACAACAGTTGATGGACAGAATGCAGAACAATGTCATACATTCACCCCAGTACAGAGATCTGGGCATAAATCCATTGTTTTTTTTTCTCACCTTGCCATTCCAGTTCGAACCTAGCCATATGCAAATTAGTCTTGACCCTGTGCCCCATGGGAACAGTCCAGTCCAAACTGCCAAGCCAGGTCCTCCCTGGACTAGAAACAAGCATTCTAGGACCGGTTTTGGACTTTCAGCCCTCATCAGCCAGAATAGCTTGATTCCAGTGGCTAGGACAGCACAGGACTCACGTCTAAGCATACCCGTCCTACTCACGCTTTCAGCCCTCGTCAGCCAGGATAGCCTGATGCAGTGGAAAGGAGAGTACTGGACTCGCGTGTGAGCATACCCGTCCCACTCGGGGTGACAAATGCAACAAGCATTGGAAATGCAATAGGTCTCGCAGTAGTAAAGTTTGAGCTATAGGTGTTATTTATTTTTTTGTTTTTTATTTATGTGTTGTTTTTTCTAAATAGCTAAATTAATAGCTTTCTTCTTTACAAAGCCAATAGTTATAATTTTTGTAAATGTGACACCTCTAGCATTTGTAAAGCAACATGTTTTGTATTAACGGGACTTATATGTGACTTATATGTATTGATATAAAAAAAATCAATGGCTTTTAAAAAAAAATAATAATTAATACGTAAATAAAATGGATTTTATTTTATATTGCCAATAGCTTAAAGTTTATTAAATATATTTAGTGAAGATGCTGTGGTTGCGCTGAGTGAGGGTGAGGGTGGGTGAGGGTGAGTGAGGGTGAGGGTGAGTGAGGGGTTGAGGGTGAGTGAGGGTGAGGGGTTGAGGGTGAGTGAGGGTGGGTGAGGGGTTGAGGGTGAGTGAGGGTGGGTGAGGGTGAGTGAGGGTGAGTAAGGGTGAGTGAGGGTGAGTGAGGGTGAGTGAGGGTGAGTGAGGGTGAGGGGTTGAGGGTGAGTGAGGGTGAGGGTGGGTGAGGGTGAGTGAGGGTGAGGGTGAGTGAGGGTGAGGGGTTGAGGGTGAGTGAGGGTGAGGGGTTGAGAGTGAGTGAGGGTGAGGGTGAGGGTGAGTGAGGGTGAGGGATTGAGGGTGAGGGGTTGAGGGTGAGTGAGGGTGAGTGAGGGTGAGGGGTTGAGGGTGAGTGAGGGTGAGGGTGAGTGAGGATGAGGTGTTGAGGGTGGGTGAGGGTGAGTGAGGGTGAGGGTGGGTGAGGGTGAGTGAGGGTGAGTGAGGGTGAGGGTGAGTGAGGGTGAGGGTGAGTGTGAGTGAGGGTGAGGGGTTGAGGGTGAGTGAGGGTGAGGGGTTGAGGGTGATTGAGGGTGAGGGTGAGTGAGGGTGAGTGAGGGTGAGATGGTGTGAGGGTGAGATGGTGCAAGGGTTAGGTACAGACAAACACTCAGGATGGCTCCCCGAAGCCATGGGTCCCTTACCTGCTCTGGACACGGCGCTTTGGGTGACTGCTCTGATCATCAATGGCAGTTGCTACAGATAACAGCTCCGTCCAAGCCTTCTGCTTCTGCTTTCGGGTGACTGCTGTGCCCTTTGATGGCGAGGGCAGAGGAGAGCAGCTCCGCCCGAGCCTCCCACTTCTATTGCTGCTTTCAGGTCCAAAGCATCATTACCGAAAGGAGCACATTAACAGCGTGCAGAAGCTATGGGCTACGCTGGGCCCCTGATATATGTCGCGCTGCAGCACCGGGCCTGAGTAAAACGGGTGTTGTGGTTATATCAAACAAATGTATGTTGACCAAAGCAGGGTCAAGCCTTCTGCTTATGCTGCTGCTTTCGGGTGACTGTTGTGCCCGGGTCAGTTACGAAGGCTGCCCACAACACTTGGCAGCAAAGCCTATAGGCCGCAAGAGAGGTGCTACACCCTAGTTGAGAAGGGGAGCTCGGAGTGCTGTCACAGGGTGCTGTATCGACTAAGGACTGGACTCCAGCAACAAATAATTTGGGCAATGAGGACATTGTGCTTGGTTAAATTTGAACTGTGAGTTTTGTTATGTCGAAATGCGAATAAAGTGAAGCTGCGGCCATTTTGCGCCATTAGCAGCTTGTTTAATCTGTGGAAGGTGGGGTACAGGAATGCGCTCACTAACCAGTCTGGATGGAATTCCAAATGTAGTCCGCACCTGTCAACTCATAGCAGTTCCCGACGCACGGCCAACGGGTGAGGAGCGGATAGCACAGGTGTCAGCGAAAACGAGTTGAAAATCAGTGTAAAATAGTGGTTTCCCAGCTTTTCTGAGGCTCTGAACTGCAGACAGGACATCGGCACTAACATCAGCAAGCTTTTTTGGGGGTAGGGTAGAGAGGGGGTACGAAGGTGCCTCTTAAGTACTTCTAAGAAGGTGAAGAGGTGCGCTCCGATCATGGCTTTTACTCTTGTTTAGATTAAACAACACAAGTGTCTCTTTTAATGCCAGACTGAACCGCGCAGGCGTTCTGATTTTCTGCTTCGGATAAAATGGCGGCTTTTCCGGTGTCGGAAATAGTCATCCCTTGGTAAATGCCCAAAACAAACAGGGTCAGCTGACACTTCTACTTCTGGGTCATAATCGCATGCCCATAAGAAAGATGGCGCCCTTGGTCAGAGCGATGGGGGTGGGATTATTGGAAGTCACTTCCTGTTACGGCCCTGCCAGAGTTAAAGATGGCGGCCGTGGGGGTGCTGGAAATGGTAGAGAAGCTGCAGGCAAGACTGACCGGTGACGGCGAGCCTAAGAAGGTAAACACCGGGGCGACACGAAGGAGAAACATAATCGGGGGAGGGAAGGAGAAGGATCGGCTCCGAGATCAAGGCGGACGGGGCAACCTGAGGAGCGGGTGGTTTACGAACATAAGAAGGACGGTGTTAGGAGTGAAGAGAAGAACAGTTAAGGTAGTATTGGGAGCAGTAGGAGGAAGAGATTCGATGGAAGGTTGCAGCGGAAAGACTGTAGAAGAGTGCTGTGAGAGAGAGAGAGTGGGGAGGAGAGTAGGAGGAGGAGGGGGGAGGAGAGTAGGAGGAGGAGGGGGGAGGAGAGTAGGGTAGGCACGGCGAAGTGAAGAGACAAGACGGAGGGAAGGCAGAGAAGGGGAAGGGGAGGGGGAGGAGAAATGCGACACGGCGGGCAGGGGGGGCGGAGCGGGGGTGTGGGAGGAGTGCGCCTTGAGGGAAAATACGGCTGGGGGCATGTGCACGCGCTTTTAAGCTCAATGCGCATGCGCATTGAGCTTAAAAGTCACGGGCACTGCAAGGAATCGCCACGATTCCTTGCAAGTTGGACAAAGAGTGGATAAGCCCCCATAGTCTCGCTTGCTCGATGCGCATGCGCATCGACAGGCGAGACCTAAAAACAACAGCTGATGGTCAGAATGCAGAACACTGTCTTATGTTCACCCCAGTACAGAGGTCTGGGCTTAAATCCATTGTTTTTTGCCCATGCCATTCCACTTTGAATCTAGCCATAGGCAAATCAGTCTTGTCCCTGTGCCCCATGGGAACAGTCCAGTCCGAACTGCCAAGCCAGGTCCTCCCTGGACTGGAAACAAGCATCCTAGGACCGGTTTCCGGCTTTCAGCCCTCATCAGCCAGGATAGCTTGATTCCAGTGGCAAGGACAGCACAGGACTCACGTCTGAGCATACCCATCCTACTCACGCTTTTTATGCTTGTATAATTCCCCTTTTGCTGTTTTTTATTTTTACCTTGGTTTATTATTATTGTATTGTTCTCTTGTGTTTGTGTACGGCGTTGTGGTTGTCTGAGAGGATGCCTGGAAGTATGAGTATGATTGAGGGCTGTATGATGTTTATTTAATTGAATTACATTGTATATATTTATGTATATACTTTTTATGAAATGGTTATCATTGATGGATTGTAAAGAATAAAATCACATGTTTTTCTAAAGAATTTCGTTTGTGTGGGACTTTGATGCTTTATATAAAGCAATGGATATACTACCTATAGATTTATAATGTTTTAGCAGAGGTTTTTTGCGTTTTTGATAGTTTTTTCCCTGCCCTCTTCTCCTAGCATTGTGTAATTCAGGAACCCTCGCTTGTTTTTTGACATCTTGGACCCTTCACAATATGGATTCCGGGCCCATCACAGCACCGAACTAGCACTAATAACGGTCACGGCAGAGCTTAGGCTAACTCTTAATGGGTCGGGGGGGGGAGCACCGCACTTATCCTGTTAGATCTCTTAGCGGTTTCTAACACGGTCAACCATGATGGGTTGGTTGACCGTCTAGCTTTGGTGGGACTCAGGGAGTAAAGCACTCCTCCTAATCAGTTCCTTCCTGTCTGATAGATCTCAAATTGTGGCTCACAATGCATTTGTTTCCCAGGGTTTTCACTCCCATATGGAGTCCCGCAGGGTACCACGGTGAGAACCACACTTTTTAACCTGTATGTCACTCCTCTGGCTAAGCTAATAAGAAACCACGGTTTCTTCCTGATGTACTATGCGGATGACACGAAAATCTTTGTGTCGATCAACAGCTCGTCCACTGATACTGCGTCCCGTTTCAAAGACTGCATGGACCACATAGGAAAATGGATGTAGGATAACTGTTTAAAACATAATTAATCAAAAACACAAGTTATGCTTTTTGGCAACCTGTCCCTGATTGGCCAGACAGTTGGTGGCCCAGTCACATGGGCCCCCTTCCGATACCTGCTAAAAACGTAAAAAATCTCAGAGTTTTCTTTGACACTAAGCTGTCTTTCAAAACTCAGATCAATCATACTACAGCAGCATGATTTTTCCTTTTTAAAATATTGAAAAAAGTACTTCCGTTTATCCCGTTTGAGCTAACGAAAACAGTGGTCACAGCATTGATTGCATCTAGGCTAAACTACTGTAACGCCCTATTGACCAGTGTGAGCAAGCGCAGCATACACAAACTTCAGATGAATCAAAACGCTGCAGCAAGAGTTCTGTTTGGGCTCTCTCACTATGATTCATCACAGAGCTACACTGGTTGCCCATCAGCAAAGGTATTCAATTCCAAGCATTATACATAGCGTTTAAATCCAGACACTGCCTTGGTCCGTGGCAACTGTTCCAATTTTTCTAATCCTACACTCCAGCCAGACCACTTAGATCGTCAGATAGTGGTAATCTGATTATCCCCAAGGCACACAAAGTAAAATGGGGAGGAAAAAGTTTTGCCTATACCACCACCAAAATCTGGAATTTAGTTCCTATATCCCTGAAAAAAAGTATCCAATTCGCTTAAATTCAGGAAGGGTTTACAAACCTGCCTATATTAGGGCACCTTCACTGTAATACCTCTGCCTGTATGCTCGGTAAGTGCCTAGACACCGACGGGAATATGCAGCGCTATACAAATTCTTCATTTCATGACCTCTATTTCGCACAATCCCTATAATTCATCCACTGTTACAGGTATTATGCATGGAAAACATTACACAATTTTGCCCACTAGCTTTTCTGGACAAAAGTTTGCACTTTGCTCGTAAATGGGCAATTGGGCCATTTGCGACCGCAATTTAGGCCATGGCCATGTACAAACCTCATTTTACGAATCAGTACATTTTACTGATTTGCAAAATGAGGTTTGCTACTTGCTATTAGGAAGGGGCCTGCAAAGAGCGTCCCTTCCTAATAGCGACTCACATTCCTATGTATGAATGTCTTGCAACCGCAATTGCGGTTGCAAAACACTCACAATTTACCATCCAACTTCATGTAAGTGGTAAAACATTAGCAGGATCCCTTCCCCTTTGGGAATTGGTCAAAAATAGTGTTTAAGGGCAGGCAGTGATCCCAGGGACCACTGCCTGCGCTTAAAAAATGAAACTGAAAAGTTTCATTTTTCTTTGTTTTTAAATGCATCCCGTTTTCGTTTAAGGCAAGAAGGCTGCATTTAAAAAAACAAACTGCTTTATTTAAAAGCAGTCACAGACATGGTTTTCTGTTGACCCCAGCAGGCCACCTTCCCTGTGAGTGCTAGCCATTCCTAATGGGGTCGCAAATTGCGCCTGACTCATTAATATTAATGAAGCATGCAATTTGCGACCCCAATAAGCAGACCCTGCAGGATATTGCGGCATGGATTAGCAAATTTAGTGGCACAAATATGGAAATTTAGCGGCATTTTTGAGGCACTGTATTTTACTCATAAGCATTCATTTTCAGCCTTAACGCAATAGAACATGTTTTAGCAGAGTATTTCACTTTAAAATAGGCATGTTTAAAGTTCTGCCGCTCTACGGAAGCACAGTTCCAACCCTAACCTCGTTTGAGGGGGTCCTATTTCTCCCTGGGATTTTCTAGCACCCTTGTACGCACCCCTGCTGGGGCACCGCTGCCTCCTGGACCCATGAGGCATGACACTTCTTCCTCAGGTGCCCTAGGGCTCAGGGTCGTAGTGGGTGGTGGTGCATTGCCACGGCTAATGTAAGGATGTTAAAGATTGTTTTACGCCATGGTTGACATACTGAGTTCAATAGATGGGAAAACGTGTAATATTTGTTCACTGTTAGTTAATATTGCATTATTGTAATATGCTACAGGATGGATCTTTTCTAACCTTAAACAGAGATGGGAAATGCAATGTACGTGTTTTTTGTAAGTTCAGTAATATTACGTACCAATAAAAAGATTATCAAAATAAAATAAATATTGCTCTACGCCGATCAGTGGCATGGGGGTGGGTGGTAGGTGTGAGCCCTTATAGAATACAGCCCCTACTTCAATGTGACTTACAGGTGATGTGTGTGCAGTCTACATCCCAAATATGACACTCTTCCTACCTCCTCTGATAGCAACACCCTCCCCAGGTTTTTGGCACAGAGATCTTTTTGTTACTTGCAGCTCGTACCTTGCAATCTTTCTAATACAGCCTAATGCTTTCCAGTATGGATGATAGGGGACTCTTACACCTTGCAACCCTTTTTTCCATATGCAACTTGATATACATTTGAGTCACATGTGTTTGATTTTTTGTCTCTGTTAATATGTGGGTGTGATGCAAAGCATTCTAACATCCTGCATTAGGAAGAATAGTGGTATTAAAGAATTAAATGCAAATATAATGCTTTGTAAGTGCTTTTTAAATTGTTGGGTAATTAGTCATACAGATCCCCCTCATTTCGTGTATGGAGGTAACTATTCCACTTCTACACATGATGGTACCAAACTTTCTCTTTCAAAAAATATACCTCAAGTGGTTGTTAACAACACAATAGAAACTGTTCTCCATCACTTGATAGTCTTATAATAAATGAACATGCCTGGCTTGATAGCTTACTGTTTGAAGATTTTTCTTGGAAAACGCCCTTAGGAGGCGAAGGAGAATGAACGGCTCTGAATAAGCCTTACATATCCTGCACAACTTTATTACGTTGCAGAAATGCAACTTGATACAGTACTTAGATACTTTGAGGCTCACTGTGTATATTAACTTCAAAAGTTGACAGAGGTAGCACGTTCATTTTATGATACTGATTTGCATTACCTGAGCCTTGGTGCCTAGAGTATAGTAGTAGGCAACAAACAATCAACTTGAAAGCGGCTCAGAGCGAATGCCAGTGTCTGAATTAATTCATGCATTCCATCCATCACATTGTTGTTGGGGAGTTTATTTCTCCTCAATTCTCGCACTTATGGCAAGTCAAGACACTTCAACTACCAGGGTCGGACAGGGACATGAAATTGGCCAGGTCACCAACATAAGAGTGCCCCCATCAGTGAATTAAATAACTAAAAAAGCGACAATGTTTGTAAATTGGGGTCATTTTGAGCTTGTAAACACATGCTGCATAAGTGTTTTTCAAGGTGGAAACGACTCCAAAGATTTAAGCTTGCTACAGGAAATGTTTTTTATTGATATCAGGAAAATGAAAAGTTTTAACTGGCCCAGCAGACAATAAAAGAGGCCCGCAAAAACATCCAAAAACTGACCCATTCACTGGCCTGTCAGACCGGCCCATCATGTAATTCCTGATTGCCCTATAGGCCAGTGTGGCCCGATCAGCTACCAAGGATGCAACTGACAAAAGGCATTTCTATATGACCTCTAAGCATAGTGGTTAGAGAAAAGTAGCTCAAAGTTCCTAAATTATTTCTGCAAAGCCCAAAGACAGAACAAATTGGATTAAGGAGCTGAAATGCAAATAGAATGGGCAATTCAAATATGGTCACCCGGCAAATCCACACTGGTGATAACTTCATTTAGCAATATGGTGAGTGTAGTTGCCCAGTTTAAACTCATGCAGAAAAGCCTAAGTATCCATTGTTTTCCAGGTACACTCCTTGGATTTTTTTCTTAAATCGTAATAATCTTTTTTTCATACATTGTTTACATTATTTTAGTGATTATTGGCTAATATTTGATGAATTTGAATTTTAAACTCTTTTCATGTATTTATGTATTTTAAGCACCATTTGTACTTTAAAGTGTCTTCCCTAGAGGTACGTTTCGCAATAAATAAATAAATATGACAAATGTTGCAGAGCCAAGCCTACCAAGCCAGCACCATGTAGGGACACGGGTGCTGAACAGTCACAGCAGGTACCATGTGACCACTGCAACCCGAAACCTACTCAAACAGAGCAACTGGGGTGGTGGATGGCTATTACTATCAGTTCTCAATGTACTGTATATAAATGAACATCAGTAAATCATTCCCATATATGAACAGGACAAGTCCACTTCTTAACGCGCATACCTTTCAATAATGCAATGTAACACCACTGTTTGTGGTAAAATAGTGAAAGACAGCCAGAAAAAGATAGACCCACACATACTGCATCATCCAGACAGGTAATGTTTATGTTCCATTCATATAAATGTGTGTCTGACACTTTTCACCTGTTACCAAAATGAATAAAGATTTAGCTGTGATACCTAAAAAAAGGACTCTAAAACGTAGTGTAACCATAAATTATATTGGATAGCATAAGGCTAAAAATTACTATTCAAACTCCATAGGGTGCAACAGTAGGGAAAGGGTTAGATAGCAAATAGGTACAAATTACTATTCCCACTCCAATGAGTGCAACATTAGGGAAAGCGTTGGATAGCGTAAGAGTAAAAATTACTATTCCAACTCCAAAGGGTGCAACAGTAGGGAAAGCGTTGGATAGCGGTTGGGTAAAAATTACTATTCGCACTCCAGTGAGTGCAACAGTAGGGAAAGCATTGGATAGCGTACTGGTACAAATTACTATTCCAAATCCAGTGAGTGCAACAGTAGGGAAAGCGTTGGATAGCGTACGGGTAAAAATGACTATTCCCACTCCAGTGGGTGCAACAGTAGGAAAAGTGTTGGATAGTGTAGGGGTTAAAATTACTATTCCAACTCCAAAGGGTGCAACAGTAGGGAAAGCGTTGGATAGCATACGGGTAAAAAGTACTATTCCCACTCCAGTGAGTGCAACAGTAGAGAAAGCATTGGATAGCGTACGGGTAAAAATTACTATTCCCACTCCAGTGGGTGCAACAGTAGGGAAAGCGTTGGATAGAGTAGGGGGTAAAATTACTATTCCCACTCTAGAGAATGCAACAGTAGGGAAAGCTTTGGATAGCGTTGGGGGAAAAATTACTATTCCAACTCCAAAGCGTGCAACAGTAGGGAAAGTGTTTAATAACATAGATTTTTATTGTCACATACTTCTAAATAATGTTTATATTTCAAATAATGTATAATTAATTTTTCAAATACATCAACATCAATAAAAAACAATTAATGTTTAATAAAACCAATTACATTTCAATAATTTATTGACTATAAATTAACAACAAACACCAATAAATAATAATTATTAAATATTAATCACCAAATAATACATATTAAAGAATATTTTATTTATCATAACAATAAAATATTATTAACATTTAAATCAATATTAAAAATTAAAAAACATTATACAAATTAATATTTTTGGAAAACATAATGTGTAACAAATATTTAATTATTTTCTCTATTTATTAACAAATATTTACAAATTACAAATATTGATTGACAATTTACAAAAAAATGATCTATTAAAATAAATAATTACCAAATAATATTTTTATTACATTAATTATCCATAACTAAAAATGTATAAATAATTAAATATTTACAATTAAATTACTTTCCACCCAATACTTCTATAAACCCACAACACGCTCAGGTACTAAAACATAACATTTAATTAAATTTAACATTAATTACCAATTATATAATTATTTATCAATTATAATAATTAATTGCCAATTAATAATTAATTACAAAATAAATTATACATAATTCTTTTTATTATTAATTACAATTAAATTACTTCCCACCCTATTCCCCTATAAACCCACAACCCGCTCCAGTACTAAAACATAACATTTAATTAAAATTAACATTATTTACCAATTATATCATTAATTTATCAATTAAAATAAAAAAATACCAATTAATAATTAAATACAAAATAAATTATACATAAAAAAATATTTTATTAATTACAATTAAATTACTTCCCACCCTATTCCCCTGTAAACCCACTACCCGCTCCGGTACTAAAACATATAATTTACTTATAAAAAAAAATATTAATATATCAAATGAATACACATATAATATTATTTATTTTAAATACTTAACTAAAACATATAACATATACATAATAAAAAACAAAAAATAAATACAAATATCGATATTAGTGTCATCGAAGTTAGTTACATCGATATATATGCTATCGATATTACTAACTTCGATATTACTTACATCAATATGAAAAATTTCGATATTACTTACCTTAGGGTCGATATTCTGTCCAACGATATTTTTGACATCGATATTCTGCACCTTCGATATTTCAAACACGATATTGTGGTAGGTCGAAATTTCAAACTCGATATTTTGACTGTATACCGAAATAAAAAACATGTATAGTTGGGCTAAACTTAGATTTGTTTTAGTCCTCAAAGCATGTGTAGATAACATCCAAATCTTCCAAAAGCATAGAGGCTGAAGCACAATCCAATTTCAATCACTTATGGACATTCAGATTATTCTAAGACTGAGTATTTCATGATTGAATGTTTGTATGTGTTGTTTGTGTAGCACTCCCCTTACAAAAGACAGGAGAGCAGTGTAGAAGGTTAGAAGGATAGAAGGATAGAGCAAACAAGTTGTTTTAGAGGTAGCTGGTTTCTGGGCGGTGAAGAGAACTGCATCATAATTGAGTGTATTTTACAGAGGTACTGTAACATGTTGCATAAAAGCTGTGTTACTTTTTATTATTGAGGTAAAAACGCAACTTTGTACCAAAACGATACATGCACTGCTAAAACATTTTACTAGTTGTGCTGTGTTTTTGTTGCTCGTGTAAACACTATGATAAGAGTTGGAATTTAGTTGCACAAGCTAAATATAATATTTCCATATTTCACCTGTCCTAGTTTGTGCTCCTCTTTTAGGCAAATATGGTCAGTGAAATATTAAATTGCTTGTCATAATGACCTTAATTACGAATTGCACAGTACTGGGGCTATTTTATATGTCGAATCGGTACAGAGCAGGAATATCGTCGTAAAAATATCGACTAACCTAAATATCGCTGCAAAAATATCTACAGGAAGAAATATCGATGACAAAAATATCGTCTGACCAGAATATCGACAGACAGGTAAGTAATATCATTAACATTAATATAGTTGTAATAAATATCGTTTACAAAAACATAGTTTACAATAATATCGTTTTTTAAATAATTATAAGTAATGTAGTGTTTTTAATGAATATTTGTAGTCAAAGTAGTATTTTTAGTAGTATATTATTATTTAATAATGTATTTTCAGTTGAATTTAGTATTAATAGTTCCGTAGCGGGTTGTGGGTTTATAGGGGAGTAGGGTGGGAAGTAATTTAAATATAATGAAATAATACATTAATTAATGTTTTAAATGAATATAAATAGTGTAATAAATAATAGTTAATAAATTTCAATTAGTTAACTGAATAATAAATATGTAATTAATTATGTTAATTTTTTAGTTAATTTTAGGTGTGTGTACAGGATTTTTTTAGTGAAAATGTTTTTGGGTAAAGGGGTATTTTTAGGGTTCAGGGTCAGTTTTCAGTTTTTGGGTAAAGTGGTATTTTTAGGGTTCAGGGTCAGTTTTCAGTTTTTGGGTAAAGGGGTATTTTTAGGGTTCAGGGTCAGTTTTCAGTTCTTGGGTAAAGGGGTATTTTTAGGGTTAAGGGTCAGTTTTCAGTTTTTGGGTAAAGGGTATTTTTAGGGTTCAGGGTCAGTTTTCCGTTTTTGGGTAAAGGGGTATTTTTAGGGTTCAGGGTCAGTTTTCAGTTCTTGGGTAAAGGGGTATTTTTAGGGTTCAGGGTCAGTTTTCAGTTTTTGGGTAAAGGGGTATTTTTAGGGTACAGGGTCAGTTTTGGGTTTTTGGGTAAAGGGGTATTTTAATTATATGTATGTATTATTGTTGTTATATAAAGTAATGTGTAAAATCAATTTATATGTCCACATTTATTAGGTTTATAATTAAAAAGTGTAGTAAATTTTTTTGAAATAGTTAAAAAATAAAAGTAATGTAATGTATTTTGTTAATAGTACTTATATTTATTTATTATTTAATGTAATTTTAATTATTTTAAAAAGTCGATATTTTTTACATCTATAATAATTACAACGATATTTTGGAGTCGATATTTATGTACTTACCTGTTTAAGTATAGGGTGTCGATATTTTTGTAAACGATATTTTTACAACGATATTTATGTCAGCTATATTTTTGAAATCGATATTTTAACACCCTACCGTCGAATCACATGCATTTTTACTGTTTCCATTCAGTAAAATTGGCCCAATATTATACAGTTTTAAATAATGGAAACAGTAAAATAAAATAAAATAAAATATTTTAAAAATGACTGCATGATAGTTGATGAGGACAACTCATGGAAGGCTTCAAAGTAAGGACCTGAGTCCACCAGGGTTTTTTGCTCTTGCCTTTTCTCTTCCAGCTGGCCATAAACTGGATAATGAACACATATACAACAAGAAGAAGAAATGGGATCGAGTGGACACTTTAGATGTAACTTGCTGATCTGGACTTTGCAGAAGAATTAGAATTTTTGAATTTCTAAGCACATAACACCAATAGGCATCAAAGCATTGTCACCGGATAAGACACCAGAGGGAAAATGGATCAGTTCTAGCGAAGGAGCTCCAGAAATAGCCAGGAAGTTATCCAGGGCAGTGTAATTATGTACATAACCAGGTTTGCACCTGCCTGCTAAAAATTGAGTAAGTGTTGAGGCTCCAAACATTTTCTGAGAGAGAGTTCCACAACCTGATGACTGCCAGTGAGAAAGCACATGCCCCCATCTAGCTTTGTGGAACCTGAGCACTATCGCCTTTCTGTGAATCCTGTTGATTCCAGAAGTTTGGTAGGAGCATACCATTTGAGGGTGGCCATAAGATAACATGAACCCTGCTGCTGGAGAGCCTTATATGCCTGGCACAAGGCTTGATGGGTCACCCGCTTCCTCACTGGCAGCCAATGGAGAGTGCTTCAAGCCCTCCCCTACTGAGATGTATTTAGGCAGACCCAGGACTAGCCGGGCAGCCACATTTTAAATGACCTAAAGCTCATGTAATGAATACTGGTTGGCATTTAAATACAGGGTGTTAGAGTAGTCAAGGCGCAATGCAATGAGTGTAATGACCACTGTCGCCCCTAGTTCTCCAGGAAGAAAGGGAAGAATTTTCTTTAAAGTCTTAATGATTCAAAAGCAAGAACTCCGAGTTCTATTAACCTAAGTGTCAAATGTCAATGTATTGTTGCAAGTCACCCCCATATTGTTTGCTGCGGTCACTGGAATGGGTAGCGGACTGCAGGTTTCCGGCCACCAGCAGTCAGTCCAGTTCGAGTTCTCTGGCCTAAAGTACACCACCTGTTTCTTCTCCCCATTCATTTTAAGCCAGTTCTCCCTCATCCAAGTACTGACCGGCCATGCAGGACATAACCTGGCAGATACCCCTTCCCATTCATCAGAAATGATAATGATGATTTTGGTGTCAGTCATCCACGTAGGAAGACATGTAGAAACCGAAAGAGCACACCAGTTTCGACAACTGGGCGACATGCAGGTTAAATAAGTTAAGAGGGAGGAACCCTGCGGAACTCCACTGGGAAGCTGAAAAGATTTAGCCCTAAAATCACCACAGCTGACTGTAAGAGTCCTAGTCACTAAAAAGGACTCCAGCAGATTTAAGGAAACAATCCTCAGCCCTGCTTGTCGCAACCTTTGCACCAAAACAGGTAAAGATATGGTGTCAAAGGTTGCGTACTGATTGAGCATAACCAAAATAGCTGCAACTCCCTGATCAACCTGACAGCTAATAGAATCAGCAGCCAACAGCAGTGCAGATTCAGTGTTGTGGTTCCACCAAAACCAGATTTTGAGAAAGGTCTAGGAGATTATGATCGAAAAACTAAGCTAATTCCTGGTTAATATGCTTCCCCAGCATTTTAGCTGGGTCAGGCAGTAAGGAAATGTTTTAAATCTCCCTAGTCCCCATTAGGCTTTTACTTGAGGGGGATGACAACCACCTCTTTCCAGCACTGAGGATAAACTCATGACTCCAGTACCTGAGAACAGACTTTCTCCAAGGATTTTGCAACAAAGTTCTTGACCTAGCCCTACCCTCCCATACTCATCTTAAGATGCAAGAGCAGATCAACAATGTGGCAGCCACATTAGCACACCTTAGCCTCAACATCCACAACGAAAAAAACAAGATCCTGAAGGCTAACACGGCCAGCACATCAGCAGTCACTTTTGAAGGCGATGCACTGGAAGCAGTTGAAGCCTTCACCTACCGGGCAGTGTCACAGACAAGCAGGGTGGCACAGACAATGATGTCAAGGCAAGAATCGCCAAAGCAAGGGGTGGCTTTATTCAACTAAAGAAGATGCAGAGCTCCTTGTATTTAACGCTGCAAACCTAGATCAGGCTTTTTAACTCCAACATAAAATCGGCCCTTCTGTAGGGAGCAAAAGCTTAGAGGACAACAGTGACCACCACCAACAAAGTCCAGACCTTCATCAACACCTGTCTGAGGAAAATCTTCCAAATCCACTAGCCAAACACCATCAGCAACAACGACCAATGGCAGCAGACTTTCCAACTACCTGCTCGTGAAGAAATCCTGAAAAGACACCGGGGCTGGATAGGTCACACCCTCCACAAGCCTGTATCAAAAACCACCATGCAAGCCCTCACCTAGAACCCCTAAAGGAAAAGAGGAATGTTAAAAAACACCTGGAGCTGAGACTGCAAAGCTGACTGCAGGAGATGGGTTACACCTGGAGTTAGATTGATAGAAAAACCCAGGACAGAGATGCCTGGAGAGTCGTGGTTGATTGCTTATATCCCAGGATGGGTAGAAGGCATATATACGCAAGTAGCATAGCATTCAAAAAAGAAAACATGCAGTGAGGAGTTATCGTCTGGGGTTGATATTTCCTGCTGTAAAACTACACAAAATATCCTATTACATGCTTCACCCCTGCTCTAACCAGATGGAAAGTGTATGCAGAGACCAGCGCATGATGTAGAGGGGGAGATGATAGGTGGGAGAGTTTTGGGTGGAGAAGTTAAGTTTATTTTAGCGGGGGAAGCATACATGTACAAAGGGACCAGAAAGTGGGATGAGTGAGTGGGAGAGGGATGGGGAGAGCAAGGTAAGATCTTTTTTAGTGGGGGAAGCATTGAATGCTTTCACCTGTTAGAAAAAAATAACAGTGCGAGACTTGAGAGCTCAAAAGTTTATTGCGGTTATTCCATCTATGTCTCCAGCCAGAAAAATCATGTCTGCTTCTCCCACACCCAGTAAACCCAAGCTACAAAAACCTAACCACTTATCAGACTGAGCAAAATAAATTCATGCAAGCAAGCAATAATTTCTGTCTGCCTGATTTGTAATAAGACCCCATGTAGTATTGTACAGGGTTAGAATACAATTTGTCTTCTTGACTCACATGAAGGCACCGCGGTCCCAGCAGCCTCTGAGGAGATTTGAACATGCTAATAGTTTATTCTGAAGATGTTTTCCCTGTTTCCCAATTTTACCAATTCAATGTAGGGTTGTATGTAATAGTAGTGAGAGCCATTGCTTCCCACTTCCACAATTATTGTGCTTATCTGCAATTTCATGACAATTACAAAATTATCTAATGAAATTAAGGAGAAAAAATAAAAATAAAAATAGGTAAATTATTGTAGTAAAATATATCAAATGGTGATTGTGAACTTTGCTACAATTTTCTTGAAGCTGCAAATTAGATAACTTCTCATGTACTTTGAAAAGTGCTGGCATTTTCCTATTACAAGAGGATTTGAAAGGTCATTAGAAGAAAGTTATGCTTAAAGTCAATTAGTTAACTTGACATGCTGTGTTATGCTCTCATTCCTCCATATTTTGCAGAATTAAATCTAGGACAAGTAAAATATGTCACTGGTACTCATAATGGCCTCCTCAAAGAGCACCAATGAGGAGCATGTAATGTTGGCGTTATTTCATTTAAGACTTGCACTCTCAAATGTTCAAATCACTGTCACTCAGTGATACTACAGTAGCATCTCCACTATACGAGAATTCTACTTTGGACCCAGGTCATCGCGATTCAAAGTGACCCTTCCCTTTTTACATAGAAAGCTCCTGCCTCTTTTGTAGGTCGTATGCTATGGTGAATGAAGTGGAAATATGCTTCATTTTCTCCTCGTTCAATAAAAGAACAAAAAGATAATTTCACCTCTTCATCTCCACCTTGTCATCTTGCAAAAAGGGGTCAAATAATGAAGGGATGGAGAAGCACGCATCAGCACATTCCTCTCAGACTTTAAGGGGCCACAAGAAAGAAACAGGAGAATGCTGGAGACATGGCAAAGAAGAGCAAGCAGACATTTTGTCACAAATGCAGAAGATTGTAAACCTGCACCTTTCTACTGGATGCACGCAGAGACGTACTACGGAACAACCAAATATCTACACCAAGGGTGGCTGTGTACAAAAGCTTGCGGGTGTCCAGCACACTTGAAGCCACACTTTAGAAGCTTGTCGGCGTTGGGCCACACATGTGAGGGCAAATTTACTAAACTTTGACACAAAGCAGCAAGGGAAGTTGCTGCAATATGTTGCATCAAAGAGGGAGAACACAAACATTCTATATCTACCAAGATATGGTGCACTTCTGCTCTCTTGTAGCTCTGGTGCACTTCTGACGGCCTAGCTCCAATGCAAGCACCCTAGTGCCACCATGCAAGGGCGCCTCAATCTTGATCAGAACAGCCTTTGTACAGGAAGGGATACCTTCCTGCACAAAAACTATTCTGAGAGGCTTATTACTCTTCGTATACATGTTGCAGAATGCAGCATAAATACAAAGAAAAAGTAAGGAGACGGGTGGGTAGAACTCACAGAGTATCACTCCGCGGAATTCTGTGGAGCTACAGAAAAACAAAGCTTGAAGTGCTTGCACTACAATTTAGCACCTGTAGAGCGAACAGCACCATGCAATGCACAAGAGGGCATGGCCATTCAAGTTGATGTTGCTGCCGCTGGAGTAGAACATCTACTTGAGTCACAGCAAATCTACTCGAACAGCAGCCCTCTGACTGCGCCAGCTCTTGAATGCTTGTGACCACCGAGGTTAGAAAATCACACTGCAGGACGCCAAATCTTGCTCGCACTCACCATCTCACAAATTCTGTTGCCGTGCGGTAGACAAATTCCACTACTCATTGATTGGTGGAAGTTGGCCAGAGTTCCTCGTTAAAGAGTAATGGGGAGTGGCTAAAATTCTGCCAATTTTGCGGCACAACAGAACATTCCACAGACTTCTAGTAATGAGGAGAAATAAAGGTATTTGTCCTCATTACACAAGCCCTGGATAGGTGCACCATTTTGGCGCAAACTCATGCTTACTGACGTTGCCTTCTGTTACATTTTTTACTAAGCGATGCAAATTAGGTTTTGCATGGCTTTGTAAATTCCACAATAGATTTTGCATCTGGGCTGCACCAAAAAAGGCACCTAACCCTTATGCAAAATCTTTCTTAAATCTGGGCCATGGTCTTTATCGAGATATTTTTGTTATATTATTTATGCAATCATTATTTCAAAATCAGAGTTAGGTTGCAAAATACATTCATTATAAACTGTATATATTTAAATTTTAGGGTTATGTAATAAGTAAATAGATTCCAAATTAATTAAAAACATTTAAAGGTCAAACAGTGAGAATATTGTTTCATTAGATATAATTTAATGTATGTCAAATAGTGAAAAATAATACATTTACAATTTCAATGAAAATAAAAACACTTTTAAAACTTTGAATTTAAAAAGCTGATGTAGCACAAGGATAAGGGTAATAATTTAATATTCATGATAGAAGTAAGTGTCATGATTGCTGCTGCAAACTTAGAACATCACACACGACGTACATGTACTGGAAGCGGAACATGCGCATTGCATATAACAAAAAAACAGAGGCCCGGATTTACTAACCATTCATGCAATGCAGCAAGGCAACCTGCTGGATTGCTTTGCTTTAAAGGGAGAGAGCAGAAATGTGCCTCATCTACAGTTCAGAAAGTCTAGCGCCAACTTCAGGCACCATTGCTTTCCTGCACAGAAACCGTCCTCTGACATACATTCCTCTGCCTCTATGCGCTGCAGAAGATGAACTAAAAAGAAAAAAGAAAGATATATCTCCTTGTTATCCCTCTCTCGGGTAGACACAATCTCAGGGCAACCCACATTACTGCCTTTAGTAAATCTTGATTTGCATCAAAATATAACGGGGAATGCAAGGGATCGCCCATGCTCCACACATGTAACGACTACCCAATGAAGTATAAAGCAATACAGCGCAAGACGGAGAAAAGTGAAAATCAAAATGTAATAATAGCATCAGTTAAATGTACATACATTCAATATATGTTTTACTTTATCATTCTGCCATATTTTCTTTTAAATTCCAATTGCGAAAATGAAATCTCATCCTTTGGCATGGGAGTACAAAGCGCTATAACACACTAATCATCTATCCTCTTGTCACAAAGCATGGCAAATTATCAATCAAAGGCAGAAATAGAGGCTAGTGTTGCTGAAGTTTTAGAGTGTGAGAACCACTGGCCAGAAATAGCCACTGTAATGAATGTAGTGGGTTTATTTACCACCCAATTTAGCACCCAGAGATGCTCAAATGCCCAATATAGATAAGGGCCTTAGAGGCAATGGCTCTTTGGGTTTAGTAAATAAATATATAAATAAAACGTAAATCATACGTTCTTATATAGCGACCTTCACCGTAAGGTCTCAAGGTGCTTGCTTTGGGAACCCATCCTGGCTTTTCCCTGCGAGATAACCCCTACTGGGCATCCCCAAGGTGAAAGCCAGGCATCCCATCGCGGTGGGGCCATAGTGGAGATTAAGCAAGCTGAGTTGCAGAGTGTGAACCCATGATTCGAGTAGGCACAGAGGCGAGAATTATCGAGTCTGGGGACATTTTGAGCTCAAGACCCTACCGCGTCGGGAATTGAACCCTGGTCCCGCGTCTGACCTCTGCGTCCGGGTCTGCCTCCTCTAACAGGTGAGCCACACTTCTCCACGGAACCTAAACATGGACGGATCTTTTTTGTGTTTTTCATCAGCCATATTCCCAACAGTGGCGGCTCCTGGAGGGAGTGCTGCGGGCGGTGCTGGCGGACAGGGGAGGGTCAGGGTGGGGGCTAGTAAACTCCAGCATACGGCCGAACCGAGTTTAGTTTACAAATATATCAATAAAACGAATTACATTGCGCGCACTGCATTGCCGATTGGGTTGCAGCGTGTGCAATGTAATTCGTTTTCTATATTTATTTATATACTTACCTCGGTTTGGCCGTATGCCGGAGTTTACTACCCCACCCTGCCCCTCCCCGCCTTGCCGCACCGCCCCGCCCCGCAGCACTCACTGGAAGAACCTCCACTGCTTCCCAATCATGGCTAGATGGGGTATAAAGGTTTAAGGGTGAACTTACATGAAGAAATTAGCAACTGATTGGTGTCTGAAGGCCCTCATTGCCCTGTAGAGATCATATATTGCTGCAGACATCTAATAACCTACAAGGACTGAGGTGAATCAAGTGGATCGCTGATCAGAGTGTAAAAGATATTCATTCTCCTGGTTACCAAAATCCTCACCCTATTCAGAGTGAAACAGAGTGTAGATAAAATAATCACACCTACGGTCTTTGAAAAGAAATAAGACTTAAAAGGGTTAAGCACTTCTGAGAGAGTGTTCTCAGAGAGACATGGGAATTCTGTGGCTAAAATGAGAAAAATGAATGACTAGCCTGTTCACATTAGCTCACGTATCCATATTGGGGTGCTCTACAAAAGGAAAAGGTTATTTAGGATAGCTATCAAAATAAATGTTTTTAGGAGCCAACCTAATTAGAGTATCATTGCCAACCAAAATAGGATGCAAATTCATGTCTGCATCAGAGATAGATTAATAATATTAGTTAAGTCTTTGGTAACAAATCAACAGTGGAACTCAGTCAGAAAGTTATTTACCTCTGGCACAGTAAGTGCCAATGAATTCAAATTTCACACGATTCAGACAATATTCCCGATTATCAGGGCCTGTGCTATTTACATGGAAACGGGGGCACAAAAGATTTAAAGAACACTGCAGCCTCAGTCAAAAGGCTGCATCCCTTGGTGAGACACCGGAAAACCTAGAGGTAAAAAAAGTCTACAGCACAGTGTAGGACTTGCAGATTAAGGTAAACTTCTATATCTAACAGATAGACGTAAGCAAGCTGGCAAATAAATAGGGAGAGCTGAGCCAAGAGTCAGGCTTGGCTTTAAGAGCCAGAGCACAAGCCGACCAACCAAAATATTTGGCACGAAGATCGTGCAACAAATTGCCCAGTAAGAATGTGATGAAAATGTATTCCTTAACATGTAGATATATTTCAATTTAGTATAGTAGAATATATAATTGCTTTGAGTGCCATTTATTGGCAATTATAGTTTATAAACATGGGCCCTGACCAAGAAGCTGTGAATGAACCACGATATGTAAATGTAAATGTATAGGCATTTATATAGCGCACTACGTACCCGGAGGGTCCCAAGGCGCTTCGACCGCTGCAAAACTCTTCCTGGCTTCCCTGAGAGATGGTCCCTTAATGGGTATCTCCAGGGTGAGACCAGGCATCCCCCACGGTCTGGTGGGCCCGTTAGTGAAGATGAGGCAAGCTAATGCCCCGAGTTGCCTAGTGTGATCGCTGATCAGAGTGGCCACCGAGGCAAGAGAATTATCGAGTCCGCTGACCCTGGTCCAGAAACCTGCCGCGCCGGGAATCGAACCCTGGTCCCGGACCATCCTCTGCTCTCGGGTCTGCCACCTCTAACCAGTGAGCCACACTACTTCACGATACAAACCATTGTTCCGTTTTCATGTGCCTTCTATATATGGCCAGATGGAGCAACAGATTATTGTATTACAATATAGGCTAGAGAGATTTCGAGCATCACCCATCCTGAACGGATTTATTTGAAGGTGCTCTCAAATGTGCTCAAAAGGAAGAAGGCAGCAGTGAAGTATATTAATTGTCTAGGATCACACAATTTGGTCAAGCAGAAAGCCAGGATTTTACTGAGCTTTCCCGATGGTACAGTGTGCAACGGAATTCAGATTCAAAATGTTTGTTTATTTAGACCTTGTTCTATAAACAATCAATAAGCTTACACACATAACTACTTCCTAAAACATTCACCTGTTAGAAGAGTTAAAAACACTACATCAATGTACATTCAATTTAACAACAGATCAACTGATAAAAAGCCTCATGTCACCCCCAGTCCCTTGCATTTTATTTGAGAGCCCTTTTACAGACTCCATTATTGCAATTTAAAAAAACTCTCTATTGCACAGACTACATTTAAGCAACTCATGTGTATCAGTAGACTGATGGCTTGATCCCGATTAATAATTCTATTGATGCTACAAACTGGCGTTAAAAACTCCTTCCATTCATCTAAAAACCATAAACAGTCCATTAAAATATGTAGCCCTTTACATTTTACTTTCAGTTCTCATGTGCACAAGCCCTGCTCATCTCTCATTATTCCTTTTGTCTTTGTATCTACATAACACGAATGTAGCCCAACTCTAAACTTAAAACGGCATTCCTTAGCTTGGGGCTTGGCAGGGCCTCGATATAAGGGAACACATCATTACTCCAGCCTTTAACCAAACTGGGTACATGATTTCCCCCAAAATAACGCTGGTCCTCCTCTCTCGTGCTATTCCTTGTATTGGTGCTTAATTCCTGCTTGGGGATCGATTGACCTTCCTTCCACCAATCTGGCGCTAGTGATAATTTAGCTCAGAGCTTTACTAGTATACATTTAACTTGAAGAGCCCAGTTCAGTTCACTTTTCTCTATCTCTTTTTAACAAAGTTATGATATTTTGAGATTACCTTCCCAATTCAATCTCTGCCAAAAGTTAGGCCTCACGTGCAGCCCCTTGAAGCTCCAGGCTGTAAGTTAGCATTCTACCCTAGTGGCCTGTATCATGGTTGACGTTGGGAGAGCAAGGAGTCATTTCATACATTTTCCCTCCACAGAATGCCAATCCAGTTTACTACCTAGGGGTAGCACTTACTGAAATTGTGGGTGAACCATTGCATTAAAAGTTGAAAGAATGGGGCGTAGGGATGGCCCTCCATATCTCAGACTAATTTGATTTAGGCCATAGAACGAGGATAATGCAGTTGATTTTAATGCTGCTATGTGTCTTTCCGGTTGAACTTAGTATCAAACCACATAACCAGATATTTTTATTTATCATCCACATCAACTTTGTCGCCGCCCAGGCACCAATTAAGGACCCCTTTTTCTTTCCCCAGCACCATTATTTTGGTTTTCGCCAAGTTGACCGGAAGCCTTTTCTTTAAGCAATAATTATGAAAAACGTCCAGTTTCCTTTGAAGCCTCTACACTGTCATATCCACTATCACCAGATCCTCTGCATATATTAGGCAATAGATATGGGTGCTGCCCATCTCTGTTTTGCGTAATGTGTTTGGTAGGGATGTATAACGTTACAACGCATACTTTTACCACGCATACCTTTACAACGCGGTTTTTACAACGCATAACATTACAACGCATACCGCTTTGGGATGCTGGATAGTGAATAGTTTAATTTACTAATCCAACTCCAGTCCCCGTGGACACTAGGGAAGGTGTTGGATAGTAAATTAAACTTATTCCCTATCCTAGAGCGCCCCCCAGCGCAATGCGTTGTAATGGTAGTGCGTGGTAAAAGATTTGTTGTAAAGGTTGTATACCGTTTGGTAGGTCAAACAAGAAAAGGGAGAACAATAGAGGGCCCAGGGCACAGCCCTGCCATAGCCCATTCCTTATCTGCATTCCCTTTGATAAGGTCCTACAGATATCTAAGATCACTCGGGCCAATTCTGGCTGTGCAGTTCTTGGATAAGCAAAAGCAACACCTGGTTAATACCGAGCCAGCCTAGCATTTCCCATAGTAGTTTACAATCCACTTGATCAAAGGCGCCCCTGAAATCAACAAAGCAACAAAATAATCTGCCTTGTAATTCAATTGCCTTCTTTGCCATCGCCCATAAACTAAGGGGGTGATCTATTGTTGAGTGGCCTTCCTTTAAGCCTCTTTGCTCCATCGGAATTAAAAAAACTTTGCTCTACCTAAGACTTCATTAAGTCTAATACTACTTTAGAAACAACTTTCTTGCCCACATTCAGCAGCTAATTAGCAACAATTCTTTGGTTGTGTGGCATCATCCTTCTTATGTATTGACCTAACTATTGCCCATTTCCAAATATCAGGATAGCTCCCAGAGTCTAAAATGTTTGAAAAGTGACATAAAAGAATCTGTCCACCAATTTACATTATTGTTTATTATAACTGCTGGTAGGTTATCGAGTTTCGCGGCTTGGGTTAATTTGAGGGACTGTATGGTTTTTTTTATCTTTTGGAAGGAGAAGTGTGACTTAATATCTGCATCAACTTTAAAAATACTCTTCAGATTCTCATCTGCATTATTGCTGTCATATAGGGTACTTAGGTGGTTAATCCAATCGTCTTCCCCTACTAAACACCTAATTTCCCCTTGCGCATTCCCCTCACACACCAGCTGCCAAAATGTCTTAATATTATTTGTGCCTATCACTTCAAACATAGTATGCCAGTTTTTGCATGCAAACTCCAATCTTCTTTCCCTCATCTTATTTTTGTACACGGATTTTGCCTAGTGGAGACTCTCACTTGCTAGCTCTTTATGCCTTTTCCTCAATAATCTTTGCCCTTTTTGAACCCTTAGTTTTAGGCTCCTATACTCTTTGTTGAACCAACCATTTCTCTTGCCCACCTTATAATATTCACGGTCCGAAGTCGTAGGCCCTTCTTTGAGTTTCCCCCTTAAACAGTTCACCACCTGCTCCACCATCTGAACATACCCTTTTAAAACGTTATTCGGATCCGCTGTCATGCTGATGAGTATATAGTCTACCATCAGGTCATGAAGCAGTTTCAAAATGGCCTCAGTTATACGGGTGATGATACGTCAAGGGTACTCTACCTGCAGCGAAGCAACTCTATCTCTTTGACCCCTTTGTACTACTCAAAGTGTTACTTGTTGGGGCAAATGATCACTACCCTCCATTTGCAGCACTTCAAATCCTTCAACCTCGATAAAATGCCAGGCATTTATAAAAGCATAATCAATTGGGGACCCCCGAATGCCTACTCAGAAGGTCTGGTTTGCAGGATGGTCAGTTTCTACCCGTCCATTGACACAAAAAAGTCCTATGGACACCAGGAATTTTACGATGGATTCATCTTACACTGTACCACTTCATCTAGGGAAGAGTGTCAGAAGTACACGTGCGATGGTTAGCAAATCCTTGTATGTCTTATCACTGGAAGCTGGGTCTAATTAATGATTAAATTCCCATAGTACCATTTCCAACTGATTAGCCTTTGACATGCTGATTGACTCCAGATCTTGTTCCAGCAATTCCAGCTGGTTTTCATATTCACATATATTCCCTGGTTGGCTATGTATATTGGTAGCACAAAGAGGGTACAAAGTTCCCCGGGTAGAGTGACGGAAGAGAGGTGTGTGTGTGTGCTGGTAAGAGGGCGGAATCCCCTTGTTGGAACTAAAACCCTCACACACCCAGAAAGCTAGGTGTCATGCTTCATCATATGGGTTCTGCTCCTCGTCAGACTGGTGCTGCAATGTCTGTTTCGCTCTGACACTGACGATTGTATGCGGAGGCTACGCCGGCATTTCACTTCTTTGAACTATTGAATCCTGAGACTAAGTACAGGAACATCACCTGTTTGAATTAAACTACAGGCGAGATTTGGCGTTCGCCTAAGGCTATGACCCTCTGAAATTGAATACTTTTCATCAGGCTGAGTTGCAACCATCATCATTCATAGGTTTTTCGTATGTTCACTATAAGGGACATCCATATTGCATTAAACTTTTTGTCCTGATGATGGTCTTTGGATACTACCAGTGAGACCGAAACGTCGACACACCAATCCAAGTCTTCATTCTACTTCTTGACTTTCTATTTTATTTTAAAAGAAGTCAATTTTATATATATTTGTTCAAAGACTGGATTGTTTCTTATGTACTAATGGATTGTTTTGTTGTTTCCACGTACCTAAGATTTATATGCAATTATGTTTGATTTTTGATTATGCACCCTTACATTTGAACACAAAATATAAATAATAATTTTTCCATGAAAAATATATCTGTTCGTGTTGCTTTTCATTGTTTTCCCTGATTCATTTGGTGAACAATACTATATTAATCAACTTAACTGCTAAATCTCTATGTGGCTAGTGTGGTAGCTTTCATGGAGTTTTGATACAGTGAATAATTCAAGAAGAGCAGTATCTGATTCATTCGACCCTCAAGTCTCAATAGTAAAGGCTGTGTCTCACTGCAGTAAATCTGTATTTCTAAACAAATCCCTTGTAGGCATTTTCCCTGTAACAGTACGACTGCCCAAGCCCACAAGGGTTTATTGGGTTACCCACCCCTTATACGCAATGTCTGACGAGCTCCCAAAACCGGGGCTCTTTATCGGAGATCTTTTGTTCCGGCCATATGGTGCATGCGTGTGAGAGGGCGGGGACGTGAAAGTGAAGTTAAAAAAGGTGGGTCAGTCCACAACCTAATTTATTCTCGTGGTAGACTCCCTTGGTTAAAAAGGGGTGAGAGGGGAGGTAAATGCCCTGGAACTATCCAAGCAAATTAGCTACTACCCTCAAGTTTGGTCGACATGTTTCTTGCCTGATGGCAATTCATCAGGACCTTAGTAGATAGTACCACACAGTGAAAGAATAAAAATAGTGATAAATAAAGCTTGCAATGAGGTATACAACCTTCTATGGTTGGTAATACCGGAGTGCAGGCCGATTGTTCCTGCTGCAGTATTGTGACCCCAGAAGATTCCCTGAGGTACCTTGCAGTCTGCTCCCATGGGACCGGCTGATAAGGTATGGTACCTTCGGTGGCGTCCGGTCCTAACCGAAACACCTACCCCACGAACAGCGTCTGATCGAGACGCAGAGCACCCTCTTACCAGCACACACACACCTCTCTTCCGTCACTCTTCCCGGGGAGCTTTGTACCCTCTTTGTGCTACTAGTTTATGGACCAGTACACTGGACCCCGTAAAATATTGTCCTACTCCAGTCCCTCTTTTGTTCAAATGGCTATGTATATTGACCACAATTATTTGTCTTTTCCTTCAGGGACTTCTATAGAGCTCTATCTGACTAGCCAGTAGCCACCGGCTTTTAACTTTCAACCTGGTTATTTATTAGCTATTTTTGTGGAAACCAAAGTAATCAATCTGCCCGATTGCCAACCTGGCATGCTTTTACAACGCAGTTTTTACATCGCAACATCCTTTGCAACGCATTATTTTACATAGCATGCCATTACATCGCATTGTCAGAAACTATCTTTATAACGCATTCCATTACATCGCATTATACCTTTACAACGCATACTATTACAATACATACTATTACATTGCATTTAAGGTAAGTGTTGGATAGTATAGGGGTAATGATTACTATTCTAACTCCAGTGAGTGCAATAGTAGGGTAAGTGTTGGATAGTGTATGGGTAAAAGTTACTGTTCTAACTCCAGTGAGCACAACAGTAGGGTAAGTGTTGGATAATGGGGGTAAAAATTGCTATTCTAACTCCAGTGAGTGCAACAGTAGGGAAAGTGTCGGATGGTGTAAGGGTACTATGCGTTGTAATGGTATGCGTTGTAAAGACTTACGATGTAATGCCTGCATTGTAGTGACATGCATTGTAATAACATGCCTTGTAGTGATATGCAATGTAATAGCTGCGTTGTAATGATATGCGCTGTAAAAGATGTTGCGATGTAATGACTGCTATGTAAAGGTAGTGCGATGTAATGACAGCGTTGTAAATCTTGTTTCCCCTCAAAACCCCTTAGAAGCTATCTTGGACTTGGAATTTCTAAAAAGCCCCTATATTCCAACTTAAAACCAACAGGCTGTGTGAAGCCTCCAATCACTAATTCAAATCACTCATCTCCTCCCAGCTATTATCCTCACAACATGAACCGAGTAGGGGCTCAAAACAGTTCTGCAGCATCAGTCCTTTGGTGGCACTTACTATGGTTACATGTAGAATGCCCTTGCTTCTATCAATAAATGTTCTTCTGTGCTGGGCCCCTGCAGGGCTATACTGTACTTATTGCAGCCATACTCCTGCATGGATGGTCAGGGCTTTATAGTTCCTAGGGTACCTCCCCTCTGTTCCTAACTCACCCATCTATACTGGCCTTAAACCCTCCTTATCAAATTATTCCTCTGCCATCACCATTTGTTTTTACAAATTCTGAGTACAAAAGGCTCTTTGTCATCTTTTTCCCTTTCAAGTTTGTTATAAACCCCATTTGCCTTATATCCCCAGATGTAATCTCACATAGGGTGGGACATTTGGTCAATAATTGTAACAGGTTTGAGCGGTTCTGAGGCTTTAAATTCCTCTGACGCTTTCTACGTGTTACACAGAGTTTCAAATATACCCAAAGGCTATCCCTTCCATATGATCCTTCTCCACACATCTTTCTTCTTGGCGCTGTTACTGACATTAAGCATTTACTCCTCCCAAGCTGTTCTAGAGTGGCCTCATACCTATTGCTTACGCCAGCCGTAGAACCCTTCACAGTTCCTTTCTCTCTTTCGGAGTCAGCTTTTTCCTAATTGGTCTGTCCCACAAGCCTTCGGGGTTGCATGAATCCAGACAACGACTGAGGGACCCTCTGCTTGGCATTCTAAATCCTCTCTGGCCCTACATTCCCTCATTCTATTTCCCATTTCTTCCTTTGGCCTGGTCTTTATACCTGGAGACTTGCGCTGCCCTTTCTCACCACCTCTTTTTCTGGCTCCCTTCTTTGTAAGCTTTTTCTGTTGCTTCCATAATTTCCTGGGCCAAGGTATATAGTCCTTTTTCCCCTGGTACGGCCCCCTCCTTATTGCCAACATCGGACATTTTGAGATATATACCATTGGGAGGCATGGCTTTAGTGGGTGTTCTAACTCACTGATTACGGCCGTGTCAATACCTCCTAGTCACTTTTCTCTGGTACTGGCCACACTAAGGTGTGCATTGGATTATTTGTTTGTTTTTAATTCCTCTGCAATCCCAAGCGGTTACATTTTATGGGACTTCTTCAGCATAACATTCTCAGTCCCAGCTTCCAAAATTGCCTGGAGGGTTTTTACATTAAGAATAGCAACTCTAATAGTGATGAGGCCAGAGTTGCCATTACATCTATGCCAAGGGAAGACTGTGAACCAACAGGGTGGCAGTAGACTGCAAACCGGGGGTATCCCTTCCTCCTCTTCTAATAGGATGTTCTCCCCACATCCCGCTACCTCCTCCCCTGACCCATCCACCACTTGATGTGCAGCCACCCTGTCTTCTGTGGAGCTGTTTACTACAAAAGGGGAGAGGCAATGGGACGAGGATAGCCTGTGTTCAAATGAAAATATCCTTCCTACATTTTCACCCATTTCATACCCCAGAGCATAGACGTGGTGGAGGTTTGCAGCCTGGGTTCTTAGCCTAAGGCCAGGCAGATTCCTGAGGCACAACTCGAAAGGCAATGTGTTACGGCGGCAAGCATTTGCTTTTGTTTCAGCGCTGCTGTTGTGGCTGGGAGCACGCGGAGGCAGGCACGCGCACGGCACGACAGAGGTAATGTCTATCCAGAGGAAATGTCTACCCAATGCATTATAAAGCAACACAGGCAAGACAGAATAAAGTGAAAATCCTAATTTAATAATAGCACTAGTAAAATGTATTTATATTCAATATATATTTTACATTAACATTCTGACCATTTTTTCTTTTAAATTCCAAATCCCAAAATGAAATCGCATTGTTTGGGATGGGAGTGCAATGCACAATATCACACTAACCATCTATCTTCTTGTCACAAAGCATGGCAGATTATCATCTTGTAGCAGAGATTGAAGCTAGCGTAGATGCAGTGGGTTCATTTACCACCCAATTTACCATCCAGAGTTCCTCAAGTGCCCATTACAGACCAGGGTTTTGGAGACAATGACTTTGGGTTCAGTGGACCCTAAACATGTGTGGATTGATTGTTCATAAACCATATTCTCAATCAAGGCTAGATGAGTTATAAAAGTTTAAAGGTTTATTTACATGAAGAAATGATCAATTGATTGGTGTCTGATGGCCCGCAGTGCCCTCTAGAGATCATATATTGTTGCAGACATCTAATAACCAACAAGGACTGAGGTGAATCAGAAACTGGATAGCTGATCAGAGTGTAAAAGTTAATAATTCTCCTGGTTACCAAAATTCTCACCCTACTCACAGTGAAAAAGGGTGTAGATCAAGGAAAAACACCTAAGGTCTTTGAAAAAAAGATACTTAAAAGGGAAAAACATTTCAGAGAGAGTGATCTCAGAGAGACAAGCGAATTTTGTGGCCAAAATGAATGACTAGCCTGTTCACATTAGCTCATGTATCTATATTAGGGTGCTCTACAAAAGGGAAAGGGTATTTAGGATAGCTATCAAAATAAATGTTTTTAAGAGCCAACCTCATTAGACTATCATTGCCAACCAAAATAGGATGCAAATTCATGTCTGCATCAGCAATAGATGAATAATATTAGTTAAGTCTTTGGTAACAAATCAACAGTGGAACTCAGTCAGAAAGTTATTTACCTCTGGCACAGTAAGTGCCAATGAAATTTAAATTTCACGCTATTACAGAATATATTCTTGATTATGAGGGCCTGTACGATTTACATTGAAACAGGGGTACAAAAGATTTAAAGAACACTGCAGCCTCAGTCAAAAGGCTGCAACCCTTGATGGGACACCGGAAAACCTAGAGGTAAAAAAAAGTCTACAGCACAGTGTAGGACTTGCAGATTAAGGTAAACTTCTATATCTAACAAATAGACATGAGCAAGCTGGCAAATAAATAAGGAGAGCTGAGCCAAGAGTCAGACTTGGTTTTAAGAGACAGAGCACAAGCCGGCCTATCAAAATTGTTTGCATAAAGATTGTGCACAAATGCCCTGTAAGAATGTGATGAACATGTATTCCTTAACATGTGGAAGTATTTAACTTTAGTATAGTAGAATATATAATTGCATTGAGTGCCATTTATTAGCAATTATAGTTTATAAACATGGGCCCTGACCAAGAAGCTGTGAATGAGCCACAATACAAACCATTGTTCAGTTTTCATGTGCCCTCAATATTTAGCCAGATGGAGCAACAGTTTATTGTATTACAACATAGACAAGAGAGATTTTGAACAGCACCCATCCTGAACTGATTTATTTGAAAGTGCTCTCAAATGTGTTTATAAGGAAGAAGGAGACACTGCAAAGTCAATTTATTGTCTAGGATCACACAATTTAGTCAGGCGGGAATCCAGGATTGCACTGAGATTTCCTGATGGTACAGTGGGCAACTCAAAAGCATGGATGTCTCCTCCTTCCCACTTTTTTAATGCTAAAAGACAGTGCATTGTATTTAATTTTTAAAGAGCTAATTTAGTAGACTGTCTTAAACAAATACACTTATCACACCTTAAGCCAGATGAAGGCAGCTGAAGCCAGGCCGTCTTTTCGCATCAGTTGCTGGACGATGGCGCTGTGTGAGTTTCAAGCAGCACGGTGAGCGGAGCCGAGGGAAGATACACAGGGGTGAGCTCTGCCCCATCCCCAGCAACAGACGAAAAATAGGCGCACAATTAGCTACTTTTCCCTTAATCTCTGGCGCCGGAGCAGTCAGGCCCGATCCCCGAGGTGAGGGACCGAACACCTGCGGTGGTGCCCATCATGCTTCCCCAGCTTTGCCTGCTTTCGGCGAGTGTGGCCACCATCAGTTGGTGGTCACTGAGAGTGTACCACAGGTGGTCAGAGGAGGCAGCCTGGGCTAGTTCTGGGTGTGTTCTGCAGCCTCCTAGTAGAACCCACTTGCCCTTGAGGCAAAACCATCGGCCCCTCGCACTCAGGCAACCAGGCTGCCCCCATCATCATCAGCACATCCACTTGGGAGGGAGGGGTGGGGGGTGAAGCAGACCACAGACAAGAAATATGTGGAAAAGGCCGCTTTTATTATAACAGGTGAACATCACAAATTAAATAAGCCTCTGCAAAAAGCCTTCCAAAACTAAGCCTCACTATATAAATCACATACCTAACACCGCTCCCTGCCCCCTAGCCTAAAATTTCATGACCCCACCCCATCCATACAATACATTTCAAACATTACAAAACATTACATCACCATATCAACCAGTATAAACCTATAACTACAAGCCCTCTATTAACCAACTCCCATGCCTGCCCCTTCACAGCTGTCAATCCCCCAAAATGTGTAACTGAACTAAAAACACCCAACCTATCCTTTCTCTGTTGATAACACAACTTAACGATTAATAGACAAACCTCTGCCAAACCTGCCCAAAAACAAATAGTCCCCGCACAGCACCTGCTCCAAGCGACAGAATACAGCAAAAAAAATCTGCTCACTTGTTCCAAAAAGGCCAACTAAACTAGAAAAGAAAAAGAAAAGGCCCTAACATAAGCAAAAGAGAAAAAAGAAACACTAAAACTACAAAATAGGAAGAGAGGGAAAAAAACTCTGCCTAAGCTCCCAGCCACCAGGTCACCAAACCTAAAATGGTGGCTGGGAGCAGGAGCCCAAAGCATTGATGCTTGGGTTCCTATTGGGCTACAAACTAAAACAAGCCCAACGCTAAAATGGCAGAAGCTCTAAGCTTTCCACTCACCCCATAGCCCCTCCCAAATCACAAGGGAGGGAACCTCCCTGCAATCGGCTGCCCCCCCAAGCCCCCCTTGGGAGGGAGGGGTGGGGGGTGGGGTGAAGCAGACCACGGACAAAGAAATACGTGGAAAAGCCTGGTTTTATTGGAACAGGTGCACATCACAAATTAAATAAACCTCGGCAAAAAGCCTTCCAAAACTAAGCCTTACTAAATAAATCAGATACCTAACACCGCCACCCGCCCCTCCCCTCCCCTAAAATTTCATGACCCCACCCCACCCATATAATGCAACATTTCAAACATTTCAAAACATTACATCACCATATCAACCAGTATAAACCTATAAATACAAGCCCTCTGTTAACCAAATCCCATGCCTGCCCCTTCACAGCTGTCAATCCCCCAAAACGTGGACTGAACTAAAATCACCCAACCTATCCATTCCCCGTCGATAACACAACTTAACCATTAATCAACAAACCTCTGCCAAACCTGCCCAAAAACAAATATAGTCCCAGCCACCCAGAAAGACGGGGGGAGGGAAAATACCCCCCCTTTCTGCCCCCCAAGTTGGAAAAAACCTCAAACTCCCTACCTCTGAAAATTCAAGCATTGGGACAACACTTCTCTGATCTCCAGCAAATAGAGGTCCATACCAAGCTTGGATAAATGTACTCCATCATCCCCGAAAAACTCAACCGACTCAAAACGGATGTCCCTGTGCGACACTCTCCCGAACCTCAAATGATGGCAAAACCTTGAAATTTCAGAGTTCACCTTCTTCCTTGCCCTATCAATAGCTCTGTGGTTCACCGCTCCTCTCCAGATCCTCCGCGGAACCAGCTCAGTCCACAACACATGACAACCTGACCAGCGCTCTTTAATTAAAGACAAATCCCTCTTCATTGCCCCAGCAGGACCACACTCTTTACCCCACAAAGATTGTTCTCTCCCAGATCTATCAACAAAATATCCGGGCATAGGCCCTTCACCAACGCTTTATTCAAACATTGGATAAATTCCCTCCATAGCATACCACCCTTGCCCTTCCACACAATATTAAACATTTGATCATTAAAACCCAACACTTTTCCAAAATAACTCTGGCCTGGCTGAACCAGAGCCCATTTGATGAACGAATACCCCACTATCCAGACAGTCAACTTCTTAGACTGGGGTCCAGCCACAGAACCTGTAAAGAGAAAAATACGAGTCTCAAAGCAAGGAGGATGACGCATGCGCCTCCCCCGCATTCTCCCTCACCTAGTGCTGAAAACAGTTTGGCGACCAGCACCCTAACCACATAATTTCCCCTTGAGACTAACCCCTGTTATGCACTTCAGTCGCTGCACTAATCCGAAAATAGTTGGTTCCATAATGCTCCCCTTCCAACCTTACTTCCGCAAGGCTTTACACAACACCATGTGCAGTTGATAGGCAGTTACCTGTGCTCCATTGATATGCTGAAAAACTAAATCGCACTCTGCCCCCCCTGACAAAGCCTTCCAGTGACGGGCCAAGTGCAGGGGACAAGTAGACCTGAGAGTCTCCACTTCCAACCAAACCCCCTTTCCAGTTTTCTTCTGATTAGTTTTAGAGCTAGCCAACCAAATATGCAAACCTTTTTCCGAGAAAAATACTTCTTGCCAAGTGATTCTTTTCTTTAATTTGGTACCCAAGTGCTCTGAGACTCGAAAGATCCCAAAAAACATAAACTACATCAGAGTGGCAAACAAACATGCCTCAAAATCGTCCCTGCACACCAAAGGTAAAACCTCCAACAAACAAGCCAAAGTCTGCCATGAGAGAGGAGAACTGGACAACTGAACTCCTCCCTAGCCCAACCTTCGAGCATTCTTTTACTCACCTCACCAGTAGAAGGAGAATAACCCCAAAAGACTTTCCCCATAAAAGAAATTCCTGCTAATTTCCTGGCGATGATAACCTGATAAAGGCCTCTCTCAATGAGGTCCAAGATAAACTGTATCACATCTTCAGAACGACGCCATGCTTCCTCCCGCCTACATGCCTTAGACGCAAAAAATGTCTTCCATCCAAGGGAATATGCTGTTTGAGTGGACGCAGACAAATAACCTACCACCAGTTGTAATACCCTACGTTGCCTACACACCAAAGATGCTCTGGCATTGGGGTCGGTGTCCTGTCCGTCTCCTTGTTCAGCCCACGGAATCTCCCCCACTGCGAACGAGACAAAGCATTAGCTAAGTCATAGTCCACACCAGGGATATGTAAAGCTCGAAATGCAATGTTATGTTTAAGGCAGCCCAGCGCAAACACCCTCAACAACTTCAAAATCTGTTCATCTCTCGCCGACTGCCTGTTAACGACCTCGAACACTGCCATGTTGTCCACACAAAAGAGAACCTTCTTGTGTGCCAGTTCCTCCCCCCAAAGGGTCAATGCCACCAGCAATGGGAAAAGCTCCAGAAATGTTATGCTCCTCCCCCCATCCCTCCAATCTTGTGGTCACTTCTCCGAACACCACCTGCCCTGCCAATATAAGCCAAAACCTTCACTGCCTTCTGCATCCGAAAACATTTGAACATCCCACTGTACATCCTCTTCCCTGACCAATGGCACTCCATTAAATGATTTAAGAAAAATGGACCACATACGCAGATCCTCCTTCACTGCTGCCGACAAGCGGACATGGTGATGAGGCACATGCTGTCCCGCTAATGCTCGGCCCAATCGCCTACAGAAAGTCCTCCCTGCCCTGACTACCCTGCAAGCGAAGGTAAAATGCCCCAGCAACATCTGAATATCCTTCACCTTCACCTTCTGCCTTGACAGCATTCTGTCCAACAAGTTTAGCATTTTCAACCTCTTGTCATCCGGCAAGTGAGCCCACATTGCCACTGAATCAATTTCAATACCCAGAAAGGATAAAACTGTAGAAGGTCCCAATGTCTTTTTAGGAGCCACGGGCACTCCCAGGTCCTTCATGAGCTCATGAAAAGTGTCCAGAGCTGTCTGGTACTCCGCGTAGCCTGGGGAAACTACAAAGAAAAAGTCATCCAATTAGTGTGTTACCTACGAATGGCCTGTGTGGTGCGTGAAATGCCATTGCAAAAAGGTGCTGAAACATTCGAATAGAGAACATGACGTGGAGCAACCCATCAGTAATGCTTTGTCCACATACCATTTACCCTCAAAATGGATACCCAGAAGATCCCAATCATCTGGATGGACTGGAAGCAACTGAAACACAGACTTAATGTCTCATTTTGCCATCTCTGCAATTGTGCCCGCGGTCACTACTAGTGACATGGCCACGTCAACTGAGGAATATGAAACCGAGGCAGCCTCCTCATCAATGAAATCGTTCACGAAGACCCCTCTGGCCATGACAAATTAGCCTGTACTGCCCTTCCTCTTTTTTGTATTATTATATTGCAAAAAACATGGTTGTACCCAAATAGTCAAAGGGACCTGGGTGATCAATTGTTATAGACAGAGGGGTCCCCAACTGGTAAGGAGTAGGTAAGAAAACATAAAAATTTAAAAAAATTTGCAGAGAAACAGAGATTCAAAAAGAAAATCGGAAATGTTTTTGAAATGCAGTGTTTTATTCACAGTGCACTCTTATCATCATAGTAGAGTTTTAAAAAACCAAAGTAAATAGATTCTTTTCATTTGTTCATGTGCCCAAAGAAAGAAAAGGGAAAAAAAGGCGAGGTAAAGTTAATAAAAAGGTTGTGACTCACTTTACATTCAATTGTGACATAAAGCATACATTTAAATTCATGTATAAGTTATTCATCAATGATCCCCATCGATCGGGGTCGCATAGGATATACATAAGTTAGAACATTATTGTATATTCAAGCTCCTATTAAGCTGTATAAATCACGCTGATGGTAGGAGTTGACAAAGGTAGATAGCAGTCTACGTTTCGACCCAAGGTTTTGTAGCATGATTGATCCTTACAGCGCGGGTCTTCATCAGGACATGTGGGGGGAGGGGGATGGGCAAACCTCCTAGGGTTAGAAAAAATAATAAGAACTAATTAATCATCAAGGGCTACATGTCCCTATGTAGCCGTAGCGGAAGAAACCGCTCGGGAAAATGCATTAAAAACACTGAGGACTAAAGAGGGAAGCGTGTTATCAACAAAGGTGCAACATATTTACCTGCCGCAAAGTACAGGTCAAAGGGTAGCAAGTGTGGCCAAAAATAGCTCCGGAATAATCTGAAGGAATCGAAGAATCAAAAAAAATGGGTCAGAATCGTTACGATTACACAGTTCAGTGACCAACCGTAGGTTGGGAGATTGTTGCGGACTCTACCTTATTTTCTGAAAGACGGCTGGGATAGTTCAACAGTCCGTATCTAGGAAAGGAAATGAAATAGCGGGACCAATAAATTGTCCGATCACCATTTGGTAGGGGATCAACAGAGGATTGGTAAAAAGTTCGCAGAACGAGCTTACCCGTTAGCACAAGTTTGCCGGGTCCACAGGGAGGTCTCGAGGTCGATGGCGTCTCCCGTAACCAGGAAGTAAGGCGGGAGTGGGCGTGGTAACCTTAAATATGCTGCAATGGAGTGAGAAAAAAGACTACTCCGCGGCGGTTGCTAGGTGACCATCCCCTGTGATAAACATTTCTAAATATACTTTGAAGGAAGAAGAAATGAGAGTACTCAGCCGTGGCTTATCATTTGTATCCACTGCTATACCTAATGTCTTCACCACCTTAGCTGAACTTCACAATTTCTTCAGAAAAATTAGACTCAGATACTTTTTCAAAGATAGACCAATCCAACAACTTTCTTCTACCACTGGTCTTAGAATTCCATCAACCTTTGTCCCCCCTACCTATGCTATGACCCAACGCATTCTGGCCTATAAAAGCCTTGTCCTTCGTGATGTAAAGAGGATCCTGGATGAAAAGAAATTCATCAAATACAACATCAGTAAAGCAGAGAAACTCGCTCTAGCGTCCCTGAAAGAGAACAAGACTGTGGTCGTGAAACCCGCCGACAAAGGCGGTGCAATTGTTGTCCAGGACGTGGACAACTACAAGAACGAGATCATGAGACAACTAGGGGATGGAATCAGCTATAGGAGGCTACCCGGTGATCCATCTAAAGAATTGGCAGGAGAGATACTAAGAGCCACACAAGAGGGTTTGGATCAAGGATTCCTATCCGACCAAGAGTTCCGATTTCTAAATCAAAAAGACCCAAGGATTCCAACAATTTACACCTTGCCCAAGGTGCATAAAGACCTAAACCAACCACTGGGACGACCAATCGTTTCCGGCTGCGGCTCTATACTAGAACCCCTATGCAGATATATAGACTTTTTTCTTAAACCACTGGCCGAAGACACTGCAACCTACCTTCGTGACACAACACACACAATCAATTTAATAGATGGACGTCCATTTGATTCAAGACAAGAACTACTTGCGATATGTGACATTGTGTCGCTTTATACTAGCATACCTCAAGAAGAAGCACTGGTTGTGGCTACACTCGCGCTGAACAAACGAGTGGCACCTGTTCAGGTTCCTACGTCATTCATTATTTTACTTCTCAAGATTGCCATGATGAAAAAAAATTTTATGTTCCAGAACTGTTTCTATCTTCAGACCAAAGGCGTGGCTATGGGGGCGGCATTTGCGCCTGATTTAGCCATAATTTTCATGTCAACATACGAAGAAACATTCGTACTGAATGATATCAATCACTTTAGATCCAACATACGTATGTGGATGAGATATATAGATGATATCCTTTTAATCTGGACTGGAACAGAAACTGAAATCAATGATTTTTTCATCTGGCTTAACATGAGGTCACAAGATATCCAATTTACTATTCAATTTGATAAAAAAGCTATCCATTTTTTGGATATCTCCATCATCGCCGAGGAGGATGTACTACACACAACTCTATTCAGGAAGCCGGCAGAGAGAAATTCACTACTCCAATATTCCAGCCATCATCCGCGAGGCCTGAGGGACAATCTGCCTTTTGGGCAATTCTTGCGAATCCATCACAACTGCAGCAAGAAAGATTACTATATGGAGCAATCCGAAAACCTCATGGAACGGCTGATAGAACGCGGCTATCCCAAGCGCCTGATCAAGAAAGCCAGGAAGAGAGCATGGTTCAATCCCCGTGAAGTGTTGCTACAACCTGATGAGCGAAAACGAAATAATGAAAAGCGCCTTATTTGTGTAACAACTTTCTCTACCCAAAGCAACTCAATCAAGAAAGCCATTAACAAACATTGGAGCTTAATTTCAGAGGACCTCGACAGTGAAGACCTACCACTACACTCCTTTAAAAAGGCTAAGAACATTCGCGATCACATAGTATGTTCATTCCTTGAAACCGAGAATGAACCCACCATCACTACAATGTGGAACCTTCCACCTATTGTGGGTCACTTTAGATGTGGTTGTTGCAAGGCCTGCCCTGCGACCATACAGACAAAGGAATTTGTTCATTAACAACTACGAGTAACACTTAAGTCACACACCAACTGCAACACCACCAATGTGGTATACTGCATTATCTGTCCATGTGACTTACCTTATGTTGGACAGACACAGCAACGTGCAAAAGTTCGGTTTTTACAACACTGCAGCCGTGTCAGGTGCAAGGTGCAAGGAGCCCCCCTGGTAGAACACTGCAATAAAGAAAACCACTTACCTGAAAGTCTGAAGTGGGTCATACTAGAACTGGTGAAACTGGGCCCTAGGGGCGGCAATATAGCCCCCATTCTTAATGTCAGGGAACTGAAATGGATACATTTTTTTCATTCTGTACAGAATGGGCTCAATGAATCTGAAAACACTTTTGCTCAATTGGCTAATCTCTAAATCTCACTCTATCATTATAAATCGGAATGTGTTATGCATCTAAACCGTCCTGTTTGGCAGGTTCATGCCGGAAAGTAATTCAGTGCAACGTAATACACTACCCGGAGGAGTTCTCTGGCTAATCTCTAAATCTCACTCTATCATTATGAATCTGTCTTCCTTTTTGATCATACTCTGTGTGTTGTTATGCATTCAACCACCATGTCGGTAGGTTCATGCGGACAAGCGATCTAGCGAAATCATTTTATCTTAATCTTTTGCTCTTAAATTTGGAATGTGTTATGACCTGCATTTAAACCGCCATGTCAGTAGGTTAATGCTGACAAGCGATCTAGCGGAACAAGTTACAAAAACCTTTGGCTGTTTTAAATTCGGAATGTGTTATGCATCTAAACCGCCCTGGTTTGCAGGTTCATGCAAGTAATTCAGTGCAACGTAATATACTACCCGGAGGAGCTCTCCCCTCTCTTTTTTTAAAAAAGACCCGATGCTTTCCCACAACGGGATGGTCACCTAGCAACCGCCGCTGAGTAGTCTTTTTTCTCACTCCATTGCAGCATATTTAAGGTTACCACGCCCACTCCCGCCTTACTTCCTGGTTACGGGAGACGCCATCGACCTCGAGACCTCCCTGTGGACCCGGCAAACTTGTGCTAACGGGTAAGCTCGTTCTGCGAACTTTTTACCAATCCTCTGTTGATCCCCTACCAAATGGTGATTGGACAATTTATTGGTCCTGCTATTTCATTTGCTTTCCTAGATACGGACTTTTGAACTATCCCAGCCGTCTTTCAGAAAATAAGGTAAAGTCCGCAACAATCTCCCAACCTACGGTTGGTCACTGAACTGTGTAATCGTAACGATTCTGACCCATTTTTTTCGATTCTTCGATTCCTTCAGATTATTCCGGAGCTATTTTTGGCCACACTTGCTACCCTTTGACCTGTACTTTGCGGCAGGTAAATATGTTGCACCTTTGTTGATAACACGCTTCCCTCTTTAGTCCTCAGTGTTTTTAATGCATTTTCCCTAGCGGTTTCTTCCGCTACGGCTACATAGGGACATGTAGCCCTTGATGATTAATTAGTTCTTATTATTTTTTTAACCCTAGGAGGTTTGCCCATCCCCCTCCCCCCACATGTCCTGATGAAGACCCGCGCTGTAAGGATCAATCATCCCACAAAACCTTGGGTCGAAACCTAGACTGCTATCTACCTTTGTCAACTCCTACCATCAGCGTGATTTATACAGCTTAATAGGAGCTTGAATATACAATAATGTTCTAACTTATGTATATCCTATGCGACCCTGATCGATGGGGATCATTGATGAATAACTTATACATGAATTTAAATGTATGCTTTATGTCACAATTGAATGTAAAGTGAGTCACAACCTTTTTATTAACTTCATCTCGCCTTTTTTTCCCTTTTCTTTCTTTGGGCACATGAACAAATGAAAAGTATCTATTTACTTTGGTTTTTTAAAACTCTACTATGATGATATGAGTGCACTGTGAATAAAACACTGCATTTCAAAAACATTTCCGATTTTCTTTTTGAATCTCTGTTTCTCTGCAAAAATTTTTAAATTTTTATGTTTTCTTACCTACTCCTTACCAGTTGGGGACCCCTCTGTCTATAACACTTCCTCTTTTTTGAGCACCACTCCAATAGGTGATATTATCAAGTTCTCAATTGGCCAATCATCAAAAGGGCCTGCCATCCTCCCTTCACTCACTTCTTTGCACAGTTTTCTCGCACCACCCTGCTATGTTCCGCCCCTGACTTCAGGTTGTCCACCCACCTTCTTTGCCTTGGTCCCTAGTAACCCAAATGAAACCCTCAATATAAACCATCCAAAACCTTCTGTTTTACCCCGCATCCTCATATCCCCGTAATGCCTCATTTAGCCTTGACAGCCTTACTGGCGTAGGAGCCCTTTGGCCCAGTACCTGAGCCCCTCTACCCCCCTACCACCCTGAAATTGGTGTGGATTGCCAGATGTGCTTGCACCTGCCTGTTGCCCCTGCTGACTTCCCTGTGTTTTATTTCTCCAACAGTTAACGAGGGGATGCCGCTTACCACACTTGGGGCATTCGTGCCTGTACTTGCAGTACTCCCTTGTGCATAGTCCTTTGTTGAAATCCCAGCATGCCCCCATTCCTGTCTGTGTTGAGGCTGTGCTTCCCTCCCCACCCCGGGTGGGCTTCCCCTGAAAAGGCCGATAAACTAACGGCAGCCCACTAGCTGTAAAAATGGTCTTGCCGCCCACCGCCGCCCCATCGTATGCTGCCAAAAATCTGTATCAAACTCCCACCACTTTGTCTCTGGGTCCCAAGCCATCCGAGCTCAAAACTCCTCATCATATTGAGCCCAGGCATAAGCCCCCCAGTAATCTGAGCCTTACGAATCACATCCATATACTTAAATATAGACACGCTGCGCTCAGGAAATTTCTTGCAATAAACGTTTGCGTGAATCAAAAGCGCTGCAGTCCAGTTCTCAATGGTTAATGGCACTTTGGGGCGCTTAGCCAACTCATACCCCTCCTCCTTAGAGCCCTCTTTAGACCTCACCTCCCTATGAAGGAGTTTCAGTATCTCAACGTACTCTCCTTTCCATATGCGTGCCTTAGTTACTGACATTAAATGAGCACCCAAAGGCTTGGTTACCCCCACGTAAGGCAGCTTCTTGATTTTCAATTTCTTACTCTCCAGCAGCTCCTTGACTCACCCAGCTGCATCTGTGTTAGTCCCGCTCTTCACCTTAGTACCCAATGCCATACCCCCGTCGTCAGTGCCTACTCCTGTGTGCTTAACATATTTACCCTTGAGCAGTCTCCCTTCCGTCGCCTCCCCACCCCCTTCCCCCCTGTCCCCACAGACACCATTTTTGGTTTGGCCTGTGTTCTAGCGGTCTCACCTGGCTCTAAAGAGGATGCTCGGGTGGACTCCGACCCCCGTGTAGAGAAATCCTATCTATCCCTTGTTCGAGGAGCCCTCACCAAGGGGCTGAACTCTCTTCTGTTTCCTGCCGCCGCAACCTGTTTCTGCTGTACCGCTCCTGAAACCTGTAAAACACTATGAGACAAATGAGAGGGCCCTCCATATCCCGCAATTCCCCTTCCTCTGGGCTGCCTTCATCATAATCAAGCAAAATCGGCTCCACCACTTGAAGCCCCTCCGTATCAAAATCCACCTCACGGGTCCTACCAGACCCAGCATTACCAACACTGGCCCTCACGGCCTCCGAGCGTCCTCCTGGCGGGGGAGCCGACTGTACTCGCCGGTACTCCCCCATGCGTTGACTCAGAAAATCCATAGCCATCAGTAAGGTAGACCGCCTAGACCTGCTTATCGTTGGGGCCAGTGAGGTCGCGCTTGACCTTCGTGGGCTGACCGCGACAGGATCCCTGGTTGGTACGGAAAGTGCTGTTCAAGGCTCCACCCTCCGTTCACCTCGGTGCAATCGGGCAGCTCCATGCCCTACCGAGTCTGCTGCGCCGCAACGATCTATACCCTGAAAAGAAAAAGTTTGGACTGATGTGCTGGGTCCCTTACTAACAAGCGCCGAATCTGACCCCCGCCAACCAGAGATTACCGGTCCCGCCGACCGCCTCCTGACCTGACCTGACTGCTCTGCCCTGCTAGTAATTTGCACCGGGAGATAATCTCCCCTTTCCTCATCATCAATCCATTCTAACATAGCCTCCACCACTGCTGAAGCGTGGCCCCAATTCTTACCCCCCTTAGTAGCAGCACCCTCCCCTTTCTGCTGCCTCACCAGACCACCCACATCCTCCAAACCCCCCAGGAGTGCTTGCTGATCCAACATCTCACCCATACTGTGACCTCGCACTCCTACTGACCAGGAGGGAAAAATGTCTAAAGGCTCCCAATTCTGTCCTCCCCCTGCTGGCTCCAAATTCCCTTGCACCTCTGAAAAAGAACTTGAAATGAAGCCCCCGTCCCCGTCCCTGTCCCCGTCCCCCAGTGACCGGTCCCACGCTTCCGCTGATTGAGCCCCAAAAGCACCCCCGATACATGAAAAACTCTCCCAACCTCCCCGGCACCAAAACCTGAAACTCTCTTATTGCCACTCAACTCCCCCCACGTGTGCCCATTCTCCATCACCCTTAGAGCTCCCCCCTACTGAAAAGGCCCCACCCCTTAGAGATGTAGTGGGCGAAAATAGCAGAGGGCTGCCAACATTTCCCTCAGCACCTAAATCCCCCTCAACCACTTCCACATGTTGTCTGCCATATTCAATGTCACATGAAGGAGGGGATCGGTCACACCCCCAAAAAGCTTCCTTGCGTGATAATATGCCTGCCCTCTATGCCCTCTGGCCAAACACCCTGTTTTTTCCCACACGGAACATCAAGAACAGACTCCCTCGGCTCGCCTCCCACCTCCCAACCGCTCCGCCCCTCCCCCAGCGCCAGGGTGCCTACGCGCGTGCTCTCGTGCACCTTGCCAGTTCCTGTCTCCACCACATGCCCGCGTCAGACAATGATGAGGTGCGCTTCTTGCCCCCCCCGCTGGCCCCCACGCTTTCTATTCCAGACGAGTGATGTGCCCGCCCCCTCCCTCTGCTCACAGGGCTGGGCCGCATCAAAGGAAGTCCCCGCACCAGCATAAGCAACCCCTAGCTTCGCCCTGCGCAAGCCCGCCCGACATGACCGAGGCCTCCCCGCTCCCCCCGACCTGTACCTGACTGGGCCGACTTCCTAGTACAGGACCGGCCCGCTCACTCACCTGAGACGCCTGCCACCGCTTTGGTGATGTACACGCAGCTACAGCAGCTGCTAAACCAGTAGACGCCTGTCGCGATGGGCGTGCGGACCCCACTTCCAGTTCCCCAATTCCAAAAAACTCCTACCTCAACTCCAAGCCACCAGGTCACCAAACCTAAAATGGTGACTGGGAGCAGGAGCCCAAAGCATTTATGCTTTGGCTACTATTGGGCTACAAACTAAAACAAGCCCAACGCTAAAATGTCTGGAGCTCTAAGCTTCCCAGACCCCCGCAGCCCCTCCTAAATTGCCCGGGGAGGAACTCCCTGTGGTCAGCTGCCCCCCCCAAGCCACCCATGCGCAACACCACCTGAATTGGACCAACGACAAAAGACCAACAAGGTCTGATACCACCCTGAAAACCAGGTATATCCTGCTAGCTTCAGGGGCAGGTGTGTGGATCACCTTTTGTATGGGGGTCAGTGGAAGCAGTGGGCTGTATGCAAGCCGCGTTTTCACCACCCCTGCTCTCCTTCCACCCTAGACAGCAATAAGCCAGCAAAAAGCCTCTTCTTCCTGCCCTCCTGCCCTTCAACCCTGCACAACACTGAAGGGTGGCAGTACAGTGCCACAGCGGGGTGATTCAAGCGGGGAAGCAGGACAGACTGACATCTGAGTTGTCCCTTGAGTCCAACCTCTGAGACCCCTGAGCCCCACTTTTAGGAGCGGGTCAAGTAAAGAAGAAAGACGCAGAGAGAAACCTGAGCAACTACAGCACCCAGAAAGCGCTTGCAGTCCCAGGCAGCAGCTCCAGCAGCCCAAGCAAGGGGCTTCATACAAATTGCGTATCAACTGAGTATTAGCGAACCGAACGCATTAGTAGAAAGCACCAACAGCGCTCCTTTGCAACAGATAGACAGCAGATGGAGCCAAAAAAGAAGGACAATGGCCTCAAATGAGAAAGATAGCCTGCAATCACCTACCAAAAGGATCACAAGGAGCACCACCCTGCCCCAGGGCTCCAATAAAACTCTACAAGCCGCTTTGCAAGGGGGTTAATTCTGCATTACTTCCAAAAAATTGGTAGCCCCATTACTACTCAGGTTATTATGCAGGGCAGTCAAATGGACAAATCTCGGGACGAATCACCGACCGGTTCTACATCAGGCAATTAGCGATACAAAAGAGAACAGAATGGTCTCCCACCATCACTCTTCGTACACCCCTAACAGAGGATTATTTCCAAACCCAGCAAGTTGGGGGGGGGGGTGAAAACAGAAGGTTCTCTTCTTGCCGCTGAGGCATCCATAGGTGACGTTACATCCACACTTGAAGAAAAGGAGCTCGATTCCCCAATCAACTGGAATCAGGAGGCAACATTGATAAATGTGGAACTCGCGCCAGTGACAGTAGCAGTGACAGTGGCAAAAATACGTCGGACAGAAAACTATGAACAGGAAGGAGGTAAGACCAAGCCTATTAAACCCCCTCTCCCATCAGCCTTATATGCTTCAAATGCTGCCTCAGCTATAGTCAATTTTCAGAAGCTCCAGTGGCCGGGGACTTTGCTGCCTCTTTTCGGCAAAAAATGGAAAGAAATCTGGAGCTAACCCCAAGATTGTTGGGCCATTAGAGCTCCCACGGGACGTCAAGGTGGACTTTAATCAAACCTATGACAATGTTAAAGAAGACCCACAAGCAGTGCCCTCAAATGAAAGCAACAGCTTTATAAGCTATATAAGCTGAGCACTTCTGTGGCAATCATCAAAGATGGAGGTCCAATAGACCGGCCGCAATAGATAGCAGTCCGCTTAGTTAATTCAACCACCAGGGTGGAACACCTGGAAAACAGATCTGCTCTGCCCTTCAACACCAAGCCCGGTGTATTTTCCTGCCCAGCACTCATTGACAAATGGGCATCTCTTCCGGAGGTGCTAGCGGACATAGTTGAGACTGTTAGAGGAAGCAGAGGCTCACCGACAACCAGCACATCAGACGGACAGGTAGTTTTAAACGAACATCATTCTACCCTAAGTAGGAAGGAGGCAGCTCCATCAAGCCCAAAGTTAACAAATGGAGACAAACAGAATCAAGCTCGAGGACCAGGGAGCCCCGCTAAAGGGTGCGATGCAACTCCAGTCAAATACAAGATCAATTGCATGGAATGTGATGTCCAGCCAAGAATCACCCATGATGTTGGCGCCTCAAAATCAATAAGAATGTCAGGTGCTCCCCTATCAAGGAGAGCAAAATAAAACTGAGAAAACAACTCAAAAAGACCAAAATAAAACAGAGACAATTGCAGTCATCGAATGCAAACCATCCTCCTTCACAAAGCAAAAATACCAAAAGACAGCTTTATCCAATATTCACATGCAATATTGGCAGCAAGTCGGACTTCTCGCCTGGCCTAACATATGGATACCACCAAGACCAGACAATACCACAAAGACAATCCACTGCAAGAATTTCCATGACTCGTGTCAGACCAAGCTCTCCTTCAGAGCATGAAAATGTGTCCGAGACATGTCCTATACCATTGGCCAAAATGACCCAGGCAATGACAGCTATTGCACAACCGTACATGGATGTTTCACCGCGTCCTCAGTCAGGCACTGTGATGCAGATACGTGCACGGAGCACCCATGAATGGAAAACCGGCAAGCAAGCCGGCAATACCCTGATACAGCCTGCGAGCACAAGACCAGTGCTAAGATCGGAAGTCCATCCCCCAGGAACAGCAGATGCTCCAACTATAAACTCAACAAGAAACGTCCATGAAGTGGCTCTTACCCCAAGTTATCATTTAATGGGATAGCACGATATCTTGAACAGGAGTAATATTTTACGCCTCTTCAAACATCTAGCCACCCTGGAACAAATTTGAATGGAAGATCTGGATTGGGTCAGATTTATGAGTTTCCAGGGGTACACTCATGGGGAATCCACTGTGGTGGGTCTGAAGCAAAAAGGTCTCCAACAAGCAGTTCTGGAAAAAACACAACAGCTCACTGAGTGGGGCATATATGTTCATCTCATGCCTCAATCAAAATATCCGCAGGCCCTATCAGAGAACAATGGGGTCAAGAACACATGGTCCGTCTTGCATGAGACCAACAGCCAGGGGGACCATGGGAGCAGTTGGACTGGCTTCAAGGCTCCAACAGGCATCAGGATCTCATACCATAATAACCATTGGGCTGTCCACTCAAGCCACCTTGCTCCAGAACTAACATTAACTTATTTTATTATTTTATTTAAGATTTATAATGCGCATGGCTGCCTCAGCAACGAGGAGTCCCAGCGCAACCAGAAACCCATAGAAGAGAGCATGAGAGACCAGCCTAATAATTAAACATCCAAAATGGGAACAGTCAAGTGTTTATGGTTTTACAAAACGTAAAAAGATTGGGAATAGCTCTAATGTGAGCCTGGAGAAAGTTCCAGAGTTTTGCAGCTAAAAAGCGAAAGGAGCGGCCCCCTGCCTTCGCTCTCCAGACTCGAGGAGCACAGACAAGCGCAAGGTCGGCAGATATCAATGCACTCGCAGGCACATAAGACGTCAACAGGCAGGATAGCCCACCAGGAGCTTGGTGCGTCAAAATCTTGTGTGAGATGCACAGCACCTTAAACTGAATGTGCTTTTCAATGGGTAGCCAATGAAGCTTGGGGAGCACATGCGCCACCGAGCAAGATCTAAGTAAGGCCACCAGGAAGCATGCCTCCACATTCTGGACCCTCTGCAGGCATTTAATACTGGCTTTATTAGCGCCCAGATACAAAGAGTTACCGTAGTCAAGCCTGGAGAGAATGGACGCCTGAACAAGGGTCTGACGAACTCTAGGAGGGAAAAAACCAAGCAAGGCTCTCAACCCTCGCAAGAGCCCGAAGCAGAAAGCGGCAACAGCTTTTGTCTGTTTCTCAAACGTCAGTCCGTTGTCAAACCACAAGCCCAGGTTCTTCACAGCCTCCTTAGGTAACGGGGCGGGTTTGAGACGGCCCGGCCACCACTGCTCAGACCATTGTTCCCGATCCTTGCCAAACAGAAAGATCTCAGATTTACTGGCATTTAACTGTAAACAGTTTGCCATCATCCAATCTGAGACAGCCAGCAGATCCTCCTTGAATTTCTTCAAGTTGGCACAACAATTTTTAGAAAAGGCAATTATCAACTGGGTGTCGTCAGCGTACGACACCAAGGACAGCCCCCTGCCTTTTGCCACTTCCGCCAGGGGTCTCACATAAAGGTTGAACAGAAGAGGGCTTAAAATAGAGCTCTGTGGTACTCCCTGGTGCAGGGCACATTCCTGGGAGTGGAAAGGTGGTACTGAGACCTGGAAAGAACGTTCCTCCAAAAAAGACCAGATCCAGTCCAAGGCCCCATCCCTAATCCCAACTTCCCAGAGGCGTTTGAGGAGAATCATATGAGACACCGTATCAAAAGCGGCGCTTAGGTCCAGCAGGACCAAGGCCGCCGAGTCTTCCACATCCAACCTACTCCGGATGGATTCCGATGCTGCCAATAGCGCTGTTTCAGTGCTATGCTGTGGTCGAAAACCATGCTGTGATTAATCAAAAATGTTGTGCTGTTCAATACATTTGGAAAGAGTAGAGTTCACATGTGCTTCCACCAGCTTAGCCAAAAAAGGCAGCTGGGAAATAGGGCGATAATTAGCAGGATCTACCAGGTCAAGAGAGGATTTTTTTATCAAAGGAATGACTTTGGCGTGTTTCCACGCCCTAGGAACAGAAGCTGACCTCAAAGACAAATTGGCCAATTCTAGGCTCACAGGAGCGATCGATCAGTGGAGCTGGCAAAAGTAGGCAGATGACATAGGGTCAGCTGGGGAGCCTGACTTGATTTTATGGCACAGGACCTCAAATTCCAGGGGCGCCAACAATGGGAAAGATGATAAACAGTTACCCTCCACGGTGTCTACCTCTCCAAGCACCACTACTTTCCCTACAGGAAGGGACGCCTTAGATAGGCCACAATAGATCTGCTCAACTTTATTCAAGAAGTGCTGCGCTAATACCTCACACTGGTGATTGGAGGCTATAGGAGAGGCTCTAGGAGCACCCGCTCTCTTCATATTATTGAGCAGGGAGAAGATAATCTTTGCAGGATTTGAACTGGCCAGAATCTTATCTGCTACATATTTCTTGATCCGCCGCCCAGTATTCTACTTTTGCAGATGCCTCATAAGAGTGGCGCCAGACACGCTCAAGCTGCTTGCAGCCCTTCTTTGCCCGAGTTAGCAAATCATTGAACCACGGGTCAGATGGCGCACGTCCATTTCCACCTTGTTTAGCCGGAATGCAACTATCCAAACCGGCCATCAACCATTCTTGGAAACACAAATTTGCCCCCTCTATATCCAGGGGTAATTGAGGTCTATGCTCAGCAAGTCAGATAGATAGCAAATCACAGTCCAATTTATACCAAGGCCGTTTAGGCACTTGGGCTGGACAGAACACTTCCACTCTGCCCTGCAACTGCAGAGAGAATGTGATCAATGAATGATCAGTCCAGTCCTGCGGAACCGGCGGAAACATTTTTAAAGAACAAAAGTTTGAAGAACTTCAAGAATTAGGCAGTACTATTCCTAACAGCTGCAGCACTTGGAGTGGCCAAGCTGAACCTTGGGGAGCAAACCTGGCTAAGCAGCAACTGACTAGAATCTCCTGGAACATGGCAGGGATCAGTAAAATCACAAAAGGGGATAAAATGAAGGAGTTCCTAGAGAAGGGAGACATATTATGCTTCCAGGAGACATGGGCTCTGCCTTGCACTCCATTGGCAGGGTACTACGAACAGCACATAGCAGCAACCAAAAGGAACATCTTTGGTCATCCATCAGGCGATTATCAGTCTTTATAAACCATGCCTGAAGACTTGTGGTCGTAAAGATTCAATCTACCTCCCCAGGGATACCAAGTACGATTAATTGGAGGCCTGAAATTGAATTTACAGCTGCTCCGCCTCCTGCTACTAAACTGCTATATCAATCCAGCCCAGACCACTAGGAAAGACCATATAGATATGCTGACACGAACTCTTGGGGATTTACTAACCAAATACAAATTGCATCAGGCAATCATAGTAGGGGGCTTCAATCTGATGGACTTGGACAAAGAGAACTCCTCTACCCGGTGTAAAGACTGGGCAGAACCCCTCTACGATCTCTTCAATAATCATAAGTTAAGTTCAATGCACATATTAAAGGAAGCATGTCCGACAGCTTGGCACCTGAAACCAACTTTTTGGAACATCTCGACCATTGGCTACATCTTAGTCAGCGAGAAGATCGCAGCCAGACTAACCGACTTCGAAGTTGAGGATAGGGCCAAAAGTGATCATAGGCCCTTGAGAGCTGTGATCCAGCTAGAAGTACCAACAGCCATCATCTTTCATCCAATAGGGGAGTCAAGAGGGGAAGAAAAGCAGATAAAATGGTAACCTCAGTAAAGGATTGGGAGAATATCGTTGAAGACCTCCAATTAAACCTGGGAAAGTCCCAACACCAATGTCCATATATCAAGGAACCATCGATAGCAGTAAGCAAACGTCCTCTTAAAAATATACTCAAAGGCAAACGTGCACTCAGCAAGGCCCTAGAAGCAAGGAAGAGAGGGGGCAGACCAGCCGCAGGTCCGTTGGTCACAGCACTAAGGTCAGCCTTAAGAAAGAAACAGTGGAAGCATAAAAAGGAATATATAGAGACGGAATGGCTCAAAGTGTTCTCCCTGCTGAAGGAGAAAATCATTCTGGGCTGTGAAGGCACATTAACCAGTTGAGTATTCGATGAGTTGTAAGTAAAAATGGGGTGGTGGAACATGACTGGATAAAGCATGTCACAAAACAACTATACTCACCCACCTCCTCTTAAAAAGGCAGCCCCGAAAGTGAGGTGTTGAGGAGTGGGGCAGAGGAAGACAAACAGTACAAACTTCCAATCGGAGGGTCCTTTGCGAAAATGTTCCCATAGATCAGATCACCGTGGAAGAGGATCACTGTATGTCACCAGGTTTAACTAACACCAATATGGTGATCACGACCCTCAAGAAAATGAGGAATGACGGAGCACCAGGGCCAAATGGATTGCCAGCACCTGTATTCAAAATAGCACCGGACTTATCACCCTTCTTGACCTTGAAGCAAAGGCCTATGCTCGACTACTTCTAAAGGAGCTGGAGTCCTGGCTACAAGTAAAAGACAGTATCCCCTTCTACCAATCTGGCTTCAGGTCACAGTCGTCGACATTGGACAACATCATAGGGCTAGCTCACTTGTCAGCTCAGGCGGCGAAGAAGAAAAGCCTACCACTGTTCTTCTGTTTCATTGACTACCACACAGCTTTTGACAAAGTGAACCGCACAAGGCTATGGTGGAATCTCGACAACTGGGGAATACCATACAAATTATTGAACGCAATAAGATCACTATACGTAGATACCTGGGTGCCGGTTAAAAGAAGCTCCCACACAGTGACCCCCAAAATTGACATAAACAACGTGCTTAAACAGGGCTGTGTGTTGGCGCCCATCCTTTTCAACTTGTACACCGCTGATCTGGAAGCTGCTTTGCAAGGTGCCAACTTAGTTGCTCCCAGGCTGGGAAATGTGAGGCTGCCAGTACTACAATATGCTGATGAGACAGCAATAATGGACCCCACTAAAGTGGCCCTCAAAGAGCCCTGTATGTGGCTCTCTGAGAGACAATTTATTTTTTGAGATAAGTTTGGTACATGGTTATTGTGAACCTTAGTCAGCACTGGTTTTTTCTCTGTTTAACTATATTCTGTCTATATTTTACGTTAGTTTGTTATTTTAGCTCATGAACCGCAGTTTGGAATAAAGTATGTTAGTTAGGTTTATATCTGTGCAGCCATTTTAGTTAAAGGAACGACATGTTCTGATGCAATCAAAACTGTTGCTTGCCTACTCAAAACTGTATTTTGCTAATTTACGAGAAATGGTCCGTGGTCATTTTTGTTTGTTTAATGCCCATGTTAGCTCGTTAGCGCATGCCTTTGTCCTTAGATCAAGGCCTTTTCCCACCTATATAGAGGGGAGGATGGGCCGGACAACCTTGAAATGTAGATAGTTTGTACCAGGCTGCACAACCAAAACTTATGTTCTGTATCCCCATTGTATTACAACATTTGCCAGTGTTTTTCCATGATGGGCGTGTCTTTGTGGACTTTGCAACATACATAATGTAACTTCATGGTTGTAAAGGTCAGTCCCTCGTCAGCCATCATAGGAGGCTAGTCTATTTGACTCCACTGCAGTGTATTCTGGGAATAAATAAGTTTGCTTGTATTCTCTACTGCATCGTCCACTCCTCATTCTTGGAAGTCTGGAGGAGGTTGAGAGTGGCCCGGGTGACCCTAATCGGGTCACTTCCTTCAGTTGGCGCCCGAACAGGGTCGAGCAGTCTGAGGACTGACTTGTTTTGGCACAGTCTATGGACTGTTTTTGAGAGCTCTTTTTATGTGTTTATGTGTGTTTCGTTTTGTGTGTGTGTGTTGATTAAGTGAACATGTGGATATGCCAGGATGGTTTGTTGGAGTAAAGTTTTGTATGTTGGGGTGCCGATGCTGCTCTGTGGAACGTCGCTTGGAGGACCGGCAGCCTGCACCCCCAGAAGACACTCCGAGTTTTGATATGTACAAGAAGCATGGTATTGGCCCTATTATGTTTTGTACATTGTATACGAGGGACAATGCCGAGCTTCAGTGGCCACGGGATGGTACCTTTGGTGAACAAAATTTTTATTATTTACAGTATAAATTATTTTCTAGAAGTAGTCAACAGTTGATGTTTAATACTTTACAGGTATGGCAGAAAGAAGCTAAGCAGAGGCTTATACGGGATGAGAAAGAGTCTAGGAAGAAGGCAATGCAAACGGTGATGCAGAAAGCGGTAGCTTATGATAAGGAAAGAACAGAGAAGGGTATTGAGTGTATGGATAGGAAGTTTTGATTACAGTGTGATAGGTCCAATGTTGTTAGAGAGGAGGGGGACACCTTCATGGAGGATTTGTTGGAAACTCCTCCCCCACCTCCCTAGACCCCACAAAGAGTATACCCTACTGTCCCACCATCTCAGTCTGCAGCTGTTACTTCATCTTCCCTGATCCCTCCACAGTCTCAACAGCTTCAGCTCCGGCCGTATCCATCTTTTCCCTGTTTTGCAAATTACAAGTACAGTGACTGTGGGTACCCCCATAGTGTCAGCTGCTTTTCTGTTTCCATTTCTCCTCCTCTTCTTACACCTACAACACAGCCATTGTTGACACTGTCACCTACGTTGGCATATGCCTCGTTCCCCCGATCATGTCACCCATGATATTGAGTAATGTTGGGACACCAGTGCGAGGGTCGGATGGAGGAAATTGGGCAGAGGCACTGGCGATTAGAGCAGGCAATAATTTGATCTGATGTGGGTGAAGAAGAGAAAAGGATGGTTGCAATTCAGGCAACACAGTGGGTCCAAAATGCAATAATGGTCTGAAAGATATATGGAATGTGATGAAGGATTTTGACCCAGTTGTGCAACAACATGCCCTTCAGCACATGTCCAGTACTTTGATTGGTCTGTGGGAACACTGTATTAGAGCCAAGGCTCCGCAAATTGTTTATGATATTCGAGATTGTGTATATTCTGCTGGTATGGCTCCTCCGGATGTTCACAGTAACGTTGGGACATTACTCAATTATCAGGCAAAATTATATCACAGCACTCCGATTCCAGTATTCTAGTTTCGGATGAGTGAAGTGCATCCCATTTATCACCCTGAGATTCCAGGGCAGCGTAATGCAGCAAATGTTGGTTCTCAGCAGCGAGTATAGGCTCATTTTCAGGAGCAATGGGTTTATATCCCATGTAAGAGAAGTGAGGTGCTTGCCATATCCTAGAAAAAATCCTACTGCATACTATAAAGAATGAACAGAAGCTGCCTCCTCATCAGTTATGACTTTAGCAGACATTGAGATATTTTTCAGGTTGTTAGTGCCGGAAGATATATGGAGGCAGGTGCATACAAAGGATCACAGAGTGGATTTGGATGGTACATGGGACGAGATCAAGGCATGGGTTAAGGAACGGAAGCCTGGTGACAAACCTAGGGCGGAGATATTGGCTTTACCAAATTGCATTATTACTTATATGAATTCTCTTATTCCACCCTGGCAAGTAGGCTGGGATAAGTTGATATCCTGTCACCAGAAGAAAGAAGAAAGTGTGTCTGATTTGTTTACTCAGTTAGAAGGGGTGTTTGGGGATTTTAGTGGACAGGATCTGTCAGTGGAAGGAGGGGTTTGTTTATTTGTTAACTAGTTTGTTAAAAATGTCCTTCCTGAGATTGCAGCTAAGCTGCAAACTTCTGAGAGTACATGTACCACTTCTTCCCCTTCAATGATATTGAGCATGGCCCAATATTTTGAACACCAAGAAAATGAGAAGGATAGAGTGGAGAAAAAGAGTAAGGATCTGAAGAAGAAGGTATTTTTGCAGCAAGTGCCAAGGGGATCAGGAAGTGGTCGGGGTTCTGGTCCGGCTCAGAGGTTACGAGGTGCCGGTAGAGGTGGTGTGCCCTTGGGGCTGAATCAGTGTTAGTATTGTAAAAAGGGGGGGCATTGGCAAAGTGAGTGCCCAGAATTGTTACAGAAGGTTGCAGCACTGAGAGAAATGGGATGGAATGGAAGGGGTTGTGAGGCAGGTAACAGAGATGAGGCTCAAGGGGATGCATCCTCAGGGGTTTAGTCTGATCAGAATTATTTTGACGATCCCCGAGGCAGGCAGTATTATCATGATGATTATGATATTGATGAAGTTACAGGTATGTCCCATAGCTTGGATAATAAGGGACAGGGTAAGGGACCAGTTCAGATTCCTGTAGATCAGTGTGGTCCTTATGTCACAGTGGACCTACATGGTTTGACGCAGAAATCTTTGGTGGATACAGGTACAATAAATAGCTCTGTTTCTCATTCGCTGGTCCTGGGGCCACCTTGCTGGCACAATAATTTTTTGGAAGGCTTTTCAGGAGTACCGATTGTGAGCCCAATCTCCAAACCTTTAGCTTTGACTGTTGGTCCGTTTACAATAGATTCTCCATTTTTGTTGAAATCAAATTGTGGTGAAAATTTATTCAGCATTGGATTTGTTAAAGAAGTTATGTGCTACTATTTATTACTCTCCTTATGGTGTTTCTATAACTTTGGACCTAATGTGGATGGTGCAAGACAGTGTTTGCAATGGATGCTCCACTTCCTATTGAGTTTCAGGATGTTCAGTCTTCTTTGTGAACGACAGGGACACTGATGTTGGGTTGTTACAGATATCACCCGTTTCCATCAGGCGAAAGGATAATGTTGTGCTTCCTTGCCTTCCTCAATACAAAATGTTGCAAGCTGAGGAACAGGCTCTAATACAAATTATACAGGATTTGATAAAGTTGGGGTGATGGAGGAGACAGTAGCAAACGTGTGTAATAGCCCCATTCTTACTATTCTTCAAAAGGCCCCTGTGGATTCCCCTGATACACACTCTGATGTCTATAGAATAGATTTGTAATCGATTTACGTGAAGTTAATAAAATAGTTATTCCCCAGTTTCCAGTGGTCCCTGACATAAAGGTCCTTCTCACCATGATCCCTTCTTCGGCAAAATGTTTCTCCATTATCGATTTAAAGAATGCTTTCTTTAGCATTTCTGTTCATTCTGATAACCGCTATTTATTTGTTTTTGTCCTAGATGGTAAAAGCTTTAAATTCTGTAGAGTTCCTCAAGGGTATACGGAAAGTCCTAGTATTTATAGTCAGGCTTTAAAAGGTAAATTGGGCTCTCCCTCTCTTCCTGCAGGTAATGTATTATTGCAATATGTGGATTACATTTTAATAGCCTCTGACACCGAAGAGGGTGTTCAGGATGCCACTGTGCAATTGTTAAGTCATTTGGCAAATAGGCCATAAAGTGTCCCTTTCTAAATTCCAGTATTGTCAGCCGCAGGTCACCTATTAAGTTCACCTGCTTTCGAAGGAGGTTCGGAGGCTAACACCTGAACAAGTTGGTGCTATTGTTAAGATGCCTGTCCGCGAGTCTCAAAGGGATGTTTGTGCGTTCATACGCATCACCTCGTATTGTCGCCACTGGATTCCTGCTTACTCTTTACTAATACAGCCTTTGCTTTACCTAACCTCTAAAGGTGTACAGGAACCTTTGCCCTGGACGAATGAATGTCAGCATGCTTTAGAACAATTAAAACTTGCACTTTGCTCTGCAGCTGTGCTTGGCACTCCAGATTACAAGAAGCCCATCCTGCTGTATGTACACAAAGTGGCTGGATGCACACTCTCTGTGTTAACACAAGCCTTTGGAGGTAAACAGAGGCCATTTGCTTATTTTTCTGCTATGCTTGACCCTGTTGCCAGAGCTCTGCTGAGCTGTTTAAGAGGCGCCGCGGCTGCGGCGGTATCTATTGGACAATCGGCAGGGCTCGTTCTCAATCATGATCTCACATTAATGGTACTGCATGCTGTGCATGTACTCTTGAATAAAACGAAGACACGGCACCTTATCAGTGCTCATCTGACTGGATATGAATTGATATTGTTTGCACCTGATATTACTATCAAAAGATGTGCCACACTGAATCCAGCCACGTTATTAGCCCTCCTGTCGGAAGAAGGGGACACAACGTCCATGATTGTTTGTTTTGCAAAGCCGAAGAGACGAAGAGATGGGTAGACTTGACTGATATTCCCTTATCTGATCTGCAAGGGGAAATATATGTTGATGGCTCTTGTTTTAAATTGCCACATGCCACTAATACAGCAGTGAATGCTATTACTACGCTGCACACTGTAGGCGAGATGTCACGCGTTCCTTATCAATCAGCACAAGCTACAGAGATGGTGGCCCTTCTGCGGGCATGTGAGTTAAGTGAAGTACTTACTGTCAATATTTATACTGACAATCAGTATGCCTTTGGGGTGGCCCATAAATTTGGATGCCTCTGGGCAGAGAGAGGATTCTTGACATCACACAGGACCAAAATTCAACACGTTCGTTGATAGAGAGGCATCTGACAGATTTGACTCTTCCCAAACAATTAGCAATAGTAAAATGCAGTGCCCATAAAATGATTACCAATGATGTTGGGAAAGGAAATGCATTTGCAGATCAGACAGTTAAGGAGACAGCCAGATCAAAGATGAAAAAGATGTTTGTAGTGGGTCCCGCTAGGTGGGTGCCCAATAATGGGATGTTTGAGGACACAGCCAACGTTAAGGAGATTCAGAGTGAAGCCACAGTGGAGGAGTTGACAGTGGAGGAGTTGGCAGTGTGGCAGGAGAAAACAGGGTGTTTGAATGACAAGGGATGTTGGGCTGATCTGTCTGTGAAACAGAGATGGATGTTACCAAATGCATATGTACTTCCTGTGGTTATGATGGCACATAGGCCAGCTGATATTAGCGCTAAGGGTATTTGCAAACTGTTAGATCCGGTGTGCAGCAATGACAATATTTCAAAGGCTGCCACTCAGTTAGTGAGATATTGTGTGATCTGTCTTAGAGATAATACTGTAACCCCTACAGTTTCTGGTAATTCTTCACCTCCCTCCTTCCCTTTTGAGGTACTCCAAATTGACTAAATAGAATTGCCAAAGGTTAATAATTTGAAATATGTACTAGTGGTAGTCTGTGTTTTTAGCAAGTGGATTGAGGCTTGAAAGAAAACACCGCCATGGCAACAGCAAAGGCCCTTATTAAGGAGTTTTCCCCCGCTACGGTTTGCCCTGCTTGATCTGGAGTGACAATGGAAGTCACTTCAACGCCAAACTGATCCAGCTGATATGCGATGGTTTGCATATTCAGCAAAAGTTTTGTGCAGCTAACCACCCTAGTCAGCCGGTTTAGTTGAGAAGTACAATGGTACTCTCAAGTTAAAATTAGCAAAGGTGAAGGAGAGTACTGGGTTGCAATGGCCAAATGCATTAACCCTTACTTTGTTGCCATTACAATGACTGCCCATTCCAGGACAGGCTTATCTCCCTATGAGGTAATTTTCAGTCGTCCAGCGAATGTGTGTGGTCTCCCTAGACCAAAGAGATTTTCAGATATTGAGTATCCTTTGTTGATCGGCTATTTGTACTTACTAAAAGCTTACGTTCTATCCACCAACAGATACACGAGGTGCTACCTCCAGCACCTTAGGGCCCTGGGCACAAGATTCAGCCTGGTGACTATACACTGATTCAAAGGACGGCTTGGAGCCAAGATGGTAGGGCCCCTATTTGGTCCTCATCACCACCAGGATGGCGGTGAGAGTGGAAGGAAGGAAGAACTGGGTGCATGCCTCTCATTGTAAGAGAGTGCCTGTGCCCCTGCCTTACGACGCCTGTGTAAGATAAGGCATCTGAGACCACGATACTGAAAAAGTTCTGCGATATCTAACGTTCTCAAATTCTCAATTGGTTTGGACACAAACAGAAGCAGAAAATGATGCTGTGTTGAACAAAGCAGTTCCCCTGAAAATAAGATTCAGAAAAGGGGGTGGTGATTAACAGAGTGTCTGAATTAAGCAGACCACTCTTACCCAGTCAAAAGATCAGGGCTTAATCCATCACCGTTATTTAGCTCACTGCATCACCCCAGTTCAGAACCTGGCTATATGCAAATTAGTCTGACCCCGTGCCTCATGGGAACAGGGCAGACCAAACTACCAAGCCAATTCTTCACTGTAAAGGAGACAAGCTTCCGGGGACCGGTTTCTGGCATTTCAGCCGTCGTCAGCAAGGCTTGCGTGAATCCTGGTGGTGCAGTGAGCAAGGGACTCATGTCTGAGTATACCCTGCCACACCGGTAGTGGCCAAAAACGATTCAGAAAAGGGGGTGGTGATGAACAGAGTGTCTGAATTAAGCAGACCACTCTTACTCAGTCAAGAGATCAGGGCTTAATCCATCACCGTTATTTAGCTCACTGCATCACCCCAGTTCAGAACCTGGCTATATGCAAATTAGTCTGGAAATAAGGACTGTTAATGGTTCCACTTCATCTGACCACTTGGAACCTGAGCTACAGTCCTCAACGTCTCCTGAATTTCAGATTCTACTTTAAGATGAGACAGTGCCTGGAAAGGACAGGTACAATTTGCATTCTCAACAGAAAGGTGGTGTGCCAAAAAAAGTGAAGGTAGTTAGGGATGGACTTCATTGCATAAGATAAGTAAAGGGTCCCTTGTTTTGGTATTTTCTTGTTAGATTGGGGGTCAGAAAACTGGTGCCATGCCTGTGACATAGGAAGGATAAGCTGAGGGTATCTTCAAAGAAGGGAGAGTGCCCTATCCTGAGAACAGTGAACAATTGTCAATGAGCTACAAGGGTGTGGCTCCACCGCTGGGGTGCTCAATACCACCACCACGGATTGAATGATAGAAGCCTGCCAGGGAGGCTTAAAACAGACCCTGATTTTTGACCCGTGTGGGATTTCTTTCTTTTGTTCTTTGTTTTTTAGTGTTTTTGTGCCTTCTCTCCATCATTGGCTCCATTTTAAGTTATTGTTTCTTTGACACTTTGAACTGTGAATATAATTGTAGAAAAATGTATCTTTTTGGTCGCCCTCTTGCAGCAAATGAATAAGGTCTTGTTGCTCCACGCCCAGGCTGGGTTGGTTTTGAATGGTTGATCAGGAATAAGATCTTTATGTTACTATTTCTATTGGAGGGCTGCTTTGTGTAATGGAGTGTTCTGGTACTCCATTGTCATGTGTCTTGTATAAAGCTGTTCCCTCTGATCGTCAGAAGTGCATTATGCACAATAATGTTTTCCTGGATACCCACCAAAAATTCTTTGGGATAACACAGCTTGTTATCCCACTGATTCAGTTACTAGTTTATGGACAGATTATTCCATATCACTAGTAAATTATACATATGTTTGTCCCCCCACTTTTGTAGAGGTAAAAGGTGAATTTGATTTGGGATACCCTGGACCTTGCCTATCCTATAGAAAAACAAGAGGTACAGGATATCCAGGATATATGCCCAAATTGTATAGTGGTGATCTGTATTTCAATAAAAGAAATATCACATTAGCAGGATGGCATTATCAAGATCAGACCGTTACTCAAGAAGCAGGAATATATCCTATGTGTTGTCCTGAATTAAATAGTATGGATACTTATTTATATCTTAACTGCTCTGGAGAAATAGTGTACAAAAATATCCTATGTTTCGGAAAAAAGGATGACCCTAGTATGGAAGGAATGAGCACTAGATATGCTCCATTGGATTACCAAGGCCGACTCTATGCACACCACGGTTTCTATTTCCTCTCCAACTGCACATATTCTAATATGTACAATGGTACAGAATATGTAGCTTTAGGAATGGTATTACCTCTGGGGGTACCTTGCAAGCATAGCAAACCTAATATAAAATGGGTAAAAAGAACAGTGACCAAGGAATTCTGTGAAGGAGTTACAGATTTGGAGGTTAATAATTATAGCATTGGTATTACTTTTGGGTACATCCTTTCTTCCACTATCACATTTGGTGGCACTGCTATGGCCAGAGGTGAACGTGATAGAGAGTATTTTGTGTGTAAATTGGGTGTAAATTATGGACAGTGGAAGCTTTACGGGATATCAGCACCCAAATGGAAAGTATGCATATATATTCCGAACAGACAAGATATGCTGTTGATTTTATTCTGGCTAAGAATGGTGGAGCATCCACTGTCATAGAAGATCAGTGAGTGGTCGGCATCACTAATATGGAAAAAAATATTACCCAACATATTTTAGACATTTTGAAAATGTTAAGAGCATGGAGAGTGGCAATTGGAGTTGGTCCTTTCTTTTAGGTTGGGGCTGGATCCTAGAGAAAGTGATATATTTTGTTATTATTCTAATTTGCTGCTGTGCCCTGATACATTGTCTTACCTTATGTTGTTCAGTGTGTGCCAACTATTTTACACCCAAAAGCAATTAATTTCATGATACAAATGCTAAAATAATGCTTCAACAAGAGCTAGACACCCTCTGCAGTTGGATGACAGAGTTTTTGGATCACGTACCTCCCTTGCTGATTCTGTTTTTGAAACTACTCACGTTGTTAATGATTAATGCCGCAACTCCTTTTCAATATGCTTTATTATTACATGTAATCCTATTTGACAAATTATTGTTTATCCAAATAAAATGTTCCTAGTTACTAGAATTGTAAAGACCCTTTCCTGATAGCATAAAGATGATTTAGTATATAAATGCTAAAAGGATAGAATAGAAATGTAATTTTAATATTTCACGTGTGTTTTGCTCTCTAATTTGTTAGCATTCAAAGGGCAAATACATTATATTTTCGCAGTAAGTGTAATACTTATTCAGTTGATACAAATGCCACGTTAGTTAGGTTGACATTGTGCCAATATTTTAGTTAAAGGAACGCCATGTTCTGATGCAATCAAAACTTTTGCTTGCCTACTCAAAACTGTATTTCGCTCATTTAGAGATTTGGTCCGTTGTAAGTTTCGTTTCTTTATTGTCCATCTTTGCTCGTTAGCGCATGCCTTTCTCCTTAGATCAAGGCCTTCTCCCACCTACCTAGAGGGGAGGATAGGCCAGACAACCTAGAAATGTAGATCGTTTGTGCCAGGCTATCCCCATTGTATTATGACATCTGCCAGTGTTTTTCCATGTTTTTCCATGATGGGCGGGTCTTTGTGGACTTTGCAACGTACATAATGTACCTTCATAGGAGGCTGGTCTGATTGGACTCCACTGCAGTGTATTCTGGGAATAAACTAGTTTGCTTGTATTCTCTACTGCGTCATCGACTCTTCATTCTTGGAAGGCTAGAGGAGGTTGTGACTCACCCGGGTGACCCTAATCATGTCACTTCCTGAGGGACACTGAATGAGATGATCTTGTCATCAGACCATTGCTACTTCTTCTGGGAAGCTTTATTTTTCTACCGCTCTAGAAGTGACTACTTTTAAGTAGCACTGTAATGGCTGGTGAAGCCATATGGTTTTGGGTTTGTTTGGGAGGCAGTTTAGGCACATGTTCTGCCCTAGGCTGTATTTTTAGAGATGTTATCTTCTTCCCGGATGCCAGGACTTGCTGCTCCTAGGTAGCACTATAGTTATGATAACAATGGAAAAGCTCTACATTTTGTTGGAGAAGGACAATAATTGGTTCTTTGCAAAACTTTTAATTGGAATGCAGACACAAAGCAGCCTGCCCTTGAGCGTTGTCACCACAGCCTTCCCTGAGGTGGATAGTAATGTTATGGCCTCTCTATTTAGCAAGTAGGTTTTCTGCATCTCTAGGTGCTGAAGAAAGGCCCCAGTTGTGCATTTGCACTTAAGGGGCTTCAGGTTCATGAAGGCTTTGAGGGTTTTTGAGGAGGTGTGGAAGCAGTCTCTTTCTAAGTGAAATGGACTTGCTGTTAGGTATCTCTGGGCTAGATAGAACAGATTAACTATGATCTCATCATTGCTTTGGAGATGTTGTTGTCCACTGTTGAACATATGACTTTCCAAAGTAAGGACATGCCAGGCAAACTCAGCAGATAGGTAATTGGCCTTTCAGTGGGTGCTGGATGTATTAAAAAGAGGTATAATAATGTATTTGTAACGTCAAAGTCACCTTTAAAGTGCTAATGTGACATTTTTGCATTGAAGGAACATACAGCTTAATTCATGAAGCCCGATTCGGCTCGCAAAGGGCCAGATTCTGAGAATCTGGCCCTTTGCGAGTGAGATTTTTGCATTTGGGATTCATCATCCCAAATGCAAAAATCGGTAATTGCGTTTTCGCAAATTTGCGATGGATTACATTTAAGGAATCTCTATTTGAGATTCCCTAAATGCAATTCATCATCCATTTAAAAATTGCGAAATCGCAATTTCGGGCCGCTATTTACCGCGAGGTCAAACCTCGTGGTAAATAGCGATAACTCAGACAAATGCTTTTAAAAGCATTTTTCTGAGTTGCATGTTGCACACACACATGTCCTTTGGACATGTGTGTGCGCAACCCCTGTTCATATTAGCATTTAAGGGGTGCTACAGGGTGTCCTTTGGACACCCCTGGCACCCTTTCAATCGCTATCTTATTTGCGATTAGCTAATTGCTAATCGCAAATAAGGAATACTCCCCATTCATTCCTATGGGCCTTTTGGCCCATAGGAATGAATGGGGAGTTATTCCTTATTTGCGATTAGCAATTTGCTAATCGCAAATAAGGAATTCGTAGGAATCGCATTTTTTTTGCATATTCCTACATGAATCCCGTTTTGCGAGTCCTTAATAGCGATTCGCTATGAATCGCTATTAGGGGCTCGCAAAACGGGAGTATGATGAATCAGGCTGATATTGCTTTCTCAAACTATTGTAATATGCGATCACAGTAAGCAGCAATCTGATATTTAATGGGAGGGATAGTGAATTATGCATTATTTTTTGGTAGTTTCTGAGACGTGAAAATCAAGTTGGCACATGTATAAGCAGAGCTCCATACAAAAGTGGCCCTATCCTAGTGAGCTCGTAATCAGGATCTATCTCAATATGAGGATCTTTACACAGTATTGAGGCAACCAAACTAAGGGACCGATTATGATGGCGGACGGACCTGAGTCCGTCAGCCACCATTGAGTAGGAGGGACCGTCTGCAGGGCAGCGGCGGTCCCTCCGTGCAGATTAGGATGTGACCGCCAGGGTGGCGGTCACATCCTCTATTTTTAACATTGAGGCGGGTGCTGCTTCAAGCTGCACCCGCCGCAATGTTAAAAATGCGTGCACGGCATTCGCGTGCCCAAAGCGGCAGGCACTGCGCAGTGCCTGCCGCTTTGTTCACACAAATGCAGGGGGGTACCATAGGTACCACCCATGTGCACCCCCCACCCCCCTGCACCCAGGGGGCCCACAACGGGCCCCCGAAGTGAAGGTCCGTATGCTTTTCCAAGGCGGAAAAGCCACCGTGGAAAAGCATACTTTCTACTCCATCATAATATGGCTGGGGGTGTCTGATAGACACCGCCAGCCATGTTAATGCTTTTCCGCCGCGGTCAGAAGGCGACCGCGGCGAAAAAACGGCGGACAGATTCCAAGACCCACCAGCCATCCTAATTTGGCGGTGGGTCTTTCAAGCATCCGTGGCGGTTTTCCCGCATCCGGGAGGATGCGGGAAATCCGCCATCGTAATAGGCCCCTAAATGTGCTTGTTGATAAAAAAGAATAATCCACAGACAAGTAGAAAAAGAGGAAGTAAGGTCAAAGCCATGGGCAAAGCCAACAGGTCTGGCCTTAGCAATCTGTGTAGATGGCTTCTTTTTTATTGCAAACATATGCCGCAAAAATATAAAGAAGGAAACTAAACATGTCACCACCTAAATGTGAAAGTCATATGCTTGTAACAAAAATGTTGTATTTAGAAATAAATTAACTATTGGATGTAATCTTAGGAGAATAGTATGGTTGCTTCCTAGCAGACAGCTGTTCTTTGCACTGGTAAAAAACCCAATTTGTGTTGTAATTATCACGTTAGAAAGGTATGACTTTTATTTGGACAAAAAGGGTACTATTCACTTTGGATTACTGTAGCCTGAAGAAACAGCTTAAGCACATATGGGAGCCAACCCAATGATTTACCTGAACCCCAATAATTGATCACCTCGATATTTACCAAAATAATTTGGTTCCAGCGTCCCCAGTTATTTAGTGGTTAGAGATTACACTCCTCATCAGAATAACACAATTCAGCAGAGTTGCTATTTCCATTTGTTATAGCACAATGACTTACACCAGGGGTGTATCTTGGTGCTTCAATACCTTAGGTCAGCAGAATACAGTACAACAACCACATCTTCAGAAGTCTTTTCAACTTGCCTATATCCACGCATAAGCAAAATTGCAGGGGACATTTATTCCAATGGAACAGAGCAAGATACGAGAAGGATCTGTCACCAAAATTTGGAGCTGCAGAGTCTAGAAATCTGTAGCAGAGCTTTGTTTGTGGTCCTAAGCAGTCGGGGCGGGGGTCCAAAATGGCAGAGCATACTGTGAAGCTACATTTGGGCTTTGCTGGCTAGTGCCTTGTGGATGAGACAGCATAACTTAAGATAGCCCACTCCTGACTGGTAACCAATGCACGTCGCTCAAAATGGGTGCTGAAAGAGAGCCTGAGGGAAGATTGCAGACCAGTCAGGCGGCTGTGTTCTGCACAACCTGTAACTTAGATATAAGTGTGTCACTGGCCACAACCAGCAGCATGTTTCCATAGTCCAGGGGACTCATAATCAAGGCCTGCACTTCAGCACATCAGTTGCATCAGAAACACAATATTCCCTATGGAGAATTTAATCAAGCAAGACGGTTTTTCAGTGATGATGCAGACCGTATGACTGACGCCATGACTATTCGAACACGTTTGATTCACTGAGGTTATAGTCCTCAAGTTATCCAAAAAGCTTTCAATAAGATGACATATGTTAAGAGAACTCATTTGTTCTACCAGAACATCAATAAGCCACAGAAAACTCACACAAAGATCTCGATCACAATTCGTACTATCAGGTTCTTACTAAGTATAATGAAGAGAGTTACATGATACATGCCATTTTATATAATCATTGGCATCTTTTGTGATTAGGCAATGATCTTTGCAAACATCTGAATATATATGCCCACAGGTTATCTTTCAAAGAGGTAAGTTATTGAAGGACACTTTATGTCCTACTGATACGGTCAGTTGTTCCAAACAAACACAGAGGAGAGAAGCCATTGTAGATACGCCTGGCTTTTACAAATGTGGTAATTGCATCTGTTGAGGTTTCACGTACGCCAAAAAAACCATAATTTTTTTACACAGAAAAGAAGAATACTTATGTCATCAGAGATTTTATAAATTGTAACACTTGTTTCTGCCTTGTTTCAGTAATTATATGTGCTTGCAAAAGCTCTACGTAGGCTCCAAAATCAGACCAGTTAAAGAACGCTGGAAGAAGTACTAGAGAGCTTTTAAAAATTCAAATAAGAAATAACCCATATCACTCCATTTAAGAGACATTAAAGGGTCCACCATTATGATGTCGGGCGGATCGCCACCGCCCGACCGGCAGTGGCGATCTACCCGACATCATTCCATGGCCGCACGCCAATTACCCCCGCCATCGTAATTACGATGGCGCGGGCCCAGTGGAGGACAGAAAGATCGTCCGCCGCTTTACTTCAGGTAGGAAATCCTTACGATTGCCTGCCGTGCGGTCCAGGGCAATGATATGGTGGCGTGCCTAGCAGACACCGCCCGCCATATAAGGGTGTTAGCGGAGTTTGGCCTTTCAATGGGGGCGATGCCGCCACGGAAAGGGATACGGTGTCTGCCTTTGGTGGCCCCTGTGGTGTTGGGAGGTGGGGGGTGCACTTTGGGGTACCTACGGTACCCCCCTACAATTGCATGCACAAGGTGCCTGTCCCGTTGTGCATGCAAATGCACAACATGCTTTTTTTTATTGCGGCAGGTGCTGCTTACAGCACCGCCCACCGCAATGTAAAAAATGCTATATGTGCCTGTCAGTGTGGTGGGCGCATTCCAATACACATGGAGGGACTGCCACAACTTCGGCTGTCGGTCCCGGACTCCCTGGCGATCCTCCCACCATCGTAATAGGACCCTAATTGTGGCACTAAACTTAATCTTATACGCTTTGCCGCAATTGAAACCATGAAACCCCATAGAAGAGGTGGATCTATCAACTTCAAGCTCATACATTAGGTTTTAATAAAGAAGATCAATTTATTATGATTATTATGATTTATAATAGATTTTGCAAATTCAGCATAGCATGATCATTGGTACGGTCGCATTGGCAACTCAGAAACAACCTTGTAAGTTTCTAAAGTTCTAGCACTAACTTATTTCCTACGGTAAGAGAAATCTTTCCTCTCAGTAACTGCCCACATTATATGAACAACACAAAATGAAATATCCCTCTTGCAATGGCTCATAGAATTTGCACATCCACACTAACACATACAGCAGAAGTCCATGAAAATAATACTTTAGGGTACATGATGGAATCTTCATTCACAGTACATGCTTTCTAACTGCATTGTACGGTTAACTGACACAACATCGATTAAATAAATATTGATATAACAAATATCCCAACGAATATATAGATTAATAAAATACGGACTCCTATACTTAAACAGATAAGTACAAAAATATTGACTAAAAAATATTGTTGTAAAAAATATAGATGTACAAAATATGTTTTTATAAATATATCAAATAAAAACATATATTCCTTAATTATATTAAATATTAAAATTAGTTTTAACAAAATAAAGTACATTTAATATACATTTTAAGAAAATATAACAAACTTAATTTAAAGAAAGATAAACACAAAAACGTAATAAGTTATACATATATATATATATATATATATATACTTCAAAAAAATTAATATATTATTTCTAATCTATTTTAAAACTTTACAAATATATAAACAAAGAACAATAACTGAAAATATAAAAATAATCTAGAATAAATCAAAACATTAAACAATGAAAAAAAAATTACATATATATTTCCCTAATACAATCAGTGCAATAGTAGGGAAACTATTGGATAGCGGAGAGACAAAAATTATTATTCCTACTCCAACAACTACAAAAGTAGGGAAAGTGCTGGATAGTGAAAGGATATAAATTACTATTCCAACTCCAATGAGTACAACAGTTGAGCAAATGTTGGATAGCAAAGGGATTAAATTTACTATTCCAACTCCAGTCAGTGCAACAGTAAGGAAATGTTTTGATAGTTAAGGGGTAAAATGTACTATTCCCACTCCAGTGAGTGCAAGGGTTGGAAAATTGTTGGATAGCGGAGGGGCAAAAATTACTATTCCCATACCAGTGTGTGCAACAGTAGGTAAAGGGTTGAATAGCGGAGGGGTTACAATTACTATTCCAAAACCAATTAGTACAACAATAGGGAAAGTGTTAGATAGCGGAGGGGTAACATTTACTATTCCAACGCTAGGGACTGCAACACTAGGGAAAGTGTTGGATAGCGGAGGGGTAAAAATTACTATTCCCACTCCAATAAGTGCAACAGTAGGGAAAGTGTTGGATAGCGAACAGATTAAAATACTATTCACACTCCAGTCAGTTAAAAAATGAAAAATAGAAAAATAAAAAATAAAAATATATATTATAAAAATTAAGAAAAAAATACATTTTGAAATATGTTAAAAATTACAATACCAATATATTTAATATATAAAAATAAAACATATTATAATATTAATTACATATAACATATACCTATAGACATTATAGGTTTAATTGCACAACTACCATAATTAATTTTGTATTAAATTAATTAATAACAATTAACAAATAATTAATAATAAAAAAGTACTTGCCACCCTTTACCCCTATAAACCCCAAAGCACACTCCTAAGATTAGTTACAAAATTACCATAAATAACCACTGATTAATTAACTGATATTAATTAACAACCAATAAATAATTGATTAATAATAAATGAATTTAAACATTTAACACTATAACATCTCAATTAAATAAATATTAATAAATAAAAAATAATCTTTCATTTAAATTACTTAACTTACTTTCCACCCAATTCCCCTATACACCAACAACTCTCTACGGAAACTTAACAGCAAAATTCAAATAAAAAAAATTAATAATTACGAAAAATGTAACACAAATATTTAAAAATATGAACAATTCTTATAGAAAAAATATATCACATACATTTCAAATATATACTAAAACGCATATTTTAAAATAATTGATATTTTTAATAACTACATTTTTTACAAACAATATTAAACACCTCAATATTTTTTACATCAACATTTTTAACCTTATGTTGATATTCTTGACCACAATATTCTTGCTGTCGATATTTCTCACTCACAAGTTTGTGATTCGTTATTTCTGCCACTCTGTATTTTCTTCCCGATTTTCTGTCACATCACCCATTGTACATCGCCAATTAATTGAAGTTATTCACTTAATACTCCTTGTAGACTAGGGCAGATATGGTTTGCAACAGGCTACTTATTGGGAGGGGGAATGAGCAGGAGCAAGTTGAACAGAACACCAAAAATTACATCCATATAAGAAATAATGTTATCCTGCACGAAAATGTGGCATATGTATTTATCTCATTATTTACTCTTCAAAGTGACCAGGGTAACTCATCTTAAATGCAACATCATTAATTCAGTGGTTACAACTCATTGCATCATTGAAAACACTATGATAAATAACTTTCACATGGATTTGCATATTTTGGGCATCATTACGTGACCGTACGCCAGGGGTGCGGCGGTCCTGCACCTGCAATTATGATGCCACCGTGGTGGTGGCATCCCCTATTCCCAGCTTTGTGGCGGGCGGTGCTCACAGCACCACCCGCCACAATTCTGGGAATGCATGTTGTACATTGGCATTCACAAGGTGACAGGCACCACGCAGTGCATGCCGCCTTGTCCATGCCAATATAGGGGGTACCCCCCCCAAGTGCACCCCCCACCCCCAACACCCTGGGGGCCCGCAACGGGCGCCCAATAGCAGAAACAGCATGCCTTTTCATGGCGGCAACGACGCCATGGAAAGACTGCTCACCCCCATGATCATGATATTGGATGGCGGTGTCTTGCAGACACCGCCACCATATTAAACACGTTTTCCCCCGGTCGACGAGTCGACCGGAGGAAAAGCGGCAGACGGTCTTTCCGTCCATCGCGGACCCCATCCATCCTAATGTGGCGGGGTCATTCATGGCAGGATGGCAGGCGGATCGCCGCCGTCAGGCCGGCTGGGACGATCTGCTCGCCATCTTAATGGGCCCCTTTGCATTTTTTCAAAAATGCTACAGCACAGACAAGGATGAATGTAAAAGGAGAAATAATGTAAAGAAAGGAGAGCTACCAAGTAACATATGTTCCCACCATCTCTTGCACCATAGTGCACTTCTTTATAGGTGCATGAGCACATGTGATCACAAGATCCTGTTGCTCACAGCACAACAGACCCAGTGGCTGAGGCTGGCTGACCCATTACCCTATGCTCTATGTTGTGGTAGCCAGAAGCAAAATGAAAATGACAATTGGACAAGCCAATGGATGAAGATGGCTGACCCAAGGTCCCTAAAGATAAATAGTTATCCACTGAAAAAAGACAGTTGAACATCAGCAATGGGTCTGTAAAAGTTATCCTTTGTTGCTGCACGTCTTTGGCAAAGTGGTATGTAATAAGGATGGTGATATTGAGCAGTGTGATTTAGTTTGCGCTTATGTGCTGCATACCGTAACAGAAGATTTAAAAACTTTTTAGTGTTTGCTGAACTATAACTAACTTTTAACTGTCTTTTTTCTATTAATTTTTTAGGTTTATTTTATTTATGATTGTGTGAATATATATGATTGGTGTTTTGAGATGGAATGGTTAATGTGTATGCATATGAAGGCAGGTATGTGGTGTGATATGACGGTGCACATGACGCCTTATTGAATCTGCTTGAAACTTGGCATCACCGTTTTTGAGGGGGAAACATGGCGGCGGCTGGTTGAGCTGCGGCAGCACTCCGCTTATGGGCTCCTGCGATGTTTCGAAATCGGGGGGTTTAAACCTACCTCTTTAGGAACCATCCCGTATGATTTCATTGCAGGACAGCGTATACCTTTTCCGCCAACTCTACTCGCAAAATTTGCTGTTTAACTAAGTTTCAGCTCCTATTCGGAAACGGCGGCGTCTCTCCGCCATACCTCTGTCTCCCATGTGTTTAGGGGAGAAGACTACTACAGCGTCTGCAGCGGAGATCGCAGCGTCTGCGACAGCACTCTCAGTACCGGCCGGTGTGCAGGAGACACTGTATCCCGTAGCAGCAAAATAGTCGGAGAAGGAATCCCCGCGTTTTCCAGCGGGAGGGTGGATCTGGTCGCTGGCCGCCCTGGAGCTCAGGAGAGGCCGCCGTACACGAGGTGTTCTACTTGGGCGGTATGGCTCTACAGTAGTGTCACAGGCGGAGCAGTGTGAGGAGGGAGAGACTCCGGATGAGAAGCAGCCCCAAGCCCAGCAGCGATGTCAACGCAGACACCGCAGACGCCAGAACAAAAAACGATCCAGCGGTAACAGTGGTAACAGTGGTGAAGGGAGTAGTGGGGACGATTTAGAGTGTTTGAATTCTGAGGGCGCATCGGCGTGTATTGGGGAAACCACCCGGGGAGGCAGAGGAAAGGGGAGGGTGAGAGGGCGCATGAGAGGGAAATGCGCTACCACCGGTAAAAAAGAAATAGGTAACAATAAAGCATATTTTTTTCCATAAACCTGAATCCAAAGGCAAGCCTCTCGCTTCTAAAGCAGACACAGGTATAAATACAAGCGATTTGAGGGATTCAACTAGTGTCAGTGGTGGAGAGGGGGATTCGGGCTTAAAGGGCTTAAAGGCTCATACTACCTCTAACAATAACACTGCCGCTGGTACTGCCAATAAAAGATTGCCGACATATCTAACAGGCCAGGTTAAAACAAAGCGCTCGTATACTCCTAAGTCAGCAAAAAATAAGTCAAAGAATTTTGTCACTACTTCCAAAATAACTCCCTCATTGCATTCCTACTTTAAAGTGGTCCCTCAAGTGGTGCTGTTGGGCAATAACCCCCTCTTCCCCCTACAGACTCAGGAGGTAGGGGATACTATACCAGAAGTACGGATGGCTTCTAAAGAAGTTGAAGGACTTCCTATAGAGGATGCGGAGAGCACGAACGTCCCCACTTCTGATCTTTCACTGGATCTCACTTTAGAAGGTGTAGAGGGGCCAAATGAAAACAGAACTTCTGCCATTGCCAAACCTAACGAAGACAGCAATATTGCGAACTATAACAGCAACGATAAGGGCAAGAAAGATAATGACAGCAATTTGGACCAACTGCTCTCCCCTATGTTAGGAGGGACAGGTCAAGTGGATCCAGTGGATTATCAGATGCCCATTAATCTGGAGCAATCTGTGCCTTCCTTGGTTCTGTTCACCCCACTGGCACCCCCATTCCTTTTGCTCCTCCGAGTGTGGCACCTGGTTTGAGTTTGCAGTCGGTTCTTCAAGAAGCTGGCTCAACAGCTTCTACTAGGGGCGGGGGAGATCCTAGCATTGCACATGACACTACTCATGCCTCGAATACTGATCTGGTCACCACATTGCAGGCTTCTTTTCAGGCAATGTTTGCATCTTTGGCTGCAGACATTAAAAAGGGCTTTGAGACCTCTGCATCAAATCAAGCTGACATTCGATGCTACTGCCAATCTCTGGATAGTAAGCTTGGTGCTCTCACCACCAGGACAGAAACTCTCGAAGATTCTGTCACAGAAGTGAACATCAATTTAAGTGCCACTAAAGCAGAACTAATGAACCTTAGACAAGAAAATCAGAGCTTGTCCGACAGGATGGAGACTATGGAAAACCATGCCCGGAGGAATAATCTACGAATTTTGAATATACCGGAGGAGAAAGAGGGTTCAGATATTAAACAATTCGTGGTCTCTCTGTTAAAGGAGGCGTTACGACTAGACATGTCTGAACAAGAAATAGCCATGGATATCCAGCGCATTCACAGAGAGCCTTTTCAAAGGAACCCCCAGAGAACAAAACCCAGAAAGGTTTTGGTTAATTTTCTTACCTATTCTGTTAAAGAAACTATTTTGAATATTGCGCTGAAACAGAAGGTGGTAAATGCTAAGGGGTTCAACTTCCAGATTAGATCGGACCTTTCTAGAATTACGCTCGATAGACAATGGGAGCTCGGTAAGAGGTTGGAAACCTTCAGGAGTCAGGGGGCTGTTGCCCAGTTGGTTTTTCCTGCAGCACTAAGAGTTATGTATAAGAACACTATGCACAACATAAGATCAGTGCAGGCTGCAGACGAATTCCTGCTGAGTATGGGTAGGAGGTCGGAGTCTGCTAAGTAGCCTGGGCCTATTTCCTACTCCATCTGTTCTTGGGTCCATGCTAGATATCTGCCTCCTTCCCTTCCAGGTTTCTGACAAGCTCACTAATGGCTTGCTAAAAGTCAACTTAGACTTTGTTAAACTTGTTAAAAGGTTTAGAATCTTCATCTATGTTGATATAAAGACATTGAATAGAAGAACTTGGAGATTCATAGTATAGAGTAAAGTGGTGTTGGGAAGGTGAAAAAAAAAAAGGAAAGAGAAAAAAGAAAAAAAAAAAAGAGGTGGAACACTAAAACACCGGTTAACATATTCCTGATAAACCTAGTGATAAGATTTACATTCACTTAGGGATCTTAATTGTAGGGTTTTGTCTCACTTAATCTCACTTAGGTTTTTTTTCTTCTTTTCCCCCAAATTTGGTTGTTGGTTGGTAGTGGCAGGGGTCCATAGCGGTGTGCTATCTTTCTGGGAGTCCAGATAGATAGAGTGGGGGTTTCCCATGGGTGGGGGGTTTGGGGTGGGAGAGGGGTTGGGGGGGGAGTAAAAATTGTCCTCTTAATCGTCCTTTAAAGCATTTTTTAGAGGGGAAAGACAGGAGTCAGCTAATACATAGTTCATCTACCAGAGTATGGCAGAATTGGCCTTCGGTTCTTGTAATTTGTTTTCAGTATAATGCATAACCTTCGCATTTTGTCCAGTAACACTAATGGTCTTCGGACTTGTCCAAGAAGAAATAACATCATGCAATACCTACGAGATTCTGTTGCGCAAATATTAGTGCTCCAGGAGACACATTTAGCAGAAACCGAAATGCAAAACTTGTTGGGTAAGAATAGATGGATAGATTTCGGGGTTGTCACATCACAAACTTCACATATCAGGGGGGTGGCCATTCTTTTTAAAAAAATCTATCAGGGCAAGGCTAGTCTCTAAACAGGTAGACCCTTATGGCCGTTGGGCAATAGCTTCAGTCATTATTCTGGGTTCACCATTTACGATAGTAGGATACTACGGCCCAAATCAGGACGATCCATCAGTCTTGGCCACATTGTTCTCACAACTATATCTATTCCCAGAGCCGGTCATTCTAGCAGGCGATTACAATATAGTCTTGGATCCAATATTGGATAAGTCATCTTCCAATAGGGCTATAATTCTATCTAAGACTAGGATGTTTCTGTTAAATAACATGAAAGCATTGAATTATAATGATATCTGGAGGACACTTCATGGGTCTCAAAGGGGGGTCACATTTAAGAACTATAAATTTCACCACCAGTCTCGGATTGACTTCATTTTGATTAGCCATATTTTGGTCAAACAGGTTAAATCAGTCTCTCATTTACCTTTTCATCTCTCTGACCATACAGCCATCCTTCTTGAGCTTGAGGTAGTATCTAGGCCCTCTCTAAGAAACGGGTCTTTCGACAGATCAATACTCGTCTCTTCCGATATCATAGAGGCATTAAATAAAAGTTAAGTCCTTCTGGGAAATTAATCAGGGGTCTGCCCCGCCTGGGACTACCTGGGACGCATTCAAAGCTACATTTAGGGGTTATCTAACCAATATATCGGCATATAAAAACAAGACCTACAGGGATGCAGTATCTTCTCTTGAATTGGAGATAGCAGGACTTCAAGAAGAGATCGACATGAACCCAATATCATCAGGGTCCCCATTAGTGGAGTTGCAAGACAGATTAACGGTCTTAAAAGGAGATCTCTCCTCAGTTTTGAGCGCACGGGTTTTAGAGAGATGGGAGGCTAGTAAACTGGCCCATTTCGAGTATGGGGAAGGTGCCGGCAAGCTCCTTGCCTGGAAGTCGAAGACAGATAGGGTCCGAAACAATATTAGTTCTATCAGCAAGGATGGAGTAATACACTCTACAGATGAGGGAATTAGTGGAGCTCTTAGAAGCTTCTTCAGCGAAATATAGCACAACCCAACCAAGCAAGGGACTGGTTATCTGTGATTGCTCTTCCTGCTTTAAACTTAGAACAAAGGAATGCCTTGGACGGCCCTATTACTCTGGAGGAAGTACGCTCTGCCATCTTAAAAAGTAAAAAGGGCAAGGCTCCGGGACCCGATGGGTTACCTTCCGAAATATATAAAGTAATTTGTCCAACAACTCTTCCATACTTAACAGACTTGTTTAACAGTATCCTACTAGATGGCGCCTTACCTCCCGCCTCTTGGGATAGGGCCTCTATAACTTTGATTTTAAAACCGGGCAAACCTGCAACTAACTGTGGCTCATATAGGCCAATCTCAATTCTTAGCACAGATTATAAAATCTTTGCATCCGTGCTTGCAAATAGATTGGGAGGGGTAGCAAACAACATTCTGCATCTGGACCAGAAGGGATTCGTAAAGGAAAGGCAACTTTACGAACTGACTTACGACCTCATTGGCGCAATAGGTATGGCCACATTAGCATTGCTTCCCTTAGCAGTTTTCACTCTTGATGCTACAAAAGCTTTTGATAGGGTAAACTGGATGTGCTTAGAGGAAGTGTTGAAAAAGATTAATCTAGGAGATAATTTTAGGCAAGCTGTAAAACTACTATACAAAAACCCTTCTGCTTCATTATTGGTCAACGGGGAACTTACTGAGCCATTTAGCATTACATGAGGAACCCGTCAAGGGTGTCCCCTCTCCCCACTTTTGTTTGATTTATATATAGAACCTTTTGCCCAACTAATCCGTGACAACATTAATATAAAACCTTTTATTTTTGAAGGATGGGAGCGGAAAGTCGCACTATATGCGGATGACGTTCTTATTTTTTCATCCGAGCTGAGCTCGGCATTTCCTACCGTTATATCCATTGCAGAAGAGTTTGGTGCAATATCCGGTTACGAAGTTAATGCATCCAAGACCAATATTATGGTCTGGAATCATCCCGCACCGGTCGTAGGGGTACAGCCTAGTTCTACCCTCAGGTATCTCGGTTTAAATATCTACACTGATATTAATAAGATCGTCCCTTTAAATTTTGCTCTTGTGGCTAAGGAGGCTCGCAGATCGATGAGAACATGGTCTGCTCTCCCTATTTCCCTGATAGGCAGGTCTAACCTGGTTAAAATGACTATTCTACCTAAGATTATGTTTTTGTTTAATACTATCCCTCTTTTTTTTTATCCATCTTTGATTGCCAAACTTCAAACCGAGATAAATAGATTCATATGGAATAGTCATACGCCTAGATTATCCTGGAAGAAGATAAGACGTCGTCGAGAAAAAGGGGGGCTTGCAGCACCAGATCTGCAGTTTTATGGATGGGCCTTTCAACTTTCTCACATCAGGATGCTTTTAAAGACCCCTAACAACGCCGGGTGCGGGAAACTATTTTCAGCACTTCTTAAGGGGGAAAAAATTGGGCCGACGAACTTTTTGTTAAAATTTGGCGACCCTAAGTACTTTAAGAAGGTTAAGCTAAAGGTTTTGAGGGATCTTGCTAGAACATGGGGTAATTTTAGACGTACACTCAAACTGGACTACTATCATAGTAGGGCCCCATTGTGGGACTCTCCAGGCGCGCCGTCTTGGCTTTTGGATAGCCTAGCTCTCTCAGTCAGAGAGGCCGGGCTTACATCATGGGGGGACCTGTTTGCTGAAGGAGTTCTACTCCTATGGGAGACCTTGAGTTTAATAATAGGAATTTGGTTCTCACGATTTAAATACCTTCAAATCCAGAGTTGGTCTCAGGCTTATAGTCAAGGTAGGGGTAGGTTTAAAATAGGCGCTGAGAGTAATCTAGTAACCCACCTGATTGACAAACCACCTTTCAAAAAAGAGATTACATTCTGGTACAACCTCATGTTAGACGAGACTGATGGCGAATTCTTGCTCCCCCACTCACTCTGGGAAACATATATCACCAACACCGATGTTGAGGGTCCGTGGCTAAAATCATTTAAGATTCTGGGGGAGATTGTGAAACCTTCCTGGCTTCGTCGTAACCACTTGTTTACATTGCATAGAGTGTATTACTCTCCACTGCGTTTATCAAAGTTCCCCAATAATGCTCAGGTGGCCTGCCCTAGATGTGGTCTGGTAGCAGCATCAGATGTTCAAATGTTTTTTGAGTGTTCATTCATAACATTATTTTGGAATGATATCTGCGCTTCCCTCTCGTTAGCAATAGGTTCGCAAGTCAGCCCTAGCCCCATGTTAATCTTCTTTGGTATTATACCGGAGCTTGATGGCATAAGTAAAAAACTGGTCTTCTATGGCTGTTTGTTGGCTAGAAGAGAAATATGTAGACGGTGGAAAGATAAGGCACCTCCTCTCTTTACCGATTGGCGTGCAGCTATGTTACAGATTTCCAAATTGGACATGGCTAGAGTAGGTAACCAACATAAGAGGAGATTTTGGCTACTTTTGAACTGGTAATCATAGATCAGAACATCATGTTTTTTTTTTTTCCCCATGTCCTATGATTGCGCTGCTTGGAAGGGTCCTGTTACTTGATCCCCTTTTGCTATACATACCCTACATGGGCGACTTTGGTTACAAAATGGGTTGTATATAGCAGTATGCTAGCCCTGTTGGTACCATGTGATGATAATTAAGTTGCAGATGCTTGGCACTGCGGGATACTCCGGTAGGAATCACTAAAATCCCCCCCAGTAAATCTGGGTCAGTGTCTCAGTCATCTCCTCTAATTGTTCGTTACTATATGGTCACCAAGGGCGAATATGAGGACACAAAAAAAAAGAAACTTGGCATCACCTCACTAGAGCTAACTGCCACATGCTAACTGCCTTCAAAAAGTCATGCTGATTCATCAAAAAGTATCAGAGTCATTGGCAATTTTTGTGCAGATTCATCAAATGGAGTCAGAATTATTAGGAAATTAAACATTTTACTCTGCCTGTGAATTGTCTCACTCCTTGATGAATCTGCGTGGAATGCAACATACTAACAACAAGTTAAAAATGCTAACTGACTGCCAAATTTCAAGCTTGCCTCTCAATTGCTTCCAAAAATATGAGAACATGGAAAAAAATTGCCTCTTCCCCATCTGATCCACATGAAACCTGATATTGTTGCACTGGCCTTAATTTGCTGTCTACAAAATAGAATGTAGATTCACCAAACAGCAACAAAATAATTATTGAATACAAATTGTATTCCTCACATTTATCTTTGTCCCATGATGGGAACCCACAAAACATGGCATACCAATAGCTTCTTGATTTGGTGGGAAGCTGCCCAATACTGATGAGAGGTGGTTACCGGAAACACTGAGACAAGTCTAAAACTTTCTGGCATATGCAAGATATAGCACTTATGGGAGATGTTAAATGCTATATCAGATGAAAGACTGTAGGTGCTGTATTGGAAATAAATTGCTTTTAGCGGAAATTCCATAGGAGCTTTACATTGGGTAAATCGTATAGTGCATGGTTGTGGTATTGTTTTATGGAATTAGAATTGTGTAAAAGTGTTCTCTCTGTACCATGTAAAGGCCCTTTAGCAGATTGACAGTCTTTGCAGCTTGTTTTGCAGGTACAAAGAGATTATGGTTTGCACATCTAAAATGGGAAAGCAAATGTCAGGGTGGCATTATCCTAGCAAGTTGTGGAACAGACATGGCCCTTATGCCAAGTACAGTTTCACAATTATGCTTGATTATAGAATCCCACAGCAAAAAAAGCTTCACAGGAGTGAACCCAGAGACTTTTCGTTTCAAGGTTGAGTCTTCCTACTAATGGCCTGACTTTCAGTGATTGGGGAGTTCCATTCCAGGAAAAAGTTACTAGCATCCTAATTGTGTTTTGGTTGTGGGAGTTCCCAAAGCTGTAGAAAATGGTGAGCGTATCAGCCAATAGGTGAGGGTGCTCATAGTGATGGATGACTTGAAAATGAATCAACGGATTTTATAGATAGTCTGAGTCAGCAATGGCACCCAGTGGAGCTCCACCTGGACCAGCGAGAGATGGTCATATTTATTAAGGCCATGAAAGAGATTTGCTGCTGCATCTAGAATGCCCTTACTGAGGGCTGTGTGCAGGCTTGGAAGCCACGAAGGAGTGTGTTGCTACCATCCATAGGTGAGAATAGGAGAGCTTGCTTAGTAGTTCTAAAGTCACTTTCTTGAAACAGTCAGTTTCTTTAGTAGAGAGAGATGGTACCAGCCAGTCCTTTTATGTTTACTTGACAAAGGATTTCTTCAGGGCGGTATTAGTGTTCTGGTTGAATTGAAGTGACTTGCCATAGGGTGAAAGTTGTGGTTCAAAGTCACCAAGGTTTATGCCATTGAGCGAGGTTTGAACAAGTTGTTGCTTGTTGTTCTTAGCAAATAAAGGAATTAGGTATGTGTTCTGTTAAGCTTTAGGAAGGTGGTGGACATCTAAGTCTGGATGAGGCAGAGACCATGTTTGAGGTATTGGATGGCTAAAGCAGTGCAGACTTTTAGTAGAAAATTGCCGGCACATTGTAACATTGATGTAATTATTGATTATTACAGCTCAAAGAGGCTTCATATGGAGATAAAAGACAACTGCAGACAAGATAGAAACTTCTAGGACTGAACAGATGATAGGGATCTTCTGGCACGTAGAAGTGCCCATGGGAAAAAACTAGTGTCGGTTGGATCGATCAGAGGAGAACCAATGAATCTTGTTTAGTGATTCACGTGTGGATGATGATTGGATGTTAACTGTGTCAAAGACAGCTTTCAGATCAAGCAATATCAGGAGGGATGGACCAATTTATCTGTGTTCAGGAAGTAGCTCTTTCTGTGCTGCAGTGTGATCTTAATCCAGATTCTTAGTCATGCAAGACATTGCTGGTGTTGATGTGATCTTGGAGTTGAGAGTAGACTACGTTTTTGATGATCTTACCAATGAGAGGTAGGTGAGTTGGGAAGGTGATTGGGGCCTAGAGTGGTTTTCATTAGGAGTAGAGGGATCTGGCCTGTCGTGAGAGTTTCTAAGAAGATTCCTTGAATGAATAAGGATTTGACAATATTGAGCAGGGGTAAGAGACCGTCTCCAGAGAGGGAATTCAAGGAGGATGAAAGACATGAGCTTCATAGGATGTGTTATTAAGGTCACAAACAATCTTTATAGACATGGCCATTTGCATTCTCACATGACAGCACTTGAACATTTTAACCTATGTTGGCATTGAAAATGACCTATACACCTTCTGATGCACAGGGGTGGCTTTGCCATTAATGCGGAGGAGCATTGCCCTACTGCTGATCGTGATGTTGTTATCATTTTATCTTTATAGGCTGAGGCAGTTTTGTGGGGCAGGGCTAAGCTGGGCAGCAGGGGAAGGAGTAGTGGCACCCTCCTAAGTGTGTACGAGTGTTTGGCCATCCCTCTGGGGCAGGCCAAACATTCATGCGCACTTTGGCTGTTCTCCACCCAGGCTGCATTGCAGCCTAGGAGGAAAACATGCCCAGGCTCCCATTCCCTATCTCCTCACCGAATCACAGCACACAGACCAATCACAATGCTGCATTGCTGCATTGTGATTGGCTTAGGGGAGCCTCGGTGCTTCCTGCTTCCTGTTCCAACATAAGGCAGGAAGAGGACAAGAGGATAAAAGAGAGGCGGCCGCCTAACCGGCCGGCCGGCACGAGATACAATTTTTATTTATTTTTTAACACCTCCCTACTCCCTGCCCCACTACTAGTTCACGGGATCAACCACAACTGCTGATACATGCATTTTTGGAACCTGCATTTTCAATTTCCATCAGTCATTATAGGCTATATAAATAAATAATCAACAACATGTTAAAATATTGTAACTGGTGACTGCTGAGGGTCCAGCTAAATGTTGTAAGGCATGTTTTTTTTCCACTGGAAGTGAAACTGATTATGACATGGTATGACTATAAATCTTACAAGGTGTGTATTTCACTTCATCTGACAATCAGTTTAGAATATTATGAAACACAAGTCAAAAGATTTCCAATGTATATTAACAACTACTCTGATTGAAAGATAAAAAGGCAAAGGTGAACACTACATGTACCACATAAGTGCCAACACCTGTAAACATTTCGAATTTTGTGATACGAAGGTGCTCCATTATTTAACAAAAATGCACCACACGAACCTGTTTGTTCTTGGAAGCAAATAAATATTTGTTTTAACTGTTGATAAGGCAGTGGCTGAGCAACAACCGCTGGATTAAAAGAGGGATGTGAGAGGGAAAGCTTGGATGTTTCAGTTCTCTTTCCATCCTGATACTGAAAAAGCATGTTTGTATATGTGGATTACGCCTGTCATCTTGTACGATACGATAAACCATCCCACATACTTAAAGCTGTCTTTAACCATGTTGATCCTCAGTGTAAAGTTAATCAAAGGCATACGCCTTCTCAAACAACACTGTACAATGCACTAATTAAAATGTGTGCCCATGATAAAAATGTGAGCTTGCTTGCTTTTCCTTCCTAATCTTGTGTCGATCACGTTTGCCTTGGTCTCGAAAGCCTGGCCCGTTCAAGTAGATCAGTGTTTGGCTTTCCCTTCATTAAATGGATTTCCCTTTATTAAACAAGAAACTCAGATGTTGGTAATTAGCCCAAGTGCTCCTGCTGCCAGCCTGCATCGAATCCAAAAAGTCCTGTATATTGCCACTTGTGCATTTGTTAACAATGTCCAGACAACAGGTCTGCAATTAGATGCCCATCTGTTGGGTTTAACATTCAGCACTGCCAATAGATATAAACAAACCCTGCTCTTGCCAAAATGGCGGATCTTTTATTCAGCGCACATGCCTGTCGCTAAATGAAAACGAGTGTGAACATGAAACTGACAAATGCTACTTGAAATAACACCAATGAAGGTATCTGGTCTTTAAAAACATAAACGACCGGGCCTCAAAACTGAGTTTTAGTTTTGCTGGAGGTAAAATGAATGGGATCCGCAAATCAAGGCTGTTCCCCAAAAGAATGCACCTAAATATTCTCTTAAAAATGAATTAGGCATGGGATTGTAAAAATGAAAATAGACCAAAAAAATAATTTCCTTACTGTTTGCAAATTATATTGATTTGTGGTGACATAAATATAGTCTAGTGCATTTCCTAGGTCATTGCTATATCCATAGTTCACAGATGACGAGTAGAATAAATTTTCCTCATGAATTGGAAATATTTCCTCATGAGTGACAATACTTCTTTCTGAGTGCTAGTTGGTGTGGAAAGTGGATTTACCATTTTTTCAAAAGCTACATTTGTTTCTCATGACCGTTTTACTGATGCTGTCAATATTTTTTTATACCAATTGAAAGGGTGCCTAGATTCTAGATGTCATGGTAAACTTAACAGGCAGAAGACCTCTCAAACAAGAATTACATGTTGGGGGGGCGAAATACAATCTTTGTATCCTGCAAACACCTACTTACCTTTTTCATTTTACAGCTCTGGGTGATACTTTGCTAAGAAAAATATGGATTACTATTTTGCCTCCTATGTCACTTTTTCAGTCCTCTGGTCCTTAGACACCTTGGAGTTGACCTCAGGCGATATCTGCTGTATCTGACTTAACTGAAACTAATATACCTTAAACAAAACAAGCATTGGCAATTCTAATAGGTCTGACATGAATGAAAGTGACTTTTGTGTCATTGATGGGTTTAGGCACTCACTAAGTCATCCTAAATGCACTCTTTTACTCGTTTTTGTAGTTATGCATCCATTCATCAATCCACTGATTTATTCTTGGATTCTCACTCTGACACAATGACAATAAAACACACACAAACTCAACATGTGCAAGATAAATTAAAAGAGCACAAGTAGAAAAAATAAAACATGCTGTTGTCTAAACTAAACTCAACATATGTTTACAATAACTAAACTAAACATAGCAGCAGGTGTCTGTCATGCAATGGTATTGTAAACAGTCTGTTGTTGTTTTAAAGTTCAAGCATGGCTTCCACATTTTGAACCAGTGTGTGGGCAATTATGAAATGGTAAAACAATGATACACTGGTGCATTCCATAATGGTGTCCTGATTTAGAGAGAGGATGACACATGGGATGTGGTGTGTTGCACATGAAATGCGTGGCAAGCAAGCAACCAGTTAGCAATGCCCAGATAGCTATAGTTTTATCTTAAGAAACATTAAAATAAAAAGAGGAGAAGCAACAAAAAGAAAGGAGAACTATTAAAGGAGAAAGTTCAAAACTAAAGCCTACTAGCCCTAACTCTGAAGTGTACTTATTTTCAGGTGGATGTACACACATGATCAGAAAATGCTGTCTTTCACAGGGCAAAAAAGCCAATGACTGATGTGGACTGAGCCATACAGTTTGCTGTCATGGATGGAAGCACAGTGTAAATGATGTTCAGACAGACCTATCGCAGAACAAAGATGACTTAAGGGCCCTCTATTTATCTAATTGGATATATATTTTTATAAATGGATGTATGTATTATTTAATGATTTTTTTATTATATGTTCCAGGCAAACTGTTAAGAAGAGATTCTAGCAAGGGGCATTAAGGGCAGTAACCAACACTAAAATCCTTCCCTACAAAGGTAGTTTGACGTTTCATGTCACACAAATACCAATCTGCAGGAATTAATAAAGAGAAATAACACTAAATGTGAATTGATTTCAACACATACTTTTCATAATCAATATGTCAGGCCTAATGCAATTATCATGCATTTTCATGGTGAACAAATCAGACCTATGGCAACAGACAGATTCTTCTATTTAACCAATCAGGCCTGTAGCTCAATGGCTTGCCCCGTAACTAACTGACGGCTTGTGTACTAAGTGTAAGTTTACCCATACTGCAATTATCAGGTATGCAGTCGTAAAATTACAAAGTATTCAAAATTACAGTTGGGAAAGCAAAATACTATCGCTCTTAAGAAGGCTTAACAAAAATTTTGAAAGTAACAAATCCTCTATGCCCATGGTTTATCAGAGGTTGTAACCAGACCCAAAACCATTGCCTACTATGGTAATCTGTGTATCTCCATGTAACAAAAAAACATATCTGTAGGTTTTCATTCAGGGTAATAACAAAAAAACCTTAAATGCATATTGACAATAACATATGCTTTTCACAGTCCATATGTTAGGCCTTTTGCCTTTATCATAATTTTTCATTATAAACAATCAGTTATAACGCTTTATCATTGACTTTTCATCATAACCAACTCAAGCCCACTATAATGAGCGTAACTTTCAACAAGGCAACCATACAGGATAATGTTATAAAAGCACAAATGTATACAAAATTACAATTGACTTTACACTTTAGCCGAGACCGGCCAATTCAAGTGCACATAAACTGGCAACCATCATGCAAACAGTTATACAATTACAAATATCTAGAAAAATACAATTTGCTAAACAATATTCAACCCCTCTCACAGGGAAGTACCAAAAATCACCACTGTAAAAAAAACAAGGTTTCCTCAGAGTGGGTGGCCAACGTCAAAACCCTTGCCTACTAAGGTAATCTGTGAGATTACATGTAAATAAATATCTGTCTATAGCCTGTAACTCAATGTGGTTACATCCAGCTGTTAGATGTTTACTGCCTTTAACATGTGCATTTCACAATTATTAAGTAAGTCCAAGTGCCTTTGTGATAATGTTTCATAACAAGCAGACCAGACCAATTGCATTAGACATAACATTTCCAGTGCACCAAACAGCCATATAGCTTATCACCATAACCACCGCAGGCTGACAGTTTTGTACATAAACATTTCTACGAGATACCATCAGACATACAGTCATACAAGTGGAAAGGTATACAAAATTATAGTCGACTAAGTGGAATACTTTCTCCCCTAAGATGGCCTAACAGGAATTCTCACAGGCCAAACTTTCTATAGCCACGGTTTGTCACTGTGGATGAACAACACCAAAGCCATTGCCTAAAATGGTAATCTTTGAGCTTCCATGTAACAAAATACCTATGTCTAGGATTTAATATAGAGTATTATCAGTCCACACTTAACTGCCTATTGACTTTAACATGCGTTTTTTACAATGAATACATCTGGCATATTACCTTTATCATAACATTTAATAATAAACAGTATAGGCTTATAGCCATGATTATTAGGTTGCCACCATAACCATTTCAGTTCTGATGTATTGAGTATCAACTTTGCCACATGTCAAAATTAGAAAAGCCCAGACTGTTTAGTGGAAGTTCCCAAATGCAGCCTAATAATATCCTGTACTTGGGAGATCTAACAAGGGGATAGAGCCAATCCCTGCACTCTGTAGGACTCTGATAGCTCTTTTTTGCTAATCACATAAAGTCAGGCGAAAGTTACGCTATCAGAGCTCAGGCGCCTAAAGTTAATGTCTGCCCTCCTCCCATATGTACTGCTGCCAATGGAAAACAAACACCATAAATATCTAGTTGAGATAATAGCATTACAATGTCATGCATGTGCACCTTAAAGTTCAGGCAGCTTGATAAATAAAAACTATAAAGCTGTGTTGAGGGCAAGCACTTTTTTGTGAAAGCACACAACTTCTGCCATCAAAACATGCACTTTGCTTACCAGCAATTGGGCAGGTGCAAAGCCTTTCTCCTAGTAGGGCTTTTTGAAGCACTCCTTAGGGGGAAACAGCGTTTACAACGACTTCTGAACCACTTATGCCTTTGCCACGCAAGATTTACAACGTATACGTCTTTAGACTTTTACATCAAATACCCTTTTCCACACATGCCTTTACAATGAAAATGTAAGTGTATTATATATATATATATATATATATATATATATATATATATATATATATATATATATATATATATATATATATATATATATATATATATATATATATATTTTCCCCACTAAAAATAACAAAGGTTACAGGGAGGTTATAGTTAGGCTCATATTTCACACATACAAAACCATAGGAATTCAACAGTTATTGTTGCTTGAGCTTACTGTAACACCCCCTGCAACGTACTGCTTATGACTTCACATATTACATCACTCATGACTTGATGAGTGACATCACTGATAACAACTCAAATGACCCCTTTATTTTGTATTTTGGCCCTGGGGAGGAGGTGGTCCCAGGGGCCATATAAAGCCAATGAGGGGGGTCCACGAGGCCCCTCTTCTAATTAATTATTGAAGCCCCAGGGAGATGGTACCCCCCGGGTCTCTTACGAGGCATAGCAGGGGTGTTCACACTGCCCCCCTCCAATATATTAACTTAGCCCCAGGGAAATGGTGGTCACCAGGACTCTTTCAAGCCTCGTGAGGGGGGTCCGCACGGCCACCCTCCATTTTAAAAATCTTGCCCTGTGGATGTGGTGATCCCCAGGGCTCACAGGAGCATCGCGATTTGGGCCCTTGTACCCTCTTCCTACATATTATAATTGCCAATGTCACCAGGACCAGGCCCACCCAGGAACTGAAATACAAACAAGCATGGGAGCTGCTTTTGTTTATTATTTTCAATATTGCCGTGAATTTGCAGATCGACCCCAGATTTTGCAGCAAAATTAGAAAATACATTTTTTTGGCCCTGAAGGGGTCCCTGGGAGATCCTCCAACCCTGCCTAGTGGGGTCAGGGAAGTTCTACCCATCCCCCTTTTCTTTATGTTTAACATTTTACTGGGGACTCGGCTCAGTTAAATTCCCAAAATGGCTGCCAACACTTCCTTGTTGAGGTATTGGCAAGCCAAACAGATCTCTGAACGAGATCTCTGGGGTCCATGGAGGGTTTGCATCCTGTAATATACAAATTTGCTTTACCTTTATTATGTCAAAAACTACTGAATGGGTGTACACCAAATAGCAAAAAGGGCTCTTTCTGGAACAAGAGCTACCTTTCTGACAAACTTGGGGGCCCATTAGGATGTCAGGCAGATCGCCACCGCAATGCGGGCGGTGGCGATCTGCCCGACATCCTTGCCCGCCCGCCACCCATTTCCCCCTGCCATATTACTATGGCGGGGGGACCGTGGAGGATGGAAACACCGTTCTCTGCTTTTCCGCCCCGCTCGCAAGGCGACCGGGCGGAAAAGGGTTTATTTAGTGGCGGTGTCTGCTAGACACTGCCATCAATATTAGGATGCAGGCGGGAGGGTGCCTTACCGCTGCCATGGTAAGGCATGCAGTCTTGCAGTTTGGGGGCCTGTTGTGGACCCCCAGGATGGTGGGGAGGCACATGGGGCTACCTATGGTACCCCCTACATGTGTATTCACAACATGGCAGGCACTGCGCGGTGCCTGCCACTTTGTGCATGCACATACACGACATGCATTTTTAGCATTGTGGCGGGCGGTGCCGAGAGCACCGCCCGCCACAATGTTAAAAATGCAGGATGCGCCCGCCACTGTGGCAGGCGCATCCTAATACCCCCCACGGGAACCCCACCATTATGGCAGGTGGTCCCGTTATCCGATAGGATGGCGGGCGGACAAAGTCCTCCCGTAATCCTAATGGCCCCCTTGGTGTAGTTTCGTCCAGTTGTCCAGGCTATAGTCGAGTTCGAAATCCTTATGGAGAATTGAATGGGGGAAAAGGCATTTTGGGGTACACCATTTTTCTCGGCAAACACTTAACGAATCACACCGAACCTTTCAACACATCAGCTGAACTGAGTATTGTATTCATTTTAAAAATGTTGTGAAGATTCGTCAAAGGTATTGCCAAACAAAAAATGCTTTTCCTATTTAAACTAGGTCCGAACTATTACTACCTACCGGTGACCACCAGCAGATTTACGGGTGACCACCAGCAGATTTACACAAACCGTACACCAGCAGGGCGAGCACTTGCGGGGTAAATAACTGGAATTTATTGCGGTTCATTTCAAATTTCATCCAACTGCTCTCCTATTGAAAGATACAGATTACGAAAAGGAGGAAGGACTAGTCTTCTTAGTCAAATATTCGTGTTTTTAAGGCGGCCATATTAGCATGTTCATCAATCATAACTGCCAAATGGCATGAAGTTATGTTCACTGCTTAATTCTCATATAGCGCATCCATCACTTGATTGGTATCAATATTCCAATATTAAGTTAGCACAATGTTTATTTTTATATTATACGCTAATAAATTATTCGCATTCCCTCCTACTGAAAATAAAACCCTTTATGGGCTTGCCAGAGATCCTCTAAGGAGCAGTTCTACACCATATCAAAGGCGCAGCTATAATCCTGTGCACCCGTTGTTTTATTGCGTGTGTCTTTTCATGATTGTATACTTACAGTGTTACGGGTGTCCCTCACCTGCCGCCTTCAATCAAGTAATTCACTGGCCCATTGTCTCAGGAATAATATAATCCAATGACTATTTTCCGGATTATATAATCCCCAACTCTCCATTGGTGTTACGTAAGCCAAGGCCTTCCCGGAGGGGACGGTTCAGGCAGCTTCATTTACTTCACCACGACATTTCAATCAAATGCTGCCAAACTCCTTAAGGTGGATGCTCTGTTCATGAGGAATGGATCTCACATACATATACCACAAACCCTACACCAGCAGAGGTCAATACCTGGGATTTATTGATGTTAAACGAGCAGACACGTTTTGGCAACCTTGCCTTTCTCAATGCTCATTACAACATCATGGTGATGTATGTGTATATTTAGGGGACCCAAGGAAGCCCTTTGGTTATTACATCAACCAGGACCTTTCCATTCGGACACCCACGTTTGTTCCTGCACAGCACCAATCTATTGGGATTTTGTTATCAAGTCCATCCCCATGCAGTATCTATCAAGGTATGGTGAACTCTGGGAGATATACACCTGATGGGTGATCATGTGACCAGGGGTTAAGAGTGCCCCAACCAATGGGATAGTTGCAGGACTATTCAAAAACGCGGGTGGAGCAGCACCCTGGCAAACAGTGGCATCCGAAGAAGGTGTACAGAGCCGAAATGCATCATGCCTACATGCTGTAAAATAAAAGGACTTCCAAATATATTTCCCCGTGTGACCCCTTACTTTCTTCATTGGAGTGTTCCAGTTATTTCTGTACGCTAGCCAGAGGCATGACAAAGGACCCGTTCTACTAGTTGGCTGGAGTGTTACTGGTCCCTGCATCTGCAGTTCTCTGTTTCTGAGGTATTGGATTCGCTCAATCCCGCCTCAACGAGTAAGCAAAGCAAGGGCTGCTGCCAAGTGCAGCTCGTGACTTCACGAGGGGCTGGATTCACTGAAATTACAGCCCGCGGCCCGGTGGACACTTATTTTCGAGGCTGGAATGTTAAGTGGACCAGAGGAAGCCCTTTGGTTGTTACATCAACCAGGACATTTCCATTTGGACACCCGCGGTTGGTCCTGCACAGCACCGAACCATTCGGATTTTGTTTCAAGTCCATCCCCACACAGCATCCACCCATGTATGGTGAACTCTGGGATATGTAGTGTTCACAACACTACACCTGATGGGTGATCATGTGACCAGTGTTATGAGTGCCCCTACCAATGGGAGGATTGCAGGACTATTCAAAAATGCAGGTGGGGTAGCACCCTGGCAAACAGCGGCATCCGAAGAAGGGAAACAGAGCCGAAATGCATCATCCCCTAATGCTGTTAAATGAATGGACTTCCGAAGATATTTCCCCATGTGGCCTCTTACTTTCTTCATCGGAGGGTTCCAGTTATTTTTGCACGCCAGCCAGAGGCGTGACAAGAGGCCCCGTTCTACTACTTGTCTGGATTGTTACTGGTCCCTGCATCTGCAGTTCTCTGTTTCCGATGTATTTTATTCGCTCCGGCCCGCCTCAAAGAGTAAGCAAAGCAAGGGCTGCTGCCAAGTGCAGCTTGTGACTTCACGAGGGGCTGTATTCACTGAAATCACAGCCCGCAGCCCGGTAGACACATATTTTGGAGGCTGGAATGTTAAGGGGACCCTAGGAAGCCCTTTGTTTATTACATCAACCAGGACATTTTCATTCGGACACCCGTGTTTGGTTCTGCACATCACTGATCCATTTGTATTGTGTTATCAAGTCCATACCCACGAAGCATCCACCCAGGTATGGTAAAATCTGGGAGCTGTAGTGTTCACAAAACTACACCTGATGGGCGATCATGTGACCAGGGGTTATGAGTGCCCTTACCAATGGGAGGGGTGCAAGGCTATTAAAAAATGCGGGTAGGGCAGCACCCTGGCAAACAGCGGCATCCGAAGAAGGCGAACAGAACTGAAATGCATCATGCCTAAATGCTGTTAAATAAAAGGACTTCCAAAGATATTTCCCATGTGGCCTCTACTTTCTTCATTGGAGGGTTCCAGTTATTTTTGCACGCCAGCCAGAGGCGAGACAAGAGGCCCCGTTCGACTAGTTGGCTGGAGTGTTATTGGTCCCTGCATCTGCAGTTCTCTGCTTCCGAGGTATTTTATTCACTCCGGCCCGCCTCGTTAACCGAGATAGCTCTTACCCAGTAGCCAGACACTTTGAGCTGCACCATAAAATTACCAGGAACCTATTACAATTCTTCTGTCTGGACCAAGTCCCATGTGAAATAAGGGGGGTAACTGGGAGTTGAGGCTTCGACGACTGGAATCCACATATATATTAGATATGCCAACTAAAGCACCTAATGATCTGAATAAAAGCGAAGAATTAGCAATCCACCTGTAAAATGTTAATAGATAAAGGAATAGACAGTGAGATGTGGAAGGACACATAGGTCAAATGAGTGTTTGGGGTGGCCCCAAAGCTGTATGTAGAATTCTCAAGCCCGTACAGGGCTAAATCGCTACGCTGGGGTAGCCCATCCAGGGTAATATGAATTTTGCATAGATTTGCCCTCAATAAGATAGATGAAATCATTGTATAATTGAGTATATGTTCAAATAATATGAAATATATAACATGTTGACAGCCTTTTACTGATATTGAATGGCAAAATGAATTGCTTTGCAAATATTTTTACATGTTCCAAATGGTGCCCAAAATACCCCTCAAACCAAGTAAAGTGAACTTGCAGTCCTATAACAATGTTGATGAATATTGTTGTAACAATGTTGCAATTGTGATATAAATAAGAAGTAAAACGCAATGCTGGCCGACATTGACAAAGGCAGTTGTGCCGAAATGCGTCTGAGCATTTTGTAAGGACAAATAAAGTTCTGTCCTGCACCCCTCATGAGTGCTGGATTTATTTGGAGCAGCAAACTGCTCTTTCAATAAAAGGAGACCCGGCACTCAGGAGTGGGTCCATCAATTACTTTAAAACTTGTCGCTAAGAAATTCTAGAGATGATTTTAGACATTCTCCATGCGTTTCTCAATCTAAATAATCTCCATGCCGATTGCGCTGTTTAAATACTTGTCCATAAACATGGAAAACATACTCAGCATTCAACATGACAAAATAGCTCCTGGGATCAACACGCTGAGAAATGAGTGATGTAATATGTGAGGTCATAAGCAGTCTATTGCGGGAGCATGAGTCATAGTTAGCTCAGCTAACTATAACTGCTGAATTTCTCTGTTTTTTTATGAGTGAAATATCAGCCTAACTATAACGTCTCTGTAACCTTTGTTTTTTTCAGTGAATTTCTACGTTTTTAAAATTCTGTTTCCTTACTATAACATCCCTGTAAACTTTGTTTTTTCAGTGAATATATTCTTACATATGATACTTACTTGTTAAATTTGTACCATGCACATTCCTTTACCATGAATGCCTCTACAATGAAAAATGTTGTCGTAAAAGCATGCGTTTTAAAGGCAAATGTCTGCTAAAAGTTTTCATGGTAAAGGCATGCGTGGTAAAGATGTATGCATTGAAATGATGGCATTGTAACTTCATGTGAGATAATGGCATGCGTGGTTCCAACATTCAACCCTTTTTAGGTGAATATACCTTCATGAAACATGCGTCAATACGGTGTCAGACCAACAGCACAGTATCACAACAGGCAGAATCCTGCATTACTCTACACTGTTGAGACAACTAGACCCAATAAATGTGTGGTCTTACCTCATCTTGGCCGACACTGCACCTATGAACATGATTCATTTGTATGTAAGATATAACAGTGAATAACTCCCCCTTCTGCAAGTGCCAGTTCGAAGAGAATGGTGTGCAACTTATTGGAAACACTACTCTACCACATTGGCTAGTACCCAGGGCATGTGCATTTTTGTTGTTACGGGTGAAGTAGTATTGTATCGCCCCCCCCCCCCCCCTTTGCTATTGCAATCTAAAAAGTACCAATTGTGGTCACTGTGGCAGAGGTATAGACTGGCTGATATTCCTGTTAATTTCCTGCACTGCATAATTTGAATGGCTGATCCAGTTATGATACATACCTGCCCTATAGATGGCCACCTAGTGCAATAGATAGTCCTGTTAAACAAGTTTAATTTATAGTTTGGGGGGAATCTTTCAATTTCCTGTTTAAACTGATGCTATTCTGGCTTTAAAAACCAGCAGTCAGAAAATATTATTACACGCACAATTTTCTTGGCAATACTTAAAATGCTGATTTCAGTAGATTTTATTAAATACCTTGCGAAAGTGATTCATTTATTTTGGATATTTGATATAGGCTTGGCTAATCAATAATTTGTGTAAATCCTGCCTTCTCTAAGATACTGCTGAACGTGCTTCGTATTCCACATTTTACTTAAGAGCTTTCTTGCTAAGGTTTTGTGACAAAGCCCCTATGGTAGGTTGTCTCGAAGATTCATTGTATGAGTAGCAAAGGAAATGTTACACAAATGTGATCTTTGCTCACACAGTAGCAGCAGTTTGGGTTTCCACAATCATTCGGCATTCTATGTCTATCATTATCTGAAAATGTATCTTGCACCCTAACTGGGTTGTTCCATTTATTACAGACAGTGTTTGAACATGTCTACTTGTGTCAGGATGCATGTGAAAAGGTGTATAGTTATGTTAAGCAAACCCAAGGAGATGGTGAATGGAGCGCTGAAACTTTCAGACACTCACCCCCAGTCACAGATCTGGGTTGAATCCTTCATCGTTCTTTAGATTACTTTGCCACCTCAGTTCAGACCCAGCTATATACAAATCAGTCTCGACCCGGTGCCTCATGGGAACAGTTCAGCCCGAACTGCCATGCCAGGTCTTCCCTGAACTGGAAACAAGCATCCTGGGACAGGTTTCGGGGTAACAACCCGCATCAGCCTAGCTAGCTGGAATCCAGTGGCAAAGTGAGGAAGGGACCCACGTATGGTTATACCCTGCCAACTTAGAGCAAACAGCAAACACAAGGAGATGATGGACGGAGCACTGAAACTTTTCAGACACTCACCCCATTCACAGATCTGGGTTGTGAAGAACCGGGTTAACCCACTTACTCGGTCTTGGCGGCGGGGAACCACCCAAGCCTTCCATACCCTTCATACGTAGTAAAAGGAGACACAGGAGTCTTCATCTGCAGGAGGAAACCAGATTTATTCAAATAGCCTGGGCTATGGAACAGAGTCCCAAGCTCGTCAGAAACAAGACAGAGGAGGCTGCTGCTTTACTCCGCAGCTTACAAGCCTTTTATACTTTTTTATCTCAGTCTTTTGGCTGTTAGTTCATTGCTCAATCAGGGCAGTTTTTGCAGTTGATAACCAGATCCAGACGACGTTTGTAGATGGTGACCTGGTCAAGGCTTGGTACACAAATCATTGTTCACTCAGCTTGATCAAGGCTCAGTCTTTCAGGTCATTGTTTAATCACCTTGATCAAAGCCCGGTCTTTCAGGTCATTGTTTATTCACCCTGATCAAGGCCCAGCAGTCAGACCATTGTCCAGACAACCTGATCACGGTGTCAAGGATTTTTACCAGGCTGGGAGCAGGAGATGGAAAACAAATCATTTATACAGAGTGTGGGTGTCGCATGGGTTTCTGATGAACTGCAAGAAAGGAGGGGTTGGGTGTGAGACAGTTCCTGGGCAGAAAGGCAGGCTGCAAGATGGCTGTTGTCGTGTTAGTTAGATTTTCCTCAGGCATCAGCAGAAATGACCAGGTGGGTCATGTGGAAGTGTTTGACACGAGATGGCAATGAAAAAGCAATGGAGTCTCGGTACAAATGATGCCGATCAGAAGAACACTTTTCCTCAGTTGAATCCATCATCGTTCTTTAGCTCACTTTGCCACCTCAGTTCAGACCCAGCTACATGCAAATCAGTTTTGACCCTGTGCCTCCTGGCAACAGTCCAGCCCAAACGGCCAAGCAAGGTCTTCTCTGAACCGGAAACAAGTATCCCAGGACCGGTTTTGGGGTAACACCCCTCATCAGCCAGGCTAACTTGAATAATAATATATATATATAATAATAATATTATCCACTGGCAAAGTGAGTTAACATATTTATACCAGAAAAAAACATTAGCTAAAAAGTAAAATTGTTCAAGGCTTCAACTCTGCTCATAGGTAATGTATACATTCCTTACTTTGTTCACATATAGAACTGGGTGCAAGTAATGTTTGTATATAAATGCCATACGTATATGTGGTGTGTACGTCACATTTTTGACAAATAATAATACGCGTACATCCAATAAAGTAAATCTTAAGTCTCCTCTTAGTGGTAAAATATGCAAAACACGGTTCACACTTTTTATATCCAGGTATTTGTAAATCAATCCACTTGTGTTTGTGCACATACTCAAAAGTTAGTATTCTTCCAAAGGAATGATATATATTATCTCGTCAGGTAAAAGGACTCTAAAAATACCATCATATTTTGTGGAATTTACACAGGCTTTAAATTGCTAGGGTTAAATGAAGACCTTTAGCAGCCAATACTGTACCGCCACACATATAGCCTCACAATGTTTGTACAATTTGATACTATTTAAACTAGACTATTTTCCCAATCTCAAATCTGAAACAAAATGCATTAACTGCTCCCAGAAATAACACAAAAGATCGTACTTTTACTTTGGCTACTGTCAAGGATCTTCTCTTATACTTTACCAATCCATTCACTCTTAAAAGCTTTTTTGAAACACATATTTTCAGTTAAATTTCTTCTGTATTTCACTGAATGTCTTTTCAGACAAGGCACCATTAGGCTTTCATTTTCACTTTTATGAAAAATGCAGAAAACAATTCCTTCACCCTAATAGTCCTCTCCCACACAGTGCACTGTGCAGGCCTTGATTTGAGAGAACTCTACTCCAGGATCAACTAGGTGTTTCTGAGCAATTGGTGGCATGCCCAGAGCTCCTGACTTTTTCTTCACTTTGGGGACATTTCTTCTTTATAGAAGAGCAACAACTCTGAAAGCCAGCTTTGTAAATCAGCATTGAAAGTAGGTCTTTTCAACTTCATTCTAGATATAAATGATACTAAAGGCTATCTTCACACTGTGGGGTGACCTAAACTTACACTTTAAGGACAGCGGATGCAAAAGCTAAGGCACTTAATACAGGATCTCTCTGCCAATTGTTAACAAGTCCCACACACAAAATAGGGCATCTCCTTGACCCTGTTTTTACTAACATTCTTAATAGGAGGTCTGATGCCCTCCTTCCAGTATGCTGGTCAGATCATTACACCTGTCCAATGGTCAAGATTACGGCACTGTTGGTCGAAATTCACTGCAGCCAGCTGGGAAACCACCCTCCTAAAATCCTTCCCTAAAATAAACTGTGAAATATGGGACATAATCGTAAAATATGGGGATTGGATGAGGACTAGCTTGATGAACTCATTCCATTGAGAATGCACAAAATGGGCAGACCACAGGGGCTGGTCCTCTGGTTCAAAATGCAATTAGTAGAACTTAAAAAAGAATGCAAAAGAATGGAAAGGAAATGGAGAAAAATATGATGCTATTATTAAACTACAAGAAATCAGGAAAAAAATGCCACTATACTATCAGAGAATCTTGAGGCATCCATCTTGACACGAGGATTGACGGTGCATCAAACTTGGCCAAATAACTATTAAAGTAGATAACTCTCTCATGAAATCTGCCATGAAGCATGCAGAGATCTCACCATTTGGGTCCTGAATGTCACATGCTGCCCAGCTACTTTTTTGAAAAAGTTAATAATATCTATGCCACCTTGGTAGGGAATCCAGAGCATAATGACTTTCACAATGGTCTCCCCTAGGACCTTATGGTCAATGTTAATGGGCTCCTTCAGTGCCTCTTGGCCAGGATGGAACTCTCAGCCGTCCCCGATATTAGAAGGGAATAAATTGAAGGTATTATGAAAACTTTCAAATCTATCTCCCTGCAGGACCCGGTGCTTCTTGATGTACTGATGAAAGGTGAAAATATAATTTACCTGGTCTAATTGACATTTTTAATTTTTAACTCAAGAGTGGCATTATACCAACATCCTGGAAACATGCTGTCTTAACCCCCCTGTTAAAAACAAACATCATTAGATCCTGCTTTAACCCGAAAATTACAGGCCAATATCCCTACTTCCAGGCATTGGTAAAATACTGGAAATTTTTGTTAAGAGTCACCTTTCATCATTTCTGGAAAATAATAAGATACTATATCCCACCCAAACAAGATTCCATTCTGCATAAGTACGGAAACAGCACTGCTAGCAGTTATGGATCAATGGATCTTGACCTAGCCATTGTGACTGAAACATGGTTAACTGACCTAGCCATTTTGACTGAAACATGGTTAACTGAAGCCTCCACACCTATCATGGACATATTAGTCCCCCCCAATTACCACATCAGTAGACTTGACAGGACCGGCAAGACGGGCGGGGGAATCACATGCATTTTCAGGAGCAACCTCTCCGTTGCTAAATTAACTTCCCCCTCCCTCACGTCTTGCGAACTCATCTGTCTTGATATCTCCAGCGAGGGCAAACCAGTATGTGCTCTGCATCTCATCTATCACCCGCCTAAGGACAACCTCATCTTCACCCAACAACTCATGGACACGATCTCATCCAACGCTGGTCGGCAGATCCCGCAAATCTACCTGGGTGACTTCAATCTCCACTGGAACGATCTGAAAGACGCAGTGGTGAATAGTCTCAAATCTTTCCTTGACGCGTCTAACCTCACCCAAATATGCAACAGCCCAACACACGACAAAGGCTCCATACTTGATCTCATCATCGCCAACGAAGACTCCACCCAAATAGGGGCAATCCAACCTTGTGATTGGTCAGACCACCACATTATCACCTTCTTCATCAATGAAAAGGTTAAACCTGTCTCGGCTCAACCCACCAAATCTAAGATCTGGAAAAGGGACATGAAGAACCTTAACCCCAACTCCCTGCCTCCCCACCTCACCAATAGCCTCCTTCCCCCTCCGGGCACCTTTGATGTTCAATCACTGACTGACCACTACCTCGACTCTATGAATTCAATAATCAATTAAGCCGCCCCACTGCAACTAAAGAGAGTTTCCACCAAGATCTCGAACCCTTGGTATGATGGCAGACTCAACGAAGACAGGCGTGCTATGCGTATGGCAGAACGCACATGGAGATCTGTCCCCTCATCACAGCATCGCAAAATACTTAAGAGCAAGAGAAATGCCTACTTTAGGAAAATAAAGCGCGCTAAATCTGATTTCTTCAGCCTTCAGCTGGACCAAGCAAAAAACAGACCAAGAAAGCTGTTCGAACTAGTCAAAACTCAAACCAAGACGCAACCCATACTATCAAACGTCACAACAAACAACATCCCACACTGTGAAGACTTTTCTTCTTTCTTTAAGCTAAAGACCGACAACATAAGGAGTGACCTCCTTAATGATGTAAGTCGATACCCGAGCATCACCAAAATGCCCGACACCCAACCTAAAAATAACTCTTCCTGGTCGTCTTTCAACACCTACTCTGAAGAAGCAATACACAAACTGTTCGGCACCTTGAAGCCTTCTAATCTCCTCACATACCCACTACCTGCCAATGCTGTTAGAGACTTCATCCCCGTTCTTCTCCCACTCTGGACTAAAATCATTAACAGCTCCCTTCAGCAAGGTCTCATTCCAGACTCCCTCAAAAGTGGGGCAAGTCACGCCCATACTCAAGAAACCTACAGCTGATCCGGCTGACTTAAACAACTACCGCCCTAGCACCAATATCCCCACTCTGGCCAACCTGTTGGAAAAATGTGTGCAACTCCAACTAACAAAACACATTGACCAGTTCGAACTCCTCGACCCTCATCAATCAGGCTTCCGAGCGAAACACAGCACAGAAACGGCCATGACACAAATAATTGATGACGCCCTCCAAATCCTGGATCGCAACGACTCATGCCTCCTCATTCTCCTGGACCTCTCCTCAGCATTCGACACGGTCAAACATGAGAACCTATTAAAGCTCCTGAATACCAGAATGGGCTTATCCGGGACTGTACTCAAATGGTTCACTTCCTTCCTACACAACCGATCCCAGAAGTTCAAGATCACCAACGTGCTGTCCTCTCCAGTGCCAGTAGATTTAGGCGTCCCACAAGGATCTTCCCTCTCACCCACGCTGTTCAACCTCATCATGGAACCACTCGCTACCATGCTCCAGGCATCCAATGTACACTTCCACATGTATGCCGATGACACTCAACTTTACCTAAAGGTACAATCCCCGGAATATATCAAACTTCTGAACTGCACACTTAGGAACACCCAATCTTGGTTGGCCGACAATCACCTCAAACTAAATGCGTTGAAAACTGAGTTCCTCCTGATATCACCCCCTGCTAAAATTACCACCACCCAAATATGGCTCAATCACCTAACAGCATTCAATGTCCAACCCACCGTCGTGGACTCTGCAAAATCCTTAGGCATCACACTTGACGCAAAGCTCAATATGCAACAGCACATTAGCAAAGCAACGAAAGGAGCTAACTTTCAAATCAACACTTTGAGGAAACTCAAACCCTTCCTCCCGGCCAAGGACTTCCAAACTGCTGTACAAGCACTAGTCATCCCCCGCCTAGACTATGGAATTGTGGCCCTCAGAGGTCTCCCTCAAGCAACAACAGCACCCCTAAGAGCCTCCCTAAATGCTGCCGCGAGACTCATTACGGGCTCAAGGAAACACTCTCATATAACCCCTGACCTGAAATCCCTGAAATGGCTTCCCCTCGAAGCCAGAATACAATTGAAAATTGCAGTTATGACACACTCAGCCATACACCACAAGGCTCCCACCTACCTCACTCAAAAGTTGACTATATCAGGAGGTTCGAGATCCAATAGAAGTACAAAAAGTCTGCTCCTGAAACCTCGCAGATTCCGTAAGGAAAAAACCTACAAACGCTCCTTCTCAGGAATGGCACCCAGGATCTGGAATGCACTCCCTCCTGAAACGAGGATTATCTCCTCCACTGTACTCTTCAAGAAAGAAGTGAAAGCCATCCTTATGGCCAAGTTCACCTGATCCTTACTGTTGCTGCTCAGAGACTTTGCACCGATCTTGTAACGTTGGATACTTAATGTTCCAATAACTTTATGTTCATGACCTACTGACCTCTTTTGCAGTTGGATCAAAGGCTATGCACCGTCCTATAGTATTGTCTTTTGAGGGTTTACTGGTATCCACTGATCTCTATGGCAGCTGGATCACAGTCTTTGCACCGCCCTATCATAATGTCTATTTGAATGTTTATTGTTATCTCTAGAACTGTATTGTAGCTAGCTCAGACTCAGCACCGTCTTATATTTTTGTCTATTTGAGTGTTCTCTGCTATTTCATGATCTCTATTTTAGTTAGATCAAAGACTCTGCACCGCCTTATTTTACTGTCTATCTGAGTGTTTACCTGTATCTTATTAGCACATGACTGTTGTCCTATTATGCTACCGTTCACTATACTGTACCCAATTATTATGTCTACTCTCCCTCCTGTTTGCCCACTCCCCCCCCTGTGAAGCGCTCTGATATCTGTTAAGATCTTGTTCGCGCTATATAAAACTTTGAATAAATAAATAAATAAGCTAAAAAAAAATCTTTGGTCAAGGTAGGTCAGCTGCAGTTATAATACTGGATCTCAGTGCAGCATTTGATATTGTGACTCGCCCAATTCTACTATGAAGATTAAAAAAGGTGGGAGTCACAAGCTTAGCCCTTAAATGGCTTGCCTCTTTTTTGAGAGATAAAAGCATCCAAGTTTATGAGGAACCTTTGTTTTCAAAATCATACGCTTTAAAGTGTGGGATGCCACAGGGATCCACACCTATCCCGATGCTATTCAACCTGTATGTTCACCCACTTGCAGAGATTAAGGGCCTTATTATGAGTTTGGCAGTCCTATGGACCATCGTATCAGCAGTGATGGTGCGTGTGAAGTGAGCTCAGCCGTCCGAACGCCGTATTACGAGTTGGGTGGATCGACTTTATGAAGACCGTTGGAACGCCAAGAATGCCAGCAGACCCCTGGGTTCATGGTCGGGTAGAGGTAGCTTCCATAGGGCAGTGCAGGGGAGCTGCATCACGGTGCACATTATGAGTTGCAGGTTCAAAAAGCAGACCGAGGCGGTCCAAGCACCTGCTTCAAGGTGGTGGTGATGAAGGATTTGGGGTGCGCACTCACCCCTTTCTTCTTCCAGTCAGATTTCAACATTGAGCCCTTTCTCCAGGTTCTCCCTTCACAGCAGGATCTTCACACAGAAAATTACGACCCTATTTGTGGTGCTCCAAAGGCGAGTCCTTTTCAAACCAGAAACCCATTGCCAGGACTGCCCACATTTGGACTGTACCCCGCTAATGGATATATGGTATTTTTCCACATATATCATGTGTATGTGGGCATCCGACACATCTGCAGTCAAAATGCACTCAAAGGCATCGATATATTTGTGAAAAGTAATCACCACTGCTACAAAATCCCCACCTCCACACCGCCAGCCCTGTAATCAACTTGTAATATGGCGGTCTTTGGACCACCAGCTCAGTGGGCTGCTGGTGGAGGCGGACACGGTCCTACGGCGATCAGACTTCCAAACTCATAATAAGGCCCTAAATCTGCACATGGGTTTTCACTGGTGTCAGATGCAGATGACATGCAGATTGTCATTTCACTTACCCCTGACGCAGTGGCAGTCTCCAATCAGTTAAATGTGTGACTAAAAGAAGTAGCAGTACGGATGTCTGCCAGCTACTTAAAATTATATGGTGAAAAAACTGAAGTGCTAGTAGTTGGTACCAATCCCACTAGCTGGTCTAAACTAAGCTCACTGGACTCTCTAGGAGATCATCCAATCCCTAAATCAGCTGTAAAACGTCTGGGGATCTGGATTGATAGCAAGCTCTCACTGGAGGTTCAGGCCATGAAATTAGCTGCAAGCTGCTTTGGGCTTTTAAGGACACATAAAAAAGTGTTAAACATTTTTCCTAGCTCAACGCGGAGAGTGGTGGTGCAAGGATTAGTATCATTTTGAGTGAACTATGTTAAATCGCTCTACCTGGGTAGTCCTCAATTTTTGATCAAAAGACTACAAGTGATTCAAAATGCCGCCACGCAGATTCTGCTGAATTTATCTAAACACCAAGGTGTTTCCAGTGGATTATAACCCTTACATTTGCTGCCTGTTTCCAAAAGGATTCAGTTCAAGGCTCTATGCATAGCCCATTGGGTTGTGCAAAGGAAAGGCCCCCAGTTACTACAGCATTTGGTCTGTCCTTGCAATCAAAGAAGATCCTTACGTTCTGCCACTCTAGGGCTACTAAAACTTCCTATGATCAAGAAATCAAGGACCAGAGGACAATCATTTGCCTATTTAGCTCCGAAGTTATGGAATGCTATACCTGTAACTTTAAAAAAACAAGGATAAATTAAGCTTTAGGAAACAGCTGAAGATGGTTTTATTCACCTAAGTGCTTCAAATTATTTCTCAATCATTTTTTACTTTACTATTTCATTGCAAGACAGTTTTTAAAAGTTTTACTTCGGATTGAAAAGGAAACCAGACCTATTGGCTTTGCCAGTGTTTCTTACATTCTGTTACTTTCACTGCCTTTTGATGCCTAAATCTATGGGTAGGAAGGACAGGGCTAGAAATACCAAAGGGTAGAGCGAGACTTCTCCTCTTGTGAGACAAGTCCCCGCTTCACACTCAGCAATGGTAATAAATAGCATAATACAGTCTGCACATCTGTATAAAATAGATAGATAGATAGATAGATAGATAGATAGATAGATAGATAGATAGATAGATAGATAGATAGATAGATAGATAGATAGATAGATAGATAGATAGATAGATAGATAGATAGATAGATAGATAGATAGATAGATAGATAGATAGATAGATAGATCGATCGATAGATAGATAGATAGATAGATAGATAGATAGATAGATAGATAGATAGATAGATAGATAGATAGATAGATAGATAGATAGATAGATATAAAAAGGCCATTTCTGTTGCAAGTGTAATCTAATCTTCACTTCAGCATGTTATCATCTCCGTTTTAAATATATATATATATATATATATATATATATATATATATATATATATATATATATATATATATATATATATATATATATATATATATATATATATATTTCAAAATACAAGTGTGGACAAAATCGTTTTCTCCTGAGGTGGCGCGAAAGTGTTCCCAAGAAGAGCTCCTGAGTGGAGCTGGATTGATGCGATTTCTTGGCGTGCAAAATCAAACAACGTCTGAAGTTGTGCGCACACGCATAACGCAGTTTATCCGCTGTCAGAAACTGCTTAGAAGCACATTTTTACCTCCAGATATTATTTACATCCAGGATGTACAAACACCAAACGCTCCCTACAGTTGCAAAGGCCTCGGGCCCGAGCGGCACCCGCCACGGCGGCTTCCAAAAATATTCCTAAATCACGACATATGTGCCTCACGGCACCCGGCTGTTTGCTCTGCAGGCCGACACAATGCAAGCCGCACTTATTAAATTTCCATGAAGTTTACCGAATTTGCAAGATCAGTAGGGTGGGCCCGGCGGGGAGGCAGCACCTCTGAGGCAGCCGGTGCCTTGCGGACACTTTGCATTCTGCTGCTCTCTGCCGCTGTAGCCATCCAGTTAATCTCCACAGCAAAGATTAGTTTATTCGATTAAGCGTGTTCCCTCCGGACCGTCCCCGCAGCTCCCTGGAAAACATCAAGAGCGCCTCTCACCAGCCGCGCGAGCTGCTAAAAGGATTCAATAAAGTAAACGCGCCCCCCTCCCCTTCTTCCTTTTATATGATTGGAAAATAAATTGAAAATGAATTTCGGCTATTGGTTGTGTTTTAAATACGAGATAAAGGTCGGCTGCCTCAAGCTATCTCGATGGCAGGAGTTTAACAGGAGCATGTTTCGCAGTTATAAAATCGTGTTGTCTGTTTGCGGATGTGTCAGACCGTCCACGTGTGCATAATTAGCCCGTTTGATATTTAAATCGATAAACGCTGGTTTGCGTCTTGTAGTGCTGTCTAGCACCCCAAGTAGTTTTGTGAGCTTCATGTAATAAGGAAGCTAATTTGTGTATATTCGTCTTCCTGTAACCAAAGTCCGGAGCAGAGTGTGACATCATCGTGATGTCAGAACTGACGCACTCATTTAGAAGTGGCGGCTAAATTATGAGCTAGGGGTCTGAGGCAACAATCACTTTACTGTGCTAATGACCAATACATTAACGATAGTAAGGTTTCCGTACTTTATTCCGCTCGTATTTGGCTCAACATGTTCATAAAGGGCCTACCCAGGAGTGGTTAATGAAGGGGACTAACACGTGAAGCAGTATTCATGCCCGATTTGCACACACCATTAGCTCATTTCACATATTATCCACTGGCTATTATCAGGAATGAAAATCTGGTTCAAAAAGTGAACAAGGACAATTTGAGGCCACCTGGTCACCAGGGCAAAAAAGGTTCTAAAATGTGAGTCCGTTTTCTCACCAAGATATGTGCCAAAATGAACAAGGAGGGGTACAGACTAAATAACGTGAGGTACCCAAGGAAGCCTTAGATGTTTGACCCGGGAACTGCAATGCAATTTAGTTTAACATCCAGAAGGTGGCGCTGTTTTTGCTATTCACTATCATGCAGAAATGAATTTGTATTTTTTTCCGACTACCTTATATTTAAAAAAAAAGACCAGGCATGACTGGGTCAGTGTAGTAAATTCCTCCAAACTGCTCAGTTTAATAGGTCATGCTTAGGGAGGCGTGCTATGCATTATGATAAAAATGAAGTGCGCGAAAAAAATACTTTAATGTATTATTAAAAGAATTGCACAAGTCATGTACAGCACACGCACGCATGCAAAATAAGGAACACATGTATATGTCAAAATCGTGAGTACCATTGCACATGTGCATTGCGACATGAACATTTTCTGCATTGATAGCAGAGAAGTGTATGTTAATACCTGAACAATAACACGCAAGCGTGGGCAAACTTTCTGCATGGGACAATTCACATGTGTAAGTGTAACACCTATTTACTTCCAAGGGTCGGTCCCACCATTTTTTCCTAACCCCCTTTGGGCGCATGTTGCAACTACCTTGCAAACAGGTTGTAATAAAATCCAGCAGAATAGCACAAATGCGTTAACAAACATGAACGACAGACTCGTGCAGCTTGGCACCTTGTATCGGTTCGCAAGAGGAAGAGAGCAAAGAGTGCGTGTTTGAAATGGACCCGGCTCTGCCATGTTTTTACGAGGTCTGCGCTCGGGCTGCAGTCGCTGTCACAGAGCATGATTTGCTAGGCCACAAAACCAGCTTCAGCGACCGACCCCGAAGAGCTGACAAGACCACTTGCTTACTCCGGTTCAAAATGTGGTGTCAGGCGATGTCCTAACGGTGCCATTTCTTCTCATTTCGTCTGGCCGGGTTGGTGGTGATGATACGGGAAGGGCCACGCTTCGAAGTTGAAAAGGCAGGGTTGAGCCACTTCTGAAAATTGTGATGCTGACAGCCAGAAGCAACGCTGGGGAGTGACATTACACTGTAGCTGCTTTTTCTTACAGTGACCGTTCTCCTGCAGCAACAAGCAGCATGCTTTGTTATTCACCTAATTGCAATATTAGTCTCAGGAGCCCAAATTAAAAGGCTTATTCACTAGAGAGGGAACATTTTGTGATTTTTAAATCATGAATTAATGCATGATTTTTGTGAAATTATGCATATTATGAAATATATTTCAGTGGCATCTGGAGTAGCTTTTCTCCACGAGGATGGATCTTGCCCAAAAGTGTCACACAAGATACCAGCTGAAGATTGGATGCATTCCTCTACTCTCACCCCGAGGCTCCTCCCCTGGAAACATTCCCTGTGCAGAACTGGGCCCCTCCTCACACTACATTTATTTATTTATTTAATTTATTTATATATAGTTTTATATTATTCCCTGCTGCGAGCCCAAAGTCTTACCTACATCACTCTGACCTGCTTCATGGCCGAAGCCCACACATGACATCTTCTATCTTTGGTGATGTTTCTGCCCAAGATTTCCTGCAGCACAATGCTGCACCCTCCTTGAGAAATGATCACTGTCCAGGGCAGGTTGGGTTAAGCATTGTCTTAGACGGAATCATGAGTCTTTGCCCATTTGCACAAAGGGCAGAGCTTAATTTGTAAAAAAATTAGTGTGGGCGCCCACAATTCTGCTCAGCCCCCCCCTCCGCCCCCCTCCCAGCCCGCACAATTACATCTCAAGTAGCCAATTACCAAAAGCTGCACAGTCTTAATTCCACCTCATGAATCTTTAATTCACTACCAGGCACCCCTGTCCCTTTCCCCTCTTTTGCAGGTTCCTTCTTTCTCCCTTTGTGACGGGTTTTCCAGCTTTCTCTTCTTCCTTCTTTCCCAATAGGATGTTTTTCTCTCTTTCTTTCAGGAAATGTCCAATCAGGAAAAATAAGTGACAGTCCCCTAAAATGAATGCGGCGGCCCTCACCAGCAACCACCAGCTCAAATTAAGCACTGACAAAGATCAACGTTTAGCAACTTCACTCGAGTTTAAACTTCACCAAATCCAGGAAAAAGACCCACTTACCTCACACATGATCAGCTGCCAAGAGACACACAGCCTGCCTTTCGCCAGCCTGTTTGGTGAGGAGAGTAATGGACATTTAACCCTTCAGACGTCATGAGGGATCACAATGATCAATAATCAAGGAGTATTTCATAAATTGTGAGAGAAATTAGGCATATTTTTTCAATTTGAATCTTGAACTCACATTTTTCATCCATGGCGGATCTCATTTTGTAGTGTTGTGTGGCATGTGTTGGACCTTTATCTCCATCTTATAGGAATGATGTAATCACAAAAGAAAACAGAACATTTTGCATCTTTAAAATTCTATAACATGCCATGCATGGGAAGGAAAAGTGTACACTTTTAGATTTTACCCACATGGATCTAATTTTAGTTTGTCTAAAAGATAAACGGAGTAAAGTTATTAAATATTTGATGACAGTCGATCAGCATCCTCACAATGCTCCAATGGTTTAGATGCAGACATTCTGTAAGATGTTTTATTCATTAATTCACCACATGATCGCTACGAATACAATAGAAATTCTCAATGGTCCATTTTTTTTTGTTTTTTTATAATACGCACATATTGCCCAAGAGTTAGAGTTTCAGGGTATACACGATCCCCAGGCATATTCATTTATTACCAATGACCAGAATCATCAAAATATTTTCGGATTTGTTTCTCTGGTCTATAACATTGTTTTCCTTGCTGGAACATTTTGAAATCAATTCTGCACTTTCATTTGTGGTGGGATATGGAGTATAGTCCAATCTTTGTATCATATCAATTGTATATTATCTCCAAGCTTTTTTTGTATTCATAAAGGTAGAAAGCCATGTTGTGGTTGCAAAGTCTGTGAGGCTCAAAATCACAGGATTTGTGACTGCATAATCTCTTTTTGCTATGTGCTAAACTCGTATTGTGATTCAGCAAAGCCTTTCCAAATCTTGAAATGGTTTTACTGAGTCCTTCACAGTTAGGAAGGGGTGCAAAAGAGGCATTCCCATCCAATAGCGATTTGGAACGCGAAGTATCAATGGTTCATGACCACAATCTTCCTCACAAACCATTGACAAGTTATTTATTTCACAAAGGAGGTGGTAACAAATTCTAAAAGGGAGTTCTGTCCCTGCTAGGCAGCTTCTCCATAGTGAAACACATTGGGCGACATGATGGGGGGAGCAAGTAGTGGTCTACAGGACCACTGCCTGCTCCCACGATGTGTTCCCACACATTTTGTTTCAAAACAAGCATTAGTTCTGTTAAGGAAACGTGGCTGCTTAACCCCTTCGCTGCTGGCCCGTTTCCGCCGCTGCGCGGTAAACAAACGAACAGGGCGGGGCCGTGACGAACCCCAGCCGTCATCAGCACACGAGCACCGCGGAGCGTGACGGCTGGGGTTCGTCACCAGCATACAAGGGGTTAAAAGAAAATGTTTTGGGGTATGCAAACACAAGGATGGTTTATATCACATGACAATGTCCCATAGGGCATAAGTAAAAGAACAACTGGCATCTCTATCATTACAATCATTCAAAACCATTTATTGTATAACTCACTGGGTTGTGAAGACACAAAGACAAAATGGCCTCACAAACAGTTTATTCTATCAATTTTGAGAGATAACTGAAAGCAGCATCAAATATCGATCATAACAGTGCTCAAGGAGCAAGGTGAACAGATAGTGCTCGTGAGGAACTAGTGTACAGAGCAAAGTGAAACACGTAAAAGAACAGAAGACGGTGAAGGAGACCACAATTATAGATACTGTTGATGAATAAAGCAAGTCCAATATTTCAATAAAGTATAATTGCGCTATAAGTGCACCAAAGTAGACCGAAATCCGCCCTCTTTCTCTTGATGCTTCCTTAAAAAACAATTGGAATATAAATCTGGCTCGCTGGGTGATCCCTGCTGTCAGGGGCAGCTTTAGGCTCATGGCGGCCCTGAGCAGGGAGCGTAGGTAGGGGGCCCCTGAAGAGGGGGTCCAGGTGCGGCGGAGCCCCCTGGAGCTCAGGAAGGTACCAGCGGGCCAGCAGTGGGTAGGGAAAAAAAAAAGCCAATCATGAACCAGGAGGAACGGAGGCGCGGAGGCCAGTGAAGAGGTGGGGGTCAGGGTGTCTGGAAGTGGAACAGAGCTGGAGGCCGCCAAATCCCTGCCAGGGGCGCAATGCAAATATGTATCCATCCTCAGAGGATTATTATTGGGGTGGGCGGGCAGCTACGCTCCGTGCACAGAGTGTGCGTAGTGTCGGCTTCTACGCATTTTGCGTAGCAGGCGTAGAATTTGGCACTACGCACGCTCCGCAGACGATGCGTAGCTGGCCGCCACCCGCCTCCCTCCCGCCCTCCCTAAATACTTTAATTTAAATGTGTGAAAGAATTAAAAGGCACTTACCTTGCCCGCCGCTGCCCGCCACGTCCCCGGGGCTCGCTCTCTTCATCGCTGCCGTCTTGGGTACTAATGCGCATGCGCGGGCGGCCGTGCATGCGCATTTCTCATGAGAAATGCGCATGCGTGGCCGCCCGGGCATGCGCATTAGTACCCAAGACGGCGGCGATGAAGAGAGGGTGCCCCGGAGACGCCACGGGCAGCAGCGGGCATGGTAAGTGCCTTTTAATTCTTTCACGCATTTAAATTAAAGTATTTAGGGAGGGCGGGAGGGAGGGAGGCCTGCGGTGCGTAGTGGGGCTACGCGGAGTGCGGAGGTGGGCGTAGTTTCTCGCCCACTTCACGTAGCTCCGCGAAGCCCCACTACGCCCACTACGCCCAGGGTTAATTATTTTATTAAGGATATATATTGGCGTCGTGGCCCCTGGGGTTTGGTGGCCCTGTGCAGGTGCACAGCTTGCACATGCCTAAGGCCACCCCTGCTGCTGTTGGAAAACGAGGCAGCATCTGTGAGGCCTGCACAAATAACATGACTATATTTTTCCTTCACTGTGAACCAAACACCCAATCGTAGCGCCTGACTCTCAGAGGGTAGCTTTGCAGAGCAGTCTGAGGCGCAAGGGAGGTGGTGAGTGTCAAGGGAGGTGGTGTGGGCTAGTAAACGCCATTAGCAGGTGCGCAGAAATAACACTCAATAATTGATTGTCCAGTCCATATTTTGATTTATAAAAGTAAGAGTACATTTATTGCACACACATACTACTCAATACTATGCACCAATTTACAAATATACATAAGCTGTTGGAATTACTTTGTGACATTGCATAACATTACCCCCCTCCCACAGGGGGGGATGAGGTCTAGCACCACCACTCCCATGTATGCACATCATCTTGCCCCCTAATGCACTTAGTTGAACATAACCTAGGGCGTGGGCCCTGCACACTGGTACCTTCCCTGTGGCGACCCACCCCATTACCTCAACAAGCATTAAAAATGGGTACACCTGCCTTGCTGACACATAACCCTGACAGAGCATCCCCTACTGACCATAAAGTATGCACCTCTAAATCTTCAGGACTAACAATCTGGGTTGTTCCTCACCTAACAGCAGCAGCAAGAATACATGTGTAAGCATCACTTAAAATGACAGTACTTATCACATTTGTGCATCATTGGAATGCATTGGAATTACAGCCCCTAAAGGCATAACAGAGGAAATCACAGAATTACGCATGTACAGCCAGATACCCTAGCAGGAATGTCTCGCATCATAACCCCACTTGGCTTATGACATCACCTTACACAGCAACCACATTACCCTTGTTAACTTCAGTCCCTCTAAAAGAAATGACCTCAGTAAATGCACTACAGGTGCAATTACACCTCTTCACCTCCAGGGATGCCCTTCTCCAGACATCCCCAACTCAGTCCTTCACTCCTTTATACACTTCTCAATACACCCTCAGCTGTAAAACAAAAGAGACTGCACTTCTCCAGCAGCTCCCCCAGCACCTTTGCACACATATGATGGTGACCCCCTCCTCTGGGTGCCACCAAGCACCAAAAATGCAGATTTCCAAATGCCTGGCAATGCATTCTGGGGCACTTTGTGCTCATTTTTCTGAATTTTATATTAGGGGCTGTCCCGCTGTGCTAGGGAGAGTCGCAGCCTCCCGCTGTTTCTGCCAGCCTCGGTGGAGGGCCCAGTCCCACCTGGACCCCAGGTAAGGGAATGCGGCTCGGGGAGCTCACCCCGGCCGTCTGCTGGTTTTTGGGGTCTGGTCCCACCCGGGCCCTGTGCAGCTCTTTGTGTCCTGTTTAGGGTCCTGGTCCCACCCGGGACCCCCACATGCCTCAGTGTTGGAGGGTAGCCTGGAGAGCACAGCCCCGGCTGCCTCCACCGGCTCCCTGCATGGCCACCACCCTCGCACACTGCCGTGGGAGCCAGCACCACATTTCTGGTCTGCCTGCTCCGACGGGCAAAGCCGAAGACTCGCACTGAACCCGCCGAGCATTAGGGGATGTGCGTGTCTGGAATCTGTAGACCATATGAAAGTTACTCTAGCCCATGGGCTCCACACCCCCATAGGGGAATAGTCAAGTGAAAAACAGTAAAACACACTGACTTTCCCTGGCATGTTCCTTTTCAGTGTATAAAGCCTATTCCATGTCACCACCCAATTCTGCACAAGTCCTGCCACACCAGTCTCTCTGTAGCTGCTCCTGGGCTGCACACACTAGGAATCCGCCTGCGCAGCCCCTACACGTGTGCATATGCATGTACACCTGTGTCTGCATGTAACCAGTCCGATGTCCCTTACTCCAGCTGCTGCGCTGTGGCCTCGGCAAGCCAGGGGGACACCAGTAAAATCCCCATGCAGTCTCTTACATTCTGAGTTCACTGTGGGTGAGTCCCAATTTATGAGCCCCCCCACCACAGTAAAAGCTCAACAATTAGGTGCTCAAAAAGCGAAAAATCCTGGCGGCCCATAGTGTCAGAACCACCTTCTAACACCTGCCCAGCCCAGTTCTTTAAACATCTGGCCCCCTGTTTTAACGAAACCCTAAACCAGATTTTGGAAAAAGAACAACGGTGGAGGATTCCCACCAGAACAGCACCTGGTCAAATATTCTCCCAGAATTAGTTTGGACCCACACTATAATACATGGGACAATATGTGTGCACACTTCAATAACACCCACCGTTACAATGTTGGTTCAAAACATGAACTGAGAATTACTTTAAACAAGGTCAAGGTGCACCACTTCAGAGTTTGCATGAACTGATAACTTAGATGAGGTTAACAGCAATAATCACATTAGTTGTTATTTTTGTTCTTTAAGAGTTCTTTAATTGAGTTCAGTTGTAAGTAACAAATCACACACAGGAGCTACAGCCGACGCGTTTCGTCCTCTTGGGACTTCTTCAGGGCGAGGTGAAAAATAGGATAGTGTCCTTATGTCTTCTCCCGTGACTATCAGGGTGCGTGGAAATATCTGTAATGATTTGTCATGCTCGATAGGCCATCCTGTTGAACAAAAACTTCTCTGTGGAGGAATCTCGTCTGTCCGAGCCGTTCTTATTATTCGGTAGTATATGTCTATTTGTAGTCTGTACTGCCCAGATTCTCATAGAGAGGTATTTCAATATTGTATTTGTAAGTATCATCAAAAATATGGATGTTGATTCAAAGAGAGCTGGAACCAGGGTAGTGGAAAATGTAGGTTTAGTCTGGCTATCTATTGTAGGCTTGTTGTAAGAAAAGGGATATTAAACCTTCTGCTTAGGCACTCTTAATAAAGTGAGCTAAGGCATCCCCTGGTTCCTATATCCACCTGCAGTACAACGTCCTCCTCCGTCAGGTAGCAGCATTGAATGCACTACTTTACAATTTATATCTTTCTCCGCTTGCAGCCTTGGTCAAATCACTTGGGGTGAAGGTGATCTCCTACGCTGATGATACCCAGCTTCTGTTCTCTTTAAAGAAAAATCAGAGACTGCTTTTGTAAACTTTGGAAGGTGTCTAAGTAACATCTCGGGCTGGATGACCTAAAAATGCCTAAAGCTGAACTTGGAGAAAACTGAGGTGCTCTTCTTCAACCAATTGGCCTCTCCACCCTCTAAGCTCTGGTGGCCACAAGAACTGGATCCCCCACCTGAGCCAGTAGACTCAGTGAGAAATCTGGGTTCAAATTTGATAATGACTTTTCTTGTAAGTCCCAGATTTGGCAAGTCTCCTTATTCTGCATCAGGAAACTGCCTTAATTACATGTCACCTGGACTACGCTAATGGTCTCTACATGGGACTCCCCGCATATCTGATCCGCAGACTGCAGATGATTTAGAATGCTGCGGCCAGACTGATTTGCAAGGTGCCTTACTGCCACTCCATCACTCCCAACCTGAGAAGCCTTCACTGGTTGCCCATCATAAGTAGAATGGAATTTAAGGCACTCACCCTGGCTTACAGAGCCACCAGGGGCCGAGGCCCGGCATACCTGAGAGTCAGACTTCAACACAACCAACATGACGGGGCCTTGAGATCTAACCACCTGAAGTTCCTCACCATTCCCTGCTTTTGCAAGGCGAGGGTAGGCGGCAGAGCATTCGCGGTAAGGACTGCAAAACTTTGGAAGGCCATGCCGCTCCCTCTCCACTTGACTGAACCAGAACCAGCCTTCAGGCTAGCTCTAAAAACCTGGCTTTTCAACCGTTCCTAATCCTGTGTGTGCCCTGTGTGATTCAACTGCCTTAGTGTCGGGACACCTTAATGGGGGGTAGCTGTGCACTCTATACATTTATAAATAAATAAAGTGTCCATTTGTCTTCTTGTGAATGTCAGCAGTGTTTTAACTGTCCTCAATTTGAGGTCATCATCAGGACTAGTAGAGAACAACACAAATGATTGCTGGCTGGGGAATAAGCAAACAATGAATCGATACATTTATTGATTTTGATTGATTGAAAAACTTTATTCGATTGATAACACAACCATAAAAGTATGGAATGCATACACTTATAAATATGAAAAGCCTCCATAGTTAACAATTGTAAAAAGTTTCTACTTTCTCGGTGCCACACTCTCCTACAGGCATGGTTTCTATCTATTCCTTTTAAATGATCCCCTAGTGAATTAATTTTTCTGATATCATTTACCAATTGAATAGTTTAAAACCTCATCCGCAACAATTTCATCCTGGAGCATGTTAATTCTGACGGCTAATATTTTGTGATTAGCTAACTTTGCTAACAACACAATTGTCTTTCGACGTCTATTAATGCATTTCTACTACCAGCACGATCCATGGGGGCGCGGCTCTCGCAATCCAGTTGTTAGTGTCACTTTTACAAGGGTTTTTTCCCAAAAGATTTTTTGTGGTGACTCATATAACTTTACTTTACTTGGTTTCTTTACTGCTACTGGTCCTTATATGCTTGCAGCCAACCGTGAGTGCCACTTTCAGTTCTCACCTTCACTGTGTGGTTGGGCACAATATATATAAAAAAATCTCATTATCTGATTATTTTCTAATTTACTTTTGCTTCCTTACTGCCTTGCAGATTTCCTGGAATCCTAACAGGTATCTCAGATCTGGCCCTTCGGTTTTTTTGTTTCATTTATTTGTTTGGAAATTCTTAGTTGACTCATTGTTCGTTTCTTCCCTAGGCAGCAATCATAAGTGTTTTGCTCTTCTTGTCCTAATGATGACCTCAAATTGAAGGTAGAAATGCTGTTGACATTCAACGGCAGAAAAATGGACGCTTAATGTACAATGATACTTTATTGAAACATTGAACTTTCTTTATTCATGCACAATCTCAATTATTGTGGTCCTTTTTGATGTGGTATTTGGAGTATATGTTGCATGGAGTGTAGTGTAATTATGTGGCACTGAGTGGTATTTGGTTTGTATGTTGCATTGAGTGAAGTGTAATTTTGTGGTGTGTAATTATGTGGCACTGAGTGGTATTTGAAGTGTATGTTACATTGAGTGCAGTGTAATTATGTGGCGTGTAATGTGGCACGAGTGTATGTTGCATTGAGCGCAGTGTAATTATGTAGCATATAATTTTGTGGCACTGAGTGGTATTGTGTGGAGTGTATGTTGTATTCAGTAGAGTGTAATTGTGTGGTGTGTAATTATGTGGCACTGAGTGGTATTGTTTGGAGTGTATGTTGCATTGAGTGCAGTGTAATTATGTAGCATATATTTATGTTGCACTGAGTGGTATTGTGTGGAGTGTGTGTTGCATTCAGTAGAGTGATATTATGTGGGTTCTAATTATGTGGCACTGAGTGGTATTTGGAGTGTATGTTTCATGGAGTGCAGTGTAATTACGTGGCGTGTAATTATGTGGCACTGAGTGGTATTTGGATTTTATGTTGCATTGAGTGCAGTGTAATTATGCGGCATGTAATTATGTGGCACTGAGTGTCATTTGGAGTGTATATTGCATTTTTTAATTAAATATGGATATCTGATAAAGGGAACTGTTTCCCTCTATTTCTTAAAAATCACAATTTGTGAAGAACAAAAAGGCAATTTTCACAATATGGATAAAAAAATATCTTATTATTATTATTAATCACAGCAACTTGGGTGGTGGGAATCATGAGCGGTCCCAGTGGTTTGTAAAGTGGTGAGTCGAGCGCAGGACTTGCCAGCAGGCAAGCCTTGCAGCCAATCCCAGCTGCCCAATACCTAAGGGCAAGAGCAGTTCAGAATATAGTGGATCATAAAAAAAGTCACAGAATTTTTTTTGAAACTGTGTTATGGTTTTGTTGCACATATGTGAAACCACCAAATTGTGCAAGTTATGGAGTTTGTTGTGTGTGCCGCTAAACATAATTTATGTCTCCCGACATGCTCAAAACAATTATTTGCCAATGGCACAGGAGACAAAAACACAGTCTAGCAAGAGAAACCACTGGGGCTGACAGGAGTTATTTACCTGCGTTGTGTGCATCTGAAACCATAACTGGTAAATTTCAGTAGTGTAACCCATTTGAGCAAAAACAATAAATGTTACTAAATAGGTTTATTCAATATTATATTTATCTATTCAAGAAAGAAAAGACTCAAACAGATTCTTGGACATTTTGTTAGTTTGAGATTCACTGTATCCTTTTGGTTCTAGACTTTTGCCTTTGCTGGCTGTTACTTTTTTTAAATATATATTTGCTACAGAAGGACTTAACAGTTAACTTTGGCTGGGATATCCAACCAGATGGAGTTTAATGAGCAAAGAGCATCAAAGGATCAGCCTGAGATACTCTACGGGCTCCCCACCAGTCTGCACTAGATACCACACCAACTAGAAATTTTTAGCAGTGTGGTGAGGCAGATTGGATGGGTGTGACCTTTTCGGAAAAGGCCAAGTTAGCATCACAGGTACTGAGCTCACGAGACAGAATCTTGTTCACTTGCATCCAAGCCTCATTTGTTTAACGATGTGGTAGACAACCTCAGTGCCGGAACGCTAAAACCTACCCAGGAGGGCATCTGGGTTCCAACAGGAGCCTGGGCAGACTTCGTCAAGCCCATTTGTTGCCCAGAGAGAAATAGAAGTATGTATCTACAGACATTCAGAAAGCAGCATTAATGCCAATTAAGTCTTGTCATGGTGGAGTTATCTGCTTTACAGGATGCACAATCTTAATATGTATTCAGCTCCAGGGGGCCGGACATTGGTTCAGCTCCCAAGAAGGCTGGTTCAAAGTTTTGGCAGCCAAGGAAATGGACAGAGAGAGAATTGGCATGGGCCCCCCTCCTGCACAAACCACTGTGTGCTGGGTAGGAGTGAAAATCTGTATATTCATTAGTCCATGCCAGGCACCTATTAAATAGGCCTATAAATGGGCAGGGGCGTATAGGAGATGGTGGGAGGGGCTAAGACTTCAGTGGATGCACTCGTAGCTTCATAACCACAACCACTGTCATTCTATTTTTTACTTGCACCACAAAATCAAGGTGGGGCAAAAACGCTAAGGTTAAGGGAGACAGTGTGGAGTTTGTGTGGAGGTAAGTAAGGGATGTTGAATCAGTACACCCACTCCAAGGGAACAGCAAAAAGGCTGTACCCCTAAACATGAATTAAACCACTACTGAATGGGAAGCCGTCTCATATTGAGTCGAGAGTAGGGAGGGAATCTGTTTGTAATCACAGGTCTTCTATCACTAGCTCACATGAGAAGCACTAGAGTTGGCACCCTGCTCTATAGTTTTAACCCATTTTGATAGATGGAAAATGATTTATTTTTAAAAATTAAAAAAAACTGGAAGATGAGCCTTCTTTTGAGTGTTTCTTGATGCTTCCACTCATGACTGCTAGGCCAATAGCTGTGGAAACTGATGGAGAAGGGCGTTAATGAGTGAACTCCATTTGAGCGATGCATTATCTGGCATTATCATAGTACTAAAATCCACCAGGCATCCAAATCTGAGTGATATTTATTGATTAAATAAATGTGGAAAGATACTAGTCACAGCTTCATCTTACAAAAAAAGGCAATATAAATATGGACCAGCGGAGCCTGGTGGCTTAGTGGGCTAATGCGTCCACTGGGGTGCCTGTGTTCAAATACCGACGGGTCCACTCACCTTTCATGCTTCTGAGGTCGATAAAATGTGTACCATTGATTTGGGTAGCAAACATCTGTTATTTAGCGCAAAGATACCCTTAGGTGAACTTGCGCTTTACAAATACACATTATGATTAATACTGAAAGGGAGTGAAAAATAAAAATATAGATTCATGCAGCTGGTAAGATCAATATCTAAAAAAAAATAATACCATACAAATGAGAGTCCCAATTATCAGCCATGGGATAGAGACAGGCTGGAGACATTTTTTTACCAGCAAGGTAACATTTGAAGCAGACTTCTATCTCCCTCAATGACCCTGAACTGCTTCCCAGGGTCACCCTTAGAGAATCTAGTGAATTCCTAACTTGCACTCCACCACAGAATCAAACAATGCAGAATGAGATCGATTCTGTTGTCGCTGGAGTAAGAACACATTAACCATCTTCTGCGAAACAACAATGTGTGAAAAAACACTAACTGCAGAATGTCCCAGGAGTCTTTCAAGGCCAAAACTAGATTGGGCTGGGTCTTGCACTTACTCATATTAGCACTCATTTTAAAGACCTGGGTATATTTCTTCATATTTTAACCTAGTGCAAGAGAGAGAGAGAGAGAGAGACAGGCCAAACAGGGTGAAAGAGACATGAAGAGAAAGACAGGACAACATGGCATAGAAAGAACATATGTTTGAAAAAAGAATTGTAGCCAGTGATGGAAAGAGACTGAAAGCGTAGGGGTGTCGAATAAAGGAGCATTAGGTGGAATCAAGAACTGTCAGCCCTGGTGTTCACCAGTTTGCGGCATTTGGCAGTGCAGGGGGAGGTTTAGTGCCTAAAGAGTTGCGTGGAGCATAGGCAGGGTTTTTTTTATCTAGTGGTAGCTTACCCGTACAATTTTGTTTTCTGCTGTTGGCAAGTTATATTGCCTGTTGCCTCACACACACTGGAGACAAGCCTGGCTAATAGCAAGCATTAAACAAGGACTGAGCGAGAAGGGAGGGCGGGAATGCCAACAGGAAGGGAGGGGGTGACAAATGGTGAGCATTTCATAGCCCCTTTGATGTTCTCAGTGGCCGCGCGGCTCACTGAGAACATCAAAGCGGCAGCGAAATTGCTCCCAAAGCCTGCAGGCGGACAAATGGTGCATGCCCCCGGCGCACATGCACTGTGTCCGATCTGCAGACTTTGGGAGCATTTTTGAAAGCCCTACTATACTCTTGCAGAAACAACGCATGCGCGTTGGTTCAGCGAGACCTGAAAACAATGATCTTGGTTTTGGCTGTATTGAGCTTTAAATAATTTCCATTACAATAATGTGAGAAAGCGTCAAGTTGCCGCTGCAACTCAACTGACGTAAGATCTAATAACACAGTGTCATCTACATAGAACAATACAGATTTATCTTCAGACCGCAACTTATGAGAAAATGACCTGGCCTGACGTGCCTTAGGGCATCCGCTATCTAAATTGAAAACAAGAACGGAGCCTAAATACACCCTATGTCTTAACTCTCAACCCATTAGGGTGCTAATCTTTTTGGACAAGGCCCCATCACCCCCAATTTCCACTCTGGTCCATGAGCCCTAATACAATTAGACTACCAGCTTGAAAAGCCATAGTGGGCAGTTCCATCTGGCCATCGTTTTCCCATAAAAGAGATATATTTACTGTGCCAAACACAGTTGCCAAGTCAATGCAAGACACATAAACACGTTCTTTCTGTTTAAAGGCATAATCCTCTACCAACAGCTTTATATTACACAGCCTTCGGTAGTTGCTTACCCTTTCCAGCAGCCCATTTGGGGCAGAGGTAGAATTCCGGTAGCGCTCAACTAATCTTCTAAAAGAGCTAACAAATGACACACATAGATTTTATTCAGGCTCTCCAACAGGGTACTCATATGATAATTAGATGGCAATACCCTATCACCCTTTTTAATAAAGGAAATCTAATGCTCCCTTTCCTGATTTCTTGCAATTTTGCCCCCCAATTTTTTCTCTGAACAACGGTACCAGGTTATGTGCCCAGAGGTGGGGGTTATGATTAATAATGTCAGAGGAAATGCCACCCGGCCCTTGCACACTTGAGCTTTTCAAGCCTTTAGTCACTGCTTCAATACCACTGACCGTGGGGAGCGGGATGCTCTCTTCCTCTCCCTTAACATGTAAACTCACATCTGGCATACTTGAGACACACCCAGCAACATTTTTTACTTTATGCAGGTCCATGATGTAAGTAACCCAAGTTTCCTCAGGGATTGGAACTTCAGTAATATGTGTAGCAAGCCCTCTTATGCTGTTAGAAAAGTGCCAAAAGCCCTTTAGGTTACCAGTGCACAGGGAGAAGATTGCCTTTGTCCATAGGCTCTCTTATTCCCTCCACCTGATTTGCTGCATTTCTTACCTAAAGGCTTTCCTATGTTGTGTTATCAGACTCTCCCTATATTACCCACCTATTCTGGACACCTCCATTATAAGCATGGGCGGAAAATCCGTTCCGCTTGCAGATTTTGCGGATTTTCAGTAAATTCGCAATCCGCGAACTCTTGCGAATTTACCGAAAATCTGCAAATTCGCACGCAGCGGATTTTTTTGCTTGGTGATACAATAATGCGGCGTGCGGAGTTCACTTACCGTCATTCAGCGTTTGCCGAGTTGTTTTTCTCGATATTTTGCGAGTGCTGCGCCATTTTGGGTCTTGCTGCGGGATCCCGCGGGAGTTTGGCGACGCATCGCGAGAGTTCACAATTGCGAACATGTAGATGCGGCGGGCAGCAACAATCTTGCACTCGCAAAATGACAAAATTTGCAATTCTGCACAAGAAATCCACCAGCAAGCAGCATAAACCTTCTGAAAATGATGATTTTTATCAGAATAACTCCTCAGGTTGACATTTACCAGCACTTTTTTGGATTTGAGGCCTTTTTGACTTTCTTTGGATCACTTTTGGATTAGAAATCAACTTTCACAAGTAAGTTTGTTTGGGGCATTACAGTTGCTGTTCTGCAGAAAAACGAGTTTTGCAAAACTGAAAGCACTCAGCAGGTGCAAAAGTTCAAACTCATCATTAGTAACCATTCCCTGTAGTGCTTCCTGAGGGGCCCCTCCAGAGTTCAGTTGCTTACTTGCAACTATTCTATGACCCTGCTCTGACCCTCACAGCAGGCTCATAGAATAGCTACAAGTAGGCCACAAAGGTCCTGGGAAAAAAATTGCACTGCAACAGAAAGCAAATTACAGATAAGGAAGCAGGTGCCAGGCAGTAAGTTTAAATTCAGTGACACATTAATCAACCCCAAATTAATTCATGTCAGTTGAAGCAGGGCAGGTGTGCTTGCTTTTCCCCCCATAATCTACAGTGATGAATCAGAGGGTGGCAGTGATGTACCAGAGGGTGGCATGGGGGAATCAGAGGGTGGCAGTGGTGAAACAGAGGGTGCTGTGAACCTGTGATGATGAACCAGATGAAGAAACAACAAAGTCGCGACCGTTGCGAGCCGACAAGTAAGTTCGCATTTGCGAACTGGTACAAAACCCTTGCAAACTGGCAGAAACCCTTGCGAACACAAAAAAAAAATAATCCACAAATTCGCGAGAGCTCGCGGATTTTGCGGATTGCGAGTTCGCAAATACGCAAATTCGCAAATTTGCGAACACCAGATTCGCAAAATTCGCCCATGCTTACTCCATTATATATGTATGCAGCGCTATTGTAGCCAATGACTTTTCTGAACTCAAAATGTCCTTTCTGACTAACCCTTCCCCTCTTCAGCACTACAGCCGCCATATCCTTTAAAGAGGAAATACATTTTTCAAAACCCTTAACTGTGTTGTGTGAGGATGAGTAGAACTGCACACTTAGCAACCCCATCATGTTGTTTATGGTATGGTGTTTTAATTTGGCAGACCAAACAATTCTATGCTCATTTTTACAGTACGGGGCAGACTATTGGGCCATATGTATCTTGGCTTGGCCTAGATGGCCAATGATATGAAAAAAACACTAAAGCTATTAATTTATAGTCAAAAACACAATTTCAACCACAATATCTCAGTAGGAATTCACTGTTATTCACTATTGAAGACAACAAGAAGGTGAAAGAAGAGGATTTGAATCTTTAGTGTCTTAGAATCAGGCAGTCAGGTCAGAAGAGGGTAGGTTGAAGAAGGGAATCTTACCAGTGGCTGGTGGTGTTAGGGTAGAGAGGTGGGGTGGGGGGAGGGCGGTACGACAGACAACAGAGAACGACAAAAGTAAAAAAAAAATAAAGACAAATAAGAACTTGCCTGCCGCATCGCCGCTCTTCAGATCTTCCTGCTCCACTGAAGACAGCACAGGCTCCCAGACTACCCTGCAGCCAATCCTGATGCTGCTCACATCCCCATGCTGCTTTGATTTACTCAAGCTCTCCGTCCATCATCCCCTTCGGTATTGCTTTGTTCGCCCTAAGTTGGCAGGGTATACCCAGACGTGGGTCTCTTACTCACTTTGCCACTGGATTCAAGATAGCCTGGCTGATGAGGGTTATAAACCCGAAACTGGTCCCAGGATGCTTCTTCCTTGTCCAGGGAAGACATAGATTGGCAGCTCGGGCTGGACTGTTCCCATGAAGCACAGAGTCAAACTGATTTGCATATGGCCATGTCTGAACTGGGGTGGTGGAGTGAGCTAAAGAATGATGATGGATTAAACCCAGATCAGTTGACTGTAGGTTAGTGTTTGATTTGACAAAGCGCTCCATCCATCATCCCCTTTGGTATCGCTCATGTCATGAGAGCAGCATCAGGATTGGACAGAGCGTCTCAATTGGGGCTCCCAGGGAGACTAGGAGTCTTTGCTTGCTGTCACCAACTCAGCAATGCAGATAGGATTGGGGACAGCTTTAGTGTGCATGATGGTTTGGCTGGCCTCAGACGGCCGGACAAACCGTCCTGCACACTGATAACAGTGCCCACCACTCCCCAAAAAGCAAAAATAAAATAATAGCAAACAAGTTTTATTATCGTTTTATATTTTTTTAGGCTGCTGATGTGGGGGGTGACGATCCTCCGTCTTAGCAGAGGAGCCGCTGCTTAATCCTACTGTGTGAAAATGATAAAAGACAGACTGACCCCCCCCTCTGCAAACTGTTTTAAGTGGCTATTTTGGCATGGAAATGAGTTAAAGCATGCTACAAATCCTATATGTGCTAGGATAGTCAATAACGCTTTTGCCATCCTTGAAAAGAAAGGCGCAATATATCCCTCATCTCTTGATTACATTAGTGTTATTACAGGTTGCAGCTTGCCTAACAGGTTACACATCAATGTTCTCAAAGATGAAAAATATGTTTTAAAATTAGATTATTAAAACACTTAGATAAAAGGACACTTATGCGTGTGTAGATGTCAAATCAATAACAATGTTATCATATTGAGTGTTTTTGGTTTCATCTAATGATTGTATGGTTATGTACTAAAGGTATTTCTTCTGCAATGAGCCTTCAGTTAGGTTGTAATGCAACTGATTTTTTAAGTGATCTGCCTTTACATAGCATCTAAATTGACTGTGCTTCCCAAACCATTAGATTTATAGCACTGTGTTCATTTCATTGTAACATAATTCTATTGTTATATTCATACTTACCAGTGCAATTTTGCTGCAGCTCTTAAACTGAAAAAAACACAGCACAATCAGCTTGATAGTGACTATTCTTGGCTTGACCCAGTAACTATTCCTATTCCGACAATTACTGATTTACCCACCTAAGTCTTTCCTCTAACAACACCATTTCCATAGATGTTAATGTCTGCGACAAGCTCACTTGATAATGTTTTTTGGGTGACAAAATGTTGCGTATGGTTCATAATTCACTCCCAATTCAACTGCATCTTCCCCCAAAAACATTTTTCAAAAATAACATACCACTGTTCACATGACTTGTCTCAGTGTGTTTACTGCTTGAGAAATTAGGCATACAGTATTTATTTTCACTGACAATATATGTTTTCCCCTGGATGTCCCCTGGACATGGCGCCACACACTTTGCACCAAAAAAACATACTGTATCAATGAAACTTAATGATAATGTCAATGGTACTGTGATATTTAATATCACCAGTAATGTCATCAATGCCATTTGCGATGTCATTTATCACATAATGTGTCCATTTAAAGGTTAAATTACGATTTTCTTAGCAGGGGTGCCAACTATGGTTTGTGCAGCTAACCATAACTTTCTAAAATGTGGCTTCGCTCAGAGGGGCATGGAGGCAGGGGTTTGCATTGGGCTAAGCTTTGCTTTCCACCTCCCATATACCAAACCCCCGTAGTGTATTTGTCATTGCACAGTGGGACTTGGATCCTAGACCTCGAAAGTTACTAGGCCATGTGTCCTGCCTTCCGTATGTCCAACCTCCCTTGCAATCAGACCCTGCTGTTATTGGCTTTAACCATGTGCAGCAGGAGTTGGCTGCAGGTTCTGGACTTAAACTAAGCCTTCTACACAATTTCTTGTATGGCCAACTTCTGGTTAATCCAACCCAAAGGTGCAGGCCATCAGCAATGTTCACAGGAGGTTAATCATCTGGCCTGTAGACATGCTTTTTTCTGCAACCTTTTTCAAGACCAACTCCCTCTACACGCAGCTTTCCAATATGCACATGGGGCTTGGATGTAGCTATTTTTCACTGTGGCAGGCTTAGCTGTCCCATGCAGAAAACAAAAGTAAAGATTAAAATTCTAATACTGTAACTCAGGAATGGGGCTTGCTAGACAAATAATCAAACAACTATTTTTAATAGTTATTGAAAAAACAATTCAATTGTAGAGTATGAGTTTTAATAATAATTACAGAAAAGTAACTTTCACCAAGGTATCTTTTCCCTGCCTGAAGTTCTTGGAGGCTAATTTGCATTTGATCATCAACGTCTCCCAGTTAGGACTTAGAAAGGTGCGAATGTGGTGTGAAATTCCTCAAGGAGATACATAAAAGGCTGACCTGAATAGGTAGCAATGACTTCTTTGAACCTCACAGAAAATGCAGGGCAGGAGCTGTCAGCATCCCCTTTGACATTAGAGTATTAAATCCTGATTGAGTGGCAAATCCTGCTTAGTGGGTCTGCTGGGATTACATATAACACAGGGATGTATTTGAAAGGACGAGGAACCAGTTGATGTGTATTCACAGTCTTACTTACTTACATATATAAACTAGCCCTCATGGAATGTAGGCAATCAACCAGGAATCTCCAACCTTCTCTGTCCTGGGCTTTACTTTCAACCTGACTCCAGGTGTAACCCATCTCCTTGCAGTTAGCCTTGAGACCTTGGCGCCAGTTGCTTCTTGTCCTTCCTCTTTACCTTTTCTCCTTGGGGTTCCAGGTGAGAGCTTGGCTGGTGGGGTTTGATGCAGGCTTGTGGATGGTGTGATCTACCCAGTCCCTGCATCTTTTCAAGATTTCTTCATGAGTAGGGATTCGGAAAGTCTGCTGCTATAGGTCATTGCTGCTGATGGTGTTTTGGCCGGGATTTGGAGGATTTTGCTCAGACAGGTGTCAATGAAGGTCTAGAGTTTGTTGGTGGTGGTCACATTGTCCTTCAAGTTTCTGCTCCATACAGAAGGATAGATTTTATTTTCGTATGAAAAGCCTGATCTTGATTTGCAGGATTAGGTCCTCAAAGCTCCAGATTTTATTTAGCTGAATGAAGGCAGCCCTTGCTTTTCTGATTCCTGCCTTGACGTCGGTGTCTGTGCTGACCTGCTGGACAATATCTTTGAAAATGGGTAGGTGAAGACCTCAACCTTTTCCAGTGCATTGCAGTTGTGCTGGTGGTGTTAGCCTTCGGGATCTTGGGTTTTCCCCTGTGGATGTTGAGTCCAAGTTGTGCTGATGGGGTTGCCACTTTGTTGGTCTTCTTTTGCATCTGCAGATGGGTATGGGAAAATGGGGCCAGGTCATATGCAAAGCACAGGTCATCGAGCAGCATCCAAGGTATCAACTGTCTCCCATTTCTTCTCCTAGCTGTGGATATCTTCGTGATACAGTCTATGGCCAGCAGGAATTGAAAAGGCAAGAGCAAACAGCCCTGGCATAGTCTGGTCCTCGCTTCCAAGGCTTCAATGGGTTGTCCTAATGGACTATCTTGCAGGTCATTCATTCCTAAGAGTTCCTGATGATTCTTACAAGTTTATCTGGCACACCATAGTGAAAAAGGAATTTACAAAGTGTCTCTCTCCACGCTGTCTAATGCCTTCTCATAGTCAATGAATTTGACATGGGGGAGTTCCATTTTATCAACTTCTCAATGATGATACACAGTGTTGCAATCTGATAATCAACAACAAAGCATTCCCCAGGGTAACTGATAATGGAGCGGGACAGGGATAAGTGACCAAGAAAACCATTTCTCTGAGAGACGACCACAAGGAAAAATTAAATAAATAATTGATTTTCCCTTGTGGTCATCTCTCAAAATCCCCCCCCCCCCCAGCTTGCCCCACTGCTTTTACCTGTAGGGGCCGCAGCTGGCTCTATATAAAGAGTCAAATAACCAATTAATAATGCAAATAAATGGCTTCATATGGAATAAATCATATTTTTTAATGTATTAATTCATCGTCTTAATCATTGTTCTGAAATATAATAGTTGAACACATTCATTTAACAAGAGAGAACTGTCTCCTCCTCCTTAATTAAACCTCACACTCACCCATTTCACACATACCACTCATGCCAAACATATAATCCAGCAAATCATTAAAACTGTATTGTACAATGCCTCCTTAGCTCGGAACAGACATGGATCAAATGGAAAAAAAGAAATAACATTCTACATAAGAAATAGAACAATACTAAATCCATTGTCTAATTATGAGTTCATTTTCAAACATTTTCAAAGGCTAGTAATCTAAAACACATGGACAAGTTACAATCTATAACATATGTTCATTCAATGTATATTATTAATACAATTTATGGTGTAATTATTTGTGTCCTCCTGTTCCAAACAATTCCATGGCCATGTGAAAGTAGCAACTACCCAGGTGCCAACGTGCGTTCAGTGAAAGCTGACCGGCCAACCACCCCACCTTCTTCAGGGTACAGGTAGAAAGAACCAATATAAAAGAACAGGGACGGAAGAAAAGGGACACTGCCCACTGGTTCTCTATTTCACAGGGATGGCGCAACAAACCTCCACCACACATCTCATAGTGCTCAACCATAGATATGGACAAGGTTCCAAAGGGATCTCAAAGCTTCTCACAGACTCCTCTAAGGGCTATTTGTAGCCACCTTATTTATTTTTTGCTGTGCATAGCAATGATCCTGATATGGGTCACATATTGAACAATGTTGCAATCTAGTCCGCGAGGGATCTAGCTTTATGGAAGCCAGCTTGCTGGTCTTACAACTCAGCATTAACGTGTTCCTTCATTCTATTCATTATGACTCTGTTGAACTTTACCTAGAGTTGATAGAAGAGTTATCCTTCTGTAGTTTTCACAGTTACTCAGGGCAACTTTCTTGGGAATTCTGATCAAATATCCATCCTTCCAGTCTGATGGCATCTTTTCCTTTTCCGAGATTCTTTCAAACATGGGGTAGAGCATGCCTACTGATGTTTAAATGTCTGACTTTAGTGCCTCAGCAGAAATGTTGTCAGGTCCAGCTGCCTTCCCATTTCCCAGATGGTTTGATGGCTATCCCTATTTTCTTACTTGGTCGGTCTGCTGCAGTTGATTGGCAAGTCCTTGTCAACTGGCTGTATTTCTGGTGGAGTCTGCAGCAAGGGCTGGTCCAGCAGTTTTTCAAAATGTTCAAGTCATCGTTGTTGTTGGCCTTCGATACTCATCGGGATTGTCTTCCCAGCTTTGTCTTGTCTAGTTTGTGTTCAGACCAGTCAACAGAGTATCAGATCAACCATACCTGTATTACCAAGATGTTTTCACAGTCCCTGCAGGATGTGAGATTGATAAGAGCAGTGGGCATGGCATCAGACCATCACTTCATATTCCCCAGGCTGAAGCTTAAGCTGAAGAAGGCATGGATGGAAACGTCAAACCAACACAAGCACTATAACACCACCCTCCTCAAAGATGCACAGACAATGAGTGAATTCTTAGTAACCCTTAGTAACAAGGTTCAAGCCCAGCATGAACTAGAGGATAACAGAGACCTAGTAAGAAGCCAGTGGGAGAAGACCAAAGAGACAGTTACATTACCTTCCAGGAGGTTCTGGGTTCCAAGAAACACCAGAATGAAGAATGGATCTACACTGAGACTCTCTGTAAAATCCAGGGAGTCTGTGGGGATTTCCCTCGCCCGGCTACTGAATGCAACTGGGCTGGAGAAACCTAAGTGCGCATTTGTGCTTTGGTCCACCTGAGATGGTCAGCCAAACACACATGAGCACATAGCGAGTGCGCATGCACTCCTCTTTCACTCTCCCATGCCCCACTCCTTCATGCACAACCTGCAAACTAATAATAAAATAGCGCTACCATTGCGGAGAAGCCTCCACTGTCTCTACTCAAGAAGCAGATACAATTGTACTCAAAAAGGATGTTTTTTAGTGCAAAAACCATTTTTTAAATTTTACTTTTTTTATATAAAGGAGGAAGTGCCTCAGAGACTCCAACTTTCACTTCCTGTCAAATAGGCTCTTTGTCTGCAATTCCTGCTGCAGATGAATCATTGGATTTTAAGGACTTCTATCCATCCCTCATCTTCCCGGGGTTGGGGACCGCCAGCCAATGAGGTGACGTTCCCACATATGGAATTACGATGTGACCACCACCATGGCGGTCGCATCTGCTGGATTTAACATTGCGGATGGTGCTACTAGCTGCAGCATCCGCCACAATGTAAAAAAGGCACCTTATACATTTCCCTGCACTATATGGCAGGCACCATTTGGTGCCTGCCATTTGGTGCAGGGAAATTTTGGTGCCCCCAGTTCTCTTTCCCCAGGCCCAGGTATTAAGAGGGGGCCAGTTCGGGGCCCCAAATCCTTCTTCCGCCTGCCATTCGTGGTGGGTTGTCCAACGCGAAGCGACCAGTGGAAAAAGGATGTCATAATTCCAATGGCGGTGCCTGACAGGCACCGCCACAATGCTGGCCAATGTGGCAGCTCTGACAGTCAGTTGGAAAATGACCACCTGTTGGAACCTTGTTGGCCATGTTTCTGCCCGCCATAGTAATCTGGCGGGCAGAAAACTGCAGTACGATGGCAGAGGGCCCGCCACCGACAGGCAGTCGGTGGCGGGCCTTCCTTTACGTGTACTTTTACTCGATTTTGAAATTAGTATATGCATTGTCATTGTTTTTGTCATGTATGTAAAGTTATTGTTTTTGGCGTATCAATGTTTGTGGTTCGCTGAAAAATAACATGGATATTGCTCATGAAAGAAATAACATGAACTAAACAGTCCTTTCTGTGAATAATCAATGGTATAAAAAAAGACAAATACATTATTTATAAATTTTTTCAGTCTCTTTGGGTGCCATGGGTGATTGTCTGTGAATGAGATGACAAACAAGTTATCAGTACTGGCAATAATAGCGTTGTTTTGTTTATAGCTGCACATCAGCATTAATATTTTAAGGATTATTCTATTTCTCCTAGGACCCTCCACCTGCCATAAACACACAGTGCAAACACAAAGAGATGATGGATGGAGCGTTGAGACTTTTCCGACACTCAGCCCCAGTCATCCCAGTTTAGACCCAGCCATATGCAAATCAGTCTTGACTCATGGGAACAGTCCAGCCTGAACTGCCAAGCCAGGTCTTCTCTGGACTGAAAACAAGCATCCTGGGACTGATTTCGGGGTTACACCCCTCATAAGCCAAGCTAGCTTGAATCCACTGGCAAAGTGAGCAAGGGACATACGTCTGGACATACCCTGCAACTTAGGACATACAAAGCAAACACAAAGAGATGATGAACGGAGTGCTGAAACTTTTCAGACACTCACCCCCAGTCACAGATCTGGGTTGAATACATCATCATTCTTTAGCTCACTTCGCCACCCCAGTTCAGACCCAGCCATATGTAAATCAGTCCTGCATTTGTCACCCCGAGCGGGACGGGTATGCACAGACGTGGGTCCCGTGCTCTCCAAGCTATCCTGGCTGATGAGGGGTGAAACCCCGAAGCTGGTTCTAGGATGCTTGTTTCCAGTCCAGGGTGGACCTGGTCTGGCAGTTCAGGCTGGACTGTTCATATTGGGCGCAGGGTCAAGACTGATTTGCATATGGCTGGGTCCAAACTGGAATGGCATGGTGAGCAAATAAATGATCGATTTGGGCCCAGATCTCCGTACTGGGGTGAATGTAAGACATTGTTCTGCATTCTGACTAGCCATTGTTTTTTCATAAGCACCCACCAGCATTAATTTTTTAAGGAATATTTAATTTTTCCATTGACCTCTTGCTTGCCATAGGCACACAACAGCATTCATTTTTTAAGGATTATTCAAAATTAGCCGGCACCTCCCTGAATGTCACTGTTGTCTCCCCGGAGATGCACATACAGCAAAAGGTTACAGCTGTATGTTGTTATCCTGACTGAAAATGAAATATTATATTATGGTGGTGTGGTTTGACTTTGGAATGGATACATTATTGTTGTTAATTATTTAGCAAAATAAGTAGCCACACCAAATGATATTGTCTATACTATGAATATTTCAAACTGCAAAAATGCATTTCACTTAATGTTTTTTTTACTTGTTTGCTTTTAGGTGCACAAGAAACATTACCCACAGTACTGCCAGACAGAAGGCTGGCACACAGTGACGTGATCACAACACGTGAGTCCTCCAATTTCATCCACTTGTGCAGCTAAGGGCCACTGCCAACTGACAGCACTTGACTGTGGCCCCAAAGAAAGTTCCTGCCAAAAAAGTGACCAGTAAGGAAGAGGAGAAAAAGCAGGTTTCCACTACTGCCCCAAACCTATTTTTAGGAGACACGAGCCTGCCGCCCTATCCTCCAGGCAGCAAGCAGAGAACAGCACTCCCACATCAATGGCACCACCCTAACCTAAGCCCAAGATCATGTCTGTCATTGAGGCAGCCTTTGCAATCGGGGCTGAGCAGTGAGTCTGAATTGGATTTATCTCAGCAGCAAACTAGTTCCCAATCGTCACAGGAAAGTGAGAAAACTAGACAACAGCAGACACTACCACCAATAGTATATCTTCCTGAAGTAGGAGCAGACAGGAGGTTGAGCTTCCTGTGAGCAGGATGTACCTCTTTTTGATCCATTGGCTTCTCAATCTCCAGCAAGAAAAAGAAAGGGTACTCCGCCATCTTCTCAAAGCCCCCCTTCTGATGATCTGGACATGTATTGGAACCCTGCTGAGTCAAGATCTGCCATTAGCCAAGGGAAAAGGAAAGTTCATGAAAGCCTTACAACTATTGAAGGGGATGAGGAGGACGAGCTAGTCATTGTCATGGAAGCTGGCTCAGAGGACGCTGATATTACCCCTCCTATTCAACCTGTTCCGAGGGATGGGGCACTGGGCCCAGCAGCACCACCACCACCAGTTTCCATATTTGTTAAGCCCTCGATGAGACTAGCATCCACCACTACCTCAGTCGAAGTACGCACTGCAGAGAGGCAATCATCAACATGCCCACCTACCTCCAGTTCTTTGGGCATTGGCACTGGCACCAGTGGCCCACTAAAAAGTTCTCCTGCCCAGTTAGTGAATTCTTTATGATTAGCAAGCAGGAGGATAACATTAAAGTATGCTCTGTTTGCAACTAAACTGTCCGTCGAGGTAAGCATGGCTCACACTAAGGTACTAGAGGCCAAATGTCCCACATGAAAAAACATTAGGCAATCCTGTGGGTACGCACTATAAAAGAATTGCTGTAGGTGGTGGTGGTGATAGTGCTAAGAGAGTACCAGTTGGTTTACTGGCACAACATCGATGTTAAAAATATTGAGTAAAAAATATAGACAACAAAAATATCGACTCCTATACATATACAGGTAAGTACGAAAATATGTACTAAAAATATTGATGTAAAACATATAGATGTATAAAATATCGATTTTTATATAAATATAAAATAAAATAATATATATTAAATATATTAAATATTAAATATTATATTAACTAAATGCAATCAGTGCAAAAGTAGGGAACGTGTTGGATAGCAAAGGGGTACAATTAACTATTCTCCCTCCAGTGAGTTAAAAAATAGGGTAAGTGCTGGATAGCGGAGGAATAAAATTTACTGTTCGAACTCCAGTGAGTGCAACAGTGGAGAAAGTGTTGGATAGTAGAGGGGTAAACACTAGTATTCCCACTCCAGTGAGTGCAATAGTACGGAATGTGTTGGATAGCAGAGGGGTTAAATTAACTATTCCAACTCCAGTGAGCACAACAATAGATAAAGTGTTCGATAGCGGAGGGGCAAAAATCACTATTTCCATTCCAGGGAGTGCAACAGTAGGGAAGGTGCTGGATAGCGGAGGGGTAACAATTACTATTGCTACTCCAGTTAGTGCAACAGTATGGAAAGTGCTGGATAGCGGAGTTGTAGAAATCACTATTTCTACTCCCATGAGAGCAACATTAGGGAAAGTGTTGGATAGCAGAGAAACGAAAATGAATATCCACACTCAAAAACTTACAAAATAAATAAAAAATGTACAAAATCAACAAAATCATAGAAATACATAAACAATATTTAAAAACGAAACGATAAATCATATTAAACATAACAAATATATCAAATGAAAAAATAAATGCATTTAGATAAAATAACTGTTTTAAACTAGAAAATATTTTCAAACAAAAAATGTATTAAAACATAAGTGTACTTATTTTATTTCCTACCCATAACACCACACCAATAACAAAACACTTCAAAATGTTTAACTACATTTATTTCCACAGTTAACATCATTAATAATCAATTAAAAAATACTAGTAATAAAAAAACTAATAAACGTTAATTGACTAGGCATGCTTTAACACAATAATATCCACAACACACACCTAAATTAAACTATAAAATAATAAAATACAATTTAAACTTAGTTTTAATTTAAAAACTATTACTAATAACAATTAATAATTAAATATTTAAATATTAAAAATATTTAAAATGTATTTAATACCCACCCTTTATCCCTTTAAAAGTAAAAACAACACATACAAAAATAAACAATTACCCAAAATAATGATCAAATAATTAACATTAATTAACAACTATATATCAATTAATTAAACACTGATTACTTCCCAACCATTACTCCGCAAAACATACCTAAAATGTATTACACAATTGCCATCATTAATCACCAAGTAATTATTTACAATTAATTAGCAACCAATTATTAATTCTTAAATTAAAAATAGACTATTTACCACCCTTTACACCTATAACCACCACAACCCACACCTAAAATGAATCATATAACTACATAATTAATTACCAAATTAATGAATACAATTCATTACCAACCAATTAGTAATTCCTAAAATAAAAATAAATTACTTCCCACCCTTTACACCTATAAACACCACAACACACCTAACATTAATTATACAATTACCATAATTAATACCATATAATAAATACAATTAATTAACATCCATTTATTACTTAATTAATAATAAATCACTTTACACATTTAACACTATATCATCTCAATTAAACAAATATTATTAAATAAAATATAATAAATACATTTAATAGAATTAAATTACTACCCACTCTATTCCCCTATAAACCCACAACCCGCTATGTAACTAGAAGTGCAAAATTCATATAAAATATAAATAATAATTACTAAAAATGTAACTCATATATTAAAAATCCAAACACATCTTGTACAAAAAAACATACATCACATACATATAAAATAGATACTAAAATACATAACATTAATAAATAAATTATATTTTTTAACAACTATATTTTTGTAAACGATATTAAACACATTGATATTTTTAAAATTGATATTACTTACCTTAAGTCGATATTCTTGACCATGATGTTCTTGCTGTCGCTATTTCTGAACAACAATATTAATGACTCGATATTTGTGCATCTCGATATTTTGTACTCTATATTCTGTCTCCTCACTGTACCATTTAAAGCCCTCATAAAGGAGGTACCAACATGCTGGAACTCAACAGATTACATTTTGCAACATCTGTTTAAGTAGCACAAACTGATAAATGATTATGCGATTCAAAGAGAAGGAGATGCAATTGGGAAAAGCATGACCATAGGGGTGAACAAATGGGGCCCAGTCAAATGCCTAACACAGACGCTACTTCCTTTTGAGGCTTTCACATGAGAAGTCAGCAAGGTGGACAGCCCCATGAGCCAAGCTATGCCATTGTTGCATCTGCTACACGACCTGTTAAAAAGGTGTTGCAAAGGTTCGCCGGTGCGAATGGCAATAATGAAGCACATGAGTTGACCGAGAGATTAATCCTTAACTTGACTGCTAAACCAAGGCTGCAAGGAGACATTGTGCCATCCAAAAAGTACATCTGTGCCACAATACTTGATCCACAGTATAAAGAAAATACTGCCCACTTTCATTCCTTTTTCAGAAGTGGATGTTTCACTAACAAGACATGGATTGTTGATCAAGTGAGAGACCTATAAAAATAATGGTTGGAAATTAGTGTCACAGGCAGAAGTTCTGGCATGCAGCCTTCAACCTCCATAGAGGGCGGTGCCGTTGTCTCACCGCAGATAACAACAGAAACAAGAACATCATCAAAAAATCAACAGCAAGAAAAGAATCAGACTCAACATCTGTAATAGCTTGGTTTCAAGTGGCAGGGATTAAGACAAGTACAGGGGTGAAGGCAAAAGTGGTTGAGCAAGTGTAAACATCAATGACCATTCAGATGATGTTCCAGGACTATCATGATGACCCAAAAGATGTCTGCATGGATCAAAACCCATTGGTCTAGTGTTATGGTAAGATGCGCTAATGGTCAGAGCTAAGAAGGCTGGAAAAAAAGTGTCTGGCTTGTCAAGTAGCCAGTATGTCTGCTGAGTGTGTGTGTTCAGTGCAGCTGGTGCAGTTGTCACACTCAAAAGGACCAGTCTCTTTCCCCAAAATGTGGAAACATCGGCCATGTTTAAAATAAACCAATTACACTGTTTCATAAACACCATAGGAGGAGGAGGAGGAGGAAGAGGAGTACTGAGTAGGCCACCATAAAATGTTTTAATTATCAACAAACTGCTATGCCCAAAAGTAAATGGATATAGGTAGGGGAACATTATATATTTCATTTGTGTCTGTCTTATGCAACCCCACTATTTTAGGCACATTTGTGACCGGATTGGAGATGGACCAGTGTACAGTGAAGAAGCCTCTCCATTCCCTTCAAGGACATTGGGGACAATGTCCACCTATATCCCATGCCTATCTTTCTTATTTTCATCCCCTAGTAGGGCTGCCCCAGTAAACATCTTTTGATTTACAAGGCTGACACTGTGCTGCTTCCATCAAAAGAGGAGATACCATTGTGCATCACAGTGCTTGGATTGGAACAGGTAAGTATTGCACCAATGAGTGATATATTATTTAGTGATTGTGAGTGGTGATTCATGTGGTGGCAGGCAGTGAGGGGTGTTCAATTCATTTGTAAACTTGATTTTGAGGATTTGCAATGTTTGGGGGCTGATAGGTTATGTTGCCTGAAGGTGTTTGGCCCTTTCATACTTAGCTAAATTTACTTGCAGAGTCCACTCCTTGTTGTGCACTTTTAATCTGGTTCTTCAGCTACTAGACCAGTCAGTTTAGTTAACAAACACAAATCTACACAAAATGCTCAAATTATTTTTCTCTTCTTGTTCATTAACAGCAGTGCACCACAGGTCTATCTCTCTCAATCTCATCTGGGTCGGAAGGAAGTCAGACTGATTTATTACTCACAGTCAGGACTCAGGGCAGTACTATCTGAACAGCCAGAAGGTGGAAGTTATCGACTTCAAAAGGAAATCAACATGATGATGACTCTAAGAATTCTACTCAGCTCTGTGGATTGGAGAGAGGTGGGTTAATTTGAGAAATGTTGCTGAGTGTTTGCGCTGGATCAAATGTGAAACTCCTCTATTATGTGGTTGTGGTCAAGGGGCTATTGTAATTGGAGACAGACATGTGATGTCACATCATGACATGATGCACACACTCTGTAAATTGCTATGATGACAGTTGTGAGATTGATCAGCCCGGTGCATGCAGCTAAAATAAATAATAATAACTCAGTATTTGTAAAGCACAAACTAACCACCCGTAATGGTCTCAAAGTGCTGGGGGCCGTAGAGGAGATTAAGTAAGCTATTGCCCAGAGTTAAATGATGCTGAGCTCATCTGCCATCTGTGCCCGGGATTGAACTGTGAGTCCCGTGTGCCGGAGTCAGCTGCCCTGACCGCTGCGCCACACCTCTCCTTACTTATCTGGGATTGGTTGTAAAATTGCTCTCACTTCTCAGTTAATCACACATAAGTTATAATGAATGTTTGGGCATGGCCAACAGCATGGCCGGCTAGGACGTGCTCCTTCGTGGCTCCTGACGAGCTCCACAGAATCCGACTTTTCACTTATGCCTTGACACCCAGTTTTGGCGTGAAAATACTAATAAGGTTCCTGTCCTGTCCTGTGAGCACCAACTGCACAGCAAAATGGCCGAGAACTGACAAAACTCGAAGCTGTACTCAGAGGGGGCCTCACCACGAGAGTCAAGATGGCGGAGACTTGCTGAGCGGTGGGGATTCCTCCGGAGCAAAGAGAGCTGCCGCAACCCCACAACTGAAAGGGGGACCGGAGTACTCACCGCGGGTTGGGAGGTTACTGCAGGCAAGCCATAGCTGAGTGGAAGGCGGATTGCGGCAACCCGCAGGTGTGTGGCAGGCGGATTGCGGCTCTGTGCGTGGCGCTCCGAGGGCTGAGAGCATCCCGCGGCTGACTCCAGCGGGGATCCTGAAGAGCCAGGTGGGCAGTCCTGAAGGCGGAGTGCGGTGAGCTGCGGCGGGGCCGGGCCGCGGAGGACTGAGGCACCTGGGGAGACACGAAGGGCCTGCCCGCGTTGCCCCTTTGTACAGACCTGTGGCTGCAGCTTTAGAAAAAAAAACGGACCTGACACCATTTACAAATACGGACCTGGAGGTGGGTGTGTATCCCGCCCCTACCGAGGCGGGGGTCTGATCAGCGAGTGCAAGGCCGGTGAGTGGAAGGACTCGCTGAGGACCCCTAGGAGGCATTGGGCCCCGGCGGCCTGCGGTGGCCTAACGCCGGCCTGTGTCCGGCATGACCGAGTGAATGGGGGCCAAGGAAGTGACCGGTGGAGCCTGAGTCTGGCCGACGCAATCAGCGGGAAGCGCCCTCGTGATCTGAGAGGAGGCACAGACCTTATCCGGGGACTCCAGCAATAGGGCCGGTGAGGAGGCTGTGGCAGGGGAGATCAATGATCCATTTCAGCCCCCTCCCACCAGTGAACACGGCCAGCGGTCCTACCATACCAGGAGGAGTCGCTAAGACCCTACATAACACGGGCCTGGAGGCGGGGTGGCGGGGCCAAAGCGGACAGCGGGGCGCATAGCACCATGGGGAGCATTGGGCCGGACTCTGCGTTGGGGTGCAAGCCGGGACTTGGTCAAGGCTACGGCACGGAGCGAGGCTCCAGAATTAGACCGCGGATACATTCAGCTCCCCAGAACCTTACGTGCTGCGCAGCCGGGCATCGCCCACGTGAAAGGGCAGGAAGGATACCGAGCCTCGCTCATGACCTGTTGAGAGAAACGGTGAAGGGCAGGGGAGTGGGCCCCCTCCCCACCCCCTCCCACCCCCCCCCCCCCACGCGTGTAATTCCACTGAAACACCAGCCATGGGGAAAAAGGACACGGTCCCTAAAACCTCCAAACAGGGGCCCATGGACAACTACGCTGCAGATGGCGGACACTGCATCTACTGTCTCTGGCCCGCGCTCGGACATGGACCTGCTAATGGGGGCCATTCAAGCATCCAGGACTGACATTCAGGAGTCCCGGGCAGCCCTGGAAGTCAAGATTGGCGAGGTGGGCTCTGAGGTGACACTACTGAGGCAGGACTTCCAAAAATTAACAGAAAGAGTAACTACGGCAGAGACACGAATAGGTGAAGCGGAAGACTCGATCTCCACCCTTAGAAAAGACATGGCGGAACTCCAGGCCTCCCATCGCCAACTACTGTGGAAGGTGGATGACGCAGAAAACAGGGCGCGACGCAACAACCTATGCTTCGTGGGTTTTAGAGAAGGAATCAAGGGGACAAACATGGCAGCCTACCTTCATGCCTGGCTGACAAAAACCTTTCCAACGGCGCAGTTCTCGAACTGCCTTATCATCGAAAGGGCACACCGGGCGCTACTGGCAAAACCACCCGAGGGGGGCGAGACCGTGTCCGGTCATTGCTCGTTTACTCAACTTCGCGGATCGGGACCTGATACTGTGAGAGGCCAGAAATCTGGGGGAGATCCGACTAGAAAACACGAACATTATGATATTCCCAGACTACAGCCAGGAACTGCAAAAACAATGCCGCTCCTTTGACGCGGTTAAGGCGAAGCTGAGAGACATGAATATCACTTATATGCTGCTCTTCCCGGCAAAACTGAAGGTGATCTACATGGACAAAACACACTTCTTTAGCCATCCGGAAGATGCCTGGCAATGGCTGGTGGAACAACCCATATTCCGCAGACAGGAGACCGTCAATCGGGGAGTGGTGGACAGGCCGACTCTCCAGAGACCCCAATGGGAACGGCTGAAGGCTCAGAGACTGAAGTTGGAAGGGAATAAGAGACAGACCCCGACCACGCCCTATCCGGGACACAGCCAGACAGGTAGCCAACAAGGGCATTCGGCTTCACCCAGGAGGAGAGGCGCAACGGGATCTAGATTCAGTTGCCTAGGAAGAAACGCCCGCTCGGAGGGAGAAGAAGAAGAAGAAGGTGCGGGGGGCCGCTCCTCGGGCGGAGAAGAGGGAGTGAGGCGCTCCATTCACCCGCTGGAGGAGGCGATCCGAGACCTGGAGCAAGACGCTTCGGCGCAGACTAATGACCCGCGACCATTCACCCAGGACTCACATTCTTGAACGGAGGCGGACCAGGCAGTTGAGATTGCAGCTCGTCGCTAAGGGGGCACGCAAGTTGATACACCCGCTTGTACCCATCGTTTTCTTTGGTTTTATTGTTATTATTTGTACAGATTCCTTAACTTTGACTCTCGAGGTTGATCAGAGGGGAATGTGTTGCATGTTCTACGCTAAGTTGGGCAGAGAATGTTGAAGGGGGGATACTTGGGAGGGCAACAGACCCTCTCCTACTGACAGTTCTGCCTCACAGGGGATGGGACTGAAAGGGGAGGGAGGTGGGGTGGGGGTTGTGGGGGGGAGTTTTGCATTTTCTCAGGTTGGGGCAGGGGGGCGTCAGGCACGGGAGGGTAACTCAGTTCAGTCGGGGGGGGGCTTGGTTGGGGGAGGGGATGGCATTCATGTACAGGCAGTCACACACTTCAGGACTCCAGGATACACTTGCATACCGCAGACCGCACACACTACTCGCTTTCCGCTACTGACTGGCGGGTGACGACACACGACCTAGAGACCACAAAGGTCTCAGTGTCCTGACTTGGAATGTAAACGGCCTAGGTAGTAAGATTAAGAGGGGGTTGGTGAACTCATACATTAAACCACAGAACCCAGACATACTCCTGCTGCAGGAAACCCATCTCAAAGGGACTAACTGCGCCTTCCTAGCCAGGGGCCGCCACAAAGTCCTAGCGCATGCGGGCTACACTACTGACTCGAGAGGGGTAGCTATCATCATAAAGAAGACTACCCCATTCTCTATTACCCGGTCATGAATAGATCCGCTGGGGACCTACGTAGTGGTCAAGGGGACGTGAAACAGACATACATACACGGTTATCTCAGTGTACGCGCCCCCGAAGCTGCAGGCGACCACTCTCAGGAGAGTGGCTGACATACTCTTAGACACCTCAGACACTATTCAAATACTGGGGGGAGACTTCAATGACGTCATGGACCTAGAGCTGGACCGGTCGGGCACTGCACCCAGGGTGGGGGCCCGGACCCCTCTGTCCCAACTGATCGACAATATAGAACTTATGGATGTTTGGTGGTGGCTACATCCCACTCAGACGGCTTACTCCTATTACTCGGGTGCGCATAAGGTGTTTTTAAGACTAGACTACGTGTTTATAATCTAGACAATATTTGACAGCAAACGATACCGCGGAGTACAAAGCGAGGGGGATATCTGACCACTCCCCATTGATGGCAAGATTGGGTTGGGAACGGAGTACGGATAGGGCCTCCTGGCGCCTGGCAGCGTGGGACCTACAAAGTGCGACGGTCCTGAGAGGTGTGCGGGCAGATGTGACAGTTTATATAGCAGAAAGTGAGGGAACGGTCGACTCGAGGGTGACCTTCTGGGAGGCACTAAAGCCAGTGATGCAGGACAGGATACAGAGCAGGTTAGCGGAGGAACAAAGACAACTTCAGTCGGAAGTGGCGGTGGTGGAGTCGACTATCCTGGTACTAGAAAGAGGCTACCAGATCTCAAGGGATGCTGAGACACTCAGGAAACTCCTTGACCGCCAGAAACATTATAGAGAACTAGTGACGGGGGAGGCTAAAACACAAGCCCTGGCCACCCTCCATCGACTCTATGACGTGGGGGACAAGTCAGGCAAATTACTGGCGTGGTTGAGTAGGAAGGAGCGTGCAGCTAGGTGGGTGGAACACATTCGGGATCCGGACGGGACTCTCCTCGGGTCGGATGGTCAAATAGCGGAGGCATTTGCCACACACTATGAACTCTTCTATACAGCCAGGGAGCTAAGGACGCGCGAAGATGCTCTACAATATTTGGAGCAGGTGGATCTACCACTCGTATCTGCTGGGTCCCTTAAGGCACTGGAGTCCGGCATTACTTTAGACAAGGTCTCTGACGCTCTTGCCAGACTGTGTCCAGGCAAAACTCCAGGACCCAATGGCTTCCTGGCTGAGTTCTTAAAACGCATGGCGGACCTCCTGAGCCGTCATCTGAAAGGGCTCTTCGAAGGAGCACTCCAGGAAGGGAGACTTCCCCCGGACCTTGCCACGGCGACGATTGTCCCTATATATAAAGAAGGAAAACTGAGGGAAGACTGAGCGTCCTATCGCCCCATTTCCCTCCTTAACCCGGAGGTGTAACTCCTGGCGACTATACTGGCGCAACGATTATGGTCAGTGATACCAGATCTTATACACTTAGACCAGATGGGATTTTTGCCAGACAGGGCCACTAGTTTGAATCTCCGACGTTCGCACAATTGGTTACAGGAGGTGCAGAACAGGGAGGAACCACATTGGTTCCTTTCCCTCGACGCCGAAAAGTCATTTGATGCTGTGCACTGGCCATTTCTTGAGGGAATCTTACAAAAGTTCGGCTTCGACCCAAGTATCAGCAATGGGTGCAGCTCCTGTACACTGAACCTAGGGCCAGAGTAAGAGTGAATGGGAAACTGTCACAGGAATTTCAGATCCAGAGGGGCACCAGGCAGGGGTGCCCACTGTCCCCCCTCCTCTTTGCACTAACCATTGAGGCACTGGCCGCTAGGTTCCAACAAAACGAAGACATAAGTGGTTTTAGTAGGACTGAGACGGACTCCGCACAAGAGAAAATATCCCTCTACGCGGACGATATCCTATTATATATCACAAACCCGGAGACGACTATGCCGGCACTGTTCCAAGAACTTGAGCATTACAGTAGGCATGCGGATATCGAATTAATTGGCACAAATCACTCTTTTATGACCACAGGGGCCGGGGCGACTGGGTGACACTTCCAGGACAATTACTGACTACAGTGGAGGGCTTCCAATATCTCAGAGTTTATATAACCCATTACAGGCCATTGTTGTTCCAACGAAACCTGGACCGCGTTATCTTGAACTCCGTTGCGGATATGGACCGCTGGAAGCAACTCACCCTCACACTTCTAGGCCGAGCGGCCCTGTATAAGATGACTATTCTACCCAAGTATCTCTATGCCCTGCAAAACGAGTACTACCCTCTCCCGGCCAATGTACTATCTAGAATACACGCGGATCTGAGGGCTTTCCTCTGGTTAGGTAAACAACCTAGAGTGGCCCTAACTACTCTCCAGAGACACCAATACAGCGGGGGGATATCGCTTCCAAACCTGGAAGCCTACTATTGCGCGGAACATATTGCCCCAATTAATGACTGGTTGCACGCCCCGGCAGATCACCCTACTTATGCCTTGGAAAGACACAAAAAGTCTACACGAAACGTACTGTATTATCTCTATGGGGGCGCTAGATGGAAGCCTCTTCTCCCTGCAACGGTTATCACCATACTCTTGTGGAATAAAGCTACAAAGCGCACGGGATGGGAGAAGACGCCCACTTGACAGACGCCACTCTGGCAGTGCAAGTTGTTAACGGAATTAAACAAACTGACAGGCTTTCAACGATGGGATGACATAGGCATCTCCACCATAGGGGACATGATCGCCAAGGGAGTACTGAAGTCCTTCCCGACATTGAATATGGAATTCAGCTTACACCGCTCACAGTTCCTCAAATACGCGTAGATGCGGCCGCCTGGCGGGCCCAAAACATCCAAATAACTGAACTCCCAGAATATGCGCCTTTGGATGGTCGACTGTTACAAGAACAAATTCAGGGGAAAGCAGTCTCACTCACATATAAAACCTTAACAAATAACATGCTAGGCGACCTGGCGAAGCTTAGGCGGACATGGGAAGTGGAGGTGGGAGAAATGGACGATTTAGACTTGGACATAGTATTAATGCACCCCAGGGATGTAGCCATTAAGTCTAGGCTGCGTCTTATCCAATTTAATTTGCTCCACAGGACTTACTACGACAGGGTGCGCCTCTATAAGATGGGGAGAGCGGCGGAGAAGAGCTGCCTTAGATGCCAATTTGAGGACGGAGACTTTTACCACCTTATGTGGACATGCGCTGCTATACAACGCTACTGGATCCACATCTTTAGGGAACTGAGCGAGGTTGTGGGGCATGACTAATGATGTGGACCTAGCGAGACCCCTTCCTACTTTCCTGGTACTGGCTCTCGCTGTGGCGAAGAGGGACATAGCGAAACGCTGGGGTCACCGGACACTCCGGAACTAGAGGAATGTAGGAGAGGTCTGGATATGTACATGGCCGCTGAGAGAGTGACTTACAAGGCTAGGGGGTGCCCGAAGAAGTTCCGTATGGTCTGGTCCAGGTGGAGATATTATCATGGTTTAGATGGGGGGTTATGAGGGTGATGGCGACAGTACCAGCCTGCACAACGCCGCAAGCACACCCGGGATGACTTTGAGTAGGATGTTACGAGACATTTGTACAATGCTACGGTTGGTATCGGGCGGATTGGGATGGATTTAGTTAGAAATGTGCGACTCGGAAGTGGGTGGGCGGAGGGTAAGAGTGTGTGTACAGTTGATTACATGATTGCGCTGTTGTGTACTCATAAAATGCAAATAAAAAAATTCTAAAAAAAAAAAAATGTTTGCGTCATCCTATGCTCTTACTCAGCCTTTTGGTACACTCCTCATGAAGCTTACCTTTTGTCCTTCTCCTTGACTCTACAATATCGTTTCTGTTTTACAATCTGTAGGCCTTCTCTTCTCCTGCACAAAAGGCCAAAGCTCCATGACAGTCCTGCTTCCCTTACTGGACTGGTACAGCCAGGCATCCAAGAAGATGAACATTCCAAGAAGAATGAATATGCACTCCCCAATTTGCATTACACAATATTATTTTTCTTTTTACAATCATCATTTTCAGAACTGTGTGAGTTCATGCCTCCATAAATGTAAATTTTTAAAACTATATGACAGAGCAGTAGATATATATTAACTTGGGTCTCTGAGGCTGAAGGACTGTTTGCAGTGCATTTAATTGAACTGTCATTCCTTCATTTTCTTCCACAACAGATTTTATTATGTTGATGTGCTCCTCTACCTGATGAATATTGTTGTTGTCTAGTATCTGCCTTTGTCACACTTTTCCCAAACTATACCTTCCCATCCATTCATCAAACCACTAACATAATCCTCCCAGATTGTGTGATATATATTTTTGAGGTGTGACTAATGAATATACGCTATACGTGGATCATATACTTAGTGGGACGGATGAGGTGAAAGTGACACCAACTCACTGTGCGATGTTCTATTACCTGAGCAAATGCCCACACCAACCCCACTTACTCACCACCACATAAAAGGGGTATATAATTTACATATATAACATAATTCGTCAACAGCATCATTCAGACCATTTGTTGCATAAACGCTGAAATTTCTCCTGAGTCCATTTCTCCTGACTCGAGGATTTTGTAAGTTTAGTTTTAATTGCTTTAATAAATTAAATACTAGCTCCCCATTGCTCTGAAGAACTTACTACTTCTAATTGTTGTTATAATATCAAGTTTTCGTGTCATGATGCGAGTCTAGTCTCAATCTTTGATAATCTATGATATAAATAACCCAATAACTCTATGTTTTCCTTCAATGGAGTTGCCCGTGATGGATAATTCTTCTGATTAATCCTACAGTTGTAGTTCACCTTGGTGGGAGTGAGACCTTGCTTGTGATGTGTTCCCTGTTAGCATGCTAGCCGGCTACTGCTACCACCACCATTAAGAAGGCACCTTGGGAAACTAGGCAAGAACGTTTTGGAAGATCAAGAAAGGTAGCAGCCATTGCTTCATGGTTTCAGGTAAGAGATCTATAGATGAAGTGAACTAGTTTATTTAGCAACTAGTTACAACTGAAGATTAAGCTGTTTAGACTAGGTTGTTGTAGGCAATATAGGAAGAAGAAGAAAATCTTTATTTGTTTTTTTACAACCATAAAATGTAACACTTTAAAATTTAATACAAGGTAGGTTAAAAGACAATTTCACATTAAAATATATATCATTAAATCTTAATAAATACAAAAGGAAAAAATTATTCCACTCATCTAGTAACCGTATTCACGATAAAGTGCATCATGGTGTCTGGATAAATACGAGATTTTACAATTCATTAGTAACCGTATTTCCTGATTCAATGTGCGCTTTTTTTAAAAGTGAGTCAATCATGTTTAAAAGCTTTACCCCTCTACAGATTAAGATATTTTATGCCCCCAGAAGAACCCAGAGAGTCCGCCTCCCCCCTTTCAAATCAGAGGCCACCGAAGTCATCTGCGGAGTACCACAAGGATCATCACTCAGTCCCACCTTCTTCAACGTCTACATGAGTCCCCTTGCATCCATCGATCGACAACACAACCTCAACATCATCTCCTATGCTGACGACACCCAGCTGATCCTTTCCCTCACCAAGGACCCTAACATCGCCAAAACCAATCTTCGTGAAGGCATGAAAGAAGTAGCCGAATGGATGAAAAACAGCCGCCTAAAACTCAACTCAGACAAAACGGAAGTTCTCATCCTTGGATCTTCCCCCTCTGCCTGGGACGACCCATGGTGGCTACCGGCCCTGGGCACAGCTCCCATACCCACGGACCACGCACGCAACCTAGGCTTCATCCTTGACTCCTCCCTCTCGATGACCAAACAAGTTAACGCTGTCTCATCTTCCTGCTTCAACGTACTTCGTATGCTTAAAAAAATCTTCCGTTGGATCCCCACCGAAACAAGAAAGACGGTCACCCACACACTGGTCACTAGCCGACTGTACTATGGAAACACCCTCTACGCCGGAACCACAGCCAAATTACAGAAAAAACTCCAACGCATCCAAAATGCATCAGCCAGACTCATACTGGACATCCCTCGCCAAGCTCACATTACCGGCCACCTGAAAGACCTCCACTGGCTCCCCGTCAACAAGAGAATAACGTTCCGTCTCCTCACTTACGCACACAAGGCCCTCTACAAAATAGGACCCGACTGCCTCAACACACGACTGTCCTTCTACACACCCACCCTCCAACTAAGATCTTCCAACCAAGCGCTCGCCATAGTTCCGCGCATCCACAGATCTACCATGGGAGGAAGATGTTTCTCCTACCTGACGGCCAAGACATGGAATTCTCTCCCCACCCACCTCCGCCTCACACAGAACCACTTTTCTTTCAGAAAGGAACTTAAAACCTGGCTATTCGATAAATGATGATCCCCCTCCCAAAAGCGCCTTGAGACCCTCTGGGTGAGTAGTGCGCTATACAAATTCCTGAACTTGAACTTGAACTTGCCTGCAGGCACGTATATTAAGTTCTGTTAAGATGGTTTTTAAGAGCATTTTTCTTGCTTCACCAACTGCTGGGCAGACACACATCATGTGACAAGGGGACTCCTTGTGATATCCACATAATCTGCAAGTTTTATTATCGTATATCCCTTTCCAACTTGGTTGCAAATCCTTTGTTGCGTATCCCCCAAACCCATACAGCATAAACTTCTTTTTCAGAAATAAATTAAAATGAGCTGCTAGATAGGCTTGAGGTTTTAAATTTACATATGAATTTATCACTGTCCAGGAATGTCGCCTTTTTACCATTGTGCTTTGTCTTCTAAAAAAGATAATTGTTTTGCAGAGCCGTTGCACACTTTGTTGAACGCCACCCTCTCCTTCTTGCTATCCCATGCCTCTTGAATGCCCAGTTCTTCGAGAGCTATTCTTAGGTATTCACCCCATGAACACAGGATTTTTTCATCAAACTGGGCCTTTATTACTGACCAGCATAGATTATTCAGGTTGCCGTGTTCCGAAGAGCGAAATTTCCAACATAATTTCACAAAGACAGATTGCCTCTGGAATTTCTGATTTTGGAGTCCAAATTCCAGGCGAATCTGTGCTGGTGACGCTGCTCTTGGGAGATGAAAAACGGCTTTATACACTTTCGTTTGTAATTCGTTTAAAATTCCGGATTCCCAACCATGCCATATTTCAAGTCCGTAAGCCAGTGCAGGAAGTAAATGCACTGCCATTGTTTTTAAAAGATGACTGTAAGATGGGCAACTCAATTTTAATTGGAGCTGTTTATAGGCAAAAATTAAAGTTTGGGCTTTTGATCTTATTGCTTTTTTTTATCTTTGAAAGACACGATGCTCCCTAAATTGATACCCAGATATATAGCTACCAACTTCCTCTATTTCTTTACAACTGAGGAACCACTTAAATGTTCTTTTAGGTCTTGGGCCGGCTAAATGCACCACCTTTGGTTTTTTTTCCGGTTTAGCTCCAGCCCCTGTTGGTCTAGGTAGATAATCAGATGGTCGATGACTCTTTGCAAACCAATAGAGGTTTGGCTTAAGACCACTATATCATCTGCATATTGCACATACTGTATGTGATTCTCTGCCAATTTCGGAGGATGGCCATTTACTTTTGACAAGTTGTTATCTAGGTCTGCAAGGTACAAATTAAAAAGGCTTGGGCCAGGACACACCCCTGTTTCTGCCCATTTGTTATATTTATCTTGGCTGATGCTATGCTACCATCTCCCAGCTTCACCCGGGCCCAGGTTTCACTATGGAGGGATAATATAGAGTTTATTAGTTGTTGCGGTATCCCCCATCCTTTCAATTTTGACCATAGTCGTTCTCGTGAAACCCTGTCAAAAGCCGATTTTAAATCTATATAACATACAAATAGACCCAATTTCCTTAAAATTGTTTTCTCTGTAAGGAGTGCAATCGCTGACAGGTTTGTGCTTGGGCCCATTCCTTGCCTAAAACCAGTTTCATATTTGGGAATTAAACCTTTCCCATCCATCCAGTCCTGTAGATGTAATAATAAGCAGGAGGCATAGAGTTTTGCGTCAACATCCGTTAAAGCAATGAGCCTATAATTACTAGGCTCATTGTGATTACCTTTTTTATATATAGGATGAAAAATGCTCCCTTTCCACGAATTAATGATCTTATTTTGTATGTACAAGTAATTAAAAAGTAGAGTGAAAAGATTTGCCCAAAATTCTACATTGTGTTTACAGATTGCATTCGGAAGTCCATTAGGCCCTGCTGCTCCTTCTGTTTTCAATTTTTTAATTATTTCTTTTAGCCGGTTATTGTCAATTAAAATGTTTGAGTCGTTATAAAGTCAATCCTGTAAACTATTTTCATTAAGAACCTTATTGAGCTGAACTAAAGTTCCTTCATGTTGTGATATTTTCCCTGAAAATGGGTCAAAGCCAATTTTTGTACTTTTATCCTCCTGGAGTGTCTGGACCAGGTTCCGATTTCTTCAACACCTCGTGAATTATATTATTATATACATTGTTTATATGTAATTCCCAACTTTTCTCACTTATTCCCACCTTTTGTGACATTCCTGTTCCCTTAGTTAGCTCATTTATTATGCCACAGAAGTCACAACAGTTTGGTAATTTACTAGCCTAGAATAATTTTTCCCAGATCGTTTCCTTACCTTTCTTTTTTGCCACTCTACATTTCTCTTCAAAGTTTTTCTTCATTTCTTTAATATTGTTGTTTATAACGGATTTTCCAGATCTTACTGCCATAAATACTTTTCTCGATTCTCTTGTAATTTCCCTCTTCAGGTTTCGCAGCTTGATATCGAACCATGGTTCATATATTTCATTTTGTTGGTCTCGACGTCCCGGTATGACGGGAAATTTATTTAGAAGAAACTTTCCTAAATGTTCCCAAGAATCTTCTGGTGACTTAGTACACTGCTCCCCACCATTGGTTATAAATTGTTGAGCAGCATCCATTATTTGCGTAACATTCGTACCACGCCATTTTAATTTTTTCAGATTGCATGTTACCGGGATTGCTGTTAGAGCAGATATTTTCTCTTTTGCAAGCAGCTTTGCATTGATGGTCAATATTTGCGGCAAATGGTCACTTTCCGGGTGGGATTGTATGAAAAATGAGTACACGGAGGTGAAAAGTTCATTACTGACCATGGTATAGTCAATAATTTATTGGTTCTTCCCACTTAAAAAAGTGATCCTTGCCGGTTGATCTTCCTTTCTTGTCCCATTAAGAATATGTAATCCTAAGGTGTCCAAATCGCTTTTAAATTCATTAGCCTCTGTTTCCTTTTGATGCAAACTCTTATTTGACTTGTTCCATATGTAGCCAATATAGGGATAGGCATAGCCACCCAGTGGTTAATATAGTTACAGAGAGTAGTAGGACAAGGGTGTAACTAACTAGTATTAATTTTGATACTGCAGTGTAAAGTAAAACAAAAAAGAATTCAGGCATAAATAATTTCCCTACACTTTTTAACAAAAGAAAACCTACCCTCGCCACCCACAACAGACCCACCCCCTCTTAAGCAAATCACCCCAACCAGTCAAAAAGAAAAAACTAAAGTCCAAAGTCCTTCTTCCCTTTCCAATTGTCATGCTCTCCACTCACAACAAAAGTCCCTCCCATCAAAGCAAATAATAAAAAAGGGCATTAGAGGACATCAATCACGGCATGAAGGTGTGTCACCTCTCCGTGAAGCAGCACCAGCTTGCGCAGTATGCAGCATTGGAAGTAGTCTGGGTATGATGAGTAGGGGGCAGCAGTAGTGGATTGGGATCCAGCTGCCAGTGGCATTGCCGATGGTGTGGCCAGGATGGAGGTGTTGGTGGCTGGTTGAATGTACTGGGGCCCGAGTAGTCGCAGATCCCTCTGCCCCCTCCAGAGCCACCAGCTAGCGATATTCAGCCTGGATGGACACCATTCATTGCTGCTGCAGCTGGAGTGCTATCTTCTGCCAAGATGATGGACCAGCAGGATCAACTATATCAAGAATGAAAAAAAAAGAAAACTTGTAAATAATGCTCAGTGCAAACACTTGTTATATAGTGGCACAATCGCAGTATATTGCTGGTACCCTAGGCCATTGGAATTTCTTATGTGATTAGACACAGGGCAAAGTTATTCCCACACATGCATCACATAAAAGCACTGACTGGATGCAAGGAATTAAGCTACAATTCCACCAGATTAAAACTAAGGGGCAAGTCCGTCCGCCATAGTCACGGAATAGGGAGCGTCCGCCTATATGGCAGCGGTCCTGACCATGGAATTACAATGCTACTGCCACGGTGGCGGTCGCATTGGGCATGTTTACCATTTTGGCAGGTGCAGCAGGCTGCAGCACCAGCCACAATGGTAAACATGAATGTCTTGCATTTCCCTGCACTACATTGGAGGCACCAAGCGGGTGCCTGCCACACGGTGCAGGGAAATGAAGGGTTGGTTCATGGTACCCCCTGTGTACCCACACCTTCCCCTAATCTAAGGGGGGCCTGCAACGGGCCCTCGAAGTCAATCTCCACCAGCCTGTGAATGGCGGTTGAACCACCATCCACCGCTGGCGGAGATGAAGCATCCTAATATGGTGGATGGTGCCTTCTAGGCACTGCCACCATTCTGGGTATGCTTTCCTGGTCCACCAGGCAATCTGAACGATTGCCTGTGGCGGACCTGTGGCTGGACGGAATTCATAATATGGCAGGCAGGTTGCAATTTGGTGGTGAATCCGCCACCGGCAGGCTGCGTGCGGCGTGTTCACCGCTATTGTAATGAGCCCCTAAGTGATTTTCTTTTTCTTTTAAAGGATTACCTAGTACAAAAACAACTAAACAGACACTTTGGGCCTATTTATGATGTAGTTTTAAACTCTTCTGACCTACACCGTCTCTGAATCATTTCCAACCAACTTGCGGTCAGCGGTTCCGACCTACTGATTACAACGCAACATTTTTCTCGGGCAGAGACTCACTATTCTCTATGTGAGTTTGTGTGTGGTTCGGAAACTGGCTGGAACACAAGCTCAGATAGAGAAAGGGACTTTTGGGGAATCCCTGCTCCCAGTGGCACGCTCCCCATGAAGCCTGCCACAGAGTGCAGGGATCGACATTGGGCAAGGCCCCTTACCTGAGGCTGCAGAGGCGAGGGGGCCCTGCTAGGAGCCCCTAAAGTTCATTTCTTACAGTCTTTTCATGTCAGACTGACCGACTCGAAAAGGCTGTTGGAAAACAGCATCGTAATCGCTCGGTGAGAAACGATGTTGTTCCAGTCAACACAAATTCTCTGAGACCCGTTTGAAACCAATTCGGAATGACCAAATGGTTTCCAATCCGACTGCGAACATCGTAATCGGTCTGGCAAATTGTAAACTGACTGAGTCGGTTAGAAGTGTTCTGACACAGTCGAGGAGATTCCGAATGTCAGAAGGAGGCTTTGTGCCCGACATTGGATTCAGGCCTTTTGTGTGTAAAAATAAAAATAAATTATCTATCATTAATGAGTAAAGTGTTATGCAGCACAATTAATAGCATTCATGTTGTACAACATTAATGGCGGCATGGTAGTGTTGGATACTTTGCTTCTCCTCAGTCTGCAGCTAGGACAGCTGTATTGAAAAATGGCTTGTCTTACTTTAATGCCAATGGTCCTGCTCTAACCAGACTGCCTTTCAATCCTACCCTAACTCCAAAGAGGCGGTTTACAATCTGACCACGAACATCGAAATCGGTATGGTGGATTTTAAACTGACAGTTGGTTAGAAGGGTTCCGACGCAGTCGAGGAGATTCCGAATGTCGGAAGGAGGCTTTCCACCCGACATCGTAATTAGGCCTTTTGTGTGTAAAAATAAAAATAAATTATCGTAATTAATTAGTAAACTATTATGCAGCACAATTAATAGAAATCATGTTGCACAACATTAATGGAGGCATGGTAGTGTTGGGTACTATGCTTCTCGTCAGTGTGCAGCTAGCACAGCTGTATTGAACTATGTATCATCTTACTTTAATTCCAATGGCCCTGCTCTACCCAGACTGCATTTCAAGAGGCAGATGAATAATAATAATACTACGTCACATACGTCACGTATAAAACGTGGATTTTCTATCTGCTGTAGGCAGACAGTGGGAAAAACAATTGACTGCAGTATAGGGAAAGAAACACGATATAGATTTTATTTGGCACATTTATCACAGATTATCCCATCCACCAATCTCTAAATCAAGCTCTTAGTCCCACCTTACTCCCTGACCACACACTCCACCACACATTATTTTCAATAAATACCTTTGCTTGGCAGTAAAGAAAGTTAATCTTCTGCAGGAAAAGTTAGAGAGATTATGGTAGGTTGAGATTTTGTAACAGAATAGTGGGGTGTCACTGTTTATCATGTGCTAAACTTTGGTTTAGTCAGTCACCATAGCTGATGAATGACAAAAGGGAAAGATTTGAACAGCCATAAATCCATTATGGAAGCCATGAAATAAATGTATATAAATCATTTTTTTTTAGGCTGGTACCGAACTCAGGAGAAATAATGGAGTGAAGTACTATCAGGAGGTGACTGAGTGAACACTGGAAACACACCTTGTTTCCGCTTTGTAAAGCATGAAAACCTTGTAATACTGCATTAACTGAAGCAGACGCATATTGGACAGCCAACACTGCAGTGTCAAATTTAGCCATGCTGCAGTAAGGATAAAGGTTGCTAAATGACATGCGCAGGGAGAAGATGAATAATGATGGGGGGGATATCCGTCTCACTTAACAAATTCAGTATACCTAATTTGTCAATATGCAAGCAATGTGACGTACCACCAACCGTCCCTGCCACTGCATCAGTTGTTTTAGTCTTACAGTACCACAATATATATAAGGGGAGAGGTAAAGTTTACTAATGTAGCAGTTAAAGTTACAGAGTACAGTCACGACGAAGTCAGCTACAGATACATGAAATTTAGAAAAAAAGGATAATGCAGGGATAACAAGAATTACACAAACATTAGAGGGAGGAGGTGAAAAAAGAAGGCAGTATAAAAAAATAATAAACAGGGCAAAATTATTCTAATAGCAAGGAAAGGTTAAAGTTAGGGAAATACCACTACTACTACTAATAATAATAATAGTAATAATAATAATAATAAGGCTTACTCGGCCAGCGGAACCATTGTCTGTGGCTCTGGTCGTGGTGGTTCTACCTGCAGAGGCACTGGTGGTGGCAGCCCCTTTACCTGCCTGTGATGCCTGATTGCCCTTGGGTGCTGATGTAAGAAATAAAGATAAAAAAATGGATTAGTGGTACAGTTAAGCTTGCCAAAAATATTTTGAGAGGCAGACATTTTTGCATTGCATTGTCTAACTAAGATTGTCTATAGTATAAGTATTGAATTGACCTACTTCTAATTTCCTAAACCTAAGTCCTATTCCTAATTTCCTAAACCTAAACTACATTTTGAACTACTGATGCATTGCAGCGAATGATCTTTGCTCCTCATCCCCCTTTGATGGGCCAACTCCGTCTCCCTTTTCAATGCATAGATTCTACATATTACTGGGAGATTGGGACTATGTGAACGGCAAAAAAGAAATGCACGCTAACTCACTAATATACTACAACTATTTTAGTGACAAAACAGAGGAGTATGCATGACTTCTTGAATAATCAGCCCATGCGAGCGTCGATGAGGGCGAGTAGGCAGCACCGAGCACCTGGCTAGCTCCAGCTGGATCAGATAATATTTGCAACATAAACTTAGCCTCTGAGTATGAGCAGCATGCTTGTTGAATAGAAAAGAATAGCATTTGTAGAAAACAAAAGATAAATAAATGCTCACCGAGCCCCACAACCTTGACACCCATATGTCGAGTAAGTCCTGTTCTCAGTCAAGCAGGTCCACCCAGTGGTGCGCCAATTACTGTGTCGTACACTGAAACCCAGTGCTCCGGCGCACACACTGGCGCATTCACTGCAACAGCAGCTGGAACTTCAGCAGGGCTCTCCTAGGTCTCCCACCTGCTGGCAACATGGGGGGGGAGGAGGTGCTGCACAAAAAAACAAGCGTGGCCACCTCTACCTCCAAGAAAATGGGGAAGGACTGCACCCCATGGCTATGCTGGCAACCACAAGGTGTGGGGCTTGTTGTAGCCGCACTGGCGAAGCCACTTGCTGCCTGTCAGATATGATGCTGGGGTGAAAAAAAAGAAGTAAGAAAAAAAACAACAAAGCAGGAAGGAATAACTAGAAGAAGTGGAAAGCAAGGATGAAAGGAAAACAAAAAAGTAGAAAAAGTCATGGGAAAGGTAAAAAACAAAAACACAAAACGTAAAATACACACACAGAAAGACACACACTGATAACAAATGGTAAATGAAGGGTGGGTGAGTGGGATAGGGGTAGGATCAAAAGAGATTAAAAGCAGATCAAAAATCAAACCCAGTATCATGCACAGAACAAAAATCAGGTAAAACAAAATGTCTGCGTGGTGTCATTCGTGTTGGTTTGTCATCACAGAATGCGCTACTGGCCTGAAAACGCAGCATGTATGGGTAGACAACCATTCTTCCTCCCATTCGCGGAATACCACAGACTCTCTTTTGGAACTCTGTGAAATTCCACAGAGCAAACTTCCTGCATTCTGCCCAGGCCTACTTAAGAGCAGACATGCAAAGACTGATCAGTAGTCTTGCCCAGAGGCTCAGGAAGCAGCAAGCCATGGAAACTTGAAAGAACACTGCTATATTACAAGGAAACTCTCCTGCAGATACAGCAAGCCAGAAAGAGATTCATAGTCTGGTTGCTGGAAACCCCTACATTTGTTCTACCAGACTTTTGTGTTTGGGATTATTGTGTGTTCAGTGGCTGCCTTAAACTAAATGTTATTGATAGATGTGTGAGGACACCAGGATAGCATAGAATACTCCACACACACACGCACAAACGTGCACACACACCCACGCAGCTGTCAAACCCCAGGTTTAGTATATCGAAGGACTTTGTCTTCCATCTTAAAAATGGCCAAAATAGGTAGGATTGGTCCAGTAACTTTTACCACATTTGTTAGAGTGTATCCAGGAGTCATTCCCACTCACTATCTCATGTCATGTATAAATATGGTATCATCAGACACTCCCTTCAAAACATTGCTGGACGTGGAGAAAGAACAGATGGGGATTGGACCTGCTGTCTATGACCTAAAAGGAGCCCTGAAGGACTTACCCTGCTCCCTCTTGTACCCAAGATCAAGATATGGACTCCCAGAGTCATAAAGCTGACCTCAATATCTGCAAGAGTCCTTGATTGCAACTGCCCAGCTGACCTGAGGTAACTGGGCCTGGGCTAGACCTTGCTGTTGGCCGTTGCCCGACACCCTGTTAGTTTCTACAAACCTACCCTAAAGTCTTGGAGAGCTTTAGAAGTGTACTCCTTTGGTAGATTGGGACTTAAAGGACTAAGTCAGAAGGTAAACTCTTTGACCAAAGACGAACCTGGTTGATGTATCCAACCCATACTCCATTGCGGTCAACCTCAGATTACACCTAGGTCACGACGATATACTGTGACCATTGACTATCATTGGCACTTTGTAACTCTTGGTGCTGTACCTTCTTAAAACTTTAAAAAATCATATCTCCGGTTCCCATTATTGGCTTTTTGGGTGCTATTTTGTTTATTAGATTTTACTCTATTGTTCTAACTCAGAGTTGTATTTTTATTGTTTTACATTTTTACTTTTTTGTGCTGTATAAATATTTTACAAATTGCCCTAAGTTTATTCTATCTGCTCTGTGCCATAGCGACTAGGGGTTTGAGCTCAGGATAATTTATTGACTTTATAGGTTCAGTCTGACAAGAACTGTGATTATTCCATGAGGTGGGAAGCTACCCACCCCAAATAATGATCCAATTTCTTACAGCAGGTGCCTGACGTCATAATATTTTGCTCAGAAGGGCTTGGTGCAAAATGTTTGAAAACCTCTGACATACTAATACAATAGGCATGTACTCAGTCAAGCCTTTAGACATGCAATGAAGAGTTGGCTGCAGGATTTGCCCTGTGACTAGGCCTTGCAACCGACCAGTGGGCAAAAAACTCCTGCTGTTCAAAGTCCCTAGCCTTGTGCAGCAGGAGTTAGCAGCAGGGCAGGAGGCCAGGCCCCCTGTTCATCGCATTAGGCAGCCAGACCCACTGGCCATCAGCAGGCCTTACTTTTAGTACTCCTCACTTATAAGTCATTGACTTAGTATGTTTGTTTAGAGTAAATAATAGATTTAGAACAATGAATGCTCTGCCAATGGCATTATTAAAAGTGAAGACATAAGAAGCAGGATGAGTAAAATAAATAGATCTATTTTTTCAAACAGCATAGATGGTTGAAACCTTTCTGTGTTTGCATTTATTTTTGTATTTTCCAGTTTAATTTTTAGTTGTTGCTTTCTCTTTTTGAAGAAGTCAAAATGGAAAACAACAACTTTCACACTACACAATATCAATTCTATAAAATTGAATTTTTTTGGATAAGGAAAACAAAATTAAGGATGCAACCCCTTATTGTCCATATGCACCAAAAACTTTACACTTTTGGTGTGTCTTTCTCTATACCAGATAAGGGGAGACCATTCTGTATTGTAATGTGAAATTTTTCTAATTTCACTGTTGTTCCTGCAGTTTTACTTTGGGAAGTTTAACTGCCTCTTGACCTTGCTGATCTTCCTGGTTAGTATTGGCCTTAGTCTTCTTTTGCCTCTTCTTCCAGTGTCTTGCGTTATATGTCCTCGTGCTTAGTTCTGAGGTGTCAACATAGTTGACATACCAAAAGAGTAGCCCAGTATTCCCTTGACTTAGTACTTGCTCACGTAGCCTAAAGTAACTTTTGAGCATTATGTTTATTTAAGTTGTGGTTATTTAAAAATCTACATATATGAACCCTTTTGTAAATTATCCATTAAGTTAATGACATCATCAGATGTCTGGATTTGTGGCATTATGGTCTGCAATTTAAATACAATATCCTGGCCTGTTGGCACTTCTATTTCACCAGTTGACGCCAAACTCGCACAACTTCCAGAGGTGGTACTCCAGTGTCCACTTTCAAAGACATAATTATCTCAATTGGGAATGACAGTTTCTTCTATCTCAGAAGCATAGAATGTTTGTTGAAGAGATAGGATATTTAGGATCTTAGCTTTTGTTGGAGAGATAGGATATTTAGGCTCTCTGTCTCCAGAGCTAACGGCACTAGATTCCCACCTCCCTCTTGAAGGCAGTAGAGAGTGGAATTGCCACAGGGCCTGAGGGGAGGGTGTCCCCTTGTCCTTCAATGAACTGTCCCTGGATGGATTTACCCTAGAAGAGGGCAATCCAGGCTCTTGCTGGGCACATAGGCATCCTGCTGGTGGTGGAAGGCCTTGGGTCCTTGGGGAATGTAGACAGGGAGGAAAGTGGTCTGTCCTATCTTGGGGGTGCTGCAGTAAGATGAAATTGCCACATCAGAAGGGCTAGGAAGGGAGAGCAGTGTCATGCTGCACTATCATGAGTTCCAGACAGAACAAGAGCACTTTTTCACACTTTTCTGTATATCCAACCTACCATATACAACAGTGACATAGTAGTTGACAATAGACTTGGGGAACGTGAAATGAGACAAGAGAGATGAAAAGAGAAACTGGATGTATCCACTCTGACTTGTCACTTTGCTGGATACTGATGTCTTGTCTGTGGTACTGATGACTACTGGTTCACAGTGGATATCAAAAGGCCAAATAGATAGCTTTAATTCATCGTTCTGCATGGAGTCATATATCCTAAATATTGAAGGTTATATACATTCAGAAAAACCTCTGTGTCTTGTATTCCTGAAGCTGAAACCCAAATAGAAACATAGCAATTTATATACTTAAGCTTTGTCTTAATTTCACTTCCTTTCATGATAAGTTAGTTACCTTATGTTGTGTGAGTACACACTCTTTTGTTCTGCTATTACACAAGAGTTTTCCTTAACCTGGAATGCAAATAAACATGAATTAAGACTATGTAATTCACACCAACATCAGTGACTCGTATTTTCCATCAACATACACCACTACCTTAAATATAACAAATACACTGTGAAATTGTTGGAAATCTTGAAGATCCCCCTCAGGTATATTTGTATCCGAACAGTGATAATAATATAGTTTATATTCAAACAAGGTTTATCTCTGATCTAGCACTTTAAAATATAAATTTGTTTGCAAGATGCAATTACATTCCTGAGAAATCTTCTCCATATTCACCTTCAACTTCAAAACAAGCTGCCAAGAGAAAATAAACAATCTTCAAGTTTTTTTTTAACATCTGGGGATAATGTCTTGGCTACAGCAAAAAAGTATCTAGACCCCTTAACCAAGATGCTTTGAATCATGAGAAAACGTATATATCTTATGCGTAAAAATGGCAGAAGCATTTCCAAACACAGTGAGAGTTTAGTGGACCCATGGGAAATGTAGTTTGTGGTCAGACACAGATGTGTTGTCCAACAGAGATCTGAAATCTTTCACCAAATGGTGTAGATGGTTTAAGAGAACTCTTCTTACCAGGAATAAACTTAGCACAGGCAAGTTCAGAGTATTGTCTTTGAACACTCATTGAGAACAGTATGACGAGTCAAAGCCGCAGGTAATAGGCAGGTCCTAAGGATTGGGGGCCGATTCCGATGTCGTTCAGAAAGGCTCCGAATGGGATTCGGTATTTCAGAATCTGATTCAGAGCCCTTGTTTCCCAACAAATTATACACATTTCCCAATGACCGATTACGATGCTCGGAAACCGTTTGGTCAGTCCGAATCAGTTCCGAAAGGCATTCGGACAGCCTGAGTCTTTCGGAGCCGAATCATACAGCTCCATGGACATGGTTTCCGAACGAGTGATGACGATGACCGATTCAGACAGCCATCCCGATTCGGTCTGCACAACACAAAATGGCTGTCAAAATCTGTCTTTGAGGGCATGTTGCAGGCCCCCCTTCAACCGATTGTGGCCCGTGGGGGTACCCAAGTGACCCCTCTTCTCAACCATGGACAATATGGCAGGCACTATTGAGTGCCCACCAACGGGTTCAAGGTTTTCCCCAACCACCCCTTTTTTCAATAGGAGCCTGAGTTCTCGTTCGGAACACAGGCTCCCATTGAATTCAATGCGGGTCCGACCGAACGATGTTGGGAAGCATATTGGAAAGAAAGTGGGAAAAGGGGTTTTAAGCACAATTGCACCTATCCTGTATGTTGCCTAGTTTTTTTGTAAGGTGCCACGGATCGGAGATTCTTTTCCCTAGACCTCCCAGAACAAGAAACTTGTTCTAACATACAATTTTTGCAACAAATGATCCGGCACACAAATCAATGTATTTAAGAATCTGTATAATAATAGTCATTGAGCACAGATCAAAAAACTAAAAAAGTTCAGTAGCAGAGTCTTCGGATGTTGTTTTGAAGTTTAGTCTTTATTTGATTCTTCACTCATGTAGCCAACGCGTTTCGTCCTCCACGGACTTCTTCAGGGCTACAAACAATATATATACATATACACACAATTAAAATATGTACAATAAATACAATACAAAACATTATTTTCCACATTTCAATTACTTACGACATATTAAAAGGAACTACAACATAATTCTAGTGATGGTTTCTAAAGATTTGTGCAAAACCTTGTTGAGTTCCGATTCCTTACAACACAAGTATTTACAGAGTCTTTTTACATATTTACAAAATTACAAAGGACACATAAATAGCATTGTTGTGCACTAAAACTCTGCTACTCGCTTAATTGTATAACCTGGAAAGGCGAACAGAGGTGGGCCTATCAACCTCATTATTTATAACATTTTAGGTGGGCTTGGGATGTTATATTAATACACACTAGTAGGTTTGGCAACTATATAGTTGTCAAGAAATACACGGAGAAACATTTCTAGATTGTAAAGCCTAGTGTTTTAGCTTACCAAATGGGGTGAACTCTTGTTGATATTGAGTAGATATATGTTCTTCCATCCAGAAAAAACAGCAATGTTTATTTAGATTTATTCTAAAATAAAGGGTTTAGAGCCATATTAGTGTTTCGCATATTATGTGGCCGGTGATGTCATTGTCATCACATCAAATATACGCGCCTACCGTTTATTAGGTGAAAAGACATTTCAATTTCATTTGGTAAGATGATTCGGGTCAGATAGCCCAGTGTAACAGGAATCTAAAAAAAGGGGAGAATAAATATACTTAGAGCCTATCTCATTTTTTATTATTTTTGAGTTAGGTCTATCACAATAATTAATTGCTGTACCTCCCTCTAGCATAAATGTCATGCCACCAGACGACTTATTTATGGGCACCTAAGGGTGTTTATTTCTAGAAATAGCGGAGATCATATTGTAATCCAGCAATATTCCCAAGTGCAATGGCATTCAAGAATATTGCTGGGAAGAATAATAAGTGCCCAATAGCCAGAATATATAGTTTAATCTATCACAAAAATTAAGGTTGTGCCTCCTTCAAGAAATAAGACTGTCACCTACAGAGATACAAACAGCCACATAAGCTGTGAAATCAGTGTTCTGAAAAGATTAGTGATGGGATCGATGTGAGGAAAAGGGGGCCGCCATATTGTAAAGTTGCAGTGTCCATGAATACATCAGGTTAGGCATGAGCTGATGTACCCAAGATATAGGAAATAATAAATGCCAAGTGGTCAAGTAGCAAGGTCTATAAACCAAATATCAGCTAGGGAATACCAGTATTGCTCTTCGTGGGGCATCTATCTAATTTAAAAACGCTTAATTTATACTAACAGCGTTTAACTTACTTGCAGGAGTAGATCAGGCCGGCTCCATCGCGTGGCGTCTTCTCTTGTGATGTCTAAATCACAGAGAAAAGCAGGCGTTTTTATATTGTATTAAATTGATAAATTAATGCCACCTGCGATTGTTATTTGCCTAATTATGTCAAGGATCTGGCAATTCTTACGTAAGACGGGCGCCATCTTGAGCGTCCCGAATATACCTCTTATTAAATTGTGTACATACACTGGCCACGGAAGTCTCATCATATTTACGAAAATAAGAAATGAAAACCCAACAGGTCATTGTGTCGTAAAAAATGGACTGGAAACAAATTAGAAGCATTCATAAAAAAGATATATTGTCACATAAATTATAATGCCGCTCGATTCACTATACGGTCAATCTTTTTAACGGTAAACTTAATTTTATCTATTTTCGTTTGTCGTTGTGCTTCGGGTAATGTAATCATTCCCCAGACACGCCATGTTTGTTAGGGATCCAATTACGTTTTAAGGCATAGTTTACGGGCGCCATCTTATAGTGTATAAACACTTCGGTTTACCGGTACTGCAAAGCCATGTTACCGTGGATCCAGTTTGGGCGCCATCTTACACTGTTGAGATATCGTTATAACAACATGTGTCAGGTGAAGCATTTTCTAATCCCACTGAGTGTGTATAAGAAGGCTCATATTTAGAAAATAAGAATAAAGCGGAATTAAGAATTTCCATTCAGCAATTGCGAATAATGGAAAAATTATAAATTATGCATTTTACGGTCAAAATGACTCAAGCACAGAAATCATCTAGGATATTAAGGGCCCCATTAGGATAGCGGGCGGAAAACCACCCCGCCCGCCATGGATGCGGGAAACAACCGCCCGCCATGGAGGCGGTGCAACCGGCAGACAAATTAGGATCGACCGCCACTAGAGACCGACCGCGGCGGTAGCGGTGAAAATGAAACCGCCCGACGTGTGCGGTGATGACAAAACTCCGACCGCGGCGGTCGGAAAAGCAGCTGGAAATACAACACCGCCCACAGGGAAAGCGGAGACACCGCACAGGAAATTACGATATCCCCGAGGGTGGCGCGGGCGGACCGGCAGGCACCGACCGCCGCGGTCGAAGGCAGGATTGCATGGGAGAAATGACGGACAAGCACCAGCAAAGTCACCGCAGTGGACGAACACGAAATCCATCGCGGTCGATGTCAAAGCACCGCAGCGATGCAAAATACTGCATAAACAAAGTAGCCCAGCAACAAATACATACAACACACACACACAGATACAGAAATGGCAAAGAAATACACAATACTACATAACCACACCCACTACACACCTGACAACCACTATCCAATTGGACACACCCACACAGCTGAGTACAAATCCACACCCTCCACTCACCACAATCCTTTGCATCTTCCCAGAACAGAAGGCCACACACCACATCTGAGAGAGGCAAAATCGCACACAACACCCACCACCACCATCAACACCACCATCACACCATCACAATCAAACCCCCAGCACAGAACACACCTCATCACCACACCCTTGCACCCACACACCCCTGCACCCACAAACACCTCAACACCCCCACACCATGACCTCACAAAAAATGCCCAAATTCACAGAGAGTGAGTTGACAGTCATGGTCAACGAGATTGTGAGAGTAGAACCACAACTATTTGGGAACCTAGTCCAACAGACACCATTAGCCACCAGGACACAAATGTGGGAAAGGATTGTCCAAAGGGTTAATGCAGTTGGGGCCACCCCAAGATCCAAGAAGGAGATCATGAAGCGGTGGCATGATCTCAAGAGGGTTGTCAAGGAGAAGAGGAGCAAGAACTGGACTGTGGCAAACTTGACTGGCAGTGGCCCTCCCATCCCAATGAAGACATTCACACCATGGGAGGAGAAGGTGCTTGGTATCCTCTACCTGAGAGTTACACAGGAGTAGCCGGGGGAGCGGAGGCTGGTAAGTACAGACAACCACATTGACTTTTACCTCCTTGCAATACCCAACCACCAATACACTGTCCATCCCTAAACAAGATGTAGCCAGCCATTCTGCTGAGGAGGCCTGTATGGGGCCGGAATGTCAGTACAACAACTCCCACCATAGCCCCTGTCCCACAGCCCAGCATCATGGAGGCCTGCCCCACCCAGGAGAAAGTGTCAGCCATTGCACTGTTTAACAAACAAACTTACAGGTTGGTAGCCATCTGCACTTGGAGGGTGTTTGTGGGTGCGAGGGAGGGAGGGAGGGAGGCCTGTCTCACTACTCCCAGCATGCCCCTTGTCCCACAGCCCAGCAGCATGGAGGCCTGCCCCACCCAGGAGAAAGTGTCAGCCATTGCACTGTGTAACAAACAAACTTACAGGTAGGTAGCCATCTGCACTTGGAGGGTGTTTGTGGGTGCGAGGGAGGGAGGGAGGCCTGTACCACTACTCCCAGCATGCCCCTTGTCCCACAGCCCAGCAGCATGGAGGCCTGCCCCACCCAGGAGAAAGTGTCAGCCATTGCACTGTGTAACAAACAAACTTACAGGTAGGTAGCCATCTGCACTTGGAGGGTGTTTGTGGGGGTGAGGCCTGTACCACTACTCCCAGCATGCCCCTTGTCCCACAGCCCAGCATCATGGAGGCCTGCCCCACCCAGGAGAAAGTGTCAGCCATTGCACTGTTTAACAAACAAACTTACAGGTTGGTAGCCATCTGCACTTGGAGGGTGTTTGTGGGTGCGAGGGAGGGAGGGAGGGAGGCCTGTCTCACTACTCCCAGCATGCCCCTTGTCCCACAGCCCAGCAGCATGGAGGCCTGCCCCACCCAGGAGAAAGTGTCAGCCATTGCACTGTGTAACAAACAAACTTACAGGTAGGTAGCCATCTGCACTTGGAGGGTGTTTGTGGGTGCGAGGGAGGGAGGGAGGCCTGTCTCACTACTCCCAGCATGCCCCCTTGTCCCACAGCCCAGCAGCATGGAGGCCTGCCCCACCCAGGAGAAAGTGTCAGCCATTGCACTGTTTAACAAACAAACTTACAGGTTGGTAGCCATCTGCACTTGGAGGGTGTTTGTGGGTGCGAGGGAGGGAGGGAGGCCTGTCTCACTACTCCCAGCATGCCCCTTGTCCCACAGCCCAGCAGCATGGAGGCCTGCCCCACCCAGGAGAAAGTGTCAGCCATTGCACTGTGTAACAAACAAACTTACAGGTAGGTAGCCATCTGCACTTGGAGGGTGTTTGTGGGTGCGAGGGAGGGAGGGAGGCCTGTCTCACTACTCCCAGCATGCCCCCTTGTCCCACAGCCCAGCAGCATGGAGGCCTGCCCCACCCAGGAGAAAGTGTCAGCCATTGCACTGTTTAACAAACAAACTTACAGGTTGGTAGCCATCTGCACTTGGAGGGTGTTTGTGGGTGCGAGGGAGGGAGGGAGGCCTGTCTCACTACTCCCAGCATGCCCCCTTGTCCCACAGCCCAGCATCATGGAGGCCTGCCCCACCCAGGAGGAAGTGTCAGCCATTGCACTGTTTAACAAACAAACTTACAGGTTGGTAGCCATCTGCACTTGGAGGGTGTTTGTGGGTGGGAGGGAGGGAGGCCTGTCTCACTACTCGCAGCATGCCCCTTGTCCCACAGCCCAGCAGCATGGAGGCTACCCCCACCCAGGAGAAAGTGTCAGCCATTGCACTGTGTAACAAACAAAATAACAGGTTGGTAGCCATCTGCACTTGGAGGGTGTTTGTGGGTGCGAGGGAGGGAGGGAGGCCTGTACCACTACTCCCAGCATGCCCCTTGTCCCACAGCCCAGCAGCATGGAGGCCTGCCCCACCCAGGAGAAAGTGTCAGCCATTGCACTGTGTAACAAACAAACTTACAGGTAGGTAGCCATCTGCACTTGGAGGGTGTTTGTGGGGGTGAGGCCTGTACCACTACTCCCAGCATGCCCCCTGTCCCACAGCCCAGCATCATGGAGGCCTGCCCCACCCAGGAGAAAGTGTCAGCCATTGCACTGTTTAACAAACAAACTTACAGGTTGGTAGCCATCTGCACTTGGAGGGTGTTTGTGGGTGCGAGGGAGGGAGGGAGGGAGGGAGGCCTGTCTCACTACTCCCAGCATGCCCCTTGTCCCACAGCCCAGCAGCATGGAGGCCTGCCCCACCCAGGAGAAAGTGTCAGCCATTGCACTGTTTAACAAACAAACTTACAGGTTGGTAGCCATCTGCACTTGGAGGGTGTTTGTGGGGGTGAGGCCTGTACCACTACTCCCAGCATGCCCCCTGTCCCACAGCCCAGCAGCATGGAGGCTACCCCCACCCAGGAGCAAGTGTCAGCCATTATACCCTGCACGCTCACCTTACAGGTATGTAACTACCGTTTATCTTCATGAAGTGTGTGTGTATTAATCTATTTACTATTGTACAAAATGCATAGACAATCAACCTTTAGGACACCATGATCTAACTATCCACTATGTAATGTAACACGATGTTGCCATGATTTGTACAACTGATGACAGCACAATGCACTAGTGTACAGACAGCTGATGATACACAGATGACACAAACACTGACCACTCCCCATCTACTCCACAGGTGATGAAGAACTCACTGCTGGGGACAACACCAACGACCCGCAGAGCCAGTCTCCACCTCCGGCACATGGACTCACAGATGCAGATTCCCAGGACAGTATGGACGATGAGCTCCAGCCCGGCACATCCGGTGTTCCACACACCCAGAGGTCCCAGGCCCCCATCCTCCCCACCACCACCTCTGCTGCAACGACAACGCAGCAGACCCCTGCTGTCACAGCCTCTGCCTCCACCGCAACCACCACCGCAGCCACTGCCACCAACACCACCACGACCACCAGTACCACCTCCCGCACCCTCCCTGTCCCTAGGGATGACCAGCCCACACAAACAACTGTGGAGGGCAGGGAGCCAGTGCGTGGCGCACCAGTGGCGAGGGAAGAGGTTCGTGGCAGCAGAGCAGGTGGGAGGGCCAGGGCCAACACCAGACCTCAGGCGGAGTGGACACCATCCCTGGACCACTTCACCAGAGTTGTGGATGCCTATCAAGAGGTCCAGGGACAAAGTGGCCGGTCGGAGGAATTTTTCAGGGAGCTCATCCTGCTGATGAGGTCCATCAATAACCACATGGGACAGATGGTGGACCTCATGGGCCAGCAAGTGGCGTTGCAGAGGGACAGGCCTGTGTCCCAACCATCACCGACATCCCCTCCTGTTGTGCAGCAGGATGCCAGTCCACCATCCTCCCCTGCGCCAACAGAGAGGGGCGAGTCCTCTGACGCCGCTGGCCATTCAGCAGGCCCCCCACTGCCAAAAAGATCTAGGGGGCGTCCAAAGAAGAGCCTGGGAGTCTCTGGAAGCCAAGCACCTGCCACACGCCAGTCACGGAGCCAGCCTTGAAGACAACCCTCTCCCCAACTGCATTGACTCTTTTGGACTATCTTTCCCCACATTGCCTTGGCAATGGCACCTGTCTGTTGGACTGGGTCACCACATTCATGTGGTGTCTACTCTTGCATCTCAGCGACCATGACTGTCAACTCACTGCTCATTCCCCACCTTCCTGTAAATATTCACGCACAATTCACATGTCCACCCCGTAAATAAAATACCTTACAATCCAGATTTTGTGTAGTGAATTCTTTAGTGCATAATTTACAATGATGATTATGTCCATGATATGTAAACATGATGTACAGTATGCAGGGCAGGAACACGCTGGAGAACCTAGGGAGACACAACAGAACTACAGTCACTGGTCTCATCGTGGCAACACACACAGATCACTGATCCACAAATATCCTAATTATCACAGGTACCCTACACAGTGTCTATCTGAAATGCTGTAATGCCGTCCATAATACATCTCCGGACGTAACGTCCATTCCAACAATCCCATACATAGGTGACAGAACATGTGGCTATTGGGAACATCTGCGCATAACCATTCATAAGATAAGCTAAGACACTAGACTATGTAGACGTTGTAACTCGTCACACACCTTCAAGTGAAGTAGCGTTGGATTAGCTGCTGCCGTTGGTCAACTCCTTCCTCCTCTCCACTCTCCTCATCACTGGATTCAGGTCCCTGAGCAGGTTGTGGCCTTGGTTCCTCACCGTCATCCAGGAGCAGGGGGACCCCCTTGTGGATGGCCAGGTTGTGTAGCATACAGCATGCCACAACGATCTTGCACACCTTCCCAGGCGAGTATGCAAGTGCGCCTCCAGTCCTGTCAAGGCACCGGAACCTTGCCTTCAGCAGCCCAAAAGTACGTTCAATTACCCGTCGTGTCCTGCCATGGGCCTCATTGTAGCGGATCTCTGCAGGTGTCTGGGGATTACGGAGTGGGCTCAACAGCCATGGCCTACTGGGATAAGCCGAGTCCCCTGTGGAAAAAAAAATACACATTGCAATGTTGTACGGCCACAGTAAAGGCAGTGACACACAGCACGCGATAGCAGTTGTGTAACTCACCCACAATCCAGGCACGTTCGGGATGCAGATTCTCCATCATCCGTGGCACCATGCTGTTCCTCATGATGAAAGAGTCATGTGCCGAACCGGGATACTTAGCACACACATGTGAAATTGTCATGTCTGCAAGGCACACCACCTGCACATTCATGGAGTGGTAGTGTTTCCGGTTTCGAAAAATGTGCTCCGTCGCCTGCGGTGCCACCAGAGCCACATGGGTGCAATCTATCGCACCGACTACATGTGGGATGTGCCCAAGTGGATAGAAGTCCCCCTTAACGGCAGCCAATTCACGTCCCCGGGGGAAATGGATGTAGCGATTCCGATAGATCATCATGGCCTCGAGTACATCCCTCAGCACCATGCTGAACATGGGCTGCGACATTCCCCCAGCGTTAGCCACGGTCTCCTGGAAGGAACCAGTCGCAAAGAAGTGTAGTGCTGCCATTACCTTGTGGGTGGGTGTGAATGCCGTAGGATAGTGACGGCGAGGCTGCAGGTGGGGCTCCAATAGATCACACAAGATCTTCAATGTCGGTCTGTCCAACCGGAATTTCCTGATGATTGCCTCATTCTCCATGTCCTCAAGCACAATCACCTGACGTAGGAGATCTGGCCTCCTCCTAGTTTAGGATTAAAAACAATAGGTCAATGACAAGCATCATGAGATGGCCATAGCACAAAACATCATTGATGTAATGGGTAAAAAACAATGGCCAGAAAGCTGCATGGCACATCTGGTTACATGGCTGCCCAATAGCTACACACAGAGGGCAGGCCTCTCCAGTGACAATACCCAAGTGACAATAATGTGGATACAATGATTAAACGAGTGACATGCGCAGACATGGAGCTACAAGAGCCACAAATCTAATGTGACTTAACATGTCTGTCATACCCATCTGCCGTACCTGCCAGACCTCAATGCATCATGTACATTGTGGAAGCATTCATCAACACAATGATCACAATAGCAGGGACACTTCTGGTTGTGTGCATGATCAGTTCTGAATGCACAAGTAGGGTGACCAACTGGCATTGGTCCAAATTCAGGACGGTGAGTGTAAAAATTCAGGACAAAGGGTCAAAATTCAGGACACAAATTCAGGATAGGAGGTCAAAATTCAGGACAAAACTTCAGGACAATAGGTACGTTTTACAGACACATCAGAGGTCGCGCAATAGTATATAAGTAAGCCCAGCCATTTCCAAACATATTCAACCATTTGCAAACCTACCCATCATGTATCCTTCCATCTATCATTTCACTCATCCATCCCCTCATCCATCCTTTCACTCATCCTCCATTATCCATCCATCCACCCTTTCACCCTATCCATCTGTACACTTATCCATCCACTCTTCATCCCATCCATCCATTCACTCACCTATTCAGCCATTTACCCTTTCACCAATCCAGCCATCCTTTCACTTACTAATCCTTCCACCCATCCACTCTTTTAGTCATCCATCCATCCTCCCTTTCTCTCTCCATCGACCCTTTCACTTAGCCTTCCTTCCATCCATCCATCCAACTACCCATCCATCCATCCATCTACTCATCCACTCATGAATCCATCCATTGCCCCTATCACTCATCCATCTATCATTTCACTCCTTCACACATCTATTCATCCTTTTGTCCATCTACCCTCCCTTTCACTCACTCATCCATCCTTACACCCACCCTTTCACTCATATGTCCATTCATTCACCCTTGCACTTATCAATACATCAATACATCCATCATTTCACTCATCCACCTACCCCCCATCATCCACCCACCCACTCATCCATCCATCCTTTCACCCACCCACTCATCATCCATCCATCCTTTCACCCACCCACTCATCATCCATCCATTCTCTCATCATCCATCCATCCATCCTTTCACCCACCCCCTCATCATCCATCCATCCACCCTTCCCCTCATCATCCATCCGTTCACCCACCCCCTCATCATCCATCCATCCATCCTTCCCCTCATCATCCATCCTTTCCCGTCATCCATCCATCCTTCCCCTCATCCATCCTTCCTTTCATCCATCCTTCCTTTCATCCATCCTTCCCCTCACCCATCCATCCCATCCATTTATCCTGCCCCTCATCCATCCTTCCCCTCCATCCATCATCCTTCCCCTCATCCATCTTTCCCCTCATCAATCATCCAGCTACCCTTCCACCCATACATCCAGCTATTTACATTTTCTCTCCATCCTTCCCCTCACTCATCAATCCATCTATCCTCTCTCATTATCCATTTAGTCAATCTTTCATTCATCCATTCACCCTTTCACTAATTCATCCAGCCATTCACACATCCCTTCACTTACTTACTCGCCCACCTTTCCATATTAATTTTGAGCTGAGCCCTTTTGAGAAGAGGCCCATCAAGAACTTCACCCTCGCTGCAGGGGCCGTTCCAGGACTGGTACAGAAGCCACCCAGGGCAGAGACAGGATCCACCACAGGGGGGGACAAGAGCCATCACAGGAGGGGGTGGACTGGAGCCACAACATGGGGGACAGGAGCAGGAGTCATCACAGGAGAGGGAACGTGATCCACCAGGGTGGGCACAGGGGTGGCCATGCAGTATTCTAGTATCATCTTGGGCTTCTCGCCCCCTCCTGCACAAGCTCCAAAATGCCATCCCCCACTGTGATATACAGTACTTACAGGAGATACTCTAAGAGAACTGATTGTCCTCCATACTTTGTTAATCAGTGTGGGTGCGATTGTGCCATTTCTTTATTGTATTACGTTATGCATGTTTGAAGAACCGAGGTTTGCTTACAAATTAGTGACAGTAAGTAAGCTCGGTGAAGAGAAGCAGGTGCTGCCTCGGTGTAATCAGGGGTGTAATCTGGCCGAGTCTCGGATGTTTGGGGCCCTGGGTAGAAATGGAATGTGCGAGCCCCCCTCTAAATAGCAGATACAAGACGCATTCAGGGCTGTTTGCATGTGAATGGATGCCCCCTGCTCCTGAACCTGCGCCCCTCCCTCTGTCACCTTCAAGCACCTCTTAACAGCTCATCAAGGGCTGGAGGTGTGAGGGTTGCCATCCCGCTGTGCCTCTACAGTGCTGCTGGGGGTCTGAGCTTTCATGCAGCATCGGAGTCAAGAAGGGAGGTGGGGGAAAGCTGTGCCCGGTTAAAATTACGGACAAATGGCGTCCGTTAAAGAATCCTTCACGGACAACGGACAGACAGCCAAAATTACGGACTGTCCGTGAAATTTACGGACGGTTGGTCACCCTATGCACAAGTCAGGTACGATACAATGCAGTGCCACCAGCCTGGTCAAGGTCTGCACTGACCAACAACACATTAAACCTCACTACATCTATGTAGAGCACCTGACGTCTGTCAATTATCAGCACCCATCAAAAGCCTTACTAAAATGGCACAAACACATGCTAAAGTGGCTCAGACTGAACGTGCGTCCTCCTGTGGATGCAATGGCTCTGTGGCATCGTGTCTACAATGATGTGCCCTACACCATGTAGCTGCATGGCACTTATACATTGTCCATGATTGACATACACAGCAATGTGTACGAAAATGCCAGAACCTAGCGCCAGTCCCTGGCGGTGTGACCCCAGCACCACCATCTACCCAGCCAAGGTAGCCATTGGCACATGGACTGGTGTCCATGCCGCTGGCTAGGCTCCGCCGCATCAGTCGCGGTACGTACCGCCGGTCCCCGGCGGAGCGTCACCGCCATGGTGCATTGCATACAGCCAATGGCATGGGCGTTCAATGTGGCATGATGCAGATTTGAATAATGCGGAAGCGGCGCGCCGCCGCCGCGGAGCGCCGCCGCCGCGGAGCCGGTCATTGGATGCTTTTGAATGATGCACCATCGCGGTAGCGCACCCCGGACACCCGCGGTGCGTCACCGCCATGGTGCATTGCATACAGCCAATGGCATGGGTGTTCAATGTGGCATGATGCAGATTTGAATAATGCGGAAGCGGCGCGCCGCCGCCGCGGAGCCGGTCATTGGATGCTTTTGAATGATGCACCATCGCGGTAGCGCACCCCGGACACCCGCGGTGCGTCACCGCCATGGTGCATTGCATACAGCCAATGGCATGGGTGTTCAATGTGGCATGATGCACATTTGAATAATGCGGAAGCGGCGCGCCGCCGCCGCGGAGCCGATCATTGGATGCTTATGAATAAGGCTGACCCAGACAACCAATTGTAGCACCTTATCAGCTTCCTAACGACCCCATGGGCCTATAAATCTGTGGGAGTGAGCCACACATTCCCACTGCTCACAGAGCCTGCTGCCTGAGACCCTCTCCTGCTGCTGCCTGGGACCCTCTCCTGCTGCTGCCTGGGACCCTCTCCTGCTGCTGCCTGGGACCCTCTCCTGCTGCTGCCTGGGACCCTCTCCTGCTGCTGCCTGGGACCCTCTCCTGCTGCTCACAGAGCCTGCTGCCTGGGACACCTCACAACTCACTTCCGCCACAGGTCTGCCATATCCACAGGGATGTCAAGAACAGATAAGATCCGTGCCAGTCCATTCACGAGTGAGGAGCTGGATGTCCTTGTGGACGAGGTGCTGGCACAGTACCCACGGCTGTTTGGTGGCCCCAATGTCGTGGTAAGTCACCATGTAGGGAGCAGTAGGGCAGGGTGGTGTCAGACGTGTATTCATGATGCAGCTGTATGTTATTTTGGATGTGTGGTGCTGACAAACACTGACAGACAAGATGTTTGCAGGTGGTGGGAGTGTGTGTTTTGCATTATGACTCTGTCCTAGGCCAATACTTGTATGTGTGAGTGGGATGTGCTTATTTTTGGGGCAGACATGACCAACGGTTGTTTGCCTTGTAGCTGGTTGGACAGTGTCCGCTTGTGATGTAATTTCAGGGTGCCCCTGTAGTCATAGTCAGTGTGCCCCACAGAGTAGGTTCAGTGGCTGCCCTTCCAAAGTTTGTCCATCAGCCAACTTACATGCTACAGTTGCTGCACACTGATTAGTGGATATGCCACATCAATGCCCTGTACAATTTATGATTTACACAGTGCTGTCGATGCATTTGTGTTGAATCATCATTCTTCAGTGTGATAATCATGGAGACTACGAAGCTCAATGTGTGCATGCATTCACTAATGTTTATGCCATGCAGAGTGGCCTTGTGAGGGTACCCCCAGTTCTGGAGGGAGGGGGGTCACTGTGCGTCCTGATTCAGTGTCTGGCTGCTGTACTGATAGATGCTGACATATGACAATGTGTAAATGTTCATTAGTCCTTCTTTACTCTCATACCTGCAGCTCAAAGTACACCAACGTAAGGCTGTCTGGAGGGCCATAGCAGCAAATGTGCGAGCCCTGGGGGTATCAAACAGACGACACACACACTGTCACAAGAGGTGGGACGACATCAGTCGGCTGGCTAAGCAAGTGGCAGAGATGAAGTTGGGGATGGTACCAGGCACAGGGCGTGTGGCACGCCGCACCATGACTCCGCTGATGGCACGCATACTGGCAGTGACCTATCCAGACCTGGATGCACGTCTGAAGGGGCTTCAGCAGCAAGACAGCGATGGTGAGTATCCGGGGAGGGAGAGTTTGTCTGGGAGTGGATGCATGTGTAGAGTGCCTGTGTCTGCGGTGACACATGTGATGTGCGTGTGCTGCCATGCTGTGATATGTGATGTGAGTGGCAACTGTGATGTGTGTCTGTATGAGGCATTGGCCCACCATGGCCTTACTCTGCAGCTCCTGGCTGCAGTTTTCAGTCCTTGACATATATTTTGTTGTCCACATGGTCACTCTTCTTTGTGATGGTGGGTGTAGTCCCTATTATGCTGTACAGCTGTGTCCACTTAATGAGTGTTACACCATGTCAGTCTACTTTGCATGCACCTGCATGGTAGTGGCCCACACATCTGACAACAATGTGAACCCACATTGGCACATGGTGATTGTAATGGCCTATTTGACAATGTGGCATGTGTAGACAAAACAGGTGTGTGTATTCCCCTCTGGATCCCTTTAGGCTCTGGAAGTGGTGATGTTAGTTGTGGCTACATCATGTCCGTGGGGCAGGTCCATGTGGGCTAGGGGAACACCATCCATGGGCAGGGTGTAGTGCTGTGTGTCATCGACATTGGTCCACTCCTGCCTGTTTGTCCGCATGACAGGCTCAGTTGTGGTGTAACTGGTGTGTAGCAGCACAATGATTTGAGGGTGTGGTGGTTACCATGTAGCTCTAGGCCTCTCATGTGCTGCATTGCTCTGATATCGTGTGACCAGACTATGACACTTATACAACCATGTTTCTGTCACTAATGCAGATTCGGAAGACACCACGGCGGAACATGATCCTGAAAGTGGTGGGGAGACCAGCACGACAGCGGCAGCAGAGCAGGGTGAGACGGAGCAAAGTGACACTGACCACACCAGCGCTACTGAGGGTGACAGGAGTATGCATGAGGAATCTGTGGCTGAGACACAGAGTACCACTTCATCTGATGGCAGGGGGGATGAGTCCCTGTTAGCAGCCACAGGGGATGGGGACTCTGCTGCTGCATCTGACTACCAACGGCCACTGCCCACCCTCCCATCCACTTCCTCTGGGGCTGGCCGTATCCGTGTCACTAAGAGGGGACGTGTGACATTCACACATGGCACCGCAGCACCTGCACCTGTCCCCCCTGCTGCCCTCAGTGCAGAGTGCGTAGAGCTCCTGCGGCAACTTTGCGTGGGCCAGACCGCCCTGCTGAATGCCTTCAGTGCCCACGATTACAAAATAGGGCAGGTTCTGGCATTCATGGAGGGCATACACTCTGACGTGGGTGGCCTACATCGTACACTCCTGTCATTGTCAGGTACAGTGACGTCAGCCCTCCAACATGCCCCCTTTGCAGCTCAGGTGCCTGTGACGTCCACCCAGTCAGTGGCCACATCAGATGACAGTGAGCACTTGGGACATACATCAAGTAAACGTTACAACACTAGGAGCACAGCTCAGACCCAAAGCAAACAATCCCGTCCACAGACTCCATCCCCAAAGAAGGGCAGGGACCCCCCAATATGCACAGACCAGGTGGAGTCACAGAAGAGCAAGGCCAGAACAACATTGTGTCAGACATCAGGCTCACATGCTGCTGAGCCATCACCAGATATTGACTCTGCTATGCCCACAGAGGATGTGTGGGATGTCATGACTACACCTGGGGTGAACACAGGGACACACCCACCTACCACATCAACCCCAGAACAAAGTACATCGAGGCAGGTGGAGGGAAGCCCTGTTGTGACCAGCCCAGTCATTGTGGCAAAGAAGGGCAGTGTAGTGGCCATCCCTGGCAAGAAGGGACAGGAGGGCATTGTAGTGGCCATCCCTGGCAAGAAGGGACAGGAGGGCAGTGTAGTGGCCATCCCTGGCAAGAAGGGACAGGAGGGCAGTGTAGTGGCCATCCCTGGCAAGAAGGGACAGGAGGGCATTGTAGTGGCCATCCCTGGCAAGAAGGGACAGGAGGGCAGTGTAGTGGCCATCCCTGGCAAGAAGGGACAGGAGGGCAGTGTAGTGGCCATCCCTGGCAAGAAGGGACAGGAGGGCAGTGTAGTGGCCATCCCTGGGGTAAGTGGGAAGGTGGTCACTGTGGGGGGTACACCTTCCAGAGAGGCTAAAGTGGTCCGGAGGCGTAGCCAGCACAAGCGTACTGCAGGATCAAGCACTTCTCCAGAGGGAGTGGCAGTGTCTGCCCCTGAAGTGGAACAGTTGGGGGGTGTGCAGGTGGTGTCAACGCCACTTCCCATCAACCCCATGACAGGGAAGCAAATTCATATTCCAAAGAAGTGGAAGGGCACCCCTCCAACCTCTCCCACCCACACTGTGTCAAGGGCGTGCATGACTCCACCTCCACGTGCCACGGTGCCACCTGGTCCGCACAGCCCTCCACCTTGCAGGCCCTCTGTTATAGCCACACCACATGTCCCTCTGTCACACCAGTCAAGTCGACCTGCAGTCCCTGACACACAGCCAGGTTCCACTCCACATGACAGCCAGGAGTGAGTTGTCAACACCCTCAGACGCCTGTGCCACACATAGGTGTGCTACAGTACACCATTGTTAGCGATGTGGGTGTGTTCCTGGGCCTGTTGCTCTGATGTGCTGTACCCTGCCAAGGACACTGGGCCTGTTGCTCTGATGTGCTGTACCCTGCCCTGCCAAGGACACTGGGCCTGTTGCTCTGATGTGCTCTCCCCTGCCAGGGACTCTGGGCCTGTTGCTCTGATGTGCTGTACCCTGCCAAGGACTCTGGGCCTGTTGCTCTGATGTGCTCTCCCCTGCCAGGGACTCTGGGCCTGTTGCTCTGATGTGCTGTACCCTGCCCTGCCAAGGACACTGGGCCTGTTGCTCTGATGTGCTCTCCCCTGCCAAGGACTCTGGGCCTGTTGCTCTGATGTGCTCTCCCCTGCCAGGGACTCTGGGCCTGTTGCTCTGATGTGCTGTACCCTGCCCTGCCAAGGACACTGGGCCTGTTGCTCTGATGTGCTCTCCCCTGCCAAGGACTCTGGGCCTGTTGCTCTGATGTGCTCTCCCCTGCCAGGGACTCTGGGCCTGTTGCTCTGATGTGCTGTACCCTGCCCTGCCAAGGACTCTGGGCCTGTTGCTCTGATGTGCTCTCCCCTGCCAGGGACTCTGGGCCTGTTGCTCTGATGTGCTGTACCCTGCCCTGCCAAGGACACTGGGCCTGTTGCTCTGATGTGCTCTCCCCTGCCAAGGACTCTGGGCCTGTTGCTCTGATGTGCTCTCCCCTGCCAGGGACTCTGGGCCTGTTGCTCTGATGTGCTGTACCCTGCCCTGCCAAGGACACTGGGCCTGTTGCTCTGATGTGCTCTCCCCTGCCAAGGACTCTGGGCCTGTTGCTCTGATGTGCTGTACCCTGCCCTGCCAAGGACTTTGCACTTCCCGATTGTGATTCACCAGTGCATAGTCTATGGCATTTGCACATGATTTTGAGAGTTGCTGTTGTCTACTTATGTTGTGTAGCTACATCTGTGCAATATGTGAATAAATACAGTACATTATGGTGTGTTTTCTCTGTCTCCTTACTGATTAAAGTCATTTTCTTGTTTGACTGAGTTCCATGGTCTATTTTGTACATCACCATTGCAAGGTTGTATGTGGCCATATGATTTTTAGACAGGGGGACAGGTTCTTCAGTCCATTGTGGCCCTGCTGATGTTGTACTCTGTGATGGTTATTTGGCAGGCCATGCAGTTTTCGTGTGGGTGAATTGCTATTGCTGCATACACTGTTCACAGGTCACCTTGGGGGACACTGGCAGCACAGGGTGTGCAGCTGTGCTGTGGTGTAGTAGATGTTTATGATGTGATGAGGTGTGTGTTTCCCATTCTGTGTGCCCTGGCGTGTATGTGTATGGTCGTCTTGTGTTGGCCCTTGGTCCTGGTGGCATGGCTTACATGGCATGTGTGTGGCAGAGGTGTGCAGTGTGAAGGGTGTTAGTTTGTAGTGTATGTATGTGTGCCCCTGTATGGTGTGAGACACACATGTGTCAGGCAGGAGTTGTATGCCTGTTGTATGTTTTGTCTTGCCCTGTGTGGATGTTTGTATACAATTGTGTGGGCTGTGGGGAGTGCACTGGTGTTGTGTGTCCGTTGTCAGGCAATCCTGCTGTGCCTTTGTCCCTGGTTGTGTGTCGCAGTGTGTGTGTATTGTGCTTGTTGTTACAGTGCTTGTTGATGTGCAAGGGGGTGCACGGGATTGGCACCTGGCCTGTGACTACTTCGGGTGGTGTGCAGTGTTGGTCGGGGTGGTGTGTCGCTGTGATGTTTGGAATGTGTCCATGCCTTGCTGTTGCCCTGCCTTCTGCATTGTGCGCATGTGTTGACCGCGGCGGTGACGTGTCCGTGACCGTGACGTTGCTGCAGGTTGGCCGACGTTGTGTGTCCCGGATGCCGTGGGGTGCCTTGTTCTGAGGTGGGTGATGTGTGGGTGCCCATGTGGATGTGTTGTGCCCCCCAGCAGGATGCCAGTGTTGTGCTTGGGACCTGTGTCGGCATGTGTGTTGTGTGGTGTATATGTGTAGTGACGTACCTGCGGCGGCGTCCGCGGCGGCCCATCTGGCGATAGTGTTGCAGCAGGTACATGACCGGATGCATGTGGAGGGCTGGGTCCATGGGGTTCATGTCGGATCTCGGCGTGCGTGCTCCGCTGTAGACTTTCCGCCTGCTAGAGCTGTGCGGTGTCTCCGGTGCGGTGCGTCAGCTTGTTTGGTCCATCCTAATATGTCGAGCGGGGCGGACGTCATCGACCGCGGCGGAGGGTCTCGATTGGCTGCAGCCGCCGCGGTGGCGGGCGCACCTTGATGGCGGAGCGAGGCGCTCCGCGGCGGACGGGAAATGACCTGTGTTTACATATCCTAATGTGGCGGACGTGATTTCCACTGCTAGCGGGCGGAAAAAGCTGTTTTTCCGCCCCGCCATCGTTTCGGTAGTGCCACCGCCCGCTATCCTAATGGACCCCTAAGTCTTTAAAGTTTGGGAGAAATTTAAGTTTCCATATTGTGAGTTTACTCGAGAATCATCAGTCTAGGTGATTCAGCCTGGATGTAAAAGCTATATTGTCGCAATGTTCCCAGTAAATGGTGGCATACTGCATTTTCAATTTTAGCATTATAGTTAAACCCATTGTGTCTCATGCGTAGGCTCATTTTATCTCGTGCTTGTGACATTACTATGTTTAATGAGACCTTCATTAAATAGCTGTAAAAAAAATGTGCAGTCTTATGATTCCTTCTATACAATCTTGTTTCCAATTTTAGAGTATATCTTTGTATTTTAAAAAAACAAAACATATCTCTTAAGGTGGGAAAGGAAAAGTAAATCTATGTTCCAGAACGAGTTGTTAGAATTATGACCAAGATACAGAAATACAGGACAAATTAATATTACTGGTCACGCATTGCATGATTTTAAAGAACACATGCTGAATTGAGATTAGGATTATCCTAAATTACAGGAAATGATGCAGTTCTGTGTTTGTATTAAGGCCCTGACTAGTCGTCCTCAATCTACAAATCCAGCCTGCCTCAGCTTTCCTTAGGGATAATTCCCTATTTCCACCTCTTTGCGGGGTCTGTACCTGTTCCATTGCATGGAACCAAATATTCCTTTCATTGGGGTGGTGTTCTTGTATGTGTGTCGCTACAGGGTATCTAGCATCGTTATTCCGTATTCCCCTAATATGTTCTTGAACTCTTATTTTAAGGCTTCTGATGCTGCTACCCAAAGCATACACTGTATGGGTAGTGTTACAATTGATGAAAGATCTAATTTCATATTCTTTTTTGGTGTTACACTGAAATGTCAACTTTTTATTCAGGCCAAATTGGCAGAAGGTACAATTACCACAAACATAAAAACCAGCCGGTTTTGTTGTTAGCCAAGCGATATTACTCACAGTCTTTTCCTCTGTTACATAACTGGGGCATTGCATCTTTTTTAGGTTCTCTCCCCTCTTGTATACCACCCTGGGTTTGGATGGTACTGTACCCGGGGGCATGTTGCCAGATGCAATTAGGTGCCAGTTTTTACGTAGAATGTTATAAACATGATTACTGTATAAATCAAATTTAGTTATAAACAATATTTCATCTTTTCCTTTCTTTCTTTTGACTCTGTTAGCACTACCCTGTAGAATGGTGCTGCAGTTCACGGTTTTGATTCTTGACTCAGCTTGTTCAGACATTCATCAGCAAAACCTGGATCCCATCGCTGTACCCTGTTTCTGCAAGAACCAGTCTCCGTTATGAAGAAATGCATTCATTTCAAGGATCATGCGTGTCATTTCTAACAGCATGAGAGTATGTTCCAGATTTGTAGCACTCCGTTTATACAAAAAATGTCTGACAGCCTCTATACTGCAATCACTTTTAATGCATGTATATAAACTCTCTACGTCTAGAGTAACGAAGAGAAGATCTGGACTATCCCAGATGAAATCCTCTAATTTGCATAGAACGTCCCCAATATCCTTGAGTTAGGAGGGCAAGTTTTTGACAAAAGGTTGGAGATATTCGTTCCGATTCAGTCTGCACAACACAAAATGGCTGTCAAAGTCTGTCTTTGAGGGCATGTTGCAGGCCCCCCTTCAACCGGAGGTGTCCGATTGTGGCCCGTGGGGGTACCCAAGTGACCCCTCTTCTCAACCATGCACAATATGGCAGGCACTATTGAGTGCCCACCAACGGGTTCAAGGTTTTCCCCAACCACCCCTTTTTTCAATAGGAGCCTGAGTTCTCGTTCGGAACACAGGCTCCCATTGAAGTCAATGCGGGTCCGACCGAACGATGTTGGGAAGCATCATAACGGTCATTAGGACCAGCAGGATCCGATTTGTTCGGAAACAATTCCGAGACTGATTTGTTCGGAACAGTTTCCGAACAACATCGTAATCTGCCCCTTAGAGCCCACCGCTGCTGAGAAGGAGCATGAAACAGTTCTCAGGACTGGAAAAAACCTTTAAAACCATCAAAAGAAACCACACAAAATGTTAGTGGACAGGAGACCGTAAATGAACCCTCATTGTGCTTGAGCTCACCACCAGGAGCATGAAGAAACATACCCAAACGAAACAGGTCTATTGGGGACAGAGATATTTGAATTTAAGTGAGACACTCGTGTGCAGCACTCCTTTGAGCTAACAATCAATTCCAGGGGAGACTATGAGCTGTGCTTGAACATGATTCTTTTTTATGGGTGGGACTGATGCAGAAATATCCCCAGGAAGCTCCTGGGCTTCCTAGGTTAACCTTGAATGTATGAAGACCTCTTACGATACCAAGTGCACCAATGCTTATTCTCTCACCTCACTCCCTGTGTTGGCAGTCAGGCAGTTTGTGGAGAAAGGGAGGACGGGAGACAGTGAAAGTAGCAATCTGCCTAATCTCGCCCCGATGGGTGTGATAAAGTCTGTGCCACTTCATTACAATCTGACAGGTCACACCTTCTAGAACAAAAGTAGAATAGAGTACGGTATTTATTGTGACTTGCAGATTTTGATACAATTGCCACCAAAAGTCACTTTTAATTCACCATAATTTAAGAATAGGTTCAATCTATTTTATTGAATTAATTTCAAACCCTGGGTAATCTGATTTCCGTATTCAGGATCAGAAGGTTTTACTGGTTCTTAGTATTCCATGGAGTCTGGCAGGATCACACAAAACCCTATGCAATATTTTTCAAAGTTGTCCCCATACCTTTCTCAGGGCCCAGCAAACATGACCTTAAGAAACGTTGTCTTGATATTCAAGCTCTCCAGAGGCTACCTGTCAGTTCCTAGGCCCTCTGTGATGGATGTTTAATATGCAAAAAGTTAAAAAGTTAGCTAGTTTGCACTGTTTGCTATGAAGTGAATGTCAAAGCCAATAGAATGGATTCTTTTACAGGGAAAGGCAAATAGGGATATATTCCTGAAATACGTTCCATTGGTAAAATGTCTACTACTGTTGAATGCCTTATTTTCTACTTTGATTTTATGGTGACACCATATAACAAAGTCAGTAGGCCTGACCATTTATAAATACATGTTATATGTTTGATTTAGATGTGTGTACAATGTACCCTGGGTCTCATTTTGCGAGTTGGAAACTCCATATAGTGTTTGGGGAGTCCATCAATCAATGTATTCATTTAACAATCCAGACATTAGTTCTTGCTTAAATTGTATATAAATAAAACAAACACCTGAGAGGGGTTCTATTGCTGGTGTATATTCTCCAAAATGTATGCAATAGTCACAACTGTGTGGTGAAAATCTGTTGAGACCTCTCCAGAGGGATCAAAAAACCATAGAATTTATCACGATAGATGGCAATCTATACTACTATAATAAAGGAAGAACTTTGAGGCTTTGAGGCAGGTAAACTCAGGAACCACAGCACCAATCCACTCACCCGATACACCGTTGTAATCGTCAGGGAGTGCAGATGGTTATAGGCTATATAAATTTTTTTAAAAAGCGTTATTTAAAAAATGTACATTAAAGCAGCGGACAGGCCGGAGGAGCGGTGACCAGCGGCGATGAGGTGACAAGCAGCGGACAGGCGGGAGGAGCGGTGAGTTGACGAGCAGCGGGCAGGCGGGAGGAGCGGTGACCAGCGGGGGTGAGGAGCGAGGAGCGGCGGAGCGGTAAACTGAGGAGCGCGGGGGAGGAGCGGCGGCTGAGGTAAGGGGACCCACGGACAATTCGGGGCAGGCGGGGGTCGGGGCAGGTGGGGGACGGCCCGGGCTTCTGCACAATGTCGGGGCGGGCGGGGGTCGGGGAAGCCTGATTGCTCCCGGACAAGGTCTGGACAGGCTGCTAGTATCAAATATTTGAATTCCCCTTCTATACTATTGCAACTTGACCATTGCAGGTATAAGAAAATGCTTTTATCTCGTCACTCAGTAAGTTAACATTACTGCATTAAATGGCTCAAAGTTATTATTATAGATGTTAATCAGCACAAATGCTTTAGGTCTGAAGTCAACCTAAAACAACAGAAAATATGGTGACGCTAAATAAGACTCCCCTGGGGAAAGAAAGAGAAGCCAAGGTCCCCCCTTTAGCTCAACTCGATTTGGTAGCAATTGCAACTGTGCAGTAAGAGGTAAAACTGTTGATATGTTCTGAATGTATGGCTCAGGTTTTTTGGCAACAAAAAATTTCAAAACCCGTTATAAAACCCAACTATTCAGAATAATGCAACTTTCCACCCAATCCATATACGTTCCAAGAAGAGAAACATAGTTTGAATAAGAGGAAAATAAGTCATCGCTGAGGCCTTATAGGAAACAATGCTTCTGTGAGAGTAATAAAATCTGACTCAACATCTAGCTCAACATGTGCAAGAATAATTCTACACTGTGATTGGGTGCTGTAGGGGAATGGACATTTTGCAGGATACCCCCATCTTTTTGCCCCCATTTTGACTGCTACCTGCAGGTTTTCCGACTCTGAGAGTGCACTGAGGCCTGCTAACCACACCTCGGGCCAGTGTTCTAAATCCTAGCAAATGGTGTATTTAATTGGTACCCCAATTGGCATAAGCTGACTTACTTATAAGTCCCTTGTAAATGATACCAAAGGTACTCAGGGCATGTAAGACAGAGTGCCACCCCCCCCAGGGATTCAGCTCTAGGTGTGCCACCCTGTGTTGGACAAAGTACAAAATGGCTCCCAACCTGCCACTGCAGCCTGGAAGAGCAGTTGTAAACTGCTAGTTCAACTTTGTCATTTAAACCAATGGTAAGTCTCCACTTCCCTTAAGAAATATATGTAAGTCTGCCCAAGGAAAGGCCTATGGAGCCCTACAATTAAGTCGGACAGATACTTTTAATCTGTCCTGACAGCAACACTTCCAAATTGTTGGTTTGTTGTGGAAATTTTAGCAGACCCATTGGCTAACACAGAGCTAGTGGTTGACCTCCCAGCCTGGCCAACATCTGGATAGAACTACTAAAGTAGGTACTTCAAGGTATCAAATTAATTGTGGTATTAAGCACGTCTTGTTGCTCAAGTCGAATTTAATGTCACTTCTAAGGAAAAGCAACTTTTAGTTGCCACTTTACAGCCCAGTTTGTTCAGTGGCCTCCCACGGTTGCTGGCCACCAGACAGCTTTCTGCTCTGTTGGGGAGTAGTGTGAATGACTCCCAGGCTTAGGAACAATGGTAGCCTGCGACAGAGTGAGGTGCTATCTTTCCCTTACATGAAGCCACTCAGGGTGTTTGCCCAAATGGCGAGCTTCAAAGGCGAAGCTGTCTGTGCTGGGCAAATTGTGATCACGCTCTGGAAGGGTTGCCTCTTTGTTCAGGTAGACAAGCTGGTGGCAGGACCAGATAGAGGAGACCAATGCCCAAACTGGTAATCCTGTGGGTATGTATCCCCCAGGTACCCACACCCCTAGGTAGGGCTACCGAGCTCCTGACATCCAAGGAAGGGTTGAGATATCTTGTAAGTGGAGAGAATAGTGAACTCTGGAAATTGTTAGATGCCACACATAGCTGGAAGTCATCACAGGGCAGGAGGAATCCTGGTAGTCCATTGGCTAATGACCGCATTATCCCTCCAGGGCCCTTTTTGGCCCTAAACATGGCGCACCAGGCACCCTGATCCTCAGATCATGACAGAACTGGAGAATGAGCAAAAAAGGACTGCCCTGCTAACCCTCGGACCAGGCAAACAGAGGCTTCTAAATGCTGGACTGACATGCCGCACCTTGGGTTAGCGAAGAGATGGCTATGTCTGTGGCTTCTGGCTTGAGGAAAAGTCACTCCCAAGCCCCAGACCAAAGAAGTGAATCCATGGGTCAGTGGGCTGAGGTCATGGAACCCCAACCAGGGCCATCAAAACTGTAATAGTCCAACTCTGCAAATCACTAGCCACTTCTGGAGAATCGTAGCTGACTCCTAACGGGTCCCCCAAGGGACCGATCCTCGAAGGCAAAAGGTTGTACCCAAGCCTGCAAGGCCCGGGAGTGTCATCTGAGTACAGATTGGTCACCCGAGAGGGACACTGGCCTCCACCAAAAGATATTGCTGCACCCCTGTGACCGGAGATTGGTAGCTCAGCAGCAGCTGGCCTTTTACTAGCTCAAAAAATACCAGACCTCTGTGGCCAAAATCGCCGCACTTGACCTGTGACCAGAGGAGTAAGCACAAGGACACCCCCTTTGACCACCCAGCATCCAGAGCATCTTGGAGCATTCTCCATCTCCTGCATCCTCAGCATCAGGACCACTCTATTGAAGTCTATGGCGGTCATGCTGTAAAGTTCAGAACGGTCCAGGGAAGACATGGCTTGGCAGTTCGGGATGCACTGTTCCCATGAGGCACAGGGTCAGACTGATTTGCATATAGCCATGTCTGAACTGGGGTGGCAGAGTGGGCTAAAGAACGGTGATGGATTAAACCCAGATCTCTTGACTGGTTGTGAGTGTCTGATTGATTCAGGGGCTCCGTCCATCACCAACCCCTTTTGTAAAGTTCAGAACGGCACTAAAGAGCACTTTGGTGGCAAGTCAACTGTCCAAATACTCCTTTGTGGCCCCCTGACCTTCTTCCTGTCAGATTTGGTTGCCCCAATTAGGCCAAAGTAGCCAAACACAACTCTTTCGAGTTTTTCAAACGTTTACAAACTTTACGGATATCAATGCTTGTCTGCACTGAGATTTACGTTTTCTTGATAAATCTATATATCCGGGATCCTCCGGTGGATGTGTTGCATCTTGGACTCTAAAACTTCATGAATATGTAATCTATGCTTCTAAATGTTTAAATAAGTTCCCTTGTTTAAGCCTTGCTGCTCGAAGTCACAGCTAACAAGGTTTAAGCTTAAGGATTTACAAATTAGCATGGCAGTTTGTGTGAGTGTATTGCACGGAAAGGTCACCCAAATCCGCACAGGGGCTATCAAAGATCATAACACCTTAATTTCCTCCAAAGTTTGTGTACATCCTGCTACGGTTTGCTTGTTTGTCAGTAAATGCTGTTACTCTACACCAACACTGCATACTTATTGACAGCTGGGATAACATAAGTGACAAAAGCCACATACCCAAATTGCCTAGAACACCAGAAGTTGTGGCAGAGCAAGGTCTATAAAAAGCTTTTGGGACAAGCGTCTCAATCCTACATAATCTAGACAAGAGGTAATAAGCCTACCAAGGAGACTGCAAACCACATTTGAATTTCTGAAGTTAATTACAACACTGTCATTATCATCAGTCTTTGGCGAATGCCAACACATGATATCCACCTAATCATGTTGATCTGGCTATACAGCAATAAAACTGTCCCCCAGTCTTTCATTTATCCAGTGAGAAATTGTATAAGCGTTGCTCATGTTAATCACTTTGGACTGGTCTAAGGAGAGGAATCACATGCTTTTGTGTTCAATGGCAAAAGCTGCTGACTTTGGGGATAATTGGAGAGTAGAGGATTTTTCTTTTAACAGAGATGGGTGCACAGTGAGAATATTAGTTTTTTAAGGCAGGGGAGATTAAATATAGCTAGATGCCTTCGGTAAATAATTACGTGACAACATATAAACAGATGAAACAAGGTCCCGTCATCCATGATCAGTATTTATTAAGTCCACCACAGTGGGAGTAGAAGCATCCTTAATAAGTTCTAACTTCTGTGGAGCAGAGCCTGCAAAATGGTCCTTAATATTTACATCAATGGCATTTAACTGTCTGATAATGGAACTCATGAACACGGTGATCTGACCCTCCATGCTAACCAATATAGTATGGATCAACTTAAATTCACTGTCACACCCTGGTCCCATTGTACCAGTTGTTCCAGAGTTGGTAACAGCATTCAGCATAGATCTAGACATAGATTTCCCTTTCCCCGACAGGCCAGATCTTTTTTCTTCTTAGAGAGATCACAAGCAATCCTTACTCAGTTTGGACCCAGAATCCTCCACACAGTCTACAGTGAGAGGTATCTTAGTAGCAGAAGGACTGGAAGCACACCCACTCCTGAAGCCTATAGCTTCACTTATGGTAATTTGGGAGGTTGGAAGGATATCAGGCTGAGGATTTGAGACATTAAAAGAAGCCCCAGAAGCGACTTGTTTTTAACCACTCCCAGTCTCTCTTCAGTGGAGTCAGTTTGTCATTAAGTGCCCCATGAAACTCCTGAACAAATTGGCGATGGTAGTTAAGAAGGAACATTCCTTACTAGTCATATTTGAAGATTTGTTTCGCCATGGTAATCCATTATATTGATTACCAGGGACAATTTTGTTCACAGAACCAATATAGGTACCCAGCCCAACCTACTCAAAGCTCTGACAAGGCAGACTGGTCCACCAAAGTATGTCCCATGTGTGTCCCGCGCAGTGAGGACCTGGTGAGCCCTTAACAGCAGCAGATGTGGACAGCCTGCCTCCTCCAACTGGGTTGGCAGTGCAAACCAGTGTGGATGTTGAAGTCCTTGCAGCCCCAATTAAGTCTTAGGCCTGGAGGCTTAGCTCATGTTTCCTCATGATGTTGTTATACTGTGTTGGTCCCTCAACGACTTAGCAGGTTCATTTCACCATTGTGTGCACTTTCAGTTCCTCAGCGCTCCCAAGAACAACCCATCCATCACTTTCAACAATGGGCGTGACATAGCTGGTCTGCGTGAATGTCTCTAAACCATGCTCCAGCTTCTACATCGCGAAGGGCGGCGGGTACTCTCTTTGATTTCTAGTTTACATGGAGTGCCTCCCTCTTAATGGGCTTCATGCTCAGTCAGACGTCTGAGGGCCATCTTTGACTCAAAACTTTCCTTCACTTAACAATTAAACTTCATAACCATTAACTTGCTGTTTCCAACCTTGTCATATTAGTAGGATTTTCCATATGCAGATTCCTTACTGAATCTTACTGAATTGCCATTTCCCCAGACGCAATCCTCTACTGTATCTACCGCTGCCATGGAGTCTACAAAAGTCTTGGTGCAAAAATAATGAGATAGCTCCAAAGGATACACAAACTTGCTGCCCACCTCCTTTCTTGCTTGAAGGTACTGACTACACCTTGCCTGCATTTCATGGTAAGTAGAATGCTAAATTAGAACCCTCTGCCCAATTCATAGTTCACAAAGTCCTGGACAATTTGTCCAAGCAGCTCCTCTCTTACCATGTGATTAGGTTGGTCTGTCAGCTTTGTCTCCCTGTGTTTATGGAAAGGTCTCTACACTTTTTTACTTCTTAACCATTTGAAACTACTTACCCTTGAGTCTTCCTGAAAACCATAAACACTTTAAGGACCCCATACACATTTATCAAGTACATACATGAAATCATGTACACGTTTTTTGCTGCACTTCTAAACCGTTCACACCCATGCTCCACACAGCCTCCAAGCTGAACAATTGACAGTGTTTGCGAATGAATGGTTGAAAGATTGACTTTATTGTATGCTGATATGTTATATTAATTTTAAAATTGTATTACCTGTTTCTAATGTCTACAGGAGGTAACTTGGAATACATAGTAACAGAATGTGAATCAGATCCTGAATGTCGAAACAACAAATATCGATGGGAAAGAATAGCCAGGATAAAATATTGAAAACAAAATATTGACAGGTAAGCCGGTCTAGATTTTTGATACCTAATTCCACATATATGTACCTGCATGGTACATGTGTCTTCAAGGTAGGTACATGTGGAGTTAGGACTAGTACATTTAGACTTCCCTATATGTACTTTCCTTTCGCTATTTTGTCCCTCGATATTTTGCCCTCGATATTCTTGCACCACAATATTGTTAGTGTTGATATTTAGGAGTACAATCGAGAAAAAGAATTATAGGGGAAGGAGCAACAGCCATTATCAAAATGAAAAAAATATACCAGTATCCATTTATGCAGAGCTTCAGAGAAATTATATGTCATATAAAATTTATGAAACAACACATGATTCAAAAACTGTTGTTACCTAGATGGCAAGCTGGTCTGTAGTAGATTGCTGTTACATGTGTGAATCTCCTCCATATGGTCATTCATTCAGGGCGATTATATAGTTTGGCAACATTCAAGGGCTAAACATAGGAGAGCTCAATGTTTCGACAAATTCTGCTGTGATTGTAAAGGCTGCATGAGCTAATAATATATTTGCATTAGACAGATGGGCAAACTTTATTTAGAGGTACATGTTCCAGAGGTTCAAGAATGGGGGGATAATATGTGAGTGAGACGACCAAAGTTCTAGGGTTTGCCTTGTCATTTCGTTTGATAGACTGGAGAAAAGTAAATATTTTGGTTGATTTTTGCACTAGCAAATGCCGGATAATGACAGTAAATAATCTACAAAGCAAAAGGAAAATCTCAAATTATTTTAACCCAAACACCACAAAAGCCCAAAACAAATCTTTTATAAAGCACTGTAACATTTCTCCTCTTTTTCATCCTAATGAATAATGTGCGGGAACAGAGCCACGAATTTCATTTCGATTCTTTTTACGCATTCAGCAGAAAACTACAAGGCCTAGATTTACCACAGGTTGCATGGGCGCTATAGTGGCAATGCACACATGTGTGCTACATCCCCAGGGTTTTTAATGAGTAAAATGACGCAATGCTTGGAGCTACTTTGCTCCTCTTTGCACCTTGCAAGCACCCAGCTAAATTGTAAGTAAATAACCTCCAAAACCTGGAAGGCATGTTGTGCATTTCGTGGACCCAAGCAAGTGGGGAAACTCTTTAGTTTTGTTTTCAGAGTTAATTCTTGGAGGCCAAATAATTGACGTAGGTATTTTAAATATTCTGCGGGATTTGCAGATTCATGCAATTTCCACAGTTTTTTTACTCTCCAAAAAATGCTTTTTTCGATTCTTTTTGGACCCTGTAAGACCCCCTCCCCCCATGAGGTATAGGGGGTCAGGGGTCAGGGTGTTGCTACCCTGCCCCCTTTTCCTTTTTTTAAAAAAGTTTTTGCTTGTGACTTGGTTCAACCGAGTCAAAAGATGTCTGTCAACACTTCCTGGTTTGAACTGTTGGTAGCCATTCAGATACCAGCACAAGCTCATAAGCAGTGCATTGCGGGGGTGTGAGTTATAATTAACTCAGCTAACTAACTTGTCAGCCTATTGCTTCCACAGCCACCCTTGCACCATGGTGCAAGGTTTCCTGCAGGATTGTTTTTGTGCAGTATAGGGAACCTTCCTGCACAAAAACAATCCTGGTATGGTTTTTCCTGCAGGAAATGCAGCACACATAGAAAGAGACAAAAAGAGGAGAAATAAAGTTATTCCTTCCTGTTGCTCCTCCCCTGGGAAGGTGTAAGGTTTGGGCGCATCCCCAGATTCACATGGTCATGTAAATCTGGGGATGCGCTACAATTCATGGGTGTTGGGTGAGAACACCCACCGCAACGCCCATGGAACGCCTCCCTTGCACAGATAAGGAAACACAGTGATTTGCGCTGCCTTGCCTTACTCCATATCTATGAGGCCATACAAAGCCATGCAAAGTGACTTTACGTGGCCTCATGAATATAATTTGGTGGTTTACGCTGTCATTGCTTCACCAAAAGTGCCACAACAGTGGCGTAAGGGGCTAGTAAATACGCCCCGACATTTTTGCATGTTTTTAATAATATGGTGAGGGGCCACTGAGCTCCGAGTAATGGATAGCTCGTAAAGTGTGGAATGAGGACGGATTTAGGATGTGTGCGAGCACAGGGGCTAATGTTTAGCCTTTATTGAACATTAAATCGAAGGTGCATCCATTCAGGAAAAGCGGACTGGAAATCCTTTAGGCTATGTGCAGCAATACATGCAGCCCATTGGGGCAAAGATTTTGCCAGACTAAGGAACTGACACTACCATAATGCACTTTTCTGACTTTGCAACGTCCATGAAGAAGTTTTTCAGCGAAACGCGTCAACGAAAGTCAGGTGTTGTAATTAGCTTTGTCTGCGCATGCCCATACCAATAAAAAGCTACTCACTCTCATCTGCCTCTCTACCTGGACATTCCCCACGGAGCTTGTTTTAATAATATTAGTGTGAAACGATCTTGTTTCAATATTTTTACTTACCAGAGAACAGAGAAACACTATTTTTGCAATTGATATTTTTGACACGCGATTTCTGCATCTCGATATTGTTGTGTTCTATATGGTGTCAGTGATTCCATTTTCAACCAATTACTTTTAAGCTAGCATCCCTCAGTGGCATGTGTTTCATTTTGCCAACATTTTTCGGGATTGATTTTAGCATTTTATAGCACCCCACTTCTAATAGGCCAAGTCAGCAAAGGGTCTAACATGTGTAATGAATAACTCTTCAGAATGGTCTTTGTGAAGGCTCGCCGTTACTATTTAGTAACTTTGCAATAGCTGTTGGATTTATTACTCTCGCCCTGCTTGCGTGATTCTCTACAACTATTGAAAAGAGCTGTGACAAGGAGTACATTTACTTTTAGACAGGATCTCATTTGAGGCTTCTGGGGAGGGAAGCACATTGTGTTCTGTGCCCGTCCCTCCATTCTGCACAGCACTATAGTTTGTAAAGTGACTATTCAAATGGGAAACAATAAATGCTCGACACTCTCCATCTGCTGATTCCCCCACCCCCCCCACCTCCGAGGGCACCCCCCCTCCCGGCTAAAACAAGAAAAGACACTGACACCCCCTCAGTGCCGAGAACGCAAGAGAGAAGAGAGATGTAGAGTAAAATCAATACAGCAAATCGAGGAAACATGACAGGTTTCTCCTCACTTAGAGAATTTCATTTTCAAGGAAAGTCACCTTGACTTTAAGAGGATAAGCGAGTCTGGAACGGTGGGCCTGCTGGCAGCTCCACTTCGCATGTACTACATGGTTCAATGAGGTCTCCCGAAAGCATCCATGGCGTTTAATGCTTGGTGTAGGGTTCTGACTCCTCTCTTTTTTATTCAGAGGAGAGCTGGTTGGTCAAGCTGATCTCTTGTTGTTGAAATTCAATCAAGGGCATTACAGTGTAAACCAGCTGGAAAAACAAAGGGCTTAGGGAAATCAGTTGCTTAAACAACAACAAACAAGCACTCTGTAATCTTCTTAAGGAAATTAATGAAGGGAAGCCCTCCTCAGCTTGGGCGGATAATGATCCTGGGAGATCACATAACAGACCTGGGAGGTTTATAGGGAAGGTACGAATTTAGGAGAGCTGTTTTAAGCTGAATTTCACCGCCACAAAAGGAAATTTGGGATAGGGATCACAGCCCCCATTCAAAACTTCAAAAGTGGTTTTTGTTTGTTATTAGCTCTTAACTGGGAACAGTGGGACTAATCTTTTATGCAAATCTATTTAGACAGGATTCAGCGTTTAGAAATGGGTTTATCTCTCGGAGACAAAGTGAAGAAAGAGTTGGAGTTTGCAAATGACTGTATCGGGAGCATTTGTTTCGAATAGGATATTTAGGGTCCAACCTTCACAAATTGTGACAAGTATTTTTGTGACCAGTAAAGAATTGTAAGAACCAACCAATGTATTAATCGGTTGGTTGTTAAAATTCTGAATTGTAGTGGGCTAGCCTCCGACCTACCTCATGAATATTAATGAGATAGGTCGCAAATTGCAACTCACTAACATTGGAGGTTATCGCTGCAATGGTGACCTGCTGGAGTCAGCAGGTCACTATGTCTTTGATTATTTTTGATGAAAATTTCTGTTTAAAGCAGTCCATTTCTTTTAACCCCTTCGCTGCGGCGGCTATTCCGCCGCAGCGCTAAGGGGGAGGTGGGGCCGCGCGGCGCTCCCGTGCTCGTGACGGAACCGCTCCGTCACGAGCCTCGGGTGAGCTGCGCTTGTGACGGAACGGTTCCGTCACGGCCCCGTCCGCTCTTTAGAACGCCCAGCGCAGGCGCGGAATCCGCGCAGCGCAGGCGCGGCGAGCAGTCCATGACGGAACCGTTCCGTCACCAGCACTGCCCACCCGAGGCTCGTGACGGACCGGTTCCGTCAAGAGCATGGGAGGGGTTAATGAAGCAAGACTATGTTTACAAACACAAGTTTAAATGTTTCATTTTAAGCATATGCAGTGGTGCCGTGGACCACTGCTCTTAAGCAAACTTTTTTAATTCACCACGGTGAAGGGGGGCTCAGAAGACCCCTCTCTTTTGAAAATGTATTACCACCTGTGTTAAGAAGGTGTCAGTAAACAATGAGGGGCTTATTTACAAGCGCCTTTTGCCACCGGTGCAGCACTTTTAACATGGGAAACCGTGGCGCACTGGCGGCGCAAGGAGCTTGTAAATAGGCCCCTGAATATTTTGCAACCAGGCGTAGGTGACAAAACACTGGTATTTAAGATATTTATTTAGTTTTTGAAAGGGATTCCATTTGGAATCATACTCTAGGAGTCGAAAAAACAATTCTGACTCCTCAAATGAGATTAGTATATAAGAAAGCATTTTAACAGTCGCCAACTCCAAATAGCAGGGTTTGTGGCCATTAAATTGCTTAGTACATTCTGGCCTCTATTTCTTTTTTATGATGTCAAGCATTGTTAATGTGTGTGAGTACATATGGGTCGATTTAAGTTAGTGTATTGCATGCTCTGAACCCTGAACAAGCAGCCTGTGTTGTCTTTCTTTCTGTGTGCAAAGATCAGGTGCAACAAATAGATCTATGAACAGCATTATTCATTGGGTTCCGTACAGTCAAAAGAGTAAAAAAGCAAGTGTGTATGAATAATCCAGTTTTCTTAGAATGAATTGTCGTGTATACCTCAATTTAAAACAAATAAATTTTCTGACACTAATGTTTCTCTTTGATTGTTATTTTTTTTATTAACGATATTGGATTTTCTATAATATTTAGGAATACCAGCAACATGCCTGGCATGTGTAGAGAATGATTTATTGGAAGCAGAACAGAGTCCATAACCCTAAAAAATATATACGTTTTATATTGAATCGTATGTAGGAGCACAGCCTGACTGCATTCATGCACTGGTACATCATAATAGAGCACCGCAGTGGCTGTGCATTCAACCAAGCGGAACATTGACTGTCTAGAGGTTAGTTTGGTGGCATGGAGCTCAGAGTGTCTTTAGGGAGCCTGCTCACACAGAAAGCAGGCCTCCCTTCTGCCACAGCAGTTGGTGAGTAGGTAGTGGCGGCCCATGGCGTGAACCGCTGCGCCCCGCTGCATAATCGGCCTCAGTGTACAGTTCATTAGTCCTGGTTCGGATGTTTCGGTCCCTATGGGGTCTAAAGACGGTTTAATATGCTTCTGCTTTTAGTGTTTGTCTTTGTGCTCATAACAGGCCTGGGGGATGAGTAGGCCATCTGTGGTCAAAGATCGGCCCACAGGCACAGGCAGTCTACCCTAGCGAACCGCAGTGAGCAGAAATATCCCAGTCAAGGTTTGCACATAAACCTTCAAGGCATTTCCCAAGCATTCCCAACCCTCAGACAATTCTCATAGCTGTTTATTTGCCCGTGCAAGTCAACAAGACGCTTGCAAGTTACCTGTTTCACGAGAAACTTTTCTGATTTAGAAAAGCTGATTTTGCATTTTAAATTAGTTTAGTCACTTGGGGATTGTCATGATCAAATCTACGAGCAGGAGTGAGAATGCAGAAGGGTTTGGGCATTGTACGCACGGAAGTTGTCAGTGTGTGAACACCCACAAATCTACACATTTGTGGCTACTCACAGACTCATCTCAGGCCCTTTTCTGACCTGGAAATCTCACATATTTACTAATATCACGAGCGGCTGTAAATCCCTTTGTAGGGTAGACTGGGAAAAAGCCCCCCCCCCAAACTTGTGGGGAGAAAAAAACATAGCAAATGCATTTGAATGTGGGCGGAGGAAAATATAGGTGTGAAGATTTTTATAGCAGAAAATTGAATTGTCATCAACATTCAAAGATATCCACCGACTGCACTATTAGAGAATAGTAATTGGAGCATTGGGTTTGAAAGCAAACACGGGGGAGCGCACTAATAAAGAATGGGGGCTACGAATGGGGGAAGCAAAGTATCCTCGACAGTGGGGAAAGCAAGGGAGTGAGGAGACATACAGAGGGAAGGCAAGAAATCACTAATGCAGCACAATGAGCTGTATCGCAGGGAGAATGACACACACTGAGCCTACAGGAACAGACGAGAGACCCAATTAACTCTGGGCTCAACTAAGCTGTGATTGACAATGTCACAAGACAATGGCTGCAAAAGGAAGAAAATGCAAAGCTAAAGGTCTGAAGAAGACTGACTCAAAGCCCACTATAAACATAAGCTCTAGCATCATATCGGTCTTTTGAGGACAGGTGGCTAAAGCTGTCTGTAAATGAGACCTAAATTATGGTCCTGCACGACAGCATTGAAACCGTTCTCCAGCCATGAGCCATCCAATCCCCACTTGGTTGAAGTTCTGATGTAGTCACATAAATAAGGTGGAATTCCGGAAGTCATGTAATGGATGGTGCATGGTTGAGGAGCGGCAGCTACTGTATTATTTAATAACTGCCCTGAGGGCAAAGCTTCAACCTCCTTGGCAAGCAGTTCTCTGCTGTAGTGTTCTCCTAAGCCTGGGTACCTGCCAATGAGTAAACCACACATGGAGCATAGTATTGCATGTCTTTATTCTGCTAAGTGCAACTACAAACTCAACATTCTAAAATGAGCTTACACTGCATTCCTTTCTGACACCTACATCACAGCTCTACGGAGTCCGCTTGGAGCCAAATGGGTTCCGTCATAAAACTCGCAAGACACTACGCGCCCGATGTAGGTGCCCTAATACCGGTCGGAAACGGCCGAATTCGGCCGTTTCCGACCGGTATTACGGTTTTCAGATGTAGGGCATGCATTTACATAATCGGTATTTTACCGATTCTGTATTTACCGATTCGGTAAAATTACCGAATCGGTAAATAAAGACTCGGTAAAATACCGATTCTGTAAATGCAGATGTAGCTGGCACATGTCAGAGTGCCACAGGGCTTTAAGAATCGGTATTTTACCACCCAATCCTATTGGGTGGTAAAATACCGAATACAGGTGTGCATGCATGCACATCTGTACATGCACACCTGTGCAATGTGACACACAGACATGCCCTTAGGGCATGTCTGTGTGCCACATGGCACACAAGTCCGGAATTGGGGTGCTAGAGGGTGTCAAAGTGACACCCCCTGCACCCTAGCAACAATCGGAATTTACCGAATCGGTAAATAACGATTCGGTATTCCACATTGATTCCTATGGGCTTCAAGGCCCATAGGAATCAATGGGGGATACCGATTCGGTATTTACAGAATCGGTAAATACCGAATCTTACCGATTCGGTATTTACCGATTCTGAAATACCTACATTTCCCCCCCTCTAATGTACCACTTCTTAAATACCGAATCAGTATGATTCGGTATTTTAGAAGTGGTAAATTAGAATTACCTACATCGGGCCCTACATATCCCCATCTATTACATAAACAATTAAAAACGCTTACAAATCAGTATATATATATGTATGGACAATTACATCTCTTCAATAAACATTCTCAGTGCTTTAATTATTCGACCTAATCTGGTTACTGGAAGCTGGGATCTGTCATCTTCAGGATTAGAGATTTCCAAAGACGGTAAAGAGGTAACAGCAGTCACTGAGTTTTCAGGTTCAGTTTTTCCTTCACCAAGTCGATTAGACGACCGATGAGTCAAATGCCGAAAGTGAGAAGAGTCTCCGGTAACAGACTTTCCAGGACATTGGTCAGTCGCCATGTGTTTCTTGGTGGACACTACAAGCAAAGGTTCAGCAGCATATGGAGGATCAGATTTCCTTCTTTGCATTTGTTGGGCAATCACTAAATCTTCTTTCTTAAATTCAAAGTTTTTTGCATGTTGCCTCTTGTCTGCATAGGCTTTAATATTCTGCTTATCAACCAAGATCCTTTGTACGAGTTGGGTTTTCATATCTTTCTCTATTGTTGGTCCATTGAGGTAATTTGGTTGTCATTGCTCTCCTGAACATCGCCTGTGATTGAGTTAGGTGTTAAATATAGGTTTGTAGGTTGGAATTCAATGCCGTTTTTAAACTGAGCCTCTCAAGAGTTTCACACTGTACTGCTTTCTTTAGCATACTCATTAAATGCTCAATGAGTCCATTGGTCTGCGGCCACGAAGGGGTACTCTTCTGATGTTTTATGCTCAGATGCTCCAGGCAATCCTTGAATTATCAACTGTTAAACAGCGGGCCATTATCAGACTTCAAAATGGATGGAACGTCTCATGTCGCAAAGATGCTATATAGTCTCTCAATGAATCGCTTGTGAGTTGTGTATGAGAGATCTTCGACTAATGGAAAATATGATTACCCATCCACAAATACCATCAGATGATTTCCATTATCGAGTGGATCTAAGAAATCAATGACTATTCTCTCCTGTGCATCATTTGGGAGTTCTGACGTTGATAAGAGTATGTTGAGTAATATTTGTAGAAAGGCATTTTCATAGATGACATGCTTTGAGTTCCTTTTCATCTAAATATGGAAACTAAACTCGGTCCTGAAGAGCTCTTCTTGGGGCAACAATACCACAATGTCCTTCGTGAGCTACCTCAATTATTTTTTCTTATACTCTCCGGAATTAGGATTCTCAGCCCTCATCGTATAACTCCTTCCTGAGTTATGGACAGTTCATCATTACCATTTTTGCACTTTTGGTATTCACAATCACTGGTGAGAAGTCGAGGGTGGCGGTTCCATGACTGATGTGAAATTATATGTTTCACCTTCAGCATGTCACTGTCATGGCAAATGGCAGTGATGATCTAGGCTAGCGATACAGCAGCTGGCATAATACATTTTACAATTAAATTAATGTAGGCTTCAGCTGTCTAGGATGGGGTATGCTAACCTTGTATAGGCACTCTTGAAAAGTTGTCAGCAGGGATTTGATCCTTCCCTGGATGATGCACAATGGTTACATTGTACTCTTGTAATTGTAGTCCCCACAATTCATTGCGAGGAGGCGTTTTGTCTTTTGGATTGCCAAAGATAAACAGTAAAGCTTGATGATCATGTTATGTACCTCAATGTACCCCAATCGTGGCCTAGGTAGCTGCATGACCTTTTACCTACCCTCATTTATTATGCATGAGGATTCTTAGAAAAGTCCCTGCACATGACACACATAACAGGATTAAAATACTCTGTATAAAAGACATGGGAATCTTCATCCTAGGATGAAAGACCTACTTTGCATTATTGCACGTATGGATTTAGGATCATTTACATAATCGTGCTCACAACATATTGATTGTGTAAGGAACCAGAGGTTATCTTTATGGTATAAAAGAACCATACCAACACTAGATAGGCGGAGGAGAAGCTTACATGCTGACATAAGACACTGGGGTGCAGGTCTGCAGAAGCTCCAGCACGCAGTGGTCTGATATTCGTTGCAAGGTGTAACTGAAGACCAAGACCGGGTCCTTCGTTCTCCCCCATCAGATCTTGGAGTTGGCTCTTTCCTACATGCATGCTAGATACACTTAGATACACTTATGGTTTACATCATAGGAGTACGCTTGATTGCTCTCATATATATATATATATGCCTGCATATATTCACTGTTTTAGCGCCATGGTAGAATTCTACTTTTCAGTTTCTCTCTTGGTGCTTGTAATCTTATACATCTTTTTCTGTCTAATGATTGTAGCAGCAAACATGTTTCATACTAGAATGACTCTGGTTCAATAACTACTTATTGAAAACGTCCCCATCTTTTATTCTGTGTATCTCTCAGAGACCAAGTGAGCACGATTGACTGAGTGAAAAGTACTGCACTGTTCCCACGATCTCTGAAGGATCAAGGGTTATCATGTTCGATAGTTGCCATAAACCATTGGCTCCTTGGTAAGGTTAGGGGGCTTATGGTGGCACTGTGAGCTAGCTGTTCTAAAGGCTAACATATCTTTTGGGGGTGTCTGGAATCAGTCTGGACACCAATTCCTCAGTTTATTATGTCTAAACGTGCAGATCCTATGTATTTTTAGGAACTACATGACATGGCGCCGCCAACGTTGGTGTCCTTATTATTTAACTGTAAAATCAGAGTAGTTCCGTCGTGCTATCTCAGAGACTCCTCACATTTAACCAGAGATGCCTGGAGTAGGAACGGAAAATCCGCCACAGCTGAGTAGGTATATCCTATGTATTGGCTATAGGTTTGTTCAAGCTTGAAGGATGATAGTTCCCCACATTGTGCAAAACTTTATCTCTTTTCCTTAATACTTCCTCCCATAATGTCTAACAATGGGAACGCTGGTACGAGTGGTGCTAGTACAGAGAAAGCTGAGCAGGAAGGTGCTCTTAATATTTCAGAAAATTGCAGACATGCAATTATTGTGCAATTAGTAGATTATGGCCATCCATCAATAGGTGGGACTGTTACTTTTGTGATTGAGGCACACCAGGAATTCAGGACAGAGGTATTCTATTCTTGGATCAAATTCCCACCTGCAGATGCACTAACACAGTTTTTTCATACTTACATTCCAAATGAGACACCTGAAGAATACTATCCATACGAGGACATGGAAGTCCCATTAACTACTAAGGACATATTAATTGGTTTAAAGGCACCCTCCCTCACACCACAGGAAATGCGAGACTCGGTCCGCACGCCAGAGAAGGAGCGACCTGGCCGTTCTTAGATGCTTACATGCATCCAGGGATTGATACATTGCCAGCAGCAGATTTATGTACACTTTACAAAGAGATAGTAAAACTATGCGGAAACCTTATACAGTTTGTAATGTGAACACTTAATATTCAACCTTCAAGGGTCACTCAAGCTGGTCAACCACAAGGGACTTCAACTAAAATCAGCTCACAAACGCTGAACGCGATTATGGGACGAATGCCAACTAAACATGAGCAGATGCTGTTCTGGATAGTACAGAAAATAGCACAGGTTGAGGTCATATTGAGGGCCATAGGAAAAACACAGAATACTAACAATTTCCTTGCCAATGGGGATAGCTCTTTCGATAGAGGATTGTACCACTTGGGTACAGTTTTCGATATCGTTTACACCAGAACTCATGGTTACCCCTCAATAGCAGTTATACCAGAAGTATTGCAACAAATACAGAATGAGTACGGGGCAGAACCTACCCTGGATTTAGGGATGAAATTGATTGGCAATTTTGCCAAGGTATCAACAATTATGTTAGGTAACATCAAAGGGGAGACAGCAGCTGTGGCTATGATCAATGCCTTAGGGAAAGTACTTCTGCACAACAAGAGTAAAAACTACCTAAGATTATCGAAGTAACATATGCTTCGCTTGGTAGAGCTTGGGAGCTAGACCTGTAAAACTACAAATAACAAGCAATCCTGAAAAGGATAATTCAAAGCAAGCACCCAATTCTTCTAAAAAGAAATGTGATAATAAAGAATCAAAAAATAATAAGCAGAATGCATCACGATCACGGGGTGGGTCTCCTCAACAGAAGGCCTCTGATAGAAAATACAGCCTTAGAAACCCTGATAATATAAAAAAAACTGACAGGTATCAGGATACTGATACACATTCCTCTCGCTCCTTTCAGGGTTCATCAACAAACTCGGAGAGGGTGGGTTGGTCAGAACACAGATCAGAAGAGTGAGCCAAGCCAAGAGACACACATCGCACTTCAGACTACATTATTAAACAAGAAGATAAACCCAACACTAAACCTCAGTTTAAAAAGAAGAAGGTAGCTGGCCTTAAAATAAGAAATGCCCAGCTTACTGAGGACTGTGCTATTGAACGGAGAATGGGCTTTGACATTGCTAAACAGCGCAGCAGAAGTTACAATAGCTGGCCATTTCTGGTGATATCAGCGGTAAATGAACATATCATGGTGGAAATACCAGATATATGAGTAACATGAGTTTACACGAAATAATGCTCCAAATAGAGGAGGACATACCCAGGAAAGTGAAAGGTCTATTTTGGGAGAACCTGAGTTATGGATACAATATCCTTTTGGTAGAAAAAGATTGGCCGCCTGAGTTTTTCATGGAGGGGCTAAAGGGCGAAGATGTACTTTTACCGGCATTCTTTGACCTCGTTCTAGAGTCACTAAAAGACATATACTCGCAGGAGTGGGCGTTAGCGCATGCTCCTGCACTTTACCGCAGTCATGTAGGGTGGGATGCTGAGTCACCTCACCATGAAATCCCATTAACATCTACTCCTGTTCCACAGAGGCAGTACCCAATAAAACATGACACTAATAAACAGGTCAGGGAGATCTTAGATCAACTTGAAAACCAAGGTGTGATTGAGAATTGCACCTCTTCTATGAATAATCTTTGTTTCCCGTAATGAAACCCGACTATTCATACTGCCTACTTTTAGACTATAGGCATTTGAACACATGCACAAAGACACTTGCAATACAAAATACACACAGTGCCGCATTAATGAATAACGCTGTGTGGAAGAAATACAAAACAACACTAGATATCGCAAATTGATTTTTCTGTCAAAATATAACACCTGAAAGCACATATTTGACAGCATTTTCAGCACTCGGCAGACAACGCCATTTCTATAGACTGCACCAAGAGTATAAGAATAGCCCTGGGTTGATCTCAGCAAGAGTAACAGAATTACTTCAAAATTGTGATGAGGAGACATTGTTCTATGTAGATGATATTTATCTGACAGACGATGAGTTATTGGATCACTTGCGCAGGGTGAAGAACATTATTTTGGGGTTTGCCTCAGTGGGCTACAAATGTAACTTTAAAAATTCCAAAAATTGCCCACCTTAATGTCCTATTTTTGGGATATGAGCTATCAAGTGAAGGGAAAAGCCTGGCAGCTAATTTAGGTCGAGCTGGAGAAAGCAATGCAAAGCATTGTGTCCAGCGAAGTATCTAATGTTGTCCGCCTCCTGGGAATCTGAGACAGGGGTCGGGCATGCGCGGCGATTGGTGTCTGTGGACGCGCACATCCAGGCCGGCGCCGTGCACATCTCCTGCCTCATATTCCCTGAAGTGCACAAACACACACATACACACATGCACACACCCACACACACACACAGGCACACACACGCGCGCGGAGGTAGGGTGGAGTCTGCATCTATGGAACTGGGAAGCGCTGCAGGGAAAGCGCTGTACATGATAAGATCACCGCTGCTGGCCCGAGGTTCTTATAGTGTGTGAACTTACCCCCCAACTTCACCGCCGTGTGAGAGTGCATCAAGATCCCCATTAGAAGCACCACCAGCGGCCCGGGAACTCGGGAGGCCATTGCCTGCTCCACCTTCGTCACCTCCGTGCCGCGCTGTGGTTGGCTCAAAGTTTCAGCGATTCCTGCCGCGTCATCAGAGGGCTGCGCCGGGATTGGCTGCAGCTCTCCAGGACTTCAGTGACATCACCTGTGTGTCGCGCTCCCATTGGCTTTACCCAATCACATAGGGCTTGCTCTTGCCGCCACGGTCTTAGAGCTTCGTAGCCCTGCAGACAACAGGCGTTATGGCTGGATAGTACTTAGCTCATCTGTCTCAGAAGGTGAAAGTCTAATAAAGCCCTGGCTCCATTGGATCCGGTCACCTGCTGAGATCTTGCCTTTGCTGACATCAGACCAGGCGTGGATGCGACACCTGAGCACAGATGTATGCATGTGCTGCTTTAGCCCTCCGAGCTACCTGCCCGGTTTGTATTGTTGCGTGCTGCGTGACTTGTGCATTCCTCGCGTACTTCTGGTCTCCAAGATACTCACTCGCTCCTTTGTTGCTGTCACAGACTTGTCGATTAATTTATGCGTTCCTGTTTGAGGCGGGCCGCACCTCCCAGTCACAGACTCGAGTGTGAGGGACAACTGTAAGGCCAGAGGGACCCCCGCTGCGACAAGGGACCCTCAGGGCTGGGGACACCACAGCCACTTGTTGGAAAGGTGGCAGCCCGCGGCAGCAGGGGGAGCGGACCCCACCGGAGCGAAGGTAAGGCCGGTGCTCCTACACGTCCTCTGCTGACCTGAAGCTCAGCTCTCCAGTCCACTCACCGGCAGTGAACTGTTTGCCAGTCACCCCAAGCCTCTAGTCTAGGAGCTTTCTCGAGCTACATCCACTAGATTCCTGCCGAACAACCTAACAAAGTCCGTGCGAGGATTGTATTATAGTGTATATACTGCAGTGTTTACTTGCTGAAGATGCCAGTGAGAGCTGTGCATACTTTGCACCCAGGGCATTAGGTGGGACGAAAAAACGAGGGGGGGTTGAAAGGTGGGTGACGCTCTGAGTGCAGCTCCTGCTATTGTGATTGATGCTGGATGCTACACGGTGTGTCTGAGTCGCAGGGGCCGTCACGTGCCATTCTTATCGCTCTCAGCTTCTCTGCTGAGGATTAATGCATCGCACATGCGTTCTGCTCTTTAAGTGCTGTTTAAATGCACTCTGCTTGTTAAAATGTCTTTCCTCTTTATTGTGAGTAGGGTGTAGGTTCCATAGTGCACTGCGAGGGGCTACTATTCTCCGTAGAACACCACGGTGTCTCAGTTAGGGCTGTGGTGCCAATTTGGTTTCAGTTCGGCTCCAGGGCCCCTCACACTGGATCTTGATGTTTGTGCAAGATTTCCTTCCTCGTTAGTGGCATCTGAATATTCTCACCTTTTTCGATGGCCGATTATGCGATTTATTGACTTGTGTGGACTGCCATTCCTCTTTTATTCAGTGATGTTGTACCACTAGGAGTGGAACCGGAGAACTACACTGCCACCTTCTCCTAGTCACCCTCACACACCCTCACTCACCCTCACACCCTCACTCTCCCTCACACCTCCTCACCCTCACACCCCCTCACACACCCTCACACAGCCTCACTCACCCTCACCCCCACACCCTCATCCTCACACACCCTCACACACCATCACACCCTCACCTCCCCTCACACACCCTCTCACCCACCCTCACTCACCCTCGCACACCCTCACACCTCCTCACACCTCACCCTCACACCCTCACTCAGCCTCACACCCCTCACCCACCCTGACCCTCACCCACCCTAGCCCCTCATCCTCACTCACCCTCACAACCCCCTCACCCCCCTCACCCTCACAACCCTCCCACCCTCACAACCCTCTCACCCTCACTCACCCTCACACACCCTCAGACACCCTCACCCTCACATCCCCCCATCCTCACACATCCTCACACCCTCACACCATCACACACTCACCCTCACACCATTAAACCCTCACTCACCCTCACACACCCTCACTCATCCTCACACCTCCTTGCCTACACACCCTCACTCACCCTCACACCCCCTCACCCTCTCACCCCCTCACTCACCCTCACACACCCCTCACCCTCACTCACCCCCTTACCCTCACAAACCCTCAAATACACCCTCACTCACTCTCTCACCACCTCTAACCCTCACACACCCTCTCACACTCACCCCCCCACACCCACCCTCACTCACCCTCACACACACCCTCACCAACCCCCACCCCCTCACCCTCACACACACCCTCACCCTCCCTCACCCTCACACCCCCTCACCCTCACACACCCTCATACACCCTCACCCGCATCACTCGTTCGCCACCACAACATCAATCAGTGCAACCATTCAACAACTAGTTCAAATATGTTCTCTCGATGTTTCAAGCTTTATTGCAAATGTAACAAAAAGATGTTAATATTTCACTTCTGTTCTAGGATGTTTGTCACAATAAAAGACACTGAACATAATCTTCACAAGTTATAAAAAGTTTAAGCTATTGCCATTATACATTACAATACCTTTTATTTAAATATTCATTATTTAAAAAAATTAAAAGCCGTTGTTATTTGTAATATCAATACATGTAAGTCACGTAAATACAACACATATTGCATTACAAGTGCTATATGTGTCACATTTGCGAAAGTTATAACTATTGGCATTGTAAATGACAAAGCTATTAATTTCGCTATTTTCAAAAACAAAACATAACTAAAAAATGTGTCATTTACAATACCAATAGCTCGAACTTTCCTAATGCGAGACCTATTGCATTGCAAATGCTTGTAGAAAGATGTGAGCAGCTCCAAGCTCCAAAGACTCTGAAGGGTTTACAATCCATCTTAGGATTCAAAATGTTTGGCAGAAAATACATTTTGGAATACGCAGTAAAGGTAAAACCTTTCTACGTCCTAATCAGACCCGATTTTTCAGTTCAGCATTGGACACAGAAACATACAGAAATTCTCTATTCCATGCAAGCTGACATGATAGCTTCCACACACTCACACACATGTGTAAATACTACAAATTTGGTGATCCGTGTAGTTGCCGGTCAATTAGGGTACCACTACCTCACCTTCAATGAAAGCAAAACAGTACCAATAGCGTAAAATTAACCTTTGTACACAAACGCTGAAATGATTTTTGAATCCACAGAAAAAATACTGACAACAAACTGCTGTAGTGAGAGAAAGAGCAATAGCACAGGGGAAATGCAAATTGTCATGACTCCAGTACCATCCTTAGAGGCTGTTACCAAAGCAAGCGTTCCAAATGTTTGCTTTGGTAACCGAAATGGATACAATGGAGTAACTCTCCCATGGCAACAGATGTAGACTACAAATCTGATTCTACATGAAAATCCCAAGCATTCTAACAGTACAAACAAGAATATCCTCTCCCGAATGAAATGCCTCTACAGAAGGATGAATGAATCATCTACACTGACGGATCTGCCCAGCCTGCCCTAGGAAGTAAAAAGCAATACAGAGCAGCATGTGCAATTGTGAAGGGACGTATATGGGACATCAAGTTCCATCCTAGCAATACACAGACGCAGTCTCTAGGAGATTGCACGGCACAGCTGGCAGAAATAAAATCCCTGATACTGGCACTAAAAAATATGGGGAAAAAATATGTGTGTGATTCATTTTACTGTGTCCAGTCATACAATGGATATGTTCACTATTGGGGACAGAACGGGTTTAAAGAGTCCAAAGGTTGCACCATAAAGCACAGTTTGCTGTGGGAACAAGTGGCAGAGCTGAAAAAAGGCTTGCCACAGGCTCTTGTAATTCACACATTGAGTCATAAGCGTGTTGGCATGCACTTGGAAGGGAATTCACTGGCTGATGAAGCCACCAAGGCTACAATGCGAACTGCTGCCATTGCTGCAATCAATCGTTCGAGCATGAGGATAGAAGGACAGAATACGATAGCTGTGAATGCTACTCACAGCAACAGCTTAGCCTTGCCAAAAGGTTTCCCACTCAAGTACTCCTACAAGTTAGATGTGCAAAACAGTCTGTATGTTCAAATTACAGGAGTGGGGAGAGAGTAATACCAAATATGGATTGCAGATTAGAATTCATTCTAGCTGTACACAAGGGTCTGGGTTCAGCATACACAGGTATTGCTGTGACTGTTTCACTACTGAAGCAGCATTATTGGTGGCCAAGTCTTACTAAACAGACCAAGGGTAATTTCCTACGGTTTGACATCTGTCAGCAGATGAAAGGGTCCACCGTAGAATGTCCACTACAAACACCATTACTGATATCAGACAGACCTCTCGCATGTGTCTATTTGGACCAGTGTACCCTTTACAAAATGACAGGACTTATAGGTACATACTGGTGGCAGTGGATTCAGGCTCTAGATTCCAGCGGGTTTGCCCTCAGTGCTCAGCTGATGCCCAAACTGTTATAAAGGATTTGCGAGTCTTCATAGGGACATACGCAATTGACACATTACATTCTGACCGTGGCCCTGCGTTTAGATCACAGGCTTACAAAGAAGCCATGGCAAGTTTGGGTGTAGCATTGCGGTACTACTCTCCATATCATCCTATGGGAAATTTGATTGTGGAGAGGAAGAACGGGGACTTAAAGGAATCCTTAACAGCTAGGGTAGGGTGGCAGCTGAGTCAGTCACCTATATGGGGTCCAGAGGGCACGTAACAACATGTCAAAAAGTTTCCTGGGGGAGACGCACTCCATGCAAAGTTCTATTTGGATTAGAATATGGGTACATGACCTCAACTGTGGCAGCGCAGTGGTGGATGAAAAACCATTTGACATCAATCATCGTTTGACTGTTTTACTGGAACTCAAATAATACCTGGGATTAAAAAGCAACATCCAAGTAAAACGCACCACTAATGGGAAAGTGAAAGCTGTTCCTGTACCACCTGCCTGGGTCCTGAAGATTGGGGACCTGTTCAGAGAAAAGATTGTGGAAAAAAAAGAATTTGGGCCTGTACCTGTCCTGGCTGTCGAAGGAACAAGAACAGTACTTCTTCCGGCCCTTGTCGGCAAGAAAGAAAAGAGATTTGTCTCAATTTATCTGATCAAACCACACTATGTGGCAGATCGATACTTAATAGTAGGCCCCGTGGGCTCCTAGGTAGGCACTGATCTCCTCTCACTAACATACAGGAAGTTCAGACAGAAAGATTAATAACATTTGAAGATTCTACTCTATGAAGTGAAGTAGCTTCCAACAATGGAATGGAACTTGTACCTGTTGAAATTAAACAGCCAAACAAATGAAACACAGATCCTAATTCAGCCTAATACTGACATATGTGTGAATATTTTTTGACAAGAGACATCTGCCGGTTCTTCACAACCTGCTGAGCTACCAAAGATAGATTGAACTTTCTCTGACTATGTCATCGATTTTTATACTTTCTCATTGGATCCAAGTGAACCCGAGCTATCTCCACCACCTGTTTCCCACAAACAAAAGATTTGTGATATCTACCTTTGGCTGAAAAAGACTTACTTTGTCTTTCCCTGGCTACAGCTCCAAATTGTAATTGGTCTATTGTTCCTAGTCCTCTGGATAGGTGGAATGATTGTCTTTTTATTGCCCCTGAATGGACATTATCTCCCAGAACAATCTGCAGTACTACATGTGAGCCTGGTCCTGAAACCACATGCATCATCACACCGTGAACAGAGAGACATGTCCTTATTGAAAATACAGCAGTTCCAGTTACTGAAGGAATAGGAATAGTCCTACTGAACTTTTGAAAATACCACAATTGTTTACAATTTCACTTAGTGATATCATCACCACTAGTACTTTCTCTGATGATTGGGACTTTCAAACTGTAGATACTATTCAGTCTGATTTAAAAGTGTGCTGCATTTTCAAATGATGAATTGTATGATGACACATCTCATTTTGACACCATGTTTTATCAAAACTATAGTCACCATGTTTTGCATAAGGCAAGTACCCCACATAATGTTTACTCTTACCATGAATGGGAACATTGCGCAATACCCTTCAAAGGTACTTCAGCTACATTTGCACAAAAGTTTGCTTATTTCTCTGGGTTTGACACTTCAGTCCTGATCTCTTACTATTATAGAATTGCACAAACACCTGCAAAGAAAAATATGCTCACCAACACTAAACTGATATACTGCTTCCTTTATTTCCCAACTGTCTTTACAGGGTTTCGCCTTTTGGAGGGACACTATGGGCACAAAATCTGTCTTGGGGACTAAGGAATGGCAAGTTCAGGAAACTAAGCTCTTATTTAGAGCATGCCTCATACCACATCAGATGATCTTCCTGAATGATACAGGGCAACAGACTTCCTTTTCTTGGGCTAGCCAAGATCAAGGATTTGAACTTACCTCGGATTCACTCACTTACATACTTTGTGGGATGTCAAAATTATACACAACATTGTGAGGATACATTAGATTCCGTTCTACATGATGGTTCATATAATTGATATGACCCAAATTGGTAGGGATGGTTGGTTTAGCTTATTAACACAAATAGGTGTCAGTCAAGATTCAGGGGTATCACTGAAGGGTTTAGTATCCATAGGCCTGACCAGCACTATGTCCAACCAGAATACACTGGCTGGTGACATCTTGCAGTGTTGGGAAGTTATGCCTAGAGTTGCTAAAAACCTCACACTGTCCCAAGTGAAACAACACTTGTCATTATCTCTCAGATGACATGGATCTTATTTATTTATTTATTTATTTGATTTATATAGCGCACTATAACCCAGAGGTCTCTAAGCGCTTTGTCAGGGTCCGCTAGGCAATACATAAGGATACAACTGGTCGCCGATTAAAGTCCACCCCACGCTTGCTGGAAGAGCACAGTTTTTAATTTCTTTCGGAAGGGCATAGATTAGTCTCATTCCGACGTTCCAGCGGCAATTTATTCCACATAGCTGGAAGTGTGTTTGAAAAAGCACGCCCCCCCACTGTAGTCAGTCTTTAGCGTGGCTGAACAAGAAAGGTGGTTTCTGCGGATCTAAGCGCCCTCCCCGGTTTATAGAGAGTCAGGCGTGATTTCAGGTAGGTAGGTGCCCTGCCATAAAGGGCTTTGTGGACAATACATAGCCCCTTAAACATTAGCCTCTGCTTAACTGGTAGCCAGTGTAGTTCACGCAAGAGGGGGGATGCATGAGTATTCCTCGGCTTTTTAAAAATAAGTCTGGCGGCATCATTCATGACGGTCTGCATTCTCTTTAAAAGTTTTTGTGGTAGTCCTATGTACAACGAGTTGCCATAGTCCAACCTGGCTAAAATCATAGCAGAAACCGCGCTCCTCAGAGTAGAAAAAGAAAGCAACGAGGAAACTTTCCTAAGTTGTCGGAGGAGGCCGACACAGGTGCCCACCACAGCTGTAACTTGACCTCCAATTAGCTGTACTTCTCAGAATGTTTTGCAGTCTAGCAAAGGCCTATTGGCTATCATCCAATTGGATGATAATCTGGGTGTCATCCGCGTAGTTATATACCTGGCAGTCCATTTGATTAAGCATTAGAATCAGAGGCTGCAGATATATATTGAACAAAAGGGGTGACAGAGCAGACCCTTGCGGAACTCCGTAGGTGATCGACGTTGCGGTGGAAAGCCTGTCACCTAATTGCACTCTCTGCATCCTCCCTTGAAGAAAGGATGTGAACCATGCATGTGCTGTGCCCTGAATGCCGAATTCCCTCATCCGCGACAGTAGTTGTTCATGACACACGGTATCAAATGCCGCGGAGAGGTCCAACAGCACCAAGGCACCCGGAGTTTTCTTGTCTGCTCTGTTCCTAAGCTCATCTACAATCGACAGCATAACAAGCTCCGTGCTATGGTTTGCACGGAAACCTGCTCCATTCGGCTCTAACAGCATGTTGCTTTCCAGGTGTTCCGACAGGGTGGTGAGGACGTGTTGTTCCAGTACTTTTGCCAGGAACGGTAGCTGGGAAATTGGTCTGAAATTTTTCAGACATTTCACGTCCGCCCCCGGTTTTTTTAGCAGGGGGATCAGCCGAGCTTCCTTAAAGGAGGTAGGCACTTGTCCAACCTGTAGAGAAAGGTTTAAAAGACTCAGCACATCTTCCTCTATGCCAGGGAGAGCAAGTTTGAACACCTCAGGTGGACACGGATCCAACCTGGAGCCCGACTTTACCCGCCCCATGAGAGAATACAACCTCTCCTTTGTAATCAAGGGTAAGGTAGATAGTAAGGTTGTAACTGGCGTTCTAGCTGGAGTGACCACCGGCGGGCAATCAATTTGCGAAGTCGCCGTAATTTCAGTGACCAGGTCGACAATTTTGTTGGTAAAAAAGTCCTGAAATTTTTGACAATCTTCCTGAATAAAGTCCGGAATCTGTTCCTTGTTTTCTCCTGAGCTCCGTAAGGACTCGTAAGACTTCTTTCTGGGGATTCGTAGCAGTTGTGATCCTCTCCTCATAAAACTCGGACTTCCTAGCTATAATCGCTTGCTTATAGCTAGCGAGAGCCAGTGTATATCTACTCCGAGAGTCAGGACTATAATCCTTGCGCCAGGCTCTTTCCAATTTACGTAGCCCACTTTTCTTTCCTCTCAGTAACTCATTATACCATGGGGCCCCTCGTCTTCTATCCACTAGGTTCACCCTACAGATTGGTGCTACTCTGTCCGTAGCCTTCATGAGTTTATCCATGAGTTCCCTACAAAGGAGCTCTGGATTATCTTCCCGGTTGTTAGGAGGGGGTTGGTACGAAGTAGATGTACCATTTTATCTCCATCGATGTTGTTCCATTTCCTAACTGCCTTCCACCCTCCATTAGTTGTTATTATTTGTTTGTCCACTAGTAGCTCACCTCTCACCAAATGGTGATCGGACCATACACATGGCTGGGCCGTTGCCGCTCCCTGTGCAGGAACTGTCATCCATACCAGGTCTAGGGTGTGTCCCTTAGCATGAGTTGGACCCTTTACTTGTTGAACCAGATCCAATGAGGCTAACGCCTCCTCGATCTGTACCGCCTGACCATCTTTCGGAACCTGCTCCCAATGATAGTTGAGATCGCCCATTATCACTACTTTATCATATCTCGAGCGGATATCCTGGGCCAGTCTTATAAACAAGTCGGGGAATTCAGGCGAAGTCCACGGAGGACGATATACTAACAAGACAGGCAGTCAGTCCCTAATTTCAGTTTAACACCCATCACTTCCGCGACAGCCAAATTTTCCGTCAGAAACCTTTCGCCCAATAGACGTAAGCCATACAGAAGGGCCACACCTCCCCCTCTCTTGGCTCCCGTTCTATTATAGAAAAGTGCCGAAAAATCAGATGGCAGAGACGCAACGAGATCCGGCATAGAGGAATCTTCTAGCCCGCATAGAGGAATCTTCTAGCCATGGGATTTTTTGTTAGGTCCTCAGAAGCCAAGTCAAAAGCACTTCTTGTACACTATTTATAACAAAGTATGGAAAATCTCCCAGCAGAAGGCTGCTGAGAGATTGTGTGAGATTTATATGGTTAACCTAGAAAAGGCTTTGGCAGTGGTCGACAATGATATGACCACATTATCATCGAGAATTAATTCACTGGGCAACATTGTGTCTTCGGCAATAGATATAATGGAACAGAATTTGTCTATTTTACAACCTGGACAATTGCAATTGCGATCCATTCAATTATTAAGCTGGACACTAGAATCATTTCATTCTGGCCACATGCCCTGGCAGTACATCAACAGCACAACTCTGTTTTCTGCATGCAATATAACAGAAAGACAGATGTCAATGGCACGAAAGAGATGCAAAATATACCCTGAACATTGAAAAATTGGACCAATTACTTTTCACCGTGGCTGAGTCACCTTCACAGAATGGTTCATCCATCGCTATTTTACACTGCCAGTAACAACATTCCAATTTCTGTCTACAGTATCACCAGATATGCAGGTATGAAGCGTTGGGAGACGGATACATACATGAGTACTGGGATCTACCGTACAGATTTAGATGCAAGAACGTGGACACTGAAGTTTTTCTCAGTGGAGCAAACTGTGAAAGTTCTTCAAGTGAGTCTTGAGTTTGTAAGAATGTTTAGTTTCACAGAGCCTGTAATGCTTTGGTTGCCAACTTATCCTGTCACTTGAAGGGTTCCCCTCCTGCCATGATTCATCCCGTGTTCGGGCTGTTCTCGAATGGGAGCTATTTGATGTTCAATGATCAAGACTGTTGTGGGATGGTGCAAGGCATCACATATCTAGCCACAGTAAGACCCAGGGGTACTTGTTGTATGCAAGTATTGTTTCCACCGATCCACACAGTTAGGGAGGTGACGCTGTGGCCTTCATTGAACATTTCCTTTAAACGGTTTGATTTTCTGAGCAGACTGAAAGCCATGCTTTTACAGAAGGATGGGGCCTTAACCTCAGCCCAAGAGACTTTTGATCTTCAAGTTGCAAGGTCTTCATCTGAGATACAGGTATTAGTCCATATGAACTTGCCTCTCCATTTCCAGAAAATGGTTCATCATATCTTTAACATGTCTGACATGAGGGGGATCATGCACCTATTTAAGAGCATAGGTTCTGTACTATTGAGCACCTTTCCGATAATCTTCGTAGTTATTCCAGCATTTATACACTTGAGCTCCTCAGGGGAATGAACAAGTCACTCCTAGTGCAACATTGCTGTGAATGCATGGTACTCCATCTGGGCACAGCTTGGCTTCGGGAGCTAAGCGAGCTTTGGTTCCTATTGTTCAGACCAGTCTGCGTTGTCTTCATCTTGCCTATGCTCTGCTGCCTATTCTGGAGATATGAATGCATGTTTGACATATGTCTAACTCTTGCATTGGTTGCATCAGCGGACATAGACGTACTTCGGAACCCCTTAAAGGCCCACGTGTTACAGTATCATCAGTGTATTTCCATGTTGATGACAGCATTCTTAGCGCCCCCACTGGATTTTTCAGCCCATGTCGGACCCAACAAGGGCTCTGCAACAAATTCACAGGTATCGAGTGTTCCCTCGGCAGCTGCTGTGCTAATTGAATTTGATCCGCTTTGCTCTATTGACCTGATACAAGAAGTGTTACACGGACCATTGTCTGTGATTGCAGCAACAGTGATGTTGCATCTCCCACACAGGACACATAAATATTTGGCTCTCTGTGTGATGGGAACAATTTGGCCTTTTTGTTTTTTTGCTCTCACTGAGCACCATGGCATTCCATGTGCTTAGTTGGTCTAACAGTATATTGACTATTTTGCAGACTTGTAGAGCTTTTTAAATTTGTTTGCATCATTTTTACTTATACCATCTTTTTAGATATTTTTACACACTAGTTTTATGACAATGTTTTTATGCTTTTTATCGGGCATATTTTAGCATTAGTTTACCTTTTCGACCTTCGGATGAGGAGTGGGTGTTTTGTACACCAATGCACCCCAATCTAGGCCTAGGTAGCCACACAACTTTGTACCTTCATTTGTCCTACCTTGCTTTGCATAACGGTTCTAGCACTAACCTTTTACCAAGTTATGTGCTGAATAAATGTTGATCAGTTTACTTGAAACTAGCCTCATTTATTATGCATGAGTCCCAGCACATAACGTATATAACAGGATTAAAATACTCTGTATAAAAGTCATGGTCATCTTCATTCTAGAGGGAAAGAACCACTTTTCATAATTGCAAGTATTGATTTAGGCTCATTTACATAATCATACTCACAACATATTGATTTTGTAAGGAACCCCAAGGTTATCTTCGTGGTATAAATGAACCATTTAAACAACAGAGGCCTGGCTTTTGAAGGGGCAATCTTGAATTTTTACAGAGGAAAGGCTTTTTTATGGGGGGGATTCTACCTCCACCCAGTAGCTGGCAATTTGTCTAGTTTAATTCAGTCCTAGGTACCCCAAACGTTCGATAGAATATAGTTAATCAGGACACTCCCCAACATATACCCTTAACCACAATAGGTGAGTATAGGACTCATCAAAAATGAGTGAAAGAGTGAGAAAGCACTTCACGTACGCTACACCAGGGAGGCTACCAGCAGGTTCTCATCAGCATGCCTACGTTTATCATCATCGGTTGCTTACTCATGGACAAAAGCAGAATGTGTGTCCAGTAAGAAGACAGAAGGAGTAAAAGAATAGAATTGAATATCTCCAAAACAGAAAATCCCGGTGCACTATTTAGGACAGTGCGTCCCAGAATCAAAATTGAGGTAAGACTCACAGTTAGCTTTGCCCTCTTTATTCACATTTGTGAGCTTACTCAAATTAAAAGCACAGCATGTTGCAAACCTTTTCAAAGTAGGCTAACATGTTTCATTGCCTATGCTTCGTCGTAGCAATTTCGTCAGAGCGCAAGGTTAATATTCGCCTCACTGGACAATTCACTTTGTGTGCAAAGTGACTGAAAAATAAATACAAAAACAGAACAACAGTTCTTGTTTAAAGAGACCAACCAGATACAACATCCTCCAATGCATCTGTTGATGTAGTAAATCACAGCCTAGATCATAATAAATCTGTATTTACCAGGTGGGAGCCAAGGGCGCACGTACCAGCTTCCACTGTGCCAAAAGGGTATGTATTCGACAACAGTACCCTTATTTTAAAGCACGTCCATTACTTATATTATACCAGTGGAGACATATTAAATTTTTAATTTTTAATAGGGACCTCGCCAATCAGTATCACAATAATCATTCTTTAAGGAAAGCTACACTCCAACTCTTCTAGTAATATGAGCTAATCATGTATCACATTAACCTCTCCTATTCTGGGTGATATGGGACCACTTAATCCATACACCTACTTAATCTCTACTCGAGGGGCTTGTCCCTGCCAACTATTGTCATATATGCATTTAGACTGTCTGTTTTACTTAGACTGTCTGTATTTCAATAGTTTCACTCTCAGCAATCAAAGGTCATTTTTACTTTAACCAAAAACCACATTCCACACTCTAATCTTGCAGCAGCGGTTTCGGGGCCTGGCTTCTGCGTCTTGTAACTATGTTACAATTGAAAAAATACACAGCGTTTTCGACTAAAGAACATGTGCGAGCTGCTCAGACAGCTATCGAATTACTGACCCAACTTGCTAGCACAAAACGTTCCAGATCCACACTTTTACCGCATTCAGGCGTTTTAAGAGCGTTGTTTAATCCCGCGTCTGAATGGAACAGACGCCGGGAAATTTAAAATTACCTGCTTGCACACACTTGCGTCACGTTACCCATGTTACCATTGTGTTAAGCCTCGCTAGATACTCATTCCGCAGCGGGCGCCATCTTAGAATGTGCAGCTGTGGTTATATCTACTAAAAATACTATTTAAAAATCCAACCGCAATTATGTATAGCAGTGACAAAGTCACTGCCTCTTTTTTATTTTATTTGTTTTGAAGACATCATGTTATATCAACGATAATGCTGAAACAAAGTCCAACCATTCACATGCTTTGTACATTGTTTAAGCGCCATCCAGACTTATGTTCATAGGTCCGGAAAAAAAAACTTCCAGTCAACAACCATCACTGAAACCTCAGAAAGCAACAACAGTTCATGGCTTAGTAGAGATAACAGTACTTACTACATCTCTATCTACTAACTTTATTCCATTCAATTGAGTCATTTCAACCCAGTTGATCAGCTTTCTCAGAAAAAATCCAACAGACTTCTTTTACGGCTATTATCCTGTCCAAACAATCATTGCCAGCTATTACTCTTTCCAACACAACACACTTTAGTTCTCTGTAGTCGTGTTTTTGTTCGCAAAAATGCCACATCTTGCCACTCCTCAACTGTATACTACTGGTTTTCTCAGTCAATTCACATACAGAACAATCCCCGCAAGGGTAGTGTTCAGCCGGCATAGATGTATTTTTCAGTTTTTGCATAGGTATATTTCAAATTGCATGCACGTTTAAATGCGAACCTCGTCTGTGGCATTTTAAAATCAGCAGTGGACAGCAATGGCCATTGTTTCCTCATAACTTGACGAATTTTTTAAGCTAAGGGGTCAAAAGTAGTCCTGGCCAGTAAATTCCTTTCCGCTTGTGGAATTTGCGAAATTTGGGTAATTATGCGCTCCGCATAGAACACAGAAGTGCCAAAAATTCTAAGATCTGCAAAGAATTTTTTGTTTGTTTGCGCTTTCAAAGTGCGTGTTCACAACATACTACCCCACGAGTATGCAAACAGCATTCTTGAACAGGAAAAAAGCATTGCAAAGGGGTGGAACAAGCAATTCCTCGGGTCCTCCATCATACAGAGTTTGTTATCCAACATTGAAATATCCAGATCCAGGTAGACTGCTTGTTCATTACTTTTTGTCCATGTAAATTTAAGACAGACATCTAACCCATTAGGCCATTCCAAAAACTCCAGAAGATGGCTTTCCATACCAACACTAGCTAGGCAGAGGGGAAGCTTCCTCGCTGACACACGGCACTGAGGTCCCGGTCTGCAGAAGCTCCAGCACGCAGTAATCTGACATCCCTTGCGGGGTGTCCAACTCAAGACCAAGAAGGGTTTCTTCGTTCTTTCCCATCAGGTAATGGGGTTGGGGCTTTCCTAGGGGATTCTTGGCTTTACGCCCACATAAATGCTTGGTACACTTAGGTACACGTAGGTAGGGTTTGAATCATAGGAATATGCTTGAACTGTCATGTATATATATATGTGACTGCATATAGTCACTGTTATAGCACCACGGTAGAATTTTACCTTTTATTTACTCTGTTCGTGCGTGTAATCTTATACATCTTTTTCTGTTCAATGATTGTCACAGCAAACATGATTTATACCAGAGTGGCGCTAGTTCAATCAATACTTATTGAAAAAATCCCCATTGTTTATTCTGTGTATCTCTCTGAGACCAAGTGAGCATGATTGACTGAGCGAAAAGTACTGAACTGTTTCCACGATCCCTGAAGGATCAATGGTTGTCATGTTCAATAGTTGCCAGAAACTATTCGCTCCTTGGTAAGGTTAGGGAGCTTCTGTTGGCACTGTGAGCTAGATGTTCTAAAGGCTAACATATCCTTTTGGTGTGTCTGGAATCAGTCTGAACACCAATCCCTTAGTTTATGTTGTCTAAATGCGCAGATCCTGTGTATTTTTAGGAACTACACAACAATCAGTTACCGGCATAAATGGTTTTACATACAGGAATACATGGAAATGTTAACAAGTTCATACAATGGCTAAACTTTCTTTCTCAGGTTGTGAGCAAGTTCTGTCTGGGGAAAACGTCTGCTGGCATATTCCACAATATGCCTTTCAAGCATTTGGGTGTCTGCTGTGCTCTGCCAGGATAACCCCTAATCCGACTGGGCTAGTGTCAACAACACTTTCTGTATGAAGCTTTGGGTTGAGGTAGGCCATTTCAGCAGCAGATTTAGTGTCTTGTTTGATTTTTGTAAAATTTCTCTCATATTCTTGTGACCAATTGAAGGAAAAGCAAATATTTGTTGACTCTCGTAATGGAGTACTGATAGTAGCAAAGTCTTGTTTGTATCTTGACCAGTAACTGGCCATGCCAAGAAATGAACTTATCATAGGTACATATTGTGGGGGATCAGCATTTGACATGGTTTGTACTTTTGCAGGATCAGGTGTTAGAGTTTTATGGTGATCCTTTTGTGTAGCTCCTAAAATTATTATGTCATCACTATAATAGAATGCATTCACAACAGGTTGTATGACATATCGAATTACCTCTTGGAAAAGTTCTGCATCCGATGACTCACCAAAACTTTGTCTCTTGTATTTACACAGACCAACATATGTAGAAAAGTTGTAATACACCTGCAATCTTCTTCGAGTTCCCAATGATGATAACCTTCATTTGAATCGAGGTGAGGGAAGACCTTTGCACCATTTAATTGTGTTATCATGTCAGTAAAATGTAGATATGGATCTCGTACTCGGTCAATTGCCTTGGTTGACTCACTCATGTCATGTCAAGGCATATGCGGATGGATCCTTCACTGTCCTTTTTGGGCCACTAACACTATGAGAGAAACCCATAGTGTCAGACAAGCTGAATGGTCAATGATGTCATGCTTTTGTAAAGATTCAAGTTCTTCTTCAACAGCATCTTGTAAATGAAAAGCAAATCGCCTATGTCTGTGAGCAACAGGATCGATGTCCTCATTAATGTGTAACTTTACTTTCATAATCTTAAGCTTTTTCAGACAATGGAATAACTAAGGAAACTAACTTTCTATTTCATGGTGTCTGTTGTGGTGAGCATTCATGTTGTAGTTCATGGAGATCAGTCCAGTATCAGCAGCTGTACTGGAGCTAAGCCGACTGGCAAATGATGCTGTACCTTAAAGCACATGGAAGGGTGCTTGCACCTTTGTTTTCTTGTGTTTCATTGTCGCTTCAAAGAAACTTTGGGGCATATTATCTAGTAGGGTGTTAAAATTATTGCCGCTTTAGCGGCAGGAAACTGCCGCTAAAGCGGCGATAATGGGCTTGATAATATGCCCTTGAGAATTCCAATAGAAGCCCATGTTCACACAAGAACAAGGGCTTCTATGGGAGTTTACAAGGGCATATTATCAAGCCCATTATCAGTTTCCTGCCGCTAAAGTGGCGATAGTTTTAACTCCGTTTCTTGATAATATGCCCCTTTGTCTTTTTATGACGGGCGATGCAGCCCATGTGTGCACTTTGGTTCTCCATGGCATAAGTTAGATCAATGGAGTTAATTCATTGCATTTCTCTCCAGGCATTATGTTTATCGATGCACCACTGTCAATGATAAATGGTATTGAGCAACCATTTATATTTCAATGTCATCTTCAGGTGATGTTTGTATGACTTTGGTGCTTTGGCATGGCAACTTTTCTTTGAAGGACATTTTTCCTCGTATGCAGCCAGTCTGACATGCACACATTTCTCTGAGGTAAACATCGAAATGGCACAACCACCTTCTTCATTTTCACTTGATATTCAGGAGGACAAACTGTTTGACGATGATTTGGATGACAATCAACTTTGTTTAGATTTGCTTCAATTGATGTCACCGCTTGGCCTTGTGGGTGTGCTCCTCCCGTTTCCAGCCAAAGTCATCGAGAAGACCGTCAACAAGCAGATGGCCGCTTTCCTCGAGACGAACGGATCCCTCGACCCCTCACAGTCCGGCTTCCGAGCCAACCACAGCACCGAGACCGCCCTCATCGCCGCCACCGATGACATCCGAGCCCTGATGGACAACGGAGAAACAGCGGCCCTCATCCTCCTAGACCTCTCCGCGGCATTCGACACGGTCTGCCACCGCACCCTAGTACGGCGCCTCAGCAACGTCGGAATCCAGGACAAGGCGCTGGAATGGATCATCTCCTTCCTCGACGGGAGAACACAGAGAGTCCGCCTACCACCGTACAAGTCAGAGGCCACCGAAGTCATCTGCGGCGTCCCCCAAGGATCATCTCTGAGCCCCACCCTCTTCAACGTCTACATGAGCCCCCTCGCGGCCATCGTACGCAAACACAACCTCAGCATAATCTCCTACGCCGACGACACCCAGCTGATCCTCTCCCTGACCAACGACCCCGCCGCCGCCAGAGCCAACCTGCACGAAGGGATGAAAGAGGTAGCCGAGTGGATGACGACCAGCCGCCTGAAACTGAACTCGGACAAACGGAGGTCCTCATCCTGGGCTCCTCTCCCTCTGCCTGGGACGACTCCTGGTGGCCTCCCGCCCTGGGCACCGCACCCAAACCGACAGACCATGCACGAAACCTGGGCTTCATCCTGGACTCCTCCCTCTCCATGACCAGGCAAGTCAACAACGTCTCCTCGGCATGCTTCAACATCCTACGCATGCTACGGAAGATCTTCTGGTGGATCCCCACCGAGACCAGGAAGACCGTCACCCAGGCCCTCGTCACCAGCCGACTGGACTACGGCAACGCCCTCTACGCCGGTACCACCGCCAAGCTCCAGAAGAGACTCCAGCGGATCCAGAACGCCTCAGCCAGACTCATCCTCGACATCCCACGAACCAGCCACATCTCGGGACATCTGAGAGACCTTCACTGGCTCCCCGTCAACAAAAGAATCACCTTCCGCCTCCTCACCCACGCACACAAAGCCCTACACGACCAAGGCCCGAGCTACCTCAACAGCCGAGTCAACTTCTACGCTCCCAAACGCCACCTCCGATCAGCCAACCACGCCCTCGCCGCCGGCCCCCGCATCCGAAGAGCGACTACAGGAGGAAGGTCCTTCTCCTACCTGGCCGCCAAGACCTGGAACTCCCTCCCGACCGACCTGCGCCTGACCCAAGACCACCTCTCCTTCAGGAAGAAGCTGAAGACCTGGCTGTTCGAGCAGTAGCGGCTCCCCCCCCCCCCCCAGCGCCTTGAGACCCTACGGGTATGTAGCGCGCTTTATAAGTGTCACTGATTGATTGATTGATTGCATTGAACATTGCTTCCATAATGTTCTGGCGGCCCTTTTGTCTTTCGCGCTGTGGTGCATCTATTTTCCCCTTCGCTTTACACACTGTCACATAATGGTTTTCTTTCTCACAGCCTTTACATATCTGTCTAATGCAGGGACATTTACCTTTGTGTGGAAATGAAAATCCACATCTAAAACATAGCTTCTTTTTATGTGTAAACATCACTTTGTGTCCTTCAATATTTTGCTTTGTCTTATTTTTAATACTCATGACTGATTCATTGCGGGCACCCCTGCCTCCATGTCAGCAGCTTGTCTTTCAGGACGCTCCTCAGCTCTAGTAGCCATCAACACTTGCTCCAATCCAGCAGTTGCTCTCTCTGCATTTGTTGCCTGAATGAATCTGACAAGCATCCATGAATAATTCTAAGATGCATAGCTTCTTCATCATTAAATTCATTGAACTTACAGTGTTTGATGAGTGCATCTAGTCTCTCCACAAATGCAATAATGGTTTCACCAACTGTTTGGCATTCTTGACTGAAAATGTATCTTTCGTAATCAGCATTTGGTACTGGAATTCTTTAAACTGACTGTATGTAATGTTTTTGTCAGTTTGCGGCATTTGCTTTATGACTTCTTTCACATCAACAAGAATTTTGATATACTTGATAATCGTTCTGTTATCAGTCTCTTCAAGTGCATTAATTAAATCAAAAAATGTTTCTATCCAAGTGGTCCATCTATCACCAATATTTATTTTTTGGGCTTTATAAAAAGGTGGTGGTGGTTTCAGGAATGCAGCAGCACTACAGACTAGTATGGAACTTACAGACACCGCTGGTGGATCACAGTGACTTGGTTTAGGCAAATCATCTGTGAGACCTTGCAATGTGCTGGCCTCTGAATCATCTTTAACAATAGCTTGAAACTTGACTTCTTAGTTGGCTACTGAAAAATTTCACTATTCTGAGAGTAGCTCTCGGCTCTTTATTCTTTAAAGACATGTGAAATTGTTCTAAGCCCCATTCAGCAACTTTGTGAATGAACCGCTTTGGGTATGGATGGCCCCATAAGCACAACCCTGAGCACTACTCTTGAGCCAACTTCACCGAGTGCTGTAGTATGATTCTCTTCAGTATATTTGGTAAGTCATTTATTTATTCTCTCCTAAGTGTCAATTTGCATTTTCGTACACCTGGTTGATCTCCGCCTGGCAGCCCTTCTGTCTACAACGTTAATTTGTAAATTAGCTGCACTTTGTAAACCAGGTTAAATCCACCTTCAGCGTTAGCACTCCATATATGTACAGCTTTATCTTGCCTGGCAGAGATGTACTTTTATGTATGGCCTGACCATCAGATTCTTTACCATCAGCGCTTCCGTTCTTCACTTACTTTACAATGGCTGGATTTACACTTTGACTAAACATACATGAAGCATCAATTCTGCACTTTAACAGCGACACAGGTGGCAAGCTTGAGCAGTTTGCTTGGACCATGGCAAACTCTCTGGGAGAGCACGGTCATTCTTTGGTTTACTTATCCCTATCACATCACCATTTGTAGCATTCTCATAGCCTGTGTAGCTGCCAATGACTACGCCACACACAGAGCTTAGTATTACACATCTTTATTCTTCTGTGTGTAACTGCAAACTCAGCATTCTAAAACAAGCTTTCATTGCCTTCTACTCTGACACCTTTGTCACTGCTCTACAGAGTCTGCTAGGAGCCAAAAGGGTTCCATTATAAAACTTTCAAGACACTACACCTGCAGCTGGTGGTCCCACTCTTGCTGGACAAGTCACAGGACACAGGCTGCAGGAATCTAAAGATGCAGATAATAAAGTTTGCACCAAGTAAAGTTAGGAAAGCTTTACCACAATCACAACGGCAAAAAAAGTATTGACTTTTTGGGTAGCATTTTCTATTTGAACACTCTCAGAATTCCCATTCTTATTAAGAAAGACCATCGAAACAGATAATCATTTATCCTACTCTTTGTCCAGTTAAAATAGCAGTTACTAACCAGAGGCCAATATTCTGCAAGGTCATGCTTGCTCCTTACTGGGAATCCCAGAACAAGATCCTTGTGATTCATCCTTGTTCTGTCAACGAATTCAGGTTTCTCAAGCTGTAGTTACATATTTGCAAAGTTTCCTATATGTCATTGCTAACTTCATTTCCCACCGTCGGGTTGTCATCCTGTTTGTAACTTGAAGTGACAGCATCCTGATTCTTGATTTCATGTTGATCAGCTTACTCGTATTTCCTGAAATTATATGTATTTTGAGTTACTTAACATTTAATCCATTCGTCATGTTCATGGTCCCTTTCATGTCCCTTGGATCTATCATCTGCAGCTGAGAATCAGTCTTCATTTTTAGTCCTACTTTATAGGCAACCAATTTCATTTCTCAAATTCCTCCATCATGGCACATCATCTTTAGATTGCTGATGTACCATTGTTCATATGTTCTTCTAGTCTTATTATTCACCATCTCATTTAACTTTCTCAGTTCTAATCTGCCCATCATGTCAGGCAATGATGCATGTTGGAAACAAACATGAGGGTGTCTAGACGCCTTCATTTTGTGCTGGGTTGAATCCTTTGGGGATCAAGCAGGATTTAAATAAATGACTTTTGGAAGGGTGGTGGGATCCAGTTCTGTTTGATGGATGATCTTTTTTTGGAATGGCAATGAACCACTCTATCATTCTACCTATTTGAGGCCACACTGAAACAATCTTCTGATGTCTCATTTTCAGTAAAACCACAAAATCCTTAATTTCTTGGCTGTTAAAAGGAGTTTTCAGTTGCGTATGTTAAAGCGGGAATGGGGATTAAAAGACACAGTTTACCAACAACAGGGATAATGTGCTGCATTGTCCCTAACAATGAATCTTTGCTGGTGTTTAAGAGAAGAAGAGGGTGAATAAATGTCATCAATAATAATCACAATAACTATTCTAATAATTTTTGTCAATAACAAAAGTTATTAAAGGTTCGAAGGAATTTATTAATTGAATCATTTAGTAGATCATCTTTATTAAAATCACAGTTAAATTCAGATTAAACTCAATAGTCAATATATGACAGAAATGTAAAATCAATAATGGTGAATCAATTCAGTAAAAATGTCACATTAAAACGCATTCTATAAATGAACGAATACCTATTCTAAGAATCGGGTAGGAAAGGGAGTTAGTCAGAGGCCATAACGTGCTGTGAGAGAAATTATAAATCTTCAGCATTTAAATCAGCTCAAATAGATAAAACATATCAAAGCAAATACTTCCCATAAAGAATAGTTCAGGGAAATTCCGTAGAGTCTCATTGCAAAATGATCTGGGTCTGAGTAAATGGGAAAATGGGAAAAAAGTAAAGTGGCAACCTATTCTAGGAACATACACTAATATAGACTTTACATTTTACAAATTTGTAACATGTTTCACATCTCATCTTCCATCAGTCAATAAGCGTTTAATGCTCTCCTGGGAACAGATCACACCTCATCTTCTCAAACGAATACAATAGTGCTTAGATGATAATGTTGGACTCTCAATAATATGTTGTCAACTATGCTTTCACATGGAGTCCACTCCCTTCAGGCTGGCTTTCTGACATATGTACAATGTTATTTAATTCTCTAATATCAGCTTCTAATCAGTAAGCTATGTAGAAATCGAAACATCTACTTAATGAAAAGAAAACATTTCTGCTGGATCATCATGTAAGGGGAAAAACAAGTAGGTTAGAAAGTCAAATTCACATTTTAAACTTAGCTATTTACTGCTTGAACTATTAATTACTTACCTCATCAATTGACAACAATGAGTTATATGTAGCAGGGATCTTTATATAAGTAGAAAAGTTCTGTGTCAATACTTGAAACAACATGAGCAACTTATTATTCATAAAAGCAAAAGTTCATGGTGTGGTCAAGCAGCAAACTTTATATGTGCATTCATTTTTCTCTATTCAAGCATTTTTTCAAGTTGAATTTCTTCAATCATTATTGAAGCCTAGTAGGAGTAAATAATTTTTTTTACAGTTGTATGCATTTTAAATACATTATTTCATCAAACTTGCACATTTATTCTGTGCTTTAATTAAGAACAAGCATTATTTTCTTGGTAATTTTAAATATGCTCTCCCATGTACTCTTCAGGAACACTCCAAGCAAGGAATGTTTCACCTTACCTTAGCAGCACTCATTGATGAAAGCTAAAAATTAGCAGACATCTTTTATATTCATCCATGGGAGCTAGTATTTATTTTCAGCCCAGTAGGTGGTAAAGAAGTCATGGGCTATCACCCGTCATAATCCCTGCAATGGGTGTGACATCTGAAGTGGTGGGGGCTTGTCCACCGGGTTGTTACATAGCACCTGTAACATTCATCTAAAATGTCATCACCAAGCTCAAGACCTGAAAACCACATGTGTGGGAATTCTCATTGGATGCAACTTGTTGGGGTTCTTCATGTACCAGTTCTATAATGGTGCCTGAGCATGATCAGAATTCCAATCCAACATTCTCATACAAATATGCCACTTTGAGCCATCCGCTCTTCTTATTGAGTATATTTGAACGCCATCTGTTGTAGCACATCCAGTTCAAGAGAGTGACACCAAGTGGCTTAGAAGTGTGTCACCTATACTATGGTACCATGAATATTCTAGGCTGGCAGTGGGTATCAAAATATTGGACCTGCCATTTTGAAGTCTTTGTCCACCTTCTGGGCAATGGTTCAGATAGTGGCAATTGGATGTCCCACTTTTCAATGCAGGGAGGCATGTTATCCTTGGGATTGCTGAACATGGCACCTACCACCATATGGTCTGTCAAGGTGGTAAAATGTTTGCCCATAGATAAGCAGGTGATACACACATGCCCAGACCACAGTCAGGGTCTCTTTCTCTGATAAGCATCCTCTCTCTAGGTGAGGCTTGAGGGATTACAGTAGTATTGACTTGTTCTACTCTCCATCAATATTGGGTCACAGCGGCGCATAGACGCACAGAGGTCGTGTTTATCATGAAGTCAATGCACATCCCTAAATCAAAGTAGATCATGTTGTTTGCATCTGCTGCTTTGTACTTGACCGCTAGGAATGTGTGTTTACAATTTAGGGACCATGCATTTCAGCCTCCTTGGGTCATTAGTACCCAAAGTGGTGCTCTGAAATTTACAGACACAGTAAATATACTAAGGATCAATATCCACCCGCATCGACGGCGCCAGAGGCAAAAGCGGCTGTCAGCGAGAGGATAGACACTTTGTCCGCCGGCCTAATCAAGATGTGACTTCCCGACGACGTGACTGTGGCTGGGAAACCTTCCTACCTGAGTTGGCGAATTGAAAGAAACATACGGCAGAAATACACCTTTTCTCACTTTCACACTTCTTTTTCAAAAGTGTCCTCTTTTTATTGCTCTGAGATTGGATGAAAATGTGTCTATACTTTCGAAATTGTATTTTTATTATACTGTGTTTGTCTGAAAAAATGTGTAACAGCAAATTATTGTAACATTGCTGTAACGCGCTCTGATACCCCTCGGGTCTTGCCAGTGCTATATAAAACTCTCAAAATAAATTAATAAATAATAACTAAATGTATTTCTTTGGGATACTTTGTTTTTACTTACATTTTATACCTGTTTTCGTAGTCTTTCTTTGTCATTTTGGGCTGTTCCTGGAGCTTGAGGTTGCAGTTTCCTGTTGCTGGTCTCTGGTTTAGTTAATGCCATTTTAAATTATTTTACAAGGATTTAGGAGTGGGGTTGAGGTTTTGACGAAGGGTAGTCTTAGTAATTTGACATTTTTTTAATGTATTTTTATTTAGTGCGCTATAGTTAGCTTAGTTTAAGGTATTGCAGTAGGCCTCATTGTGAAGTGTAACATGTAATTATTTTAATATGTATGCTCTATTTGTTTGGCATTGATTTGTTTGCTTTAATACTGACATTTGATTTGTATTACAGTTGTAAGTGTTTTCAGTGGGTTTTTATTGTTTTGCCTCTTCCGGCCACTATTTTCAGATGTCAAACTTTAATTATATTTTAGATGCTTTTTATGTTTTCTATGGAAAAGATTTTTAGCCAAAAGTATGTTTTACGTTTCCATCATGTTTCAGTTGTCCTAAAATGTTTCTTTATTTTTTTCTAATTTTCTAGGTTGTGGATGTTTTTCTTGCATTATCAGGCTTATATTGGATATTGGATGAACTCCAGTTTTCTATGGTTTATTTTTACATTTTTTAGCAGCTTTTTGTTGTGTTTTTAGGCATTGTAATTTTGGATTGTCTGTTTACTGACCAGGGCTTTCGCTTCAAAATTGTGTTTTTATTTTATTTGTTTATGTTTTGGGTGTGCGATGTTTTTTTTTTTATTTGGTGATGCTGTTGGGCGTGCAATGTGAGTTTGTTTGACATTATAATTCCTTTGTACATTGTCTGTATATATGATTTTTATGGTGTTAGTTTATTCTTATACGTGGTAGAGAAGTGTTTGTTTCGTAAAATAATGTTGGTTGTTTTGCATTGTATATTTAGATATTTGTCAATACTTATTAGAGAAAATGTTAATATCAGTCTGATTTTTATCTTTTAAAGTTTGCTCTAATAATATTTAGAAAAATATTCATAAATTATGAGGGTTTTTGTTTTAGGTAGGTAGAATGGTATTGTTATATACTGTGTTATTTTTCAATTTAGGGTTATTGATATTGAGTCTAGGTATGCCAGGCCTGGTTTGTTGGAAAAAGTCATCATTTGAATGCTAAGACTTGATGAATTTGTTTAGTTTGAGTGGAAACTTTTGGTTTGAGTTGGTTCAGGGAATGTTCCACTCTTAGCTCTTGGTAACATCACTCTTATTTAGGTATTTCTAGGAATTAGTAGCGTGTAGAGTGACTTCTTCCATTGGAAAGAATTGCACCACCCTTCCACTGCCTTATTTATTATTTGTCTTTGCTTCTTGGAGCATGGTTCTGTAAAAGACTTTGTACCATGGAATATGCTACTTGGGTTGGTGTCTGCAGACTAATTGGTGCAGACAGCAAACCAAAGCAACCTCAAAAGAATCAATTAGTATAGGTAGTTTGGTTTCATACTATTGATAATAGAAGGATTCAAGTAGGATGTCATAATGTTTAGTGATTTCTGTTACAAGTATGTTTCCTAAAGCTGTTAGATGTTTTATTGTGCATGTAGATTTTAAGTAGTTGCATATTTTATGCTCAGGTACATTTTTGAATGATACTCCATATGCTCAGGTAAAAGTGGCAGAAGCACCCCTGAGCTGCGGTGCGTGGGTACATTTTAAAAATGGTCGAAATCATTGCCTGTTCAAAATCTGTGATTTTTTTTGTGGGTTATAGTTGTAACTTTGTTGTGTTATATGTGTTGGCAATTCACTGTAAGTTACATTTTTTTGTTTGGTAAAAGTGTATAGACAATGGGATGTTTGTATTTTGATATTGGCCATGTATTGTGTATATTTGAATGAATAATGGACATCAGGACTTACAAGTGACATCCATCTTCCATGTGTTACATTTAGTTAAGGTTATTATGTTGTTATTTACAGCATAAATTATTTTTAGGTTTCACTTGCACAGCGTTTGTGCTTGCGAAATCTCTTGTTAATACAAATATAAAAATTAAAGGGGCTTAGAGGCTGCCCTTTATTTACCATTATTTATCATTGGTTGGGTTCCATGTCACTCCCATTTCCTTTCTTTCTATTGCTCAATAGCCCCTCATGAACTCCGACGTCCTCCAAGGCTTCAGAGTCTTCGCCCATGCTGTGGAGCATGAACCAAGTACTGCTTCCTGTGGCCTTTCTCCTTCCATTGTCCAGCATGCTCCTGCAGAAACTCTTTTTTTAGTTACCAACATGCACTCTTAAAGAGTTTTCAGTCTCTCTTCTCCTTCACTCTCCGTGGTGTCACCTCCTGCTGACTGTTGTTTGAAACACCCTACCCACACTCTCCGTGGTGTCCTGTTCCCTGTGTCACGTCCCGCTTATCCTTGTTTCAAACAACCCCCCTTACCCCATCCTCCCAGCTCTCCATTGTGTCACCCTCCCATTTTGTCCATCCGTATTAGGAAAGTGGTGGAGGAAATTTAGGAAATGTAAATCATTCCCTGTCCAACATAAATCTTCCCTTGTAGCTGTTCCTGCATCTTGCCACTTCTATAATCATGCAATGAAAATAGGGTGTATTGTGCAATTATTCACATGTGTGTGAACTAGTTTTGGATGAGAATCTCTACCAAAGTTGGGGTCTGAGAGGCAATGAGATGCAAGCATGGTGAACATAATGTATTTACTGAGTGTAATCACAGGAGATGCGGTTCACAATACATTGTGGTAGTGTTGCATATTGTCATAAATCATGTCCATTTAGATACTCCATGCTGCACTACGGAAGCTCCAACAATGATTCTGAGGTATAGTTAGAATGCAGCCAGCACATGAGGGCAAAAAACAGCAGGCACAACATGTACTCATTTTGCCTCTGCAAGGTTTTTCAGTAAGCTGTTGTTAAAAGCGAATTCTCTTGTCTGTTCTCCCACAGCCCCGTTCTCATTGACCCCTTCTCCACACCAGTTCCAAGGAGACCCCAGGACTATTTACACTTGCCCACTAATCCTAACTTTCTTTGGAGGTCTCCAGATGCCTGTAGACCCGGTCTGTCAATTGGGATGTGCCCTCTCTGCTACTAAGTGATTTGCCCAGAATCACAGGATGTTGAGCCAACACTGAGGGTCAAACCTGGTTCCACAGTCTGAAAAGCTGGCTGTAACACCACATCCTTTCCCCAGAGGAGAGGATTGTTTGCCACCTCTAAGCTCTGTGCTGTTTTAAGCAGTATTGCACAGCAACCTGAGCTGATGTGCAACGTGTCCTTAAGTAAATAAAAACATAGCTTTATGATGTGGTCAATGTTGACCATTCCCTAGTGCTTTGTTTTTATTTACTTTGCGCCATGTTGCACAGCTGCACAGGCTGCACAGCTGCACAGGCTGCTGTGCTATATGACTTAAAGTAAACAAAAAGGTGCAATAATGTGGCCCACGCTGGCTGCCCCATCTGTTTTTATTTACATTGAGTCATGCTGCGCAGCAGCCTGCACTGCTATGTAACATCTTTAAAAACATTGACAATGCCAATAGATCACGCATAAGGCGAAATGTATAGGCGTTGCCAATGCTTTTTTAAACATTATGGCTGTTGTCATATAATAAAAAGGTGTTTTGTTATGTGTGATTAGGAGGTGTTGGGGTATGTCTATATATTCATATTTTTAGGTCCTACTGGTGTTTCTGTGGTTGTTCTACATGCTCTGACAGCTACTCTTTTTAAAGCTGGTATGTTAGGGAGTTGGCCTTTTGCTTGTTCAGAAATGTTTGGTATTATATGTTTAAACACTGTTCCTGTTGGCTCTTGTGAGCTCATATTAGCCTCTTTTTGGTCTTGTAAAATACTACTGACTTCTATTTTAGTAATGTTAGGGGGATCGTTATGTTCCCCAATGGTTCCAAGTATATCACTACAATAATAGTATTTCTATCTCCTTCCTTTTAATAACATTTGCTGCAATCCCAGTGTGTTCTACAGCGTGTGCTGCTCCCCTTTCCTTTAAGTATATCCTATATAATTCATTAACAGCTTCCCTTTTTTGGGAATTGGTGTATTTTGCTAGTTTCAATATATTATCTGTGTGTTTAAGCGTATAGAAAACATACATGAATTTTATTTAAAAAATAAGTGATGTTATATTAAATGCCACATTTTTACGTTGCAGGTGCCCATTTTAACTTATGTTCTGGATGCTGTCTTTACCTCATTTATTTTTGTAGAATGTTGCATTGTAGGTCTGCTTGGTGTTGTTTTTGGCCCAGTAGTCTTTTATTGTAGTTTGATGGGGAAATATTTGTTAGTTTTGTCGATCTAAAATCAGTTAGGAGCTTGTTTGTTTTTATTTTTGTAATCAGTCACATGTTCATTTTTACTTTAATATTAGTTTTATGCTTTGATTATAATATTTACTCCCAAAGTGGCCTTTGTTTGTAGTTTCGATTAATTCGGTGTCTGTCTTTATTATCTTTTCCTTTTTAGCATTTTTCCTTCTTGCAGATGATGCACCTGTAATTTAGAACATAACATTGCAGCATTCTTTTAATGATTTATTTTCCTAATTCACTTTTAGTTATTTATACATTTTGTATCTTTCATTCAAATGTTCTTTGCTTGTTTTTAGAGATCATTTGAAGTGCTGCAGTCTTCTTTTGTATATTTATCATCCTGAAGTTTAGGGCTATCATGCCGTAATACTCTTCAGGAAGCATACTGTTGTGTGTTTTCATTGCCCTTCTATACATTTATTAATTTGGAAAGCATTTCTATTTTTTAACTGTTTCTAAGCTTAAATTGATTGTTTGGTAGGGAACAGGTTTGGATTTTGTTTACACTATTGTATGGTAAATGCAAAATAGTGTTTTTCATTATTTTATTTTACATTATGTTTACATACGTGAATACATTTAATGTAATAGCATGTTCATATTTATATGTATGACAATTTTCTGCTGTATGGTATTTTGGTTTTCATGATTGTTGTTATGCTTCATTAGCTTAATGTGTAAGCAATATTTGTTATTTCTTTATTTTTATTTACAAGATTGGTGAGTTTAGATTTTTTTCTGTAATATTTTTGTCAACAATATTTGTGTTTGCTGCTTAAGCATAGTTTCACAATATATATGTGTCCAATGTTTTTACCGATACTTGTGTATGTCAATATTGTTTTTCTCAATATAGTGTCATGCAACGCCTACTGAATCATGAACACACATACAACAAACACTCAGACACAAACTCATGTCAAAACATATATTGCTTACTTCACACACCATCACTTTATATGTATGCTTGCTTTGCACAACACATCATACCAGCATGTTGTCCTGTTTCACTTTTAATGCCACTGCTCCTCAGCTAACCTCTACACCATACCAATTGATCTAGCCCAAGTCAATTGGCCTTTCCAAATCTGACACCATAATCACAGGCACATACCAAACTCATCTAGCTTATGCTGGGATGCAACAGCCTCTAACCCTCAATGCAATCCACCATCCTGTGGTTATCAGGATTTGTGAGCCATTCTCAACTTCTCCATGGTGTTGTTTACCAGTACTACAAGCTACTAATACGTCAACAATGCCCCTCTTATCTTGAGATGCCCCAACTGGTACCATGGGGTTATTAGCCCCTAAACTATGGGGCCAGCTTGGGCTTTTAATGCTAGAGCAATGCAATATGTCTGAAACAAGTAATGCATGCTGCTATTAACCCATTGTGGAATCTAAATACTGACCCCTGTCTCTCCCACTCATCAACCAACCAGGCTCTCCTCTGGTTCATCCCTTATCTCATCCACCATTCTACCTGCCAGATTCCAACTCTCTTCACCTCCTGAGCCTGTTTACTCTCACAGCCTCTAAGTCCTACCATTCCTTCTCTCCAGCACTACGATTTTCACAGCTTTTTCCTTTTTTAAGCACTTGTTCTTCTAGCCCACCATCCCCATTTCCCCATATTCCACACTATACCTGTATACATGAGCTCAGCAATGAATGGGGTGGCACAAACGCCTCTGGAGCATGCTTTAATGCAAGATGTCTTCTAACAACATCATACCCACTTGAATGTCCACCTCGTCTTGTATATGGACCTCTACTTGATCCCACTAGAAGCAATTATTCCGCCGGGTCCTACTACCCCACCGGTCTGTGCTACAGTTGCACCTACCTCCATCAATGACCATGTATCTCACCCTGGAACAAGCCTGACAGCCACCTGAAATAATCTTCCTAGGAATTAACATGGACACTGCAGTGTGTTTCTGCTCAGGAGCCCTGCTGCCTATTCCCATTGGCTTTCAAACCTTTAAGTGCCCGAATATTCTGCTATATTAGTTTCCTCCTGAATCCATCTCCATGGGCCCAGATGACAATGTCAAAAATTAAAAATGTTAGAGGAATAGTATGTGGAACTTCAAGGGGAAAATCCTCAAAAGGTTTTGCATGTTCATTAGTTAAGACTTGCTCTTTGGTTATGTAACCCATTATTCTATCTGATTATACTGTTGGTCATGGAATTGTGGTGATTCCCACTCATTGGGACATGATATAGGGATTGGAAAAGGATCTTTATGTGTGTCCTTCATGTCTGCTTCCTACACACTGTAACACACTCACCTGTCTCTGGGTTAATAAAATCCCTCTTAGTGGCAATCCTCTCTCTCACCCCCTTCTGCATTTTCCACCACTGCATTGCTTGTATCTTGGACATCTTTGCATACCCCACAGTTCTCTTTCTTCAATAACTCACTTTAGCTTATTTGGGGGGTCATCTCTGGCAAAGCTGTGGAATACTCTGACAATCTAGTTGGCTTTTTCTGCAATAAGCTGCATTTTGTTCTCTTTTCACCCGTTTAGGCTATCCCTTGGCGCCGGGAAACCCTATATGGGTAGCTGTTTGCCTTGAAAGTTAAATACATAAATAAATAGTTAAAAGCACTATCAGGAAGATGTTAAAGACCTGCCTGTGGTAATAAAGTTCTTCTGCCAGTAGATTGCAACCACTGCCCTGCCCATTCAGACTTTTTTTCGTATACCATTTCCGCAGTTCCTTTCTGCCACCTTCAATCCATCTCACTCTCAATTAACCTACTGGGTGCATGTAGAACAGCATACAAATCTATAGTACATACATGTATACATACCCAGGTTTACTTATAGAGAGGAAGGATGCTACATTATGTTGCAGGTCATAGCACAGACTGTTTATGGTTCACGGTTCATTGGGATGGTAGAGCTCTCTGCGGGATAACTGTACATTGTAAGCAGTGCCCTCAACATTAAGGCCATTGATGGAACCTGCACAGACGCTTGCACCGACATCTACACTCACACCTACAGAGATGTTGATGTGACACATACAGTTTTCACTACACCTATGCCTACTGGAAACAGCAATTATACCTCCACCCATTTGTTCCAACCCTGCACTTGACTCATCAGCACCTGCACTACAAATGGCGCCTACACCCACAGGCACCTCTGATCAAACTCACATGGATTTGGTTGTAGCGTGAAACGTTGTATGGTGAAAGACACAAGCCCTTAAAGATATGTCTTATGGTTTACGGTTCATTGGGATGGTAGAGCTCTCTGCGGGATAACTGTACATTGTAAACAGTGCCCTCAACATTAAGGCCACGGTGTCACCATTGATGAAACGTGCACAGACACTTGCACCGACATCTACACTCACACCTACAGAGATGTTGATGTGACACATACAGTTTTCACTACACCTATGCCTACTGGAAACAGCAATTATACCTCCACCCATTTGTTCCAAGCCTGCACTTGACTCATCAGCACCTGCACTACAAATGGCGCCTACAACCACCTCTGATCAAACTCACATGGATTTGGTTGTAGCGTGAAACGTTGTATGGTGAAAGACACAAGCCCTTAAAGATATGCCTCCATTGGAAAAACCCAATACTAGCCTACATTAGTATACAAACCTAGTTGCCCAATGGCATCAAGAGACTAGGTTAATGACAAATGCTGCACTGGAGAAAAACAGAGCAACATTAGAAAACATAACATTAAATAGGAATCCTTCACTATCACTAATTGCTTATTTTTCTTCCTTCCTCTAATAGTTCTGGGTCCTGCTTCTTTACTATCCCCACAGAAGACATTCCAAACTTTCTTTGGAAGATGAAGTCTTTCAAAAATGCTTCTCTCTTACTTCGGTTCTAGACTGAATTCCTCCCGTGTTATTTCCTGTCTCATCAATTGCCCAGAAAGTTGTAAATGGTAGAGAAGAAATTGACTCTTCAATGATCGGTACTAATATTAAATGTTTCTGGAGATGCAAAACCACAACTCAAATGTATATGAATAAGGCTCAGATAATGGATACTACCACTAGCTTCAAGAACTCTATTTTTCAATTCCTTTGCAGATTCTACTTTGTAGGTGGAAGGGTGAGCGGATGCTACCCGGCCTGTCAAATTGAATTCACAAGAACTGAAAATACCCCTTCACTTGCCCAGTCCAAACTATTTAAAGCCGCGCTTCTCAATGTTCGTTCTCTCCCCAAACATAAAATTGATATACTTGAATTAATCGTCAATCACACCCTTGACCTACTTTTTATCACTGAGACGTGGAGTGACGAAGCATCAGGACCTGATTTTAGGGCAGCCCTACCGGAAGGCTTCTGTGTATGCCGACTAGACAGAGTAAATAAAAAAGGAGGTGGTATAGCCATCATTCATAGAACCCATCTTCGTGTTAAAACAGTAGCCCTTCACCACATAGGCTGTGAATCACTTTCCTTTTCTGTCATCCTTACTAATAACCAATCCCTGACCGGTATCTTGCTTTACCGTCCCCCAGGTCCCCGTACCAATTTTCTTGCCAACATTAATCATCTTATAGAGACCACCGCGGGAACCCCCCACCACACCATACTTGGGAACTTTAACTTTCACCTAGAATCAGCGACGGACAGTGACACAACTCTGCTTATAAACGATCTCTTAGGAGTAGGACTACGCCAACTTGTCATTTCCCCTTCGCACACAGCAGGTCATACTCTGGATGGGATATTCACAAACAATCCAGATGTAACAATAGTCAGTACTATTCCTCTCACCTGGACAGACCAGTCTGTGGTCTTCTTTAACATCAAACCGAGGATAGCTCACCCTAAGCACATGACTCCCACTACACATTCAGTCACTAGAGATTGGAAGAACATCGACGTCGCTCACCTTAAGGATACACTGAGTAATTCCCTCAATATCACTGAATCAAACCCTGAAATAGCATCCAACAACTATCTAGACCTCCTAGACATGACTTTCAACTTCTTGGTACCCCTTAAATCGACACTACGCAATAGAAGGACGCCGTCTGCCCCTTGGTTCACCGAATCCCTCCGGCTGCAAAGACAATTTTGCAGAAACCTGGAAAGACATTGGCAGAAACATTACAACCTCCAAGATAAGCAAGCCTACAAGAATGCTCAGACCAGATATAAACAACGTATTTCCGCCGAAAAGAGCAGATATTACACCAGCCAAATTAATATGGCAAATAGCTCCGCCAAAAAACTCTTTCAGGTAGTCGACCACTTGTCTTACCCACCTAATCCCCCTCCTGACACCTCCCAATCACTCTGCAATTCCTTGGCAGCATTCTTTTCGGATAAAGTCACATCCATCTTTTCTGATTTTACTCCGCAATCGGGCCCTGACATCAACCCCTTTCTTGATCACAAAATATCTGATATTCCTACCTTCTCAGAATTTCAACAGGCCCCCCTGAACTTATCGCTCATCTGATTTCGACCATTAAATCCGGCTCATCTATGGACCCATGCCCACCGGTCATCCTCAACACTATTCCTGAGGTGATCACACCGGCCATAGCCAATAGCTGCAATTCCATGTTCCATGCTGGTACTTATCCTGCAGTATGGAAAAATGCCATTATCAGGCCCCTTTAAAAAAAAAAACACCTTAGACCCTTCTTTACCATCCAGCTATAGACCCATTTTGTGCATCTCTTTCCCTGCAAAGATCTTTGAGAGCATAATGAATAGACAGTTGTCTGAATGTATTCATACCAACCACCTGCTGGATGATTCCCAGTTCGGTGTTAGACCGGGGCATGGAACTTAGACGGCCCTCATAAAAGCGGCCGATGATATCAGAATGACCATGGATAATGGAGGAGCTGAAGTCTTGATACTGCTCGACCTGTCTGCAGCATTTGACACAGTCGATCATACTATTCTGATCGACCGTCTCTCAGCTGTTGACACAAGACCAAAGATCTCCTCACCTCCTTCCTTATGAATCGCACTCAGGCAGTGAAATTGGGTTCATTTACCTTCCCCCTTTCCCTCCAATGTGGAGTGCCACAGGGCTCCTCGCTAAGTCCGACCTTATTCAACATATATGTTACGGACTTAGCGAGGGTGATTAAAGAACACAGCATTAACCTTACAACTTATGCTGATAATACCCAGCTGGTCTTGTCAGTTCACCATGACTGTATCAAAGTGGCAGCCAATTTTCAAGAGGGAATGTGGGCTATTAGTGTCTGGATGTTCTCCAACTGCCTTAAGTTAAACTCGTCAAAAACGGAGATTATGACATTTGGAAAACTTCAACCCAGCTGGTCTCCTCAATGGTGGCCCAATGAGATGGGTCCACCACCCCAACCCGTCACCAAGGTCGGAAACCTGGGAGTCATCTTTGATGACAGACTACTTTTTAACCACCACGTCAACTCAGTGGTATCCACTTCATTCTTTACATTGAGGAAAATTAAAAAGTTACTCCCTTATCTTCCACCCTCTGCAGGAAAAACCTTAATCTCCACCCTTATCTTCTCATGCACTGATTATTGTAATGCTCTCCTCCTTAATGCGCAAGAGAAGGTCCTTAACCGGCTCCAATTGGTGCAAAATGCCTCAGCCAGACTCCTACTGGGCATTCCTAAATTTTGCTCCATCACCCCTTGTATCCGCCAACTTCACTGGCTACCAATTAGGAGCCGTATCAAGTTTAAGGCGTTGTGTATCGCCTACAAGGCCATTAACAACTCTGGCCCACAGTTTCTTAAACAGGCCTTCAGACCGTATGCTACACCCAGAACTCTTCGTTCAAACTCTGCTCAACTTCTCAAGGTACCACAAACAAAAAGGGCCAACTGGGGTGACAGGTGTTTCACCATTTCCACTGCCAAACTGTGGAATGCTCTCCCCCTCAGCATCAAAACTAGTTCCTCCCTCATTACTTTCAGAAAACAACTGAAAACATGGTTATTCACACGCTAACTGCCCTCTGTTCATCTACTGCCAAATCCACAGCGCCGAGACACTCCCAGGTATTTGTGCGCTCTACAAATCGCATAAACATAAACATAAGCATAAACTAGCACACTTTTTGTATGTGGTATTGCAAAGTTCTTAAGTCGGGCTTGGTCCATCAGATCTCAAAGGCTAAAGGTTATAGTTTAATACAAATTTTAAATACTGATATAATGAATTAAAACCATGCGTTACTTGTATTTGATTATATGTAGAGACTGCAGAATGAATTACGTGCACTTTCTAATCTGTTTTAACCCTGTAACAGTTACTATGGTTGTTTTAACTAATTGTTTTATGGTCTTGAAATTGCTGATTTGTATTTATGCTTTTAAGATATGTTTTTATCGAAATAAAGCACTTTGAACTGAACTGAACTGAATTCACAAGAAGCTAATAATCTTTAATGAATCCGTTTTTAGTTCATGTGCAGAGTAGTTCTTGTATGTGTATGTGTATGGGTTTGTGTTAATATATTTAGGACTTTTCCATGGATTAGTGAGTTGTGTATTTGTTATGCACTCCAAGATTGTCACAATCTATGGAACTGTATCTACTGTCTTTATGTCAGCGTTGATATGACTGTCATGATCCCTTTATGATGTGGTTCACCAAAAACCTGGACTCTGGATATACAGCATTATAGAGCCTTCATCCCCAACTTTCCTAGACCACTTCCCTTTGTTAAATTATTTATGTAGAGTGATGTAGACCAATGCTGTCTCAATAGAGGGCTCCAACTTCAGTGCTACCAATGCTGGCATTGAGGAGAACCTGAAGGATTCTGGTTATAGACAACATTCTTTATGCTGGTTGTGAGTTCATGTGAATCACTCTGAGTCTGGGATCATTTAGCGTTTGGCAGATCTGATAATCTGTCACAAACATAGCAGATATCTTGTCCATTGTATTACAAGTGCCATTGAATGTAATGCACAATTAATATGGTGTACAGGATATCCGTCACATTTGTGACGAAGTATCCCAGCCCCAAACCTCTAAATCAGACCTTATGATCCATGATTCTCTGCTAACACCAGGCCACATAGTTTTAGTTATTGCAGGGGCAACCACTTATATTTATTGTATACCTGGTATCATACTGCTTCCTTTATGGGGACATTGGGAAACTGGAAGACATTTGAGTCATGTAGTGTAAGCGAGATCATTTCTTTGTTTGCAAGTATGCTATTATTTATAAAGCACATCATAACAAGTGAATTGATGTTTTCCTTAATATTGGTTTACATTATTATGAAGTCCATGGGTCTTTATTTAGCAATCTTAGAAGGGGTGAAAGATTCAACTAAATCCTGCCAAATCCTAACCTTTCTCTTGCAGGCCACAAGAAGGTGCATACAGTGGGTTCGAATACTTCTGAGCTATTTTTCGAAGGCTGGAATGTATCACATGCAGTTTGCACAAAGATCCTTGCAGCAACTCCTTTAACCCAATAAACGGTTATACCAGCCTACAAACCTGTACCCTGCAGGTAGCACCCGGTGCCCTAGAGCAGGCATATGGACCTTTTCAGCCGTTTCATGGCTACTGAATCCTTTGACCAGGAGAGTTTGATCACCTCTCCACAGCATGTGCAATAGCCGCCTACGCTATGTTACCGCAATTATACCTTTCGACTTGCTAGATCTCTGCAACAGGTGCTTCAACCGCCTATGTGATCTTAAAATGCAATCTGTTTGTGACCAAAACGGCATGTCTGAAACAGCTTTAACTACGCATTTTCTTTGTGAGTATATTTGGGAGCAAAGGTTATTAAAAAACATTATATATATATATATATATATATATATATATATATATATATATATATATATATATATATATATATATATATATTTATATATACTGAGAGTCAACGGATTGTGGCCCGGCAGCTCATGATTTTCAACCCTTCCTGACTCAAACTCCCTTTGGCTGGCATCCTACGCCGATTTCTTCCTTAATTTACTAAATTTACCGCAATTTCAATACCCACTCCTTACCTGCAAAAAGGGGGACCTTTTTTGCAAGGTGCCTTCTGACGCTGTTCTCAAGTACGTCACAAAATCTTATAGTGTTGGTTGCCACGTGTCTACCTCTATTTTCTACTGCTTTCATTATTCACCATCGCGTTCGCTATTGCCTTTTAATGTGATCCTTTTGAAAGACGCGCTGTTTAAAAGGCCTCCACGCTGGCATTGTGGAGATTTGCAAGGCACCATATGGCCGAAAAAAAAGCACACGATATGGCAACAATTGCCCTGCTTGTCCTCCCCAATCACACCAGCGGTAATCCGTGTTTTTAATTTACTCTGCTTGTACTGCGCCCATTTCACCAGCGTAGTGCTGCGGGTCCCTTCGCGCCTGGCATTTACGTCAAGGAATATGCACAGACGCCATGATTCAGCCATGGAGGGAGGGGACTGACAGAGAAGGCCTCTGCCTGGGAATAGCTCCCGAGCTCCCTGCCTCCTCGTGTCAGTTACGGGGGCAATTTTCAGACACCAACAACTCACGAGAGACCATTTTTGCATATTTTGATTTCAGCAGAGGTACGACTTCGACTGGAGTGGACCATCTTTTCTGAATGCGGGGGGTACTACAGCCACGTCTCCGAATGCAAAGTTCAGAGAAGCCCCCCATGCCTTTAATGCAGTTTGGATTTTCCTGCATGTTATGGAGATGTTTTTGCATCCATTTGGTTCAGTCCCATTCGAAACAGCGTGCGTTGAGCCGGCTCTGTTTAGTGCCAAGTGTTTGGTATTGTGCGCGGTCTGATGTATGGCGCATTCCTCAGTATATAAAGTCCCTGCACACAGCATTGACTATCCAGCGGCTATGATGTATGTCTTTCGCCACGGTCCGCGCACTCTTAACAATGTCTTTCATTTTCCACTGGCCTAAAATGATTTTCTTTCTGTGGGGCCATTCTCCAAGCTTCCCTCCCCTTTCATGGTATCATTTGCAATTTAAAGCTCACCTGGTGAGCCGGCTCACAATGGAGTGCCCATAAAATGGTCTTAGGCCTGCCTGCATGCCTAATGAGGTTGATGTTGGGCTATTTAATTCTTTGTCCTGGCATAATATCTACTTAATGCAGTTCAATAGGAGTGGATTGTTGGAGGCATTAAAGTTTCTATTAGGTCTTTAGGAAAGCCACTCTATTCTCTCCCAGCTGTATAGTGGCAAGGACATTAAATCTGAGAATCGAGTGGGAACAAGAGGCCTGAAAAAGCATCCATAAAAAAGGACAAATTTTCCTAGAGACGTCAGACCTCCCTCAGCTTGGGACCCAGGACCGGTCAACAAATGGGGCTCTGAGATTTTTTTTTCTTTCAATATTTCCGAATTGTAATGGAAATAATCGACAAGTATAGCATTATGTTAATTGTAGCCCAACGCACACATTGCACGCGCAAATTGTAACCTTCTCATTTCGAAGCCTATACTGTAGAGGTCACTTACTTTAGTCATTTTGAAAGTTACACTGAATATGCAAAGTCTCACTGTGCAAACAACTAGCAAAAATAGCAAAATACTATAATTTTCTTGATATGCAATAGGCAAGCACCCTCAGTTAGATTTTGTAAAACATGGCCATAAAAAGTGTGTTTTAAAAATACAATCGGTCCCGTGTGTCGTTAATGCATATTTTCTAAAAATAAAATTACATTTACTGATTTATTTTTAAGAAATCAAATGCACTGCGCCTGTTTTCAGTACAAATAATTACACATTTTACTCAATGACAAAGAGCGATTGTAGATGTCAAATTTGCATGCTGGCGTCCAGATTCTCTGGATACAAATTTACTAGATATGACGCAAGTATGTTACATAGTTCAAATTCTCACAAAATAAAAATGGAAAACCAAATCCCTCCGCATGTTAACCAGCACTTGGAGTGACACTGTGTTATAATTGGGTTTTCATCAAACTATAATTCACCAGTGTTCACTGAATACTCGGAGTGCTTCCCGTGACCAACGGTACCAATGAGGGCGTGTTTCCTCATTTGTATTTGTAATGAGGACAATGCTGCGAAGAAACAAAATCCGTCACACGCCTTGTACAATAGAGTCAATTCACAAGGGTGCTGCGCTCCTCAGACATTCTTAGTGAGCCCCAGCTGTGATCCTTTGGGAAGTAGTGGCTTCCATAGGAAATCTGCATCCTTTCCATAAACTATTTACTTCAATCCTCTGAACACCTCTAGACTAGGCATACACTTGAGAGTGTAACACAAAACCTTTCTAACAGGATCCACCCTGTCTATACCAAAACTGCTAGGGAAACTTTATCTTATGCCACCCTCAATTTTCCAACTGTTTGACTGTTTGAAAGAAGTTCTCTTTAACACATTTTAGACATTTCTCCATTTTGAAAGCGATGACACTCTCCGGGTAAACACTAACAATGTTTGGTTTTGGATGTGACTTGATAACACAATTTGCATGTTTGCATCTGTCAATGTTTCTTTCCGAATGAATTTTTCAAATCCCTCGCTCGGTGCTCTTTTTCAGAAGTTGCATGGAGAGGGGGAGTTTTCGAAGCGAGGGGTGGTGGGTTCTGACAATCGCTGTGACAGGAGTATGCATTCATCTCATTGTTTCAGGGCAGGGATTGTTTTTTATCAGGGAGCTGTATGGTGCTAGCCACCAGCACTGGGAGGAGGGAGGGGGAGGCTATAGAGAAGCTAGGATTTCACACAGTTGGCATTGACTTGGCTTGAAGAGGCGAGCATTAAGCTCTCTTTTCAGGCATACTAAAGACCCTCCATCTGGCCACCCCTAAAACTCTGTTAGCTTGTTCAGCTCGCTGTCGGCTGATTGGGCCTTCTGAAGCAGAAGTAACAGCATCAATGGTATAAACCCTTGCCACTTGAGAGTATTACATTTCATTTCATGCTTGACTTAATCAAAACTGGGAAAATGAAATTTACACCTTTTTGATGTTCTTTTCCCTGCTGTTTAAGGAGAGGAATCTTAACCCGATTGATCTTCACAAGCACCCAATAAATGACCAAATATGCCAAGCTGCTGAAAGCAGGCTGCTGCCAGTTGCCAGTTTGTGTTAGGTCACTGCGGAAAACCCTTTGCATTTCCACCCCCTCCAACTTTAGTTTCTCACATTTGAGGATTATCGGCTATTCTGCGACCCTCTCCCTGCAGATAATCTAGAGAAAAGATGCATGTGAAATTGGGAGTTGTTTGCATCCGTGACTCATTAGCACCATTTCAGAACAATGCTGTGCATGTGAAGATCCTTGTATGATATAGAAAAGACAGCCCCTCACAGAAATACTTAGCTTGACAAATAATAAAAAAAATATAATTTCTGTAAAACGTAAGATTCTTAGAAAATATATATATATATATATATATATATATATATATATATATATATATATATATATATATATATATATATGATTAAGAACAGTTACAGCGCAAAATCATTATAGGAATGTTGCATTATATTTAGTTCCTCCTCACTAGAAGGTAATCACCTGTCACCAAGGAGCTGCAACCAATCCTGCCCAGGTTCACTGCGATACTGTGGGGTCGAGAGGAAGGTGATTCCAATGGAGGTCAAACTGAGTTACATCCAGCATCTTTGCAGATCTGGTAGACCTTCTGGTTAACAAATTATTATTGTCATTAAAAAATGTAACTGAATATTTTCATAATGTATCCGAATATGCACGTGCCATTAGCTGGATCCACCGCAATTTGCTTTGGAAAGAAACGGACACCAACATTCTACCTATATATTAATTTGAACAGTTCTGAGATTACCTTGAATAATTAGAACACAAAATATAAAGATATAAAGTTTTTTTCAGTTTTTTAAAAAAAAGCAGTAGTCCTATTCCCTTTAAGGAAATGGAGATGCTATGAAAAAAAATCCCGTTTGAAATGCTAGTTAGCGAGCTAAATAGGCTGATTCCTGAAACCACATGCCAGAGGACCCAATCATATGAATTGAAAATCTTCAATATTCTGTGTGTGGAGAAAGTGAGGCGGCTGTTGAGGTACTTCGGTCCCATGTCGTAGAGAGCCTTGTGTGCGTGGGTGAGGAGTCTGAACGTGATCCTCTTGTTGACAGGCAGCCAGTGCAGATCTTTCAGGTGGGTCGAGATGTGGCTGTGGCAAAGGGATGTCCAGGATGAGTCATGCGGAGGCGTTCTGTATGCGCTGGAGTTTTTTCTGGATTTTGGCAGTAGTTCCCGCGTAGAATGTGTTCCCGTAGTCCAGTCCGCTGGTGACGAGCGCCTGGGTGACTGTCTTCCTGGGTTCGGTGGGGATCCATCGGAAGATCTTACGGAGCATGCGCAGGGTGTTGAAGCACAATGACGATACGGCGTTGACTTGTCTGGTCATCGAGAGGGAGGAGTCCAGGATGAAGCCCAGGTTTCGCGTGTGGTCCGTTGGCTTGGGGGCGGTGCCCAGGGCAGGGGGCCACCAGGAGTCGTCCCAGGCAGAGGGCAATGTCCCCAGGATGAGGACTTCCGTCTTGTCTGAGTTCAGTTTCAGGCGGCTGCTCTTCATCCACTCGGCGACTTCTTTCATCCCTTCACGTAGGCTGGCTCTGGCGGTGGCGGGGTCGTTGGTGAGGGAGAGGATCAGCTGGGTGCCGTCGGCATAGGAGATGATGTTGAGGTTGTGTTGGTGTGCGATGGCTGCGAGGGGGCTCATGTAGGCGTTGAAGAGGGTGGGGCTGAGTGAGGATCCTTGTGGTATGCCGCAGATGACTTCGGTGGCCTCGGATCTGAACGGGGGAGGCGTACTCTCTGGGTTCTTCCAGCGAGGAATGAGATGATCCACTCCAGAGCCTTCCCTTGGATTCCGATGTTGTTGAGGCGCTGTACTAGGGTGCGGTGGCAGACAGTGTTGAACGCCGCGGATAGGTCGAGGAGGATGAGGGCCGCTGTTTCTCCATTGTCGAGCAGGGATCTGATGTCGTCGGTGGCTGGGATGAGGGCGGTTTCGGTGCTGTGGTTGGCTCGGAAGCCGGACTGCGAAGGGTCGAGGGATCCGTTTGTCTCGAGGAAGGCGGCAAGCTGTCTGTTGACGGTCTTCTCGATGACTTTGGCAGGAAAAGGGAGGAGCGAGATAGGGCGGAAGTTCTTGAGGTCGGTGGGGTCCGCTGTTGGTTTCTTCAGCAGGGCGCTGAGCTCGGCGTGCTTCCAGCTCTCTGGGAAGGTGGCGGTGTTGAAGGAGATGTTGATGATGTCCCAGAGTTGGGGTGCGATGATGGAGTCGGCCTTGTTGAAGACGTGGTGGGGGCAGGGGTCGGTTGGTGATCCGGAGTGGATGGTGTTCATCGTGCGGGTGGTGTCTTCAGTGCTGACCGGGCTCCAGTTGCAGAGGGTGGTGGTGGGGGGCATTGGTTCGGTGGTTGGGTGCGTGGTCTGTGCGCTGAAGCTGTTGTGTATGTCGGTGATCTTGCGGTGGAAGAAGATGGCGAGAGAGTCGCAGAGGTCTTGCGAGGGTGTGATGTCGTTGTTTCCGGCGTTGGGGTTGGAGAACTCTTTGACAATGCTGAAGAGTTCCTTGCTGTTGTGGGTGTTGTTGTCCAGTCGTTCTTTGAATGTTGTCCTTTTGGTGGTGCGGATCAGCTGGTGGTGTTTGCGGGTGGCGTTCTTGAGGGCAGTCATGTTTTCTGTGGTCTGGTCGTGGCGCCAGGCTTTTTCAAGGGTGCAGCAGTTTTTCTTGGATGTTTTGAGTTCGTCGGTGAACCACGAGGCTTTCTTGCTGCCGGGTCTGCTGTGAGGGTTCTTCAGTGGTGCGAGGTTGTCGGCGCAGTTGGTGAGCCACTGCGTGAAGGTGCGGGCTGCTTCGTTGGGGTCCGTTGCGCTGGCCGGAGGGCTCAGGCTGAGGGAGGTGGTGAGCTGGTCAGCGGTGATCTTGCTCCAGCTCCTGCGGGGAACCTGTTGCGGTGGTGGTGGGTTGTGGTTCTTTTGAAGCTGAAGTGGACTCAGCTGTGATCCGTCCAATGAAGTCCGGTGGAGTGGCTGAAGGAGATGTGTTTGCTGGAGGAGACGATGGGGGTGAGCGTGTGGCAGGCGTAGTGGGTGGGGGTGTTCACCGGTTGCTTGAGACAGAGGATGGCGAGGTTGTCCAGCATGATGGTGGTGTTGGTGTCGTTGATTTTCTCCAGGTGGAAGTTGAGGTCCCCTAGGAGGATGTAGTCAGCGGAGGGGACGCATGCGGGCTGATGAAGTCTGCGAAGTCTTTGCTGAATTGGGTGCGTGGTCCCGGGGGTCTGTAGATGAGGGTGCCTCTAAGGGTGGTCTTGGGGTCGGTGTGTATCTGGAAGTGGAGGTGTTCGGCGGCAGAGAAGGAGTCGTCGGAGTTGATCGTGATGCGGATGGTGTTCCTGTGGACGATGGCGATGCCTCCTCCGGTCTGGTTGACGCGGTCCCTCCGGGCGATCTTGTATCCGTCCGGGATGGCTATGGCGATTTATTTTATTTTTATTTAGAAGTTTATTAAGCGCACAGCTACCTCCGACGGGGTGTCCCGGCGCTGAAGACAACATCTAGCGAGGTTCAGTGAAGTTCAGGGGGATAAAGAATTGGCTAGATCAAGGAGAAGAGCCAGGTATTAAGTTTCTTTCGAAACAGAGGCTCTGAAGTCAGAAATCTCAGTTCCAATGGCAGATGATTCAACAGTCTGGAGGTGGCCACTGCAAAGGCCCTTCCTCCCGTACGCGCTAGACGAAAACGGGGGCAGAGCATTAGGCGAAGATGGTTAGATCTGAGATTCCGAGATGCTTGTGAGATCTTCAGTCTGTGTCTCAGGTAGGCGGGGCCTCGACCATTAAGAGCTCTAAAAGCAAGGGTCAGCGATTTGAACTGATTACGTAGTCTCACTGGGAGCCAATGGAGTTTGATCAGGTGAGGTGAAATGGAATGACGATAGGGAACACTACAGATCAACCTGGCCGCTGAATTCTGTACTGTCTGCAATCGATTAATGAGATACGACGGGTCTCCAATGTACAGACTATTTGCGTAGTCCAAATGGGATGTTATGAGGGCGTGGACTACTGTCTTGCATGAGTCTAATGGTAGGAAAGGGATGATTTTTTTGATCATACGGAGCTTTCCAAAACAAGACGCTGTGACTTTGTTAATTTGGGTTTTGCAGGAGAGGGCAGTGTCAAATTGGAAGCCCAGATTGTGGGCAGCTTGGACAGGTACAGGGGGAGGATCTATTTCAGCCAGCCACCAGAGGCTAGTAGAGATGGGGGATTTCTGATTAAAAAATAAGACTTCTGTCTTATCCGTATTCAGTTTTAAATTTTTTGAGGACATCCAAGAGGTGATATTCACCATGCAGTGGCGTAAATTTAGCAAAGAGCTTTCAGAGTGATCTTTGAAGGAAAACACCAGCTGAGTATCGTCAGCATAAAAGATCACTCTGACGCCCCATGATTCCACCACTTTTGCCAAAGGCTTCAGGTATACGTTGAACAGGAGCGGGCTGAGGGAAGATCCCTGTGGAACCCCCCATGTCAACGGTTTCTTGGTGGAAAAGAAAGAGCTCAGCATCACTTGTTGGAATCGATCCGTAAGGAATGATTTGACCCAGACGAGTGGGATCCCACCAACTCCCACCTCCTGAAGGCGTGTTAGTAGAGTTTCATGGGAGATGGTGTTGAATGCTGCGGATAGGTCGAGGAGGACCAGCATGGCCTCCTCTCCCCTATCCGTGCACTCACGAATCGACTCGGACACTTCTAGTAGAGCTGATTCGGTACTGAAGTCCGGCCTGAATCCTAACTGAGAGTCACGGAGCAGCAAGTTTGACTCAAGATAGTTGGACAGTTGTTCTTGTACCGCCTTCTCGAGCACTTTGGCTGGCTTGGGTAGGAGTGAAATTGGTCGGTAGTTGCTCAAACACATTGGGTCGACACCAGCTTTTTTTTAATAGGGATTAGCAACGCGTGTTTCCATAAGGAAGGGACAACACCTGAATATAGGGAGGAGTTCAAGATTTCAAGCAGGGGGTTAATTACTAGCGGGGCAATCTCATTCAGGGTCAATGCCGGGGCTGGATCAAGCGGTGAGCCTGATTTACATTTTAAAAATAGAGTCAGGGCATGCGCTTTAGTAAGTGGTTTAAAAGAAGTAAATAATTTGGTACAGGTGGTGTCAAGATCTGAGGTTACTTCTGTACGATTCTGAAGGATTGTTGCCGTGATATTAGCAATTTTTTCAGAAAAGAAGTCAGATAGGCCTTCACTAAGTGATTGGCTGGAGGTAACGGGAACGGACAGGGCAGTAGGATTAGTAAACTCTTTAACGATGTTGAAGAGGGCCTTAGTGGAGTTTTTTGCGTTAACAATAGTTTCTGCAAAGTATAAATAGCGATGTCGGGCGCTGAGGAGGCGTTCATCCAGGTTTCCGTGAGGAAGGCGACGTTTGGTGATGTTGTGTCGAGCAGGTTCCAGAGTTCCACGGCGTATCTGTGGACCGAGCGGGTGTTGAGCAAGATGCACTTGAGGTCGTTGTTGCTGGAGCCTGGTCTTTTGGGTGCGGTGCCGGTCCGGAGGCAGGTGAACTTGCAGGCTTGGCAGCTGAAGGGTCCATGGGTGCGTTTCGGGCTGGCTAGGTAGCAGGCGGGGTTTCGGTTGGGATTGAGTGCGTTGAGGGTGGCAGTGTCGTAGGTCCGTCGTGTGGGCTGGCATCGACGAGGAGCAGGGGTCCTGGTGCTGGGCGCAGTCCAGGCGCGGACGGCGCAGACGGGCTTGCCTTTGGCTCACAATCGGCACGCCCGTTGCGCGTACGCGTGGACTCCGCCATAAATGGAGAGTGGGAGGGAGGAGGGAGGGAGGAGAAGCTGGGAGGCGGGAGTGGGGTGGCGAATAGGCGGGGAGAGGGCCACGGGGAGCAGCGGCAGGGAGCGGGGAAAACAAACAGCGGGAAACAGCGGGAATCAATTGCAAAATCTGAAATTACAGGGGCAGAGCGGGCAAACAGAAATAGGCACAGAATTAGGCACAGAGCGGGCAAACAGAAATGCACAAAATTAGGCACAGAGCGGGTAAACAGAAATGCACAGAATTAGACACAGAGCCGGCAAACAGAAATAGGCACAGATCAGAAAAAAAATACTCAGAATAAGGCACAGAGCAGAGTAAAAACGACCAAGTGGCACCTAAGCCCTGGGGGCAGTGGCGACCTGGTGGCAAGAGCAGGGGGGACCGGTGCACTCAGGAGGACTCAAGCGGCGGGAGGAGCGACCGGCTCTGACGAGGTCAGGTCAGGTCGCAGCTGCCCGTCGCGTGTCCACCTCCTAAATAGTCAGTGGGAGTGAGGAGAAGATGGGAGGTGGGAGCGGGGTGGCGAATAGGAGGGGAGAGGGTACAGAAGGGAAAAGGGGGTTGGGGCCGCGGGGGAGCAGCGTCAGGGACCGGGGAGCGGGGAAAACAAATAGCGGGAAACAGCGGGAATCAAGCGTAAAATCAGAAATTACAGAGGCAGAGTGGGCAAACAGAAATAGGCACAGATCAGAAAAAAATACACAGAATAAGGCACAGAGCAGAGTAAAAACAACCAAGAGGCACCTAAGCCCTGGGGGCAGCGGCGAACTGGCGGCAAGAGCAGGGGGGACTGGTGCACTCAGGAGGAGCCACGTGGCGGGAGGAGCGACCGGCTCTGACCAGGTCATGTCAGGTCAGGTCAAATTTGAACTGCTGAGAGCCCTTGCCTGTCAGGCCTTCTCTATTATAAAATCATCTTCTCTGGCCTTCCCAATAAACTCATTGCCAGATTCTAAAGACACCAGAATCTGGCAGTCAGCATTCCCTTAACTCTTGTATGCAGAGCACATGAAATAAAATGAAATTAAATGAAAAGAGGATTTATAGAGCGCAATAGCTGCCCTGAGGCGTCCAAGCGTTAGAGAAATAGTGCTTCCTGGTGAGACAATTAGCATGGAGAGTTTAGTCAGACTTTTTAAAAAGGAAAGTTTTTAACTGTTTGCGGAATGAAGATAAATTAAAGTCAGATCTCAGGTGAAAGGAAGTTCCACAGATTGGCCGCATTGTGGGAGAATGACTGGCCTCCGGATCTTGATCTCTTGATTGTGGGGACTGTAACAAGGAAGGCATAGGTAGAGCGAAGCTGTTTATTAGGATGGTATGGAGTGATTAGGGAATGGTTGATGAGCAGACCTGTTTTCCAGAAGGCCTGATGAGAAATACAAATAGTTTTAAAATTGATTCTTTCCCTAACAGGGAGCCAATGAAAACTTCTCAGACCAGGTTTTGCCGAGAGGTTGCAAGGGAGCTGAAGCAGGGTGCGGGCGTCACAGTTCTGTATTAACTGAAGTTTTCGTAATGTGTAGTCAGGGGCTCCTAAGTAGAGGGCATTGCCAAAATCAAGGCGGGACTGGATCAGACCTTGAACCTCAATTTATTTGGCTTCAAAGGGCAAGAGGGGAAGGATCTTCCTGAGAAGTCTAAGAAGACCAAAACAGGTGGCTGATAGCTTGGTCGCCTGAGTGTTAAAGGTAAGATTTATCCAGCCAGACACAGAGACTTTTTATAATGTCTTTAGATGTTGGGGGAGAGCCAAGACAGGGGGGCCACATTGAGTTGATCGTGGGAGGGATAGAGCTGCCAAGGAGCATAAGCTCCGTTTTGTCTCCATTAAGTTTGAGACATGAGGCGGTCATCCAGTTATTGACTTCCTCTAGGCAGCCCATCAGATTGACCTGAGCCAGTTGGCTGTCTTGCTGTGTAAGAGATACCACTAGCTGAGTGTCGTCAGCATATGTAATGATCTTAATACCATATGGACGAACAATCTCAGCCAGTGGTCTCATGTATACGTTGAATAACGTAGGGCTCAAAGATGAGCCCTGCGGTACCCCACAGCCCAGAGGTTTACTGAGGGAGACGGTGTCCCCTTCAAAGACCTGGAATGATCGGTCGCTCAAAAAAGATTTGAGCCAGGTTATCGCTGTCCCTGACACTCCCAGACTAAGGAGTCAATGTAGTAAAATTCTGTGATTCACCGTATCGAAAGCGGCGCTTAGATCGAGGAGGATGACTGCCACTGATCCCCCCGATCCAAGATCCCCCTGGTTTCTTCTGTTATCGCAAGCAGAGCATTCTCTGTCCCATGCTTGGGGCAAAAGCCCGTCTGGGAAGGGTCGAGCAAATGGTTGCTCTCGAGGAACCCCGTCAGGTGTTTATTGACGTGTTTCTCAAGGATTTTGCTCATCAGGGAAGCAAGGAGATGGGACGGTAGTTACTGGGATTGTTGGGGTCCAGGTTTGGTTTTTTGAGGAGTGCTCGTACCATCGCTTGTTTCCACAGGGAAGGGACAATGCCTGAGTATATGGATACGTTGAGTAGGTCAAGGATGGTAGGGAGAATGCTATGAATGGCAGCAACTAAGGTGCAGGGGGGAGGCTGGGTCGCAGGGTGAACCAGCTTTTACTTGGAGCATTATGGGCCCAAGCATCTCTGGGTCAAGAAGGGGAAATTTGTCAAGAGTATTTAAAGAGTGCCGCATGGTTTCCAGGGGGGGCAAGGATGTACCATCGAGATGAGGGTCAGTATCGGTAGTGGGGAACGTGGAGTAGATTTGTTGAATTTTTTGAAAAAAGAATTCCGCCAAGTCATTACAACTAGATTGTATGTTGTGGTTGGGTGGGGGATTTTGGGAGAGCTTAGTGAGACATTTTACAATCTGATAGATTTCTTTTGGTTTAGAGGTGGCCGTGGTGATTTTTCCTATGTATAAAGCAGATTGCACAATTTTGATCTCATTTTTATAAAATCTTATCACCTCCCTATATATGATTTTATATGCTGGAGAGTAGTCCAATCGCCACTTCCTTTCCAGTTTTTTGCACTGGCGTTTCATCTCCCTGAGTCCTGCGGAGTACCATGGGGTAGTTTTTGAAAGTCGTTTCGAATTAGTATTGCGTAAAGGGAGTGTGGAGTCAAGTGAGTTCGAGATCCAATTATTTTAATTGTTGTTGGCTGATATGGGGTCCTGATTGATTGGAGGTCTGGAGGTCTCTAAGGCTGCATTCCACTTATCTAGGGGAAGTTTAGACCAGTTACGCGATTTTCTTGAAGTAGGATTTGAGGAGGGAAGATCATGGGTGTTCCAAACAAGGGGGATCAAGGAGTGATCCGTCCATGGAAGAGAGATGGGGATCCTACCTTAAGGTCAATACAGTTGTTAAAAACAGGGTCAAGAAGATGACCTTTGACATGGGTAGGGGAAAGAACAAGTTGTTCCAATTGTAAAGCAGAAAGACTAGCTGTCAGTTCTAGTGCAGTATGGTCGGAGGTGTCATCAAAATGAATATTGAGATCACCCAACAGAGTAAAACTAGAAGGGGTTGTGGCTAGATCAGTAATAATAGAGGGTAAGGTAGTATGAAACTGTTTTAAGGTTCCGGGAGGACGATATATAAGTGTTCCGGAGAAACTGTTGTTAGGTGAAAAATCAATGGAGAAGGACAGACTTTCACAATCTGGGATTGGATCAGAAGAACAGCGGCAGGGATAGCAATCTTTACAGATAATTGCCAGGCCACACCCCTTTCCGTAAGAGCGGTCTTTCCATGTAATCTGGTACCCTTGAGGAAGTGCTTGCACTAAGTCTGGTTCAGAGTCGGAGGTTAACCAAGTTTCTGTTAGGAAGAGTGCATCTGGCGTGAGTTCCTGTAGGAGCAAGGCGATATCTATGCGATACTTAGGAAGTGACCTGCAGTTCAAGAGATACATTTTAAGTTTGAGCCTTTCTTTTTTTTGGTGAGTTATACTGAGCTCATGATTGCATGACAGATGGTGGGTGAGTCTAGTGGATGGTAAGAATGATAGCAAGGGGCTTTGTTAAAGATTAGACTTCAAACGTCAACATTATCGGCGCCATCTTGCCCCTTTCAAGCTCATTCGTGCGCGTATGCGGCAGCCATTTCGAGCACCATGGCCCCTCTGCCCCTCGCTGATACCCAGCGCGTCTCTCACTCTCTTTCTTAGCCTCGCAGGCATCCCCCGCACGCTGACAACCCCCTCGCTCTCCTTGGGTCATAAACCCCTCTTCAGCGCAGATCTGCCTCAGAATCCCATCCTGTTCCCAGCGCGACACCTCCCTTCATTCCTTTCATAGTCTCAGGCCCTTTGATGCAAACCCCCCCCCCTCTTTCCTGTGTGCCCGTCTGTCTTCCTTGTTCCCAAGCCACCACCTGGCCCTGCGGATACTGTTTATTACCCCGTACAGTAGGAAGCCTCCCCTTATCAAAGGACCCCCAAGTCGATCGAACACCCTTAGATCCGACCAACCCCACACCTTCCGTGAATCGGCGGAATGTCCAGCTGCACGATAATCATCACCTGTTGTGACCGGGGCGGGGGCTTCAACTGTAAATGTGTGGGAACGGGCTTGAAGCGGGGATTCCTAGGATGCTTTTCCAAACATCAAAGTATTGACGACTATGTGTTTCATGTAATAAAGCAGTAAACCTGAGTATAAGAGGCCAGGCCTCAGAGATGCGGTTAGAGCACCTCGTGACGATACTTGCTGTCCGATTTGATGTGTTCTCCTCCGGAGAGAATAAACCCTCGTTTCCTGCCTTTCAGTCTCCAGCGCCTGCTTCTTCATTGATTAATATTGGTGGGTCATAGAGGCGACACCGCCGGGCAACACAAAAGGGTCTTTGGTTACTGGTTGTCTTTGCACCCTTTTACAATTGGCGTCCCAAGCGTGGGGCCCATCAGCGACTCGTGGATCCAGTGGGAGAGGTCCTGACGACAGAGTGAACGACTGCAATGATCGGAAGGTACCCTGTCCGATAGACCCTCGTCTGACAGCCGATCATCCGAACTTCACTGGTTCCGAACGGACCTCTCTCGAGTGATCTACGGTCCTGACTGGGAACCATCAGGAGTGCCACGAGGAGTACGAAGAGAAGAGGACGATCGGGCGCTGGATTCGGAAGACAAGAAACTGTCCATGCGGTCCGGGTAAGGTCGTGTAAACACGACAAATCGCGAAATGATTGATAATTGATGGAAAATACTAGTATTACTTTTTGTTAATTTATTTGGAGATTCGCTGTCTGCAAACGGAGAAACAACAGGCTCTCCCTTTACAAACAGTGAAGGATAGGTACGCGTCCGTTGGACCTATCTTTCTCCCCCACAGATCAATTGCCCCTCCCCATTGATTAACTGTTACGGATTGTTTTCTGGAGATTCTCTGTCTGCAAACAGGAAAGAATAGGTCCCCCTCTTTGCAGATAGTGAAAGGGTAGGTGACGCAGACCTTTGCGGGCCTACTTATTCTCCCCATTGACCATTTTTTTATTTTTATTTATTGACCAAACACTGATTGCCCGATATTGGTTCTTGAGGTATTCACTGCCTGCAAACAACGTAGAATAGAAATATTCTGTCTAGTCTTTGCACGCAGTGATAAGATAGGTAGTGCTGACTATTATCCCCATTGCGATCCGTCATGCCTGTCTTCTCCCCACTGGTTAGTAGCCTGTTTAGCCCGGACCGCTTATTAGAGATGAACCATCCGGCTCCGCTGGAAGGCACCCCTAATAAGGACATGTTCATGAAGCATGGATTGATCGCTATAGCCTATAGCAAGCTGTGGCATAAATATACGAAAAAGGATCGAGAAAGTCAGTGGCCACTGATAGGATCCTTCGATGATGATAAAATAAACGCACTAGAAACAGCCCTTGGTAAAAACAAGACGACGTCCACTATGCTTGATAGTTTCGGCATGTGGCGCAAAGAAACTGAACAACGTAAAAAGAGAACTGAGAGTAGGTTGGGAAAGGAGCTGCGGAAAGCAGCCCACCTAGCGGCTCAGAAATTAGAAGAAGAGATAAAAGAAAGAGAGGAAGCCAAACTGAAACTAGAAATAGAAACGTCAAGCCAGTGTCCGGTTAGAACATCCTCCATGCTCTACCCTGAATTACCCTCGAAACAACGAGCCAACGATGATCTGCTGCTAGGTCCTCCGATCATCTACATGCCCCCTCCATATGCCCCTTCCCAGCCCTTAGCTCAGCACCCACCACCCCCAGGTACAAGCGAGAGTAGCGCCACAGCTTCGGCCCCCAGGGCCTCTGTGCCGGCCGGACCCCTTGCATTAGATACTACGCAAACAACAACGTTAGGCGACCCCGAGGCCCGAAGGGTTGGTTCTGCAAGAACAAACAGACTAAGCAAAGATGAGCGAACAGGGGTTGATAAGATAGCAAGGACACTGGTAGAAAGGAGAGAAGATGAAGAATACATCACGGATGTGTTTAACTCGTATACAGGGAGTCACAGACGACACTTTACTGTACAACTGTGTTACCATGTCTTGAACGCATACGAGGACCGATATCGAGACAAAGGTCCCCAGAGCCTAACGACTCTGTACCGGAAGGTCGATATCGGAGATGAGGGTGAGTGTGATGTGACGGACCTCCTTACGCGTACGCTTGAGGTTTTCCGCCACCTCACTGAACGAAAACCGACGACTGAACCTACGGCGTCTGTAGTGACCGAACCTCAGACTGAACAATCTAACGCCATGATGCCGATACGAGAGGCTGCCCCTTACTGGGTCCCTCCACGAGGTGAAGGGACTCACGATGATGCAAACAACAAAGATGCAAAAGGGAGGGTAGTGTACAACTGGGTCTACCAGCCATGGGACCGGCAAGAGATTCTGACATTCCGGAAATCCCTGCCTGACCTACGTAAAAACCCCACTGCCTTCTATACTGAGTTGGGTACAGCCCTAGGATCAACGATTATGACCCTGGCTGACATCGACTTGTTTTTCGGGTTATGCCTACCAGCTGATGTGTGGAAGCAAATCCGGAAAGTCGACCACGTTGAGCTGTTTGGACATAACTGGTCACAACTCGATGGCATAGATAAACAACGGGAACCCGGACAAAAGCCTTTGAAAGCCATTTTAGACCTCCCGGATAAAATCGTACAGAAATTAAAAACCCTGATCCCAGAAAAGAAAGTGGACTGGTCGATAGTAACGGCCTGTCGCCAGAAACCTCAGGAGGATGTATCGGACTACTTCTCCCGGTTTGAAACGGTGTTCTCCGATTACAGCGGCCAGGACTTGACCACTGCAACCGGACACCATCTGTTTGTCCAGAATTACGTTAAGGGTCTATCACCAGAGGTCTCCCAGAAACTGCAGGCCAGCGAGAGTAGCTGGGCAGCCTCCAAACCTACGGCTATCCTCCAGATGGCCCAATATTATGAACATCAGAAAAACGAAAACGATAGAGCAACAGAGAGAAAGAAGAAGGACTTAAAAGAGAGGGTGATGATTGCCCAACTGCAAGGGGTGACTATAGGACGAGACCAATACCGGGGAAACCATCAGATGAACGTCCCTAAAACTGCACCTCCCAGGGACCGCACTTCGACTCCCCACATTGGACGTACAGACATTAGAGAGGACCAGTGTGCTTTCTGTAAAGGAACGGGCCATTGGAAATCTCAGTGCCCAGTTCTTTTGGAAATCATCAGAAATAGAGATCCTAGGGACATAGCAAGTGGGCCGAGAAATAGGGGACCGCAGCGAGGACCCCCAAACGACGCAACTAACGATAGATCAGGCAGGCCAAACATATTTGACCGACCCAGACAGAACCAATGCCAGCAATCTGACTACGATGACGTTCATGACTTTGCATAGGACTGCCTAGGGCAAGGGAGGGATCCAGTCGAGCTCCATGTTGACCAGCAAGGCCCTTACGTCACTGCTAAGGTCTTGGGTACAAAGTCTCCATTCCTGGTAGACACTGGCGCAACACGTAGTGCGTTATCTAAACGACTGATTCCAAGGGCACCCTTGTCTGGCTCACTAATAACATCGACAGGTTTCGATGGAACGCCCTCCACTAACCCTTTGTCCGCCCGATCCTCTTCGACTTAGAAAACAACACCACTGACACCACGTTTTTGCTTTCCTCCAATAGCCCTGACGCAATTATGGGACTTGACTTATTGAAACACTTCCGAGCGACAATTAGATGTTCTCAAGACGGAGTTCGAGTTTTTCTTTACGACAACCCCGTTCTGCTTAGACATTGCCCTCCCAGACGCATGTTTTCCATCACCGACGCTGACACGTCCCTGCTTGACACTCTGCCTCCGTATCTGTGGGCCAAAACGGATTCGGTTGTAGGGCGCATGATGATTGACCCAGTGCACATTACTGTCCGACCAGATGCAACACTCCCAAAACTTCCACAATATCGGATATCGCCCGAGGGCGAGAAGGCATTGGTAAAGATCATTCAGTCACTGATAGACGCAGGAGTGGTAGAGGAAGTGGTTAGCAACGTTTGCAACAGCCCAATCTTGCCCATCATCAAAAAGCAAGGAGAGGGAGATGAGAAAGCATACCGCTTTATTATTGACCTTCGAGAGATCAACAAGGTGGTGGTACCCCAGTACCCCGTGGTCTCAGACATCACCACCATCCTGACTTTGATCCCCTCTACTGCCACCACCTTCACTGTCATTGACCTTAAAAACGCATTCTTTTCCATCCCTATCCACCCAGACAGCCGATATCTCTTCGGCTTCACCCTCAAAGCTCGCTCATATAGGTTCTGCCGAGCGCCCCAGGGCTACACAGAAAGCCCCAGCATCTACAGCCAAGCCCTCAAGAGACAACTGGATCAAGTCCAGTTACCCGATGGAGTGGTGTTAGTGCAATATGTCGATGACATCCTTTTGGCAGCCGATACCACTCCATTAGCTGTCACAGCCACCATTCAACTCCTACACTTCCTTGCAGAAAATGGCCACAAGGTCTCCAAGAAGAAGTTGCAATTCTGCCAACCCCAGGTCACCTACCTAGGCCACCTTTTGTCCAAAGACGGAAGGAAACTCACTCCCGACCGGATCCAAACCATTCTCGAAACTCCTATCCCTAAGACTCAGAAACAGGTTCGCTCCCTACTTGGCCTCACCTCCTTCTGCCGACAGTGGTTACCCAACTTTAGCCTCACAGTAAAACCACTGCTTGCACTGCTAGCTAAAGACGTCCCTTTCCCACTCCCTTGGACCTCTGAGTGTCAGACCTCCTTCACACGACTACGAGACGCCCTTTGTTCGGCCCCTGTGTTAGGTACTCCCGATTACACGAAGCCCTTCTCCCTTTACACTCACGAAAGGGAAGGGTGCGCTTTATCTGTCCTGACCCAGTCTATTGGCCCAAAGCAACGACCGTGCGCTTACTTCTCTGCCACTCTCGACCCTGTAGCCAGAGCCTTGCCTGCCTGCCTTCGAGCTGTAGCTGCTGCTGCGATCTCTATCCGACAGAGTGAGGGGATCGTGCTCTCGAATTCCCTCACAGTACTGGTACCCCATGCAGTTGACACCCTCCTAAACCAAACCAAGACGCAACACCTGACGAGTGCCCGACTGACTGGATACGAACTGACTCTGCTCGCACCCCACATCACTCTGAAGAGATGCACCACACTGAACCCGGCAACTCTGTTACCCTTACCAGAAAACGATCCCAATGTGCACCCTATGCATGACTGCGTGACCCTTACGGACGAACAGACTAGAAGCAGGGTTGACCTCAGAGACACGGCTTTTCCTGACCCTGACGGAGAGCTGTGGGTGGACGGTTCCTGCATCAAACTCCCCGATGGCACCGCTTCAGCTGCCTATGCAGTCACCACGGCTCGAACTGTAGTCGAGACAGCCCGCATCACGCAACGATCTGCCCAGGCAGCGGAACTGATTGCCCTGACACGAGCATGCATCCTAGCAGCAGGAACCACAACGAACATTTACACCGACAGCCAGTATGCCTTCGGGGTGGTTCACCATTTTGGGCTCCTCTGGAGGGAGAGGGGATTCTTGACCTCACACGGCACCCCCATTCTGCACGGGGACCTAGTCTCCGCCTTGATCAAAGCCGTCCTTCTCCCCAAAAAGCTTGCAGTCATCAAATGCCAGGCACACAAGAAGGTGCCGGACATTATAGGACAAGGAAATGCACTAGCTGACATCACTGCCCGAACGACAGCCGAAAGTAGGACGACAACACATATGTATGTGACCAGGTCACAAGCAGAAAAATGGACTGATGCTAGGGACACTATTAGGGACATTCAAATGGCTAGCACACAACACGAACTCACAGAATGGACACGGGTGGGATTAAAAGATGACGAAGGCTGCTGGCGGACAAAGGACACAAACAAATGGTTGCTACCTGACTCGTACCTGATTCCCATACTGACTATGGCACACTCCCCTGCCCACATAGGATCAGCCCCCATGATTGAACTTGTCTCCAGGGTTTGGCACAACGATAAAATCACGGACTCCGCCAAACGTCTGGTTCAGCAATGCTTGATATGCCTGCAACACAACCCCGGGAAAGGAACTGTAGTACCCCGGGGAGGGTTTGGGGTCCCAAATCACCCGTTTGAAGTCCTGCAGATGGACTACATCCAACTAGACAGATGTCAAGGCCTGAAATATGTACTTGTTGTGGTATGCGCATTTAGCAAATGGGTGGAAGCATACCCAACCCGTGACAACACTGCTATGGCCACAGCAAAAGTTCTGTTGAAGGAGTTTTTCCCCCGTTACGGCCTTTGTCGAATTTTGTGGAGCGACAATGGCCCCCACTTCGTAGCCGAAGTTATCCAACTTATCCCGAAAGGGTTGGGTGTAAAACAGAAGTTCCACGCAGTCTTCCACCCCCAATCTGCTGGTCTAGTTGAACGACATAATGCCACACTGAAACTAAAATTGGCCAAAATAGTGGCTACCACAGGACTGAAATGGCCGGACGCACTCCCACTGGCATTGCTCTCAATGCGTTCCACCCCTACCAAACACCACTTGACACCATACGAGGTTGTATTCGGCCGACCTATGAATGTCTGGTCTGCACCGAAACCAACTTCCATTCATGACGTCCCGGACGTCCTAATGTCTGATTACTTATGCCAGCTGACTAAAACACTGTCTGTTATCCATCAACAGGTGCTGCATGCCATCCCTGACACTTCCAGGGGTCCCGGACACACCATCCAACCTGGGGAGTTCGTCCTGATCCGGAATTTCCAGCGTGCCAAGAGTCTGGAACCCAGGTGGACGGGCCCCTGGCAAGTCCTCATCACCACCCGAACAGCACTTCGAGTGGAGGGAAAACGCAACTGGGTGCATGCGCACCACTGTAAGAAGGTCTCCTCGACCCTGGCCACGACAGAAAACATCGACAACCAAGAAGAGCTCCTGAACAAGGACCGACCGTCACTGACCTGCTATCCTGATACCGAAGCACTTGAACTCTCAAAATTCTCTGATCCTACTGTACCATTCAGAGAAGGGTATTTCCTGCGTCGAAGGGAGGGAGCTCCGGTTAAGCAGACCACGGACTAAGTTGAATCTCAGAACGGTGACCTAAACACAATCAAGGGTTACCAGGAGAGAAGCTAAACGAAGTCTGAGGTTCTGCCCACCACCGAGCCCCTTGAAGATGATGGAAGCGCCAGATAAGAAGATGATGGAAGCGCCAAATAGGAAGATGATGGAAGCAACAGGAAATACCCACTACAGAAACCCAAGAGCAGACAGACTCCTCAGCTCAAAGACAATTGCACTCTTCATCACAATCCTTTTCTGCTTTCTCCTCATGACCACACTCTGGATTGTGGAAGAAAATACACCTGCTCACGAAACATTCCTGACTACTGCTCAGCCTACCACCATGAAGGAGCATTATTTGATCTCGCTCTCTCCCCAACTCAGAGAGAGGCGAAAGGAATTTTGGAATAACTCTTTCATACAACTACTTCACCAGCACAACCTTGCCACCAATGCCACCAACTGTTGGATCTGTGGGTTGCTGCCCCACGCCACTGGACACTCGATACCATTCATCCCTTCACCTTTCTCAGTTCACGGCTCTTGTCTTGCTTGGCTGATCCTTCTGCAAGAAAGCTATAAGGACAATGCCACCTCCAGCAAAACTGTAACGCATTTCTACCACGGGACCTGGCGGAACAGAACAAAGACACATTTCTGCCCGCAGACCACCAACAACACAATCCACTTGGACATTCCTGCTAAAGAGCAAATTGAAATGCAGGTGTTCAATAATCCAACCAGAACCACCTTCTCCTACCTGCGAAAACGAACGGCTGCCACTCTGACTGTGGCCCTGTCAGTTATCAACGTCACCGGCCACATGTGCATAGAAGGGCTTGGGACTCAGCTGGTAGGCCACAGTGCTTGCCGGTTTCCAGGACTCTGGACTCCACCGACCCACCTTCCTTTGTGGCATCCCCAAACATGTATTTCGTCTGCGGCACGAAGGCTTACACCTGGCTCCCCAAAGGCTGGAGGGGCACTTGTTTTATTTCCTTCATCCTTCCTCCGACATATGTGGCACCAGCAAATCATCACAGACAAAAACGAGCCAAGGACATTGAACAAGCCGACTCAACAGGAGCACAGTTCCTCGATGCTATGAAGGGACTTGTCCCCCTCTGGGGCCCGATGGCAAACAGCCGTGCCATCCGACATCTGACCCAAGCAGTCGAGACAACAATGAACATCACAGCTGGGATCCTTGCTAATAACACCGCCGAGCTTCAAGCGGTCCGCTTGGTGGCCCTCCAGAACCGCCTTGTCCTAGATGTGGTTCTTGCGGACCGTGGTGGAGCATGCCGCATTATTGGGTCCAGCTGCTGTACGTACATACCGGACAACTCACCCTCAGTGTACAAAGCCATCGAACATCTTCATAGACTCTCTTCAGAAGTCCACCAAGAACAAGATGAATGGTCGCTTGGTGGTTGGCTCTGGAACACCGTTAAGAACTGGGGCTGGAGACTATTCACCATTATCCTGATTCCTGTAGTTGTGATATGCGGTTTATGCTTAGGAATTCAATGTCTGCCACCTCTGTGTACATTATGCGTAAATTGTATTTGCCCTAAGACTGTGGACTCTGGAAACGAACATATGAGAACACTATATGATGCCGAGGTTAGGAATTTGATGAAGATTGACATTGAGTAAGCAAGATTGGCTAAGATATGTTGAAAAGGGAGGACTGTTAAAGATTAGACTGCAAACGTCAACATTATCGGCGCCATCTTGCCCCTTTCAAGCTCATTCGTGCGCGTATGCGGCAGCCATTTCGAGCACCATGGCCCCTCTGCCCCTCGCTGATAGCCAGCGCGTCTCTCACTCTCTTTCTCAGCCTCGCAGGCATCCCCCGCACGCTGACAACCCCCTCGCTCTCCTTGGGTCATAAACCCCTCTTCAGCGCAGATCTGCCTCAGAATCCCATCCTGTTCCCAGCGCGACACCTCCCTTCATTCCTTTCATAGTCTCAGGCCCTTTGATGCAAACCCCCCCCCTCTTTCCTGTGTGCCCGTCTGTCTTCCTTGTTCCCAAGCCACCACCTGGCCCTGCGGATACTGTTTATTACCCCGTACAGTAGGAAGCCTCCCCTTATCAAAGGACCCTCAAGTCGATCGAACACCCTTAGATCCGACCAACCCCACACCTTCCGTGAATCGGCGGAATGTCCAGCTGCACGATAATCATCACCTGTTGTGACCGGGGCGGGGGCTTCAACTGTAAATGTGTGGGAACGGGCTTGAAGCGGGGATTCCTAGGATGCTTTTCCAAACATCAAAGTATTGACGACTATGTGTTTCATGTAATAAAGCAGTAAACCTGAGTATAAGAGGCCAGGCCTCAGAGATGCGGTTAGAGCACCTCGTGACAATACTTGCTGTCCGATTTGATGTGTTCTCCTCCGGAGAGAATAAACCCTCGTTTCCTGCCTTTCAGTCTCCAGCGCCTGCTTCTTCATTGATTAATATTGGTGGGTCATAGAGGCGACACCGCCGGGCAACACAAAAGGGTCTTTGGTTACTGGTTGTCTTTGCACCCTTTTACAGCTTTTACATTTGTTCTTAGTTTGAGGAGAGAGTTGGAGCTGTAGCTCCTGGAAGGTCTTAAAAAAGATGCAGGGGTTGTGGCTCCTGGCCCCGGCTGGCTGCGGACGGGCGCAGACGGGCTTGCCTTATGCGCGCCTTCAGCGTGCCCGCGGTGCGCCCGCTGCTCGCGTCCGCTGCGCGGCTGGGAAGGGATGATCATTATGCACTAAGAAGGGCGGGAGGTTCAAACAACTACACCGGCAACCTGGTACTTCCCCCAAATGGTGGCTTGCTCCCCGTGACAGCGCCTAGTCGGTTGTGAGGGGTATGGTGCAGTGAGGAGAGGGTAGGTTGTGCAAAGTTCCAAATATTAAAATTACAGCAGCGTTTTAAAATGATATGCGGCAACTAACTCTCCCGGCTACCACTTCAGGAGATAGCACTAAGTCTAATGAGCGTGCGTGACTGTCAGCGCGAAATGTGCAGGTGAGGGTGGGCGGGAGGTCCAAACAACTACACCGGCAACCTGGTACTTCCCCCAAGATGGCGGCTTGCTCCCCGGGACAGCGCCTAGTCGGCTGTGAGGGGTATGGTGCAGTGAGGAGAGGGTAGGTTGTGCAAAGTTCCAAATAACAGCAGCTTTTTAAAATGATATGCAGTGACTAACTCTCCCGGCTTCTGCCTCAGGAGATAGCACTAAGTCATTAAATCATTTGATTAGCTCCCACATGAGCCCAAGATTATGCTTAAGGTTTTGTCTACTCTCTCTAAAGGATATTACGGAAAAGTCCTACTTATCTGCAGAAACAGGTCCCACAGTATGCCAACACCAGAGGCCTTTATTTCAATACCCACCCATGGAGTAGCACATTGTTGGTTAAAAAGGAGGTAGATCCATGGTTGTGCAGAGATCTAGTTTCTGGAATGCCCTTAACCCGCATTTGAGATCTGAATCTAACCACTTACGATTAAAGAAACTTTTGAAATCTGAATTTTTGAGACTGGCCATTGAACACACCACAGAATGGAGTAGCCAGTGATGAATTTCAGGTATTGTTTGTTGACCTTGCCTGGCCAGAATCCAGCCTTCCATCTTTAGCAGTACTTTCCTCTTTTAAATGCTTTGAAATAAGGGAGAGGTGCCATACACTGCTCGTAAAACGTCTTGGAAATAATCTTCCAAAACTCAAATCTGACTGTTTTTATTTGACTTCAGATTTCATCACATCATGCCCATATAGAAGGCCCTCCAATAGTGGCCCATCAAGGAAAGATAAGATAAGCAGCATCCAAATCCTCTTTGCTGTCATACTACAGGCTACCTGTCGAGATCATTCAGCCGGCAGACCATTGAGCAGCCTGAGGTTGCCATCAAGAACCTATATGACACTGACCCAGCCAGAAATAAAAGACCCAGCTGAAGATCCTTTTCGAATCCAAGGCTACCCAGTCTAAAATACAATGCATCAGAAACATGATGTGACCAATTAAAATACCATAAAAGTCTAAAGATTCTTCTCTTTTGAGTGGCCTTTGCTGAAAGGAGGTCTCAAACAATCAGTGGGTAAACTAAGAGACTAGTTAGAAAAGGGATGGTATCTCATTTTAGCTCTATCCTCCAATGCAGCCTGTAGAGTAATTGAGTAAAGAGACAACATTACTGTTCTATCACTTTATTGCTCTTATACATTTATTATAAATGTCATTGCAGCTGTCTTATGAATGGCTCATTGAAACATTCAGCAGGCTTTACTTTTGCCTGATTTGTTTTTGTGTGCTTTGAGCAGTCATTTAAACATACTTTTCTGACCTAACTGAAACAAAGAGTCATAGAAAAAACACAGCTATTTCTTCATACTTGATGCTAGCATACACTGCATTTGTGTGGTTTGGGAAGTGTTAGACCTGACATCTTTTGGCATGGGGTTCCCTGTCTTTTTACTTCTGTCCTCTTTTTGACTGTGAGCTGAACTTCATTTTTGCTGGTTTTAGGAATCTGGGCGTTTTACCACTGCTGACCAGTGCTAAAGTGCATGTGCTATGTGTCTTACATGTTTCTCCATGACTGGCATATTTGATTTACCAATATGTCCCTAGTAAAGTGCACTGTGTGAGCTCAGGGCCTCTAACCCAAATGCTACTAGTGGGTCTGTAGCACTGATTGTGCCAGCCTCATGAGTAGCCCTTCGACCATGTATCAGGCCTGCCACTGCAGAGCCTGTATGTTCAGTTTTTAACTGCCATGTCATCCTGACAAATACACCTACTTACCAGGCCCAAACCTTCCCTTTTTTATATGTAAGGTACCCCTAAGATAGGCCCAAGGTAGCCCCAAAGGCAGGGTGCAGTGTACTTAAAAGATAGGACATGTATTTGGGAGTTTTACATGTCCTTGTAGTAAAAAACTGCTCAATTTGTTTTTCACTACAGCAAGCACTATCTCTCCCATAGGTTAGCATTGGAGTAGCTTTGTAACACTTACACGTGCATCTTCCAATTGGGAGCTGATAAAAAATGGGAGTTTGGTCTCTCTGAACTCTAGTGAAGTTGGTTTTTGAATTGCAGGTCTGAAAATGCCACTTTTTTAAAGTTGGCATTTTCATACCTAACCATTCTGTGCCTCTACCTATCCCTAGAATACACATCTGGGTTGGACGGCAGTTGGGCTTTGGAAATTCACTCTAGACTATCACACACAATTTGAGCTGAGGAGTGCCCTGCATATCTTGATGGCTCATCACCAGGCTGATAGGTCTTTCTGAGCTAGAGTGCTGGGAGGATCTGACACTTGTACCTGAATAGGGATGTGCCTGACCTCTCACAAAGAACTGCCTACCCCCCTGTAATATGTCTGGAGAAAAGGCTAGGAAGGGCAGGGTCATGTGCACTACAAAGAAGTTTTTTTAAGTCTCTGGACTTCAAAGGCTAAATGGGTATATGTACTGGCCCTCTGGCACCATATATTTAGAACAATTTTGGACTGAAGACATTCTGCCAAGAGCTGTTGGGCTGCCGAGTGGGACTGCCATTTGCTGCTTGTTTTGCTGAGTTGGCCTGCTGTTTGCTGTTTCTGTTTTGGGATTGACAGGACTGGACTTTGCTTTCTGAATCCTGCTTTCTAAGGTTCTCCAAGGGTTTGAGTTGAGATTGCCTCATGTTGGAAGTCTCAGGGCCATCAAAGACTTCACCTGCAGCACTTGAGCTTTTCTTCTAAGAGCCCTACTCTGTAAAGTGGTGCCAAAACCAGTTACGGGCCCCCCGGAAGTAAGTTTGCTGTGCTAAACAAGAAGAAATCAGTACATCGACTTCGGATGTGACTTCGGAGCCTGCGCCTCTCTTTAACGCCGCACGCTGACTGCACCAGGCGGTGGTCTTCGCTCAAAGCAATGACTGTGACTGGTGAAGCAGGCCCTGAAGCTGCCACAGTACCTGCGATGATCCCCCACAGCATGAGTCTCAAGTACTGCATCACCAAAGTCTGCACACCCTAATCCGACTCTGTAGCAGCACATGCCAAATGCTCCAATGAGACCAATATAACATTCAAGCCCATTATTAACATGTACTTCTACTACTCTACCACCCACTAGCTAGTACCAGGCATAAATGTGGCACTTCTAGGCACCCACTTCAGAACTCTCCTAGACCTGTAGAAGATCAGAAGAGGACTGAACCTACTATCTGAGACATGAGATGAGCCCTAAAGGACTGAGTCTATTCTCCCCTTTGTACCCAGAACAAAGTAGTGGACTCATAAGGGTCATAAGGTGACCTCCTGTTAAAGCTACAAACACAACAAACAAAAAGAGGCATTTTTCCAGAAACTGCTCAGAAGACCAGAAGCAACTGGAGCTGAACTGGACCCTGCTGTTGCCTCTGCCTGACTCCCTGTGACTCTCTATGGGCCTCCCCATATGACCTGTGGGACTTTAAACGTGTACTCCTGTTGTAGATTGGGGACTTAGCATCAAATTGTACCTATGTCCTGTTCTACTGCTACCATTGACTATTATTGGCACTTGGTGTTTTTTTTTACTCAAAACCTAAAAAGTCATATCTCCGGTTCCCCTTATTGGACGTTTGTCATTTTTATGTAATTTTGTTTATTACCTTTTAGTCAATTTTTCTACTTGTTTTTTAGTAATTAATATTGATTTGCATTTCGACTTTATTACTGTTTTAGTACTTCATAAATACTCTATATGTTGCCTCTAATTTAAATCTGTCTGCTCTGCACCATACCTACCAAGGGGTTTCGAGAGGGTATATTTAGTGACTTTCGTGGTTCACCCTGAGAAGCGTTGTGATTATTACTTGAGGTGGGTACTTACCCCCTCAACTAATCACCCTATTCCTTACAACATCCGATGCAGCAGTTAGAACAATGGAGAAGTAGCACTCTGCACATTCACATACCATCCAAAAACATCCAGCTTAAAAACACAACATAATTTGAATTTCCTAACCAGGTCATTAAAAGGAAACATCACACAGGTTTCTCCTCAATTACCTCACCTATACCGAACACGTTATGAAAATGATCATATCTGTTACATGATTGTCACCAGATGTAAATGGAATGCTCAAAGTGAGCATGATTTCAAAATCTTTTGGTGGCAACTGTAGTTTTCAGAAATTAGATTTTTGTCTGGGTCAGGAGGTGGGGCCATCAGTTGTTGATGGGTTGTGGATATAATATTATTTAATGAATGAAATATATTTATAGCATGAATCAATATCCCCAAGAGGCATGCTGGTGCTAGGAGAGGAGACCATTCGGCGAGTGAAGGGACCATGGAAATGTAGGAGATAAAAACATTACGGGGAATGCTGCAAAGCAATGTTTTAAGCAATTCCCTAAAGCAAGTGAGGTTGGGCTTTGTGAATGTGTGTAGAAAGAGAATTCCTCATCGTGGCATAAGTAGACACTCATTTTTGCTTACCCAAATTTATTAAATCACTAAAAGGGGTGGAAGGTCCTCAGTTGGTGATGGTAAATCAGTGTTGTGTAGAAAGGTGGCCTGGAGTTAAACGAAAAAGGCTGTCTGTATGAAGAGGTTGCACCCACCCCTCAATGGTCGAAAGGTATGTTAGTAGGCATTTTGATCTTAATCTCAACTGGCCAGCTGCAAATATTGACCTAGGGGTTGAGAGCTGTTGTTTTCAGTGGAAGGAGCTCTGAGCATCTAGAGTAGCTTCTTAAAAAGACTTTAAATCTGAGTCTATGTTAAGAACTAAAGGTAACTGGTGTGATTTGACTTAGATGGTGAGTGGCCAGCGTGGCTGGTTGAGGGATGCCCTGTGAAGGAAGAACTTTATCAGGCAATGCAGACAGAAAGAGTGGTGACCAACATAGAAGACAGTTCTGTTATAGAATGAGCAGTGCTGCATGGCTGTGATGGGTGATGCTTATGAAGGTTGTTGGAAGGGGCTTGCTGGTGGTTTAGTTAGGTTTCGAGAGAAAGGATTTAAGGAGGCAGCCACCATGGTAGAAGCAAATTAGGATGCTTTTATATCCCTGCACCAAGACCATGTGTTAGTGATTATAAACAATAGTGGATCGGCGTTGAAAAGGAATTCATCAATCCGAGTGCAACTCCCCAGGGTTTTCAAGTAACTCTGAAATGCATACGTTCTAAAGAATACGTCTATCCATGGACAATGGTTCAAGGTGTGAGTGAACAGATCTGTTTTGGCTGTTCTTCCAAGGCCAGAGAAATGGTAGTCACCTATCAGTATTTGCGTATATTGGGCAGAGAAAGAGTAAGACATTATTTTCAGCAGAATGAGAGTGCATGAGGAAATCAGTAAAGGGTAAAAATTACAATAAAACAAAAGGTCTTGGATGACAGTTCATATTACATACATTGCCTGCCTGGTAGAATAATTTCTGAATCTCTTAAAAACAAACATAATGCTATTTTCCTGCACCAAGAGGAAATCAGAATTGATTCATTAGTCAAGCAAGCAATTCGTCAATGGCACTTGCAGACCATTACATTGATTATATTTTCCGAATATTCATTGCAATTAAACACCAGACTTTAAGAATAAGTGCAATCATTTTGAGTGTTCATAAAGTAAATGGAAAAAATGCAAAACCTACCAGCGTAGTTGTCCGCTTAGCCTCAAGTATTCAAACATCATTCTTTAACTTTTTTTTTATTACTTTATGGTATTCTCTTTATTAAGCACACCAACATCATTGTGTGGACTGCAGCTTGTTTTTGATTATTTTTCAAAGGTGTGTGGAATACTTTCACAGGAAGGATATAGCAACAGTGCAATAGGTGGTATGAGGCAAGGGATGGCAGTAGCCTTTAAGCTTCTTTTCAAGATATCTAGAAGTTCCATATGTTACTCGCCTCATTGAAAAGGAATGCACATAAGCTTGGGGCCAGACGTACGATCGTTTATTGTGGTCACAAACGGGACCGCAAATTAGAATGTGCAATGTACAAACCCTACTTTGCGATTTGATAACACAATATCCACTCGCAAATTGTTTTGCGACTCGCTTTAAGGAAGGGGTGTGCTAAGGGTGTCCCTTCCTAATAGCAAGTCACACTTCTATGTACGATTGTTTGCTACCGCAATTGCGGTTGCAAAATACTCTCAGTTTACCACCTATTTCAAAAAGTTGGTAAGCCACTCACAAACTGGAAGGGGTCTCCAGTGGACCCCTTCTCCTTTGTGACGGGCTACGAAAATATTTTTTAAGAGTAGGCATTGGTAAACGGAAATTTGTTGATAATAGCCTGTGGCCCAGTGAGTATCTCCCCGCCCACCGACTGGATAGCTGGAATAACCATTGCAGCCTCCTATTGTCACAGCTGGGATGCCAGCAGGCGACCTGTCAACTCCCCCTGTTCGTAGTGAATCCCCTTCAGGCACTGGAGGGCATACTCAGCCTTGGTGAGATAGAGGGTGTTGAGGGTCATGCAGGCCTACTCCAGGTGACTGTGATTGTGCACATTGGGCAGGAGAAGTAGAGGCTGGTGAGGGTGGTAATTTGTACCTCCAGCTAGAAGCCTGTTTATTGGCCACTACTGCGTCCCTCATTAGTTGGCCAAGTATGGTTGACTTCGCGGCTGCCCAGAGCACCCTGTGGGAGTCCACAGAGTGCTTGATGTCTGCCAAGTATTCAGAGACACAAGCCCACAGTTGAGACTTGCACTGGGGGAGTGGTATCTTTGTTTGTCAGGTGCCATGGTTTGCAGCCCAGGGAGGACAGGTGTGCCCCTAAAGACAGTGGAACCGGAGAGTGGTCGGACAAGGTAGCCTCCAGAATATGGGATCCCTGACGAGTTCCACCACCAAGTGGGAGATGAGGAAGTAGTCTAGCCTGGATAGCATGCCATGGACTGAGGACAGGAGGGTATATTCCATATCTGTTGGATGGCAGAGAATCCAATGATCGATGAGGCTATGGTCGGAGAAAACATCTTCAAGTAGGGCTCTGTCTGCACCATTTCCCTTATCGTGGGGGCCAGTCTTGTCCAGAACCACGTTGCAGGCGAGGTTCCAGTCCCCTCCGACGATGTACTTAGACGCTCTACTCTCCACAAGGAGGCGGTTCACCTGGAGGAAGAAAGGGTGTTTGGCTCCCATCAGTGCATATACTGAGCACACCCACAGAGACTATCCCACACCCTCAGTTTGGCAAAGGCATACCTGCAGTCGGGTTTGGACCATGTCTTCACAACCGTGACAGGCAATGATTTACGTAGGAATATCGCTACCCGGCACGTACGCTGTGGACTGTTTTCGCTGGTGGATGGTGCTGAAGCTGTGCTGTGTATCACTCTGCCCACCCAGTATGTCAACTTCCAGGTCACCCAAGTCTCCTATATGAGAGCCACATCTACCATTTTGGCCTGCAGGTACAAGAGCACCTTGTACTGTTTGATTTAGTGTGTGAGGCTGTTGATGTTCCAGGAGAGAACTACAAAGGCTGGAGGGTGCGCAGTGCGGGTGCAGTCATGTGGGGTCCGAGGTCCCACGGGGCAGCAGCAAGTGTATGGGGGGTGAGGGTGGGCAATGAATGCCAGGTGGGTGGGGGAGAAGGGTGCACCGGGGCAAGGGGGCGATGCAGGCAGCAGGGGGTCATGTGCCATCAGAGGGCCAGGGCCTGGGTGTGGGGGGAGGTGGTTGGTTAGTGAGGGAGGGGTGGGGCTAGACAGGAATTGGGAGGAGGATGCAAGGGGAGGGGGAGCGAAAGGGGAGTAAAGTGGTGGTGAGAGGAGCTGGGGTCAAGAAGGAGGGGGGCTCAGGTGGGGAGAGAGGACCAGGCAGAAAGGAAAGCCGGGCATGTAGAGAGATGCACCTACTGGCAGACAACAGCCGAGTGGAGTGGGAGATCCTGGGGCATTAGGACATAACAGAAAAAGGGTCGCAAGGGAAAGGGTGGTAGGTGGAAGGAGGGAGTTGGTGGGAGGGTTGTGTGGGAGAAGCGCAGCACCAGGGGCTCTAAACTGTTCTGCTGTTCTAGGCTTGCAGATGCAATGTACAGAGAGGGCCCCTTCCATGAGCAAGGCAGTTTGGAGGTTGCGCAATAGTGCAGATGTGAGTGTAAGGGGCAGAGGAGGCGATCAAGGGTCAGAGGGCGTAGCATAGGAGGAGGGCCTTAGAGGCCACTCAGCTCCACATGTCAAGCATCACTCAGGCAGCACCACAGCCTGGGGCAGTGCTAAACATCACACAAGAGGTCCTGTGCCATGCAGACTGTAGTAGGCCCAGCGCCATTGGTCATCCCCGGTGGGGCTCACAAATGAGGGAAGGGCTTTGGAGTCCTCACGCTGCCCGGATGTAGGTCGCAAGCCGTTGCGGGGCACACCCAGTAGTGCCGGCGTCACTGGTGCCGGGAGATCATGGGTGGTAGGCCGAGTGCCAGAGCCACTCCCTGTGGGCAGGGTGCATGGCAGGCAGGGTGGGTGGACAGGATTTAAGGCTCCACCACCCTGTGAGGGAGAGCACCCATTGACATTGAGGCTCCCTGTCATAGATCACCCCAACAAGGCCTCCCACCCTGCTCTGGGCTGCGGCTCCTCCTCATGGCACAGGCCCAGCCCATCTCAGTCAGCGCAGGTCGGAACGAAGGGTCAGTTGGCCCCCTGGTACCTTCCATCACTGTTATGGTGCTGGTGGCGTGTGCCGCGCTCAGCAGGTGAGGTAGGGGGCAAGTTGAGGAAACCCCTGCATTGCTGAGAGCACCACAACCAGCGTGCGGGGTTCATCCCTTTGCGGAGCTCCGACTTCAACCAGCCATTAGCATTCATGGCCAGACCATACCCTCTCTCCTTAGCACCTTATGAGAAATAGGGAGATTGCACAGGTGTAGTCAATATCTACAGTGTGAGCCATCCTGCTGCATGTTCACTATGTAAGAAAGAGAATCAACTAATGTGTAGGGATTGGTGTCGTTACAACGCAGGCTATTACAACGCCTGCTGTTACAACGCGGTTTTTACATCGCATACCACTACAACGCATAGTGCTTTTAAGCGCTGGATAGTGATTTATTTAATTTACTATTCCAACTCCAGTCCCCGTGGATAGTAGGGAAGGTGTTGGATAGTAAATTAAATATATTCCCTATCCTAGAGCGCCCCCCAGCGCAATGCGTTGTAATGGTTTGCGTTGTAATGGTTGCGTTGTAATGGTAGTGTGTTGTAATAAATGCGTTGTAAGTGATGTTTCCCATGTGTAGTAGTCTTCCCACAGAAGGGTTCTATCTCCCTCTGGGGTATGAAGTTAAACGTCTATTGAATATCAGTTTAAAATTCAAAAATAAAAGTTATCAAGGGGATCAACAGGAAAATAATTGAAACTTAGAAAGGCTAGAAAGGGTCTGGTCAACACAGGAAAAAAGATCAACAGATATCCTTTCTATTTCGTTTGAACTACCCACTTCTCGACTTTGAATAATTTAAAAGCATTACCTAGTCACATCCCTCTACCAGAGGCAGGACAGAAGAGAGGCCAAGGTTTCTCTAAACCCAATATCCTGCTCTTTTCTCCAGGAAGCTTGCATTGGGTGTTTGATACAGAGAAAAGTTCAAAAGGAAAGATCGATGGCCATAAATGATTGCATGTATGTATTTGTGTATGTCTGGATGTATCCAGGCTACTTTTCTATAAACGTGCGTACGTATGTATGTAGGTGTGTGTATGTATGTAAACATGTGGCATTTGAAATAACCAAAACCTAGCCAAAAAGGCAGAAAAACACTGTGCAGTACGTTTTTATTTTCTTTGGAATAAATATTTACATTTTGGACAAGAAAACATTGTATCTGATATGACACATAGGAAAGGAATAAATGTATCCTGGCACATATTAATAACTCATCCGAATAATTAAAAATAATAATAATACAAATATCGCTTTAGCCAAAATACACTCTCATAAATGCCCATATGAACTCAATTGCAAACTGCTGAAAAAAATGAAAAGCAAAGGCAGTTTTGCAATTAAATGATAACAAAACTGTAGCATCATATGTAGTCTGAATAATTGATGACAGAAGAATACAGAAAAATAGATTCGTTGTGCAAGTTTAATGATTCATTGCTAACAACTGTAAACACTATGCTTTAATTGCTGTTTTTATAAAGCGCAACGCTTGTATCGAAGTCTGCCGCATATAGGGTTTGTATTCTGATACAGGAAAGATACAAGGTGGGTGACATTGTTCTACCATAACTAAAATGCAAGTTATCATAGTGGATAACATACTGCCAACCTTGATGAGAAGTAGTTCATATTCTAAGCTTTTTCAAAGCCTGCCCTTCTTTGTGCAGGACAGGCATAATTCATTTCATCTATCCTGAATTGTTAAAACACTTTACAGTCTAATTATCGGAAATACAAAAAAAAAAAACAGTATTTTGAGAATTTGGGTAGTTGTTTGAGGTGGGATGAAATCCTACTCAAGCAAAAGCCACAATTCTTGTCAGGGTGAACCACAAAAAGTCTCTAAATAAACCTGAGCTTAACCCTCTGGTAGTTTGGCTCAAAAGCAGTCAGGCTTAACTTAGAAGCAATATGTAAGGTATTTATGCAACACTTAAACAGCAATAAAGTGAAAACACAGGACAAGAAAAATCCCATACCAAATTTAGAAAAGTAGATAATTGTTAATAAATTATTGGACACCAAAACGACAAAAATCCAAGCAGTAGAGGCAAAGGTATGAATTTTTAAAGTTTAAAGTAAAAACATAGGGGCAGATTTACAATAACTGGCGCATCCCCAGGGATGCGCCAGTTATTGTGCGCCGCAGCTCCGCCACCCATGGTGCGCCGCATTTACAATGCGGCGCACTATGGGGCAAAAACGGCACAGATGCGTGACGCATCTGTGCCGTAAAGGTGGTGCATTGCTGGAGTTGCGTCGCAAGCGCGGCGCAGCTTCAGCAAGGCTCGGGGGTGCCCTATCTGTCCAATGCTGCGTCAAGCCTTACGCCTGATTCAAGCAGGCGCAGGGTTTTGATGCAGCATTGGCCTAAAAGTGACTGAGTGAAATCTTGTAGATTTCACTCAGCCACTTTTGCGAGGCGCACCTGCCCCGGAACGCCCATATGTGGCGCAGGGCTTTACAACGTGACGCATCTGCCTAGATGCGTCACGTTGTAAATGGGTCGCAGGGATGTGCCATGTTTACGCCACCGTTGCGTGACGCAAACGTGGCGCAAGTCCAACATAAATCTGCCCCATAGTGCCTAAAAGATCAAAGCACCCAGCTCAAACATCTAGTCGTGTGAAACCAGGGCAAAGCTGAAAGTTATGGACAACGGCGATAAAGCAATGTTTGGATACACAAAGTGGCCAAAGTTGATTGGGTTCTGTAGCAGGCTGGATTAGTACATGGTGCTCGCTTATGTAGGAGTAGCACCCTGCATTAATCCAGAGAACCCTTATGGTGAGTTTTGTGGAAGTAGACAGCCATAGAAAGAACTCTAAGTGGTAACTGTGGAGAGCAGCCTCAGGCTTAGGAGTGTCAAGCAGCTTGTTTTACCAGTGCTTAATCTTATGGTGTAGGTTAAGTGAAAAAGAACCACACAGTGTAGTTATAAAAATATGTATTTATTTTAAACACTCACTAACACATTGCAATATCTCCAACCAGGAGATATAACCACAATACACAATACTTTAATAATAGAACACGTAAGTAGCACAAATACACAGTGGTCTTCAGCGGAAGACCAAACCATTTACTAAAATACTGGAATGCGTACCATGACCTAATTCGAGAATTGACCCAGAAGATGTAGAGGAATCAGGAACCAAAGAAACCACCCAAGGTGAGTATCTTGTAACCCCACGGAGGTTGTGTGCAGAGTGAGAACATGCCCATGTGCTCAATACAAGTCAATGGGTAAGTTTTGGTTGTAGTTTTACAGAAAGAGGAACCTTGCCAGCTGGCCCTAAAGACACCCAGTGGAAGATCGAAGGTTGGAGAGTTACCCAACCCATGGATCCCACAGGAACCAGGATACCTACACCTGGGAAGCCAGGTGCATAGGTGCGAAGTGATGTCGGAAATGCCGTAAACCACAATGGACAAAAGAGTCCAATGGAGCCAAAAGGTGGATCCAAGTTGAGAGGTACCTGCAAGCAGAGGGAACATAGTCAATGCCACTCAGGAGTGAATAGGTGGCGCGAAAGACGAATGCCCACCAATGTCGGGGATGCAGGAGAGTTGACGGTGCCCTTGGTGTTGTAGCTGTGCAGATCGGGCAATGCTGTGGAAGATCAGGGGCCATTCACGAGCTGTCCCACGTCGGATGTCAAGAGCCGAGGGGTCAGTCTCTGGCAGGGGCCCTTTTTTGGCAGTCATTTGTTTAAACTGCCTCTTGCACTGTTCTATTTTTAAGTAGGGGATGTGTCTGTACTCTAATAAAATGTTCTCTATTTTCGGCCTCATCACCCTATTTTAACTCACCACATATAATTTTTGTGTTTTGCACTGCACTTAGTTTTTTTTGTGATCAACTATTCAGTTGCACATTGGTTTCTCTAAAGTGACTGTGGGTGTGCTCCAGCCCATTACCGTTGGAATGGTAGTACGTCTCTATGATCACCACTTCTCCATTTGGATGACCAAATGATAAGACTGATCACGATGACAAGTTGATGGCAATCCAGACATATGAGCGTGGATCTTACCACTTATCACTTTAGCGTTCTTTTTCTGCTGCGAGTTCTACTTATTGGGCTTTTTTGTGATTTGGGTACCAACTTACTTTTGTGAAGTTAAGGTTAGCCCGCCATAATATTGGCATTTAGACACCCGGTTCTTTCTGTTGTTCAGGGGCACCAAGAAGCCTTGGCAATGACAACTAATGTAGTCATCAAAAAAGGTGCAGTATCAGGACCAGCAAGGTCAAAGTTACTCACCACAAGCAGGTAAGTCCGAGCAGGCCCAGAGCAAACAGGGAAGCCCACTGGATCCAAAGAAGACCCTCGCGAGGATACACAGTTCGGAGGCACAGGAGTCGCAAGAGGCCCGCGCATAGCTCACCAAAGGATGAAGGCCCACGGTGCAAAGCATGCGGTGCAGGTGAAGATTTTGACTGCATCAGATGCGTGAGGCTGGAGCTTCTTGGAGCCCGAAGATCTCTGCAGGAGAGAGATAACAAGCCTTGGCAAGATCAAGTTGTTGCGGTGTACATGGGTACTTCTCCAGCAGTTTCGACTAGGGATACTGACTTCAAACTTGCTGTGAATAGGGAGTTGCATAACCACCACCTGTGTTGCTGAACCTTTTGGAGCTCTTAGGAGCTCAGGAACAGCAACCGGTGAGCTTTATTGCAGTGCCTTCAGATGCAGTGGAGTGACTCCTTTACTCCAAGGGACATACCTTCGGGTATCTTGGCTATCCACAGGCTTTGTGAAGAACCTGTATGGAGCACAGGCACGGACTTTGCAGAGGGCTAGCAGGACATTGAGACCAGGAGCAGCAGAGTCTTCCCAATTGCAGCCTTGGTTCCCAAAGCAAAGTCCAGCAAAGTGCCCAGACGGTTGAAGGTGAAGTGGTTTCGTATCTGAGTCTTGTCCCACGATGAACCTAGGGACCCACCCACAGGTAAGCTCTTAAGTAGCCTAAGGAAAGGGTTGGTATGATTCAGGGGTCCCTCCCAGAGGAAGGGCTGGCCAGTGGGGAGGATACTCCCATATCCTTTGTCCAGTTTCACACCAGATCGGAAGCCAACGGCTCCCTGAACTGGTTTCAACTGGAGAATGCATGGAGGGCACCAACTATGCCTTTCAAAGCAGTCTAGCAGTGCTGGCAGACGGCCGCCCCACGCTGTCCCAATACACTAAATCCTGTCTGGGAGGTGGTCACACCTCCCTGTGACAGGAAACCTATTGTCCTGCCTTCCCCTGCTCGAGCTTGGCTGAGCAGCAGGAGGACAGAATCATGTCTCTGGTCGGCAGAAACCATAGTTTGATGTCGGGGTCCAGAAGACTGGTACCGGGAGCACTGGGGGCCTCCCATAGGAACTTTACAGTGCATGGAATCATGCCCCTACACCGTTTACGGTGTTGGGGTATGATTCCAACATGTTTGATACCAAATACTATGGTTCGTTACAGCCAGTTTAGTGATAGCATCACGTAATAACGCATGGCCACTCTATATATCGTAATGGCTGCTGCAATTACAACCTGGGAGAATAGACTCTGAAGATTGTAGGGGAGTCCTGCTCATGTAGGGGCACCCTCAAACCTATAATGAAGCACGTTAGCCCCCTCAAGTCCACTATGTAAACAGCAATCTTCCTCCTGTAATTTCAAAACAAAATGATGATGGAGAGTATAATACAAATCGTTAATACATTGAAAATGATGCACCTTATTATGAGATATGTTCAATACCGATTGCACCAGAACATTCCTATGCCCCAGATCGCCGGCCATTACTTCTGAGTAAAGGAGTTGGTTCCACTTGTTCGTTCTTAGCAGAAATGGGCCACCCAATTGATCTTGAGAAGAGGAGGATACCATATAGACTAGTCTGATATTTCCCTTAATTGGTGTCTTCTTTTTATGTGTGAGTAGAGGATTATCAGAAAGCCCTATCTCAACTTCTTTTAGACTTGAAATATAATGCAGTACCTATCTATTAAAAGAAGTATGGGTAAGACAAAACATTTGCTGTAAGTTCTCAAGAGAAAGAAACATATCACATTCAATTCAATTTCAAAGCTTTATTCGATTATTAAAAACAATCACAAAAGCATACAATATATAAAAAACAGGTAACAGACATTTCAGTACAGAACAACTCATCAATAGTAGGGTTAAAACACCAGGGTTTTCCTATGAGAAACAGCTTTTAGTAAAAAGGTAGCGGTAAAAAAACAGATATCCAAGGTTTCTAGTGCAAATAACAGTTTCAATGCTTGGGCAGTAGTATACACAGAATATTTCTTAAAAACAGGTCTAAGATAATAACGACGGAGGTGCATGTAAAAAGGGCAAATAAGCATAAAGTGCAAAGTGCTTTGCCTAGTTAGGCCATCACAGGGGCAAGGGGATTGGCTATAACTTTTCATCTGTGGGAAAGCCACTAAATTATGTACGATACCAAGTCTCAACCTAGTGAGAACAAACTGATGGGATTGCTTGGTAATAGTTTTGAGGTACATAGGCATGTCCCTGTCTTCGGGCATATTAGAATGATAAAATACATGGGTTGACATGTGGCTACATTCAGCCCTACGCAATTTGGATTTGGTCCCTAAAAAGACATTTTTGAGTTCCTTATTTGGTACAGTAACAGCACTATGGGGGTCAGTGACAATATCAAGGTTAAAAATTTCACTGTAGGAGGATGAAACATATTTTAACCAGGGAATCTTGTGGGCGTTGTCCAAACGAAAACAGTCTAGAATATTTCGCCTGGTAAAGTCAGTCTCATCCTTAACCCAGATTGACCTCCAGACCATTAGAGGTCTCATTCCCATAAGGTCTGTAAGATGATTCAAGCCCACCTCTCTGTGGCACAGTTCATTGGATGCAGAGGAAGGTAGACAAAGGAGTCTCTTAAGGAACTGATTCTCAGTGACTTGCAGTTCTCTATGATTACAATAGCCCCATATACCCGAACCATATAGAGCGATGGATACACATCTGTGCCTATAGATATTTAACATGTCTGCAATGCGGCGACTACCTAGCTTAGATGCAAAACGAAATACTCCAGAGGAGCTTTTGCCCATCCTAGCATTCACATTTAAAATCTCGGGTGCCCAAGTCCCTCTGTTATTAAAGGTTACACGAGATAACAGAATCTGTCCACAACCTCTATTCTGTGATTATTAAAATGAAACGGCTTGGAAAGTTGCATCCGTTTCCCACAGGCCATAATGTAGGTCTTAGAATTGTTGATTTTCAGTTTTCTCCCCTGAATAAAATCATAAAAATAGTTCATTAGGTTTTGGAGCCCGTTTGGGGGACGCGAAAGTAGAACCGTGTCATCGGCATATAGCAGGACCGGCACAGGATAACCACCAACCTGCGGGGAATCTGCCTGTACCCTCTTCAATTCGGACTCCATGGAATTAATAAAAAGGGAGAAAAGCAATGGGGCCAGCACACAGCCTTGCCTTATGCCTGAATTAACCCTAATTTTCCCGGTGCATTCCCCTGCCTGACCATAACGGATCTGGGCCGATAATTTGTTGTAGAGTCTGGCCAAGAAGTAAATAATTGCTGGAGGTGCTCCCATTTCAATTAGAGTGGACCATAACAAAGTATGGTCCACTAAATCAAAGGCACTCGAGAGGTCAGCGAAACAGAGAAATAAAGAGCCCTGTTTCGCTTTGGTGTACTTCCCGATAAGGAGGTCGAGATTAATACATTGCTCTGTAGTCCCTAGGCCTTTGCGGAAGCCGAATTGTGATTCGGCTAGAATTTTATTGTCCTCCGCCCATTCTTCTAAACGCACCAGTAGGACCCTACTCATGATCTTAAGGGAGGAATCCAGAAGGGAGATAGGGCGGTAGTTCTTGGCCTCTCCTCTATCTCCCTTCTTATAGATGGGTTGGATTATGGATTCACTCCAGGTAGGTGGTGTACTCTCCCTGACTGAGGCATTAAACACCTGATTTAAAAGTGGACTCCAGAGTTTCGGGTTGGATTTATACAGGTCGACCGGGACCCCATCAGGCCCCGGTGCCTTTCCCCCTTTACTCTGGCTGATGGCAGTTTCCACTTCTTGGTGGGTAATATCCAAGGATAGTTTCAACTCAAGCAAGGGGGTGGGGGAACTAGCACAATCCTCCCTAGTCGGGTCAAAAATTTCAGAGAAATGTGCAACCCAATTCGCTTCACTAACCTGAGCTGACAATATGGGGAAGTGTTCTTTTACAAGAAAAGGGCTGTTAACCGTGTTCCAAAAGAACTTGCTATCATGCAATATAGCAGCTTTATTAAGAGCATCCCAAGCTTGCTCCCTTAGCTCTTGTTTTCTGCATACTAAGTGCTTTTTGTAGGTCAGTCTAAGGGATATAATAGCCTCCCTATCTCTGGGTTGTTTAGAGAGTGCCCACTTGAGTTCCCGAAGAGATTTAGTACACATACTATCAAACCATCCGACATTTTCCTTCTTTGTTAGGCCTTTAGTGATGGTAAGGGATCTTTTAATAATTGTACCTAATTCCACAAAATCGACTATAATGCACTCAGGGGATGCCTCAGAATCCAAACATTTAAATATTGCCACAGACCCCGCTTCAATTATTTTAAGCTGCAGCTTCTCGGAGTTATCCATACTCCACTTGATACGGATGCCATTCTGCCTACAAGGGGTTACATCTTCAATTATCAACCGTTGAATGTTAGCTGGAGCCCCCAAACAGAAATCAACATGGTAATAGCATTGTGATCGCTACTTCCTAGGTCGGCAACAATGGGAACCGTGCAAAAAGGGACAAAATGTGCGGAAACTAATAAGTGATCAATAACAGAGGCCGAATTAAGTCCTACAAAAGTTGGTATAGGGTTACCATCAGCATCAGCGGTCGGAGGGTGAATCATAAGGTCCATGTTTAACATAAAAGAATTAAGAGAATCACCGTAGGGTGAGTGAATAAAATGTGCCCGGCTTTCCCCATTATCCCCATCATACCCACAAATTCTGGTGAATGAATGGGGGCAGGTACGAATATTAAAATCCCCTCCCCAGATGATATCAAAAGATTTATGAATGCCTTTACGAATATTGTTCACGGCTAGACCCAATTCATTCACCACAGTAGTATTAGAGGCATCAAACAAATTGTTATAATGATTAATCAACATAGTTACATGGCCCCTTATATGTTCCAGAACTAAAATTTGTCAATGGAAACCCACAGTCTGGTGTAATTTCATACAAACTGGGAGATTCACAGAAAGTAAAATTACTAACCCTCCTTTGGCCCTGCCCATGTTAGACTTTTGTGCCGGGTTGTTATATGACACAAATCCATCGAGGATGATATCAGTGGTTACCCAGGTCTCTTGCAGACATAGGACATCAAAATCAGAAAGGATTTCGCTCCAACCCAGGGACATCGATTGCCGGTTCCAGCCAGCAACATTCCAGCTGGCAAATTTAAAGCCAGGAATGCAGGGGGCTGGTTCAATAGTCTCAGGTACATTTGAGATTGGGGGCTTATTGGCAACTAGGGGAACCATCGAAATGGGAAAATGGGCAGGGACAGGGGGTTTAGCTCCCTGGGGAGATGTATGCACCAGAGTAGAAATGGAGGGTGTTATGGGTACTAGACATTGGCCCAAGACTGCGACTAAATTGTTATCAACAGTTACAGTTCCCTGGGAAAGTGAGTGCACCGGGACAGCAGTAAGGGGCATTACAAATGGAGGAATAAGAGGTGAACTAGAGCCCGGTGTTACAGCTAAACCTTTATCAGTAGAGGGTGGGGTAGGAACTGGGGCTGGGGACAGTCAATCAACACCGTCCAGCCCGTTAAGACAGTTGAATCGATTATAATCACAGAAGGGGGTCTCCGGGGGCAGAAAAACCGGTCTTGCTTCATACCCACGTGGTCTACCCCTTCGCTCAACCCTCGTCCAGTTACCTCGGACTTGGTCATGGTGCAAATGGATAGGGGGGAAAAAGAAAGACACTGGCAGAGTCTGAATGGTGGAATTGAGAGATCTATTAAACCCAGCACATATGTGTAGGACTGTCCTAGGGTCTCGAAAACTCACCGTGATACAATCCCCAATTATAGACTTTCTGGTCTTGCCCAGCCAAGGTACCCTTCTCGCCATGATAATTTCATTATTAAAATGGGCCGGGAGAGGTCTATTCCAGTTCAGCCATTTAATGACTTTACTTTTAAGCGAATGAAAATTCTCACCTTCACCTTCCTCAAGGGGGGGGGACACCAGCCATGACTACCATGAAGCGATTAGCTTCAGGGGCAGGTCGGGTCTGCGTGGTCTAGGAACAAACTTTTCAGGGGGAGGGGGAGCTATATGATCATTAGATATGGCCCCATTAATAGCGGTCGCAGGGTGAACAGGACCTACTGGTAGCAACGGTGGGATAATAGAATTGCTATTCTGTATCTGGGCTGGATTGCCCATAGGGGGTTGCAGAGGAGGGGCAGTAGTAATAAGTAGGGATGGACCTAAATTAGTTGGGGGAATTTGAGAGTTAAGAGGATTAGAGGGAGAATTAGACACAGAGTGTCTAGCTAAAATATCAGCCGAGGTTTTCTCAATATTAGATAAACGCAGTTCAATACGTTCCAATTTAGACTCTAGAGGGAATAGAAGGGTTTTAAAAAGGGCTCCCAGGGTTTCTATAAAGTGGTCTGTATTAGGTAGGGAGTGAGATAGTCCTGGTGTGGGGTCGATGGTTTCATGTCGGTGTTTGGCGGATTTAGATTTGCCTCCCGATTTAGAATTATATGGCCTTTTACGTTTGGATACAGCCCCCTTATTCACCCCATGTAGGTTAGAATCACAAATAACAACTGTATCAGGGAGAGTGGGCTTATTGCTGTCAAGAACCAAATCAATTTTAGGGAGAATTTTGTTAATCAGAATGTCCAGATCAGATGGCTCAGAATTAATCTCAACTGATTTTAGAGAGGAGTTCGTCGTGGCATTATTGCTAGTCTCTTTATGCCGGTCCGGAGTTTTGGTACAAGCCAAGGTACCAAGGGAGGATCTTTTGTTGGATAGAGGTTCCTTTGATAAGCGTTTCTCCAGTGCGTTTATTTCGGTGTCAATGAGTGTATTGGCTCTTATCAGAAATTTCTCCATACCTCCAGTGATATCTGATCCCCCTGTGGATGACTTGCTCCTGATTTCTCGACAGGACTACTCCCCACACTATAGATGTACAGGAGGGAGTAAAAGCTAAGGGGGGTGCCCGACCCGGCCACGAACTGTCACGAACGGGCGCAAACGGGCCCGCTCTTGGCCCGGTCTTCGCCCGGCGACGCTCCCGCGCAGCGGGTCTCAACAGCCAATAAATAGGGGTGGTGACAGGCTGTGGGCGGGGCAACAAGGAGAGCGGACCAGGTGGTAGCTGTTGGTCAGGCAGGGACTCCTGGGAGATGGAGTCCCTGCTACGCTCGCAGCCCTGTTGCACGCCCCCAGCAAGTTCCTCGCAGTTCACAGCTCCCTTAAGACTTCCAACTAGCTCACACTCGGAGCGCGATGCGGCACCCGCGGAGCGCGATGCGGCACCCGCGCAGCGGGTGCGGCGAGGTCATGGAAAGCAGGGAAAGCAGCAGTCAGGGAAAAGCAGCAGTTGATCCAACGTCGGGAATCTCCCTGTAAGGCAGAGTCTTGAAAAGCCCACCCACGAAGTAAGTTCAGCAGGCTGTTTAAGTTCTCTCCAGTGGGCTGTGGGCGAGGCAACAAGGAGAGCGGACCAGGTGGTAGCTGTTGGTCAGGCAGGGACTCCTGGGAGATGGAGTCCCTGCTACGCTCGCAGCCCTGTTGCACTCCCCCAGCAAGTTCCTCGCAGTTCACAGCTCCCTAAGACTTCCAACTAGCTCACGCTCGGAGCGCGATGCGGCACCCGCGGAGCGCGATGCGGCACCCGCGGAGCGGGTGCGGCGAGGTCAGGGAAAGCAGGGAAAGCAGCAGTCAGGGAAAATCAGCAGTTGCTCCAACGTTGGTAATCTCCCCGCAAGGCAGAGTCTTGAAAAGCACACCCACGAAGTAGGTTCAGCAGGCTGTTTAAGTTCTCTCCAGTGGGCTGTGGGCGAGGCAACAAGGAGAGCGGACCAGGTGGTAGCTGTTGGTCAGGCAGGGACTCCTGGGAGATGGAGTCCCTGCTACTCTCGCAGCCCTGTTGCACTCCCCCAGCAAGTTCCTCGCAGTTCACAGCTCCCTAAGACTTCCAACTAGCTCACGCTCGGAGCGCGATGCGGCACCCGCGGAGCGCGATGCGGCACCCGCGGAGCGGGTGCGGTGAGGTCAGGGAAAGCAGGGAAAGCAGCAGTCAGGGAAAAGCAGCAGTTGCTCCAACGTTGGTAATCTCCCCGCAAGGCAGAGTCTTGAAAAGCACACCCACGAAGTAAGTTCAGCAGGCTGTTTAAGTTCTCTCCAGTGGGCTGTGGGCAGGGCAACAAGGAGAGCGGACCAGGTGGTAGCTGTTGGTCAGGCAGGGACTCCTGGGAGATGGAGTCCCTGCTATGCTCGCAGCCCTGTTGCACGCCCCCAGCAAGTTCCTCACAGTTCACAGCTCCCTAAGACTTCCAACTAGCTCACGCTCGGAGCACGATGTGGCACCCACGGAGCGGTGCGGCGAGGTCAGGGAAAGCAGGGAAAGCAGCAGTCAGGGAAAAGCAGCAGTTGATCCAACGTCGGTAATCTCTCCTCAAGGCAGAGTCTTGAAAAGCACACTCAAACAGTTGGCCAGATATGAGGAGATTAACTCTCGTCCAATATTCCTGTAATCTGTCATGAACACAGAAGGGTTGATTTGGATTATATCCTAAGGGGCAGATTTACGAGCCCCTTGCACCACGGGTGCGTCACTTTTTGTGACGCACCAGCATTGCATTTTTCTGTCCCATATTTACAAGAGCAGGAAAAGCCACACTGCGTGACTTTTCCTGTCCTTGTAAATACTGCCCCTTTCCACGCAGTACTTGCCTGGAATGGGCATTCCATGGGTGTTGCTGTGGGTGTTCCCGCGTAGTACCCATGGAAACTGACATATTTCCAGATTTACAAGAAATTGTAAATCTGGAAAAGGATCTGCATGGGAGGCGTAGGAAGGCACAAGAAGTAGAAATATTTTCATTTCTCCTAATTTTTTCCTCTTTCTATGTGTGCTGCATTGTGCCGCACAATTAGAAAGAGGAAATCACCTCTGGTGATTGTTTATGTACAGGAAAGTGCCCCTTCCTGCACTTAAACAATCTCCCCACGACTCAGGTATCCTTGCACCATGGTACAAAGGGGCTTGCGTCAATGCATGGCAGCAGTTTGCGCGCCAGCGCAGGGGAAAGCACTGAGATGCGACATATTGTTGTAAATATGTTGCATCCCTGTGCTTCAAAACTAAAGCCTTGTGGTGCAGCAAAAAGACTTGCTACTCTGCGCTGCGTTTGTTTATTGTAAATCTGCCCCTAAGTATCTAAGCTGGTTAATGAAGGAAGTACCAGGAAAGATGTGCAGAAAGGAGCCCTAGATAAGATGGAAAACCTTTATGGTCTTGAAGCGAGTTCTCATAAAGTACTGTGTGCCCACAAGGCCAACCCCAGGGGCGATTGATACACCCTGCAGCAAATGATCTGTTAGCATACACCCTTGCTCCAAATGTCCCTACCCCAAAACTAAACAGAGTCATGAAAAAAATGAAGCCAGATAGAAGAACTGAATAACAGGGAATGAGACCCTGCCTTCCTCCTTGGGCTGCTGTAAAAACTGCAGCTTACAACAAGGTTTCCTATAGACCCATATAAACAGCTGCCATGAAGCCTCGATTTTAGAGAAACAGGCAACTGGGAGATAAAGAGGAATGCAACGAAAAAGATTAAGATACCGTGGGAGAAAAAACATCTTAATAAGTTTGCAACGGCCGCTCTGGCCCAAATGTAGGTGGTTCCATTTTGCAAATACATTGGCAGTATCCGAATATAACTTCCCATAGTTATTCCCTATTACATCTGCAAGGTGAACAGATAGAGTTACCCCAGGATACATCACAGACTGTACCCATCTTTCATCCTGACCGGGAGATTACTTAATAGACGTGACCTGTGTCTTGTTTGAATTAAGCTTGTAACCTGAAACTTCTCCAAATATTTTAGCCGCTACCACTTATGCACGTAAACCAGTGATATATATGGGAGTTACAACTGCCAGATCACCAGCATAAGCCAGACTTTCATTTTGTAGTGTTGTATTCACAAGGGCAAGATCCTTTCTGATTGTTTGAGGGATTGAATGAAAGGCTCTATATGCAAGGTGAAAAACTGAGGGGAAAGAGGACACCCCGGTCTCTGTGAGGGAACCCGAGCAACGGATGCTTGCTTTAAGGTCAGAGTAGAGGCGATGGATTCTAGGGCTAAAGACAGAGCCTAAACTTGAGATCTCCATAACCCCCAAAGGAAGGGACAGAAGGCCTTAACTAAGGCCTTCTCTACATCCAGAAGAATCATACCTATCGTCCCCCAACATGAGGACGCAATCTTCTGTACCATAATTAATGTATTTTCTTGAGAAGTTGTGGCAGGACTGGGAATAAAGCCATGCTGGCTTGGATTGAGCAGGTCGAAATAATTACAGACAACCGATTTGTGAGGACTCTTGTATAGATTTTAGAGTCAGCGTTGATTAAGGAAATTTGATGATATGACCCACAAAGCGTAGGATTAAAAAAGTGGAATTTTCAGAATTTTCACTTAAAATCTGACTTTACTATTAAAGAGGATTTAAAATTACTATTCTTCGGACACTAAACATAACATTTCAACCTACTTCCTGCAGTGGCAGGCCTAGGACATGTTTGGTTGGGGTGCATAAATGGATGGCACAATAACTGCTACAGGCCCACTAGTAGCATTTAATTTACCTGCCCTGGGTATGCAGTATAACACTTTACTGGGGTCTTACTAGTAAACTAAATATGTCATTAAGGGGTAGGCCAATGTTACCATTTTTTGGGAAGTGAGTAAAAGCACCTTAGCACTGCATAGCAGTGATAAAATGCACAGAGTCCCAAAGCCAAAAATCAACTTCAGCTAAACAGGAGGGGAGAAGGTAAAATGTTTGGGCAAGGACCACCCTTAGGATGACTGTCCTAACAAGTATCATACTTGTTTAGAGGTTCAGTGAGCAAGGCTAAGAGGGTACATCATTGATATGGTAATTCACACAGATGGAGAGAAGGTGAAGGGTGAGGCCAAAATCTCCTCTGTCTGCTCACCAGGACACAATCACCCCAATCTCTCAAATGCTACTTATGAGGTCATCTTTGGCTTGATGTTGCTTGGGTATGAACTTAAAACAAAAAACATTTTGAATCTCCCTCTCTGTTATAAGTTATCCTGAGTCTACAGTACAGTAACCATTTTGATGTTTGTGGTTTTGCTGAGTGCACCACAATTGCACACACATTTCCGTTCGCTCCACTGTTAAATAGCCATGTTCAAGGATTATTGACAATGTAGAAAGCAGAGAACAGCATAGAACTGTTATTCAATGAACACATCCACACTTACATGGTGGACATGCATGAAAACAACAAGAATAGAGGCTAATTAACCTTAACGTGAACAAAAGCAAACGTAACTCTGGCAAATCAATTTTCTTAAATAATCTGATAAGAATATAAGATGTCCAAGTAGTTCTTCAGTGTCCATTTATTAATCTGTAGCAGTAGATGCTGCCTATATTTCATGAAATTGAACAGTTACAAAAAAATTGCTAGATATCATTCTGGGGACCCTCCAACCTTTCTATATTTTGAGTTTGAAAAAAAGCACACTCAAGTTGATAAAATAGGGTAAAAACATGCATAGGAGTAAGAGAAAATAGAAATAGGAAAAGGTGCTAAGGCATTAATGAAGGAAGTGGTAAATCTGGGGAACCCCATCACAGGATGGGTGCTGAAGAGAATATGAGAGCATAGCAGAAATTCAGTAGAATGCTTAAAGGCTGACTAGTTGTAAAAAGGTGAGGATTAGTTGTGTTTTTCTAGACTTACCCCCATTCCTTCATGTTTTAACACATATTGGTGCATTGTCTTTCTCTGTCATTGTTTTATTATACAACCATAAGTAAGGTGATTTTCTAACATGGAAAAGCGCTCTCTAGATTTATGGCCCATCACTAAGACCTCTGCACAGTCAAGAATTTAAAGCTCACATTTCAGACTTGAAGCCTTCCTATGTCCATAGAAATATGTTTTCCATTTGTTTTTATAAAATATTTGTTCATTGGTTAGGCATTCTAGATGCCAAAATGGTGGATGGTTAGTGTAGCATCATCCTCAGCCCCGGTACAGGTAAATGATCACATCACACACCGAGCTTGGTATTATATGTCTTTATTCCTCAGTCTGTAACCGTTAACTGAACATTCTACAACATGAATTCTATCACCCAGGCATGTAAGTCACCATTCTACGGAGTTCGCCAGGATCAAAAGTGTCAGTCACCTCTTACTCACAATACACTCCATCACAAATCTTCAATAAGTCATTTGGGTGCTTGAATCAATCGCCTAGATCTGGTCATGTAAGGTTGAAGTTTACAGGAGAAATGTCCATGTCTGGAACTGGTAACAGGGACATTGGTACAGTCATTGGACGCTCCGGATCCTCCTGTGGATAAGTCTCAATTCTGACATCTGGAGCTGGTGAAGGTCGAGGCAGGTGCATGAAATATGAAGAATCTTGCATAATGTACTTTCCAGGACAGTAAGTAGTCACCATGTGTCCTTTACTTGTCACAATACTCAGTGGGTCAGCATCAAAAGTAGCATCAGACTTGCGTTTCCATTTCTGCCTGACAATTTTGAACACAGTGCTCTAAACACAGCGGCGTCTATTGACCTTGATAAAGTTTGCACTACTGTTTGTATCTCAACAAACGCAAATGAAGAGCTATGCGGCATGACAGTTGCCATACATTAACCATGACTTGACAGTGGCTTCAAAACAGCCCACATATACACTTTTGTTTTCGAATGGGTGAAACGGGGTACTGGGGAAGAGTTTATTGTACTTTTCCGCTGGCATAATATTTATCGATGTGCCACTGTCTATGATAAAAAGTATGGAGCACCGAAACACTTTCAATGTGATCTTGGAATGGTTTCTAAATAAATTTCACAATTTCTCTTGTCGACCTCGCTTCAACAAGTATTCTTCCTTGCAAGAAGCTAATCCCACATGTGCACGTCAGCCAGCAGTCAACATTGACATTGCACACCCATCTTCCTGACTTTTGCTTGACAATGACAAACTTTTAGACAAGGAATTTGACGACAATCTAAACTTTCAGTTTCTACTTGCCTGAACTGAGGTTGCAGATGATAGAAAATAACAATATCCAGGCAACAACAATATAAATAGCTGGCAACAAGAAATTAGTATAACAATATATAAACACAGGTAAAAGAAAATAAGATAACCAATAATTATAGTCACATATAAAATTTAATAACATTGATAAGAATTGATAAACATGTTAAATCATGAGCAACGGATATATAAAATGGCAATAAAAAAGGGAGACTACAGTGTTCAGATATCGTAGTCTCTAATAACAAAGGGAAAGTTAAAAACTGAGATGGTTCCCAGTGCAGATAGTTCGAGTTGATGTCTGTCTGAACTGAGGTTGCCGCATGGCCTTGTGGACATGGTTGGAACATCTCTGGAACTTTTTGGCATCCCTTTTGTTTTCTAAATGTGACGCACTTGATCTTTCCTCCATTTTATTTTCTCAACATGATGCACTTGATCTTTTCCTTGATTTGCAAACCGTTACAAAATGGTTCTCTTTTCTGCATCCTTTACATATCTGTCGAATGGCGGACATTTACCTTCATGTGGAAAGGAACAACCACATCGAAAACACAACATCTTTTTCTTTGAAGACATTATTTTATGGTCTTCTACCTTGTAGTTCTTCTTACTTTTCACAATCAGTGCTGATTAATTTTGGGCTGTTCCAGGCTCCATGTTAGCGTCTTGTCTGTCAGCTCTTTCTTTCACTCTGACAGCCATGAGTACTCACTCCAGGCTGAGTGTTTTTTTCAGCATTCGTCATCTGAATGAATTGGAGAGACAATCATCTAATACCCTGAGAGGCATGGTCTCTTCATCATTGAACTCACTGAACTTGTAATGCTTGATAAGTGAATCCAGCCTTTTTACAAACATTCTTAGTCAACATTTGGCATTGTATAGAAATTGGTATTTAACGCCTCTTTGATTTGATGATACATCACTTCATCACCTCATGGTTTTGCCTTTATCGCTTATTTTACTCTTTGACCGGTCAAATTAATCAGCTATTTAATGATCTCTTTGTCACTTACTTCTTCCAGTGCATCAATTAATTCATAGACTGTTTCAATCCAGGCAGTCCATCAGTCACCAATATTTTGCTTATTGGTGGTAGAGAAGGGAGGAGGTGGTTTTAGGAATACAGCAGCATCATAACCTTTGGGACTTTCTGTTGTTGGGAGCGGGGCTTGCTCAGGCAGTGTCTGCTGCCCACTTGGACCCACAGCTTAGTGAAGCACTAGCCACATGCTGGAATTTGGGTTGTTGTGCATATTCTCTTGTTGTGAGCTCTGTCTTCTTCTTTGGTTGTGAGTGGTGGCTTTGTTTCGTGTAAAAGTTCTTATCCATTCTCACACCTTTTCATTGTACCTGGTTTCTACTGCCTTTAGCATTTCTTTGCATCAGAATTCAGAAAGGTTTCCGCTTTTAACGTTTCATTGAACTTGGCCATCATTGCCTTTAGCACATCTCTGAAACTGTTATTGCTGCCGTTAGCATTGTTGTGCTGTATGAATGATGGCTCTGTGTTCGGCTGTGGTGTGGTATCTGTCTCGACTTTACAAGCAAATTTCGAGCTGATGACAAACAAGCCTTTCTGTAAGGTCTTCAGTCTCTTCACAGGCCTTGCACTAGCTGGAGTGGCTCTAGACTTTGCAGACGCCAACTGTCTATTTTCACTTTGACTGAGACACATATGGCACACACGAGTAGTCTGCTGCACCCGGCAATATCTCAGAGAGGGCACTCTTGGTTCTTCAGGTTGGGGGGTTTAAGTAATCCCCTATCGCGTCATCCATTGTAACGCCCTCCCCAGCCCAGATACAGGCAAATGATCATGCCACACATGTAGCTTTGTATTACACATCTTTATTCCTCATTGTGTAACTGTTAACTGAAAATTCTACATCATGAATTCTATCACTCACACCCATATATTTACGCCACTTTTCTTTGAAGTCAGTCTGGAACCAAAAGGGTCCGGTTCTCAAAAGACACTACAGGTAGGTGCTCCCGAATGGTGCTCTCCATCAGGCTTTATAAGATGAAAGGTTTGTCCCACTAGCCTGTGCCCTGGACACCAACTGGTCCGTATCCACCCATTATATTCCTGGACCAGCTCAATGGTTGACACTATTCTGGCAAGCTGGGTAGGCCACAGAGGCACCATTGAGGGGCCCTTGGCTGGCAGGATGGTGGTCTCTGACTGCAAGCCCACCTCTGTGGTCCCACCTAGTCGGGTACCACTCCATTGATTCATTCACATCCTAACCTTAGATACGCTGCTTTTACACTTGAGCTCCATGCATGGGCATACCTCCTGAAACCCTGGCAGTGCACAGCGTGTACACTGGAGGGAGATGGTGAACAGTGAAGCCTGAAGAGTAGGTGTTGTTGGATGTTCAGGACTGGAGTGCCATTGTTGAAAGTGGCAGAGCAAATGTATGCTAACTGAAAGAGGACACCCCCCCCCCCCCCCATGGTCCATTGCAACATTCAAAATCATGAGCTGCCACCTGGTTATGGGGCATCATAGATCACTCTAGAATCTGCATGGTGGTGGCCATATTGCCTATCAAAAGGAACTGGAAAAACAAGACTTTCTATATCACAGCAGTCTCCTACAAAACTTCTAGAGAGCTTCAGACGGCCATCTTTTGTCAGCATTATGAAAGTGTTAATTTCTAAAGCGTTCTGGCGCCCATTAATTTTGGTCAACGCTACATAAAACAGTAAAAATGAATAGATAAATGAAGGCATAAATAAATAGATAAAATGTAGACAAAGGGAGATTTTCACGTGATTAAGGTGATATGGGCACAGTGGCCATTGGTGCACTATAGTGCAACGTGGCCAGGAGGCCTGAGGGGCCCACTGAACCCAAACAATTGCATTATTTCACTGTTCAAATAGCAGCAAGGGGGGCCATTTTATTTCTTGCACTAGAGCCCATGCCACACTAGCCACAGCACTCGGTGATTTCGCTCAGTGAATTATCAGGTACTACGTTCTTTATACATGGCTGACTCAGTACTGCATCCTTCTGATGTCAATAAAACAAGAACATTTAGCAATATAAAAGGATTTCAGAAAGTTCCCGATGGTTTGTCTACGGAAAAGGAATCCTGCCAAGTAAACACAACTTATGTAGTGAAGCTTGTTATTGCTACTGAAAAGGTGATTGAAATATGTTTTCTCTTCTGAACCTGTGTGAACATGTTCCTAATACACAAGAGGCAGGTGACAAAGAGCTATCTTTGAACTGTGGTCCTCAAAGTATCTCTAAAGACTTTTCTGATACTTGTTTATGTTTTATGATTCTTTGCTGTGATTTCGCTGTCGCAGTGCTTGTTCTTTGTATATTTCACGTCTGGAGCAGTAGCTTGTTGCTGAACAGATTGATGTAAAGGTACATTTTGTCTGTGAGTGGCTTAGTCAGAAATACATGTCAGCTGGGAGCTGACTAAGTAAAAGATCTGATCTGAAAAATTGGTATTTATCAATATGAGTGTTTCAGAACTGTCAAGTGCAAGAGTGGTCAATGCATCTAGGTAGAGGGAGGGAGGAACTCAGAAGTCACCAATAGGCTCTCTCGCCAGATAGTTCAAGCATGCTCTTAACACTGAAATGTTCCCTTAGGATATCTCCTCTGTGCTGAAGGCACAGGTTAATTTGCCCCTACTCCCATCGCACAGCTCCCTACAGCAGTATATTGACCCCTCCGTACCAGCATAGAGCCCAATGGAAATCTCAATCACGATATTGTCTGAGTGTATACAGACCCCAAGGCCTTTTGTGATGGGGCATGGACATGGGTGCAGGGTTCCCTCGTTTAGAGCCAGGCTGGTGTCTCCTGGCCCTGCTTCCTTCCTCTTTGCTAAGAATATCTGGGCTTGGCTTTGGAAGGGGCGAGAGAAGATAATGGCAAAGCCCACTGGGCAGCCAGAAGTGCCACGGCATGTCTATGTTGCCACTTAAGACCCTCCATGAACACAATACATCGCGCCCTCATGAGTGGTAAACACTGTACCTTTCTGAAGTATATGTGCACTTCAAACCAGTTTCCTTTATTAAGGGGTTCAGGAGGGCTGGTTGCACAGCAGATTTTCATTAAAATTTCCAACTACTTAGCTGATAATCGATTCACAAAGATGTTCCTGTGAGTCGGAGTAACTTACACTTATGGTACTTGACTTACTCCTGAATTACAGCTGTAAACCAGACTTACTGTTGGTTTATGCCTGGAATTGAGGAGTGAGAAATGTGTACTAGAAGAGTAAATCACAGCAAAATCTCTGTGAACCTGCCCCTTTATGTGTAAATAGATGCCCAAGAATTAGGCATGGATCCGGCCTTCGTGGGCTGATATTGGACACCTCTGTGGTAGCTGGAAAATGTCTTAGAGTAAAATGAATGCGTTATTTGATCAAGGATGCCTCAGGGAACACATGCCACCCTCCCCTTTCAAGGCGAGGCTGGAGTTATAGGCCTGACTGGTACAATGGGGCTAGTAGAAAGAATGACTGACATTTCCCGCAGTGTGATAATGTGCACAAGTGTGTTGACTACAGATCCTATATGCAACAACAGTGCATAGGTTGTGTTGGTTCTTTCCGCACTGGACGTGTGCAGGCACTCAATACCTACATGACACTCGCAGTAATCTCCCTCCTAAAAGTCCTGCAAGGGGCCCCTGTGACAACTGTACCCCCTTGGTACATTGTGTCCTCATCTTTGAGTTGATGAAAACATTTGTGATACATAATCAAATTCTCATATCGTGGGAAGAACAAAATCGCGTTTTGTTAAATTTAAATGAGCATTAAGACAGATCCCCCTTGCAACAAGGCACAGGGCTCTGACATCTTTTCAGCCTGAGGGCCCCGGCCTCGGTGGAAGAAAGCCCCGGGCCTCCAAAGGAACTTGTCGAGGGTTCTGATCCTCGGACAGGCCTTGTGTGACAAGATACATAGTTTCTTTTCAGTGACAGGCAGATTATGGGTTACTATAGTTTCCCTAATGCTCAGATGAAGATCAGGCATAAGCTTAACAGAATAGGTTAAAAGGTGCCGATGTTCGGGCTCCCAAAACCACATGTTGAGAGTCAGGGACCAAACAAAACAAAAAGCACATCTCCCCAGTCTTTGATGTCTTCTCTGGGGGTTGCAGAGTGAGAAAATGCGGCCCTGCTCCCAGATCTAGGGGTTTGATGGTTCCGCTGACAAAGCCCGAGTGTGGGAGCAAGGCTCACAATGGGATAACTGATGTAGCCAAATCTGATGCCATTGTGGATGGAGGGTTCATACAAATCCACAATAATAGAGGGGAATTTTTTTCCCGTCCACGCTCTTTGAGACAGCCGTCACTTTTTTTCCTACTCGGCGTCATTATGTTCTGCGATTCCACGGCTCTCATTTGGTCAAGGTGCAAGGGCATTTCAAAAAGCAATGTAAAAAGATGGATACCAAAAAATGTTGACAAATTCTCTTACTTGTTAGTTAATGCGATTAGCACGGACATCGTCAAAATACTCGCTTGCATTGGTGAGAGACGCACTATTGTGCTTATTATGAAAACCAAACCACAGATAAATGCCCTTGTTGGACTTTAAAAAAAACAAAAAAAACATTTAAATCAAACATTTTGGATATCATTAGCACAAAATGGAGTATAATTAAAGGGATACTTCATATTCAGAGAATGAAGCATACATGCAAACCACTGTCAATATCGATGAAAAGGGCATATTTCCACAATATTTTTTTGTTTGCTATCCACTGATGAACATCTGCCCTGACTATAACCTTTTTCTTCTGCATGAATCACTAATCTCCAGCTGTATCCTTCCCCGGCCCTACATACTTGAGCCTTTCGGGGAATTACCAGGGAGCGCATACATGTATAGCGTACAATATCCCTTGGTAACAACAATCTTGCATTTTTATGCAGAGGATTACAGTAACTTCTGCTTATTTTTGACGCTAGACCTCCTCTACACAGTTGAGCGTCAATTTTATGTTTTCATTTTCTCATTAGAGTTCTTGTAGGAAATGCAGATGTGTGCAAGGGGATCAAACACGCATAGAGCTCACAGGGAGAAAAATCCCACTCATGAAAATAGCTGGCTTTTATTAACCATTGAGCAATTTTAAAATCTGAAGGTGCCTGCAAAGCAGGGATAATTCAAAAGAATGCTGAATCTCCCAATGATTGCAGGGCTAGCTGTCATTAGCCACTAATAGCGTCTTGGAAATAAACGCGATTGCCCGCTACTGTATCCCCATGGTGGACATATTACTGCGAATGAAGCTCAGACAATGGAAGCGGGATAACTGTCCGTGAATTTGAAGCCTTTGTGGCACATCAATGGGCTTACAATGTGCTGAATTAGCAGGCATATTAATAGCCAGATGCATCACCAGCCTATTCTTTTTACTCAAATCTTCTTATGCAAATACCCCATGAATCCAGTTCAAAGAAGGAGCTTTAGAATGAGCTGCCGGCCACATTCAGAGGGGCCCTTTCACCAGCAGCAAGAGAGGGGCTTATATGGAAAGGGACATGAGAAAAGTTTAGACACTTGTTTTGATAACTGAACATGATCTTGTTATAATAATCTGATAGTGGTCACTTGCATGGTCTGGTTGTAGAAGTTTAAGCCTCACACAGAGGGAGATAATCCGGGTCCTTTGTGGTAGGATGTTCTGAATTCTGCACATTGGGTGACACCACTGGAAATGAAATAAACCCAAAACCTTTCAAAAGAAACTCGTTTTAAACAATGGGAAACAATGTACTGATTTCTAGTGTTGCCAGTAAGCAGTTAATGAAAAGATGAACTTCAAATGTTTGTATCTTTGAAAATATACATTTTCAGAGCAAAAATATTTAAATGCCACTGGTAAACCACTTGTTGCACATTATGCAGATTCAAAGTTTCGAGAAAGCCTGCCCCACCGTTAGTATCTTGGTCTTTAAAAATAAGTACAGCTTAAAAGAGTGGTGACGAAGCTCTAAGAAAACATTAGAAACCTGCTGTAGATAAACATGTATCATAAGTTAAACTAAAAAATAAGACCTAAAGTCAGAACTGCATAAGGAACATAAAGAGACTGGCAAGGAACAAGACATTGCCCAGCATGGAGAAAAAGAAGTGCCTGCACCACGCACAAATGCATGCAATGCAAATTAACTTGCAAAATCCCTATACAGTGTTTCTTTACAATTTCAAAACTGGCTTAGTTTGCAAACGTGGGCCACTTTTTTATCTATCAAATTTGCTAATAGGGGACACTTTTAATTTAGATCCCTGGTTTATGTTCTGTCTCAGTCTGACAATGTATATGTTCTAATTCTCTGGCTGGTCACAGGCCCTCTTTTGGTCTCTGGGTGAGTCAGGCACTGAGTTGTGGGTTCAGAAGTCACAGGATCGCCACAACATCTATTTGGCAGCAGCGCAGATCCGACTCAGCTCACGGTGATGGAACAGCAGTGCGCTCCACACAGGTTTAAGCAGACATCACAGCGGTGTAGCCTGCTTCGGCCACAACTTCAAGACTTGCAGTGGTCCAGCCTGCGCGGGCACCATGTACAGGTTCACAGCAGCACGGTCCACTTTCTCTTCAGGGCACTGCCAAGTTGCAGCCTGCTTTAGAATCACAGTGGCATGGTCCGCTCAAGCACACTTCAGCGCAGAGCAAGAATACAGGTAACGAAGGCACACCTTCATGGTTCCAGCAACACTGCCTGCTCAGGCACTTTTCAGGGCAGTGAAAAAGAGAGAGACCCCTTCACAGCCAAGGGGATAACGTCAACAAAGACCAAAGATCAGCAAAAATTCCTGTAGGCCCAAACTTAATTTTTTTTTAAAAGGGTGTGAACTGAACTGTGCACCAACTTACCACACATAAGGACAAATATACAAAAATATATCATTTATTAAAGCTAAACACGTCAGAATTATTACAATGAACAGTTAAAACCATATAGCACACATCAAAAACAATGAATCAAATTAAAAAATGAATAAAACCTAATTTCTTTTTAAGGGCAGCTTCTATTGCACATAATTAAATAATTAATCTGTATATGTTTCAATACTTTTTGGAGTCCAGAGTGACTATAAGTATGCCAATCACAATCGTCGATGCGTTTAGATGGATCATTTTGTACAAACCACCTTCTTCAGAACAAATTAATAACCTATTACATGTACATAGAATCTTTTCCAATTTAAATTTAGCTATTGACACACACATAACAATCACCTACAACAAAGTCAAAAACAACATTAAGCAAACATATAATAGTTTTTACACAGTAGACACTCATGACTTTTATACAAACATAGTGAATGAACGGAAAGTAGAGAAAAGTGGAAGCACATCACACCCTGCATCAATCACCATTACATAGAGATGCCTACACAAAACCTATATTATGTCTATATAGTTTTCATCTTCCCTGGATTGAAAACATATTATCCAACAGCTCAATGTCCCATTAATGTATGAATGCATTAATTTTTTCTATAGGATTGTCATTGCTTTGTTTATTACACAAGGAGCCAATTCTGTAACATAAAAACAGCCATCCTTAAGGCCATCCAACATACTGAATCCCACATAGGCCCAACATATCGCTATATGAAATAGAATTCATTCAATCATGAGTTATATTGACTATTTGTAACTTCTAAAATAATTAAATTAATTAATTATGATAAGGACTCCAGTCCAGTCAATCCTGGAGAACTTACTTGAGAGAAATACTGTCATACTGATGGGGGACCTCAAAGCCATGACTGGAAGTGACAAAACAGGGTAGGAAGAAGTCATGGGCAACCATGGCCATGGCAACATGGAAAAGAAAGGTGGAAGGCTAGCTGATCTCTGTGCCCTAAGCAATCTGGTGATAGCTGTAGTGTATTCCCACACAAAAGAATACACAAGATAATGTCAGTGTCACCAGACCATCTAGCAGAGAGCCAGATCGACCATGTCTGCATTGCCAAGATGTTCCAGAGGTCCCTGCATGACGTAAGAGTGATGAGAGGAGCATACATGGCTTCAGACCATCAACCTTGTCATGGCCAGGCTAAAGCCTAGAAAGCATGGATTGAACTGACAAATCAACACCAGCGACATACCACCACCTTCCATCAAAGAGACACAGAAATGTATTGAATACTTAGTCCCCCTCAGTAACAAGTTTCAAGTCCTACAAGAACTAGAGGACAACAGAAACCCAGTAGAAAGCCAGTGGGAGACGATCGAAGAAACAGTGACATCAACCAGCCAGGAGGTACTGGGTCCCAAAAAACATCAGCATAAAGAAAGGATCTCCACCAAGCCTCTTGCAAAATCCAAGCAAAGAAGGAAACAAAAGCTGCAGTCAACATCAGCCGAACAAGAGCAGAAAAAGTGAATACTCCAGGCGAATACACCAAAATCAACAAGAATGCAAAGAGAAGCTTAAGAGCAGACAAGCAAAGATTCATCAGTGGTCTTGCCACAGAACCCTAGGAAGCAGCGAGCCATGTAAACTTGAAAGAACTCTATGACATAATAAGGAAACTCTGTCAGATACAGCAAGCCTGAAAGACCTATTAAAGAAAAAGCTAGGAAGACGATGTTAATAAAGGCCAACAACGAAGATGGGTGGAGCACTTTAAAGAACTGCTGAGCCAGCCCGTGCTGCAGACTCCACCAAACATACAGCCAGCTGACAAATACTTGCCAATTGACTGCAGCGAACCAACCGAGGAAGAAATACAGCAAGTCATCAAACATATGACAAATGGGAAGGCAGCAGGACCTGACAACATTCTTGCAGAGGCACTGAAGGCAGACATTACAATTTTAGTAGACATGCACTACCCATGTTTGAGAGGATCTATGAAGAGGAAAAGGTGCCATCAGACTGGAAAAAGGGATATCTGATCAAGATCCCTTAGAAAGGTGACCTGAGTAACTGCGCAAACCTCAGAGGGATAACTTTTTAATCAAACCCAGGAAAAGTGCTCAACATCATCATCTTGAACAGAATGAAGGAACAAGTTGATGATCATTTATGACCCCAGCAAGCTGGCTTCCACAAAGATAGATCCTGCACACACCATATTGCAACATGGTATCATCATCAAGCAGTCGATGGAATGGAACTCCCCCCTACATTAATTTCATCGACTATGAGAAGACATTTAACAGCGTGGAGAGAGAACCTCTTTGGAAACTTCTACACCACTAAGGTGTTTCAGATAAGCTCATAGGAATCATCTGCGACTCTTACGGAGAAACAACAAGTAAGACAGTTCATGGAGGACAACTAACAAAAGCCTTCAAAGCGAGGACCGAAGTGCACCAGGGTTGTCTGCTCTTACCTTTTCTCTTCCTGCTGGCCATAGACTGGATCATAAAGAGATCCACAGCAAGGAACTGAAATGGGATCCAGTGTACAGCTTGAACACAGCTCGACAACCTGGACTTTGCAGACAACCCAGCCCCACTCTCCCATACCCATCTGCAGATGCAAAAGAAGACCAACAAAGTGGCAGCCACATCAGCACAACTTGGCCTCAGCATCCGCAGGGGAAAAAACAAGGTCCGGAAGGCTACTACGGCCAACTCTACTGCAGTCACTCCTGCAGCCAAAGTACTGAAAGAGTTTGAGTCCTTCACCTACCTGGGCAGTGTCCTAGACAAAAGGGGATTCACAGATGCAAACATCAAGGCAAGAATTGGCAAAGCAAGGGCTGCCTTTATTCCGCAAAAGATGATCTGGAGCTCCAAGAACCAAATGCTGCAGACCAAGGTCAAGATCTGTAGCACCATAATAAAATCGGTCCTTCTGTATAGAGCGGAAACTTGGAGGACAGCAGTCACCACCATTAACAAAGTCCAGACCTTCATCAACACCTGTCTGATAGAAAGAAAAGCCATGGACAGAGGTGGCTGGAGAGTCTTGGTTGATGGCCAATACCTCAAGAGTGGTAGTAGGCATGCGTACGTAAGTATTTTAAAATCCTTCCTCACAGAGTCTTTAAACTGGAACACATCAAATCTCCAGGTATAGGGACAGTGGATATACAAACCTCTTAAAAAAATAACCTAAGGGATTTCATGTATACTCCAGTCTATGGCACTCTACTCTACTCTACTCTAACCCACTCCACTCTATGCTACTCCACTCTATGCCATTCCACTCTATACCACTCCACTCTATACCACTCGAGTCTACGCCACTGTCGTGTACACCTCTCCACTATATGCTACTCCACTCTCTGACAATCCAGTATATGCTATTATACTGTACATCACTCCATTCGAAGCCACTTCACTGTACGTCACTCCATTCTATGCCAATCCACTCTGCCCTACTACACTCTAACCCAGAGGTCTTCAATCTGTGGGGCGTGACCCCCAGGAGAGTCGTGGAGTCCTGGGAAGGGGGTCGCAGATTCTGTCAGAGCGTGCAGTTCCTTGAAATGTGTGGTGTGCCTTAGTGGCGTCGGGCTGATTGAGGGTGCTCATGGCGTAGGCCTAATTCACACTGAGGGGTGCAAAACATCAAAGCCTCATTAACAAGTAAAATATCTTTTAAAGGCCTGTGAAGTACTCGGGTGTGGCTTTGTGTGTGTCCGTGAAGCTTTTTCAGCTGGGCTCACATACACATGGGGGGGCGAGGTGGGGTGGCTGGCGGAGGAGGCTGTAGTCCTATGAGTTCAATGGACAATGCGCGCCTGTAGCTGTGGGTCCTGCCAGTAGAGCACGCGAAAGGTCCTCTCCCCCCTCCGACACGTCCCATAAATCATTGGTTCAAGTCCCACGAGCCCTCATACCTGGCGCCTGTGCAGGAGAAATGTGCCTGAGAGTCTGTTCTTCATGGTGAGATGTTTTTACAGCCTGTCTGCCCCCCCCCCCCGCCCCCAACAGGGAGGCACAGAGATGCACTCCCATGAGAGAGGAAGAAGGAAGAAGACGCAGAGAGAAACTGACCCACCCATGAGAGAGGCACAGAAAAGCTGGGTGGATGAATGATGGGTGGATGGATGGATGAAAGGGTGGATGGATGAAGGATGAATGTATGGATGGAAGGATGAAAGGGTGGATAGATGAAGGATGGATGGATGGATGTAAGGATGAAAGGGTGGATGGATGAAGGATGGATGTATGGGTGGATAAAAAGTTACATGGATGAATGATGGATGGATGGATGGATGTGTGAAAAGGTGGGTGGATGAATGATGGGTGAATGGATGGATGAAAGGGTGAATGGATGAAGGATTGATGTATGGATGGAAGTATGAAAGGGTGGCCGGATGAAGGATGGGTGGAAAGATGAAAGGGTGGATGGATGAAGGATGGATGTATGGATGGATAAAAGGTTGCATGGATGAATGATGCATGGATGGATGTGTGAAAAGGTGGGGGGATGAATGATGGGTGGATGGATGGATGGATGAAAGGGTGCGTGGACGAAGGATGGATGTGTGGATGAAAGGGTGGATGGATGAAGGATGGATGTATGGATGGAAGGATGAAAGGGTGGCTGGATGAAGGATGGATGTATGGATGGATAAAAGGTTGCATGGATGAATGATGGATGGATGTGTGAAAAGGTGGGTGGATGAATGATGGGTGGATGGATGAATGGAAGGGTGGATGGGTAAAGAATGGATGTATGAATGGATGGATAAAAGGTTGCATGGATGAATGATGGATGGATGTGTGAAAAGGTGGGTGGATGAATGATGGGTGGATGGATGAATGGAAGGGTGGATGGGTAAAGAATGGATGTATGAATGGAAGGATGAAAGGGTGGATGGATGAAGGATGGATGTATGGATGGAAGGATAAAAGGGTGGATTGATGAAGGATGGATGGATGGATGGATGTGTGAAAGTGTGGGTGGATGAATAATGGATGAATGGATGTGATGAGGTCTAACAGGCGCATTTATGGTTGTTGATAGTTGTTGATGATGAAGAGTACCAGTTTCTAGAAACGTTTGTCGGAATGGGGTCCTTACGCCTAAAAAGGTTTTACAAGGGGGTCTCAGCATCAAAAAGTTTGAAAACCTCTGCTCTAACCCATTCCACTGTACAACACTCTATTCCACTTTACTGTACCCTATTCTCATACATGCCACTCCACTCTAAGCCGCTACACTGTATGCCAGTAACACTCAACGTCATTTTACTCTCAAGTCTCCACTGCATGCTACTCCACTGTATGCCACTCCTTTGTATACCACTCCACTGTATGCCACTACACACTACGTTATTCCACTGTACACCACTCAACTGTACAAAACTCCACGCCACTTTACAATATGCTATTACACTGTATGCCACTACAGTCTTTCCCGCTACACCCTACTCTGCTGTAATCCATAACACTCCACTCTACAGTATTTCACTCTACCCCACTCCAGTGTACACTATTCGATTGTATGCCACTCTGTCCACTCCACTCCACTGCATGCCACTCCACTCTATGGTATTCCACTGTAGGCAATTACAATGTACCTTACTCCACTCTATGCCAGCAACCTGTAGAACACTCCACTGTATGTCACTCAACTCTATGCCACTCCACTATACACCATGCCATTCTATGCTATGCCACTATATGCCAATACACTGCAACACACTCCCCTGTACACCACTGTACGGTATACTGCTACACTTTATGCCATTACACTCAACACTATTTCACTGTATGCAGCTCCACTGTACGGAACCCCAGTGTTTGCTATTCCACTGTGAGCCACTTCACTGTGTGCAACTCTAATATACAGTATTCAACTTTAATATTGCTTGACTTTAAGAGGTGCTGTATTGGACAGAGGGTAGGGGCAGTCTTTATGTAATTCTACCCTGTTTTGTGGCCGTGTTTAGTGCCACATCCTACTCACCCTCGAAGGCAACTAAAGCTGCCACCTTGGGCTGTGCTCTAGTTGTCAGAAACAGTCTTGCCCGGCTTTAAAAACAAACTGAGGTGCGGATGCTCAGTTTGCTCTCACTCGCATGGAACCACTAGCTGCACTTTATTCGAACTGCTGCTAAATCCTACACTGCTATAAAACCATAACTGTGATTATAATATTGCTTTCAAGTGTTTTAAACTATATAAGAGGTATTTAATTGGGTGGAGGCCTGGGGCCATTTTTATTTGATTTTACCCTGTTTTGTGGGTGTGTTAGTGCCACGTTCTACCCACCCTCCAAGACAACTAGAGCCGCCATCTTTGCCAGCTCTCTAGTTGTAAGAAACAGTATGGCCCAATATAAAGACTGACATGGGTGCAAACGCATTGCATGCCAAAGGCAAGCCTGCCTGCACCTGTCTGCGACCAGTCAGGGGCCAGAGACCCTGTCTGTTTTTCCATCATGCAGAAAATTTACACAGCTGAGGAATTGCGGCAACTTAACAAAGTATTGGTAAATACCTGAAGGTACACCTTAGCACGTCATAAACCTCTTTTCCTGTACAAGGTATGCAATTTTCAACTGGGACACTGTGATCCTCACTTTGCAAAATCAAAACCATTAAACAATGTATCCTACACCTATGGGTCCACATGTACATACTCAATTACAGTTTGTTGCTCAAGCATAGCTCAGTGCATTATATCTTCTTAGAAAATAAGAAACTTGTGTCCCTGTTTCTCACAGAAACAGGACTAAGAGATGAAGCAACACCAGACATAGTGATGCCCCCCCCCAGCCTATTCCATAGCTAGATGTGACAGCGAGGAAAGGAGGGGTGGGGGTATAGCCATAATCTTCAAAAATGAACTTAAAGAAACGTTTGCACCTATTGATATTGATTTCACTAAGGACAGTGAAAGCCTTCAATTTTCACCTGAGCTCACCCCCACCTTCACCTTCTCAAGTATTCTCATGTATCGCACCCCAGGTTCTGCCTTTCAATTTGTCAATTTAAAAAATAAAGGGGTTTTGTCCTATACGGGACCGGGTAGGACAATACAATAATGTTTATACTCAAAAACACCCGGTCACAATTAGATCCTGCTATTCTTTTATTCAAAGCAGATAATATTCCCTAAATAATTAATTATTGGGTATTGATCAATTATTTAAACATGTTATATTTCAAAACTTTATGTACGTTTGGAATCGTCCAAGGTTTTCACATTGTCATACATATATAAACACAATCGATTCTTTACACACAATTGTATACATTTTATACAAAACACAATTGAACATTAGACATTTTAAATATCAAATTACAAACAACAAATCATAAAGCGTACCCTAAGTAATTAATTCAATACAGTCCTAAAACGTGGTTTCAATGTGTCAAAGCACCACCTGGCATAGCACTGAATGCATCCTCCAGAAAGCGAATTTCGCACTGTTGGGAGACCTTAACCAACACTTTGAGGATAAAGTATGTGATGTTGCTGCAAGGCTAGTGCAAGATCTACCAGCTCCACAGCTAAAACAAATCATTAACACACCAGCACATTGTCATGGTCAACTTCTTGAACCTGTCTTCACAAACATCATGAAAATGGTCACTGGCAAGGCAATTACAATCCTGTAGTCTGCTCATCGTATATTCCCCTTGTGGCTAGAATTTCAAAGCACCACACTTAAGCAGACCTCCCCCCCGACGCAGATTGTCCTGGTCCAAACTAGATATGGGAGAATAGGAAAATATTTACTTAATGACACCGCCCCTGCTATGACGGGAGACACTACAGAAATCTGCAGAGTCGTTGAGAGCTGGTTAAATGCCTCATTGAACCCCCTGGCTCTGTGCAAACGTATAAAGTCAAAGCAGACTAACAAACAGGCTCAGTGGTATACACGCAAGCTGACAGGACTAAAAAAAAGAGACAAAGTAAATGGAAAAGAATTGAAGAAAAACCTATGATGCCCTGAGTACTTAAAAACAAAAATAGAAAATGCCTCATATCCATCTAAGGAACTGTTCACAGTGGTGAACAGCCTTATGAAACACCTTTACAGATTTATCCCCTGATGAAGGCGCACACACGCCGAAATGCATTGGGAATAAAATGGATGTAGTGGCAGCTATACTACATGGAATGAATAATGATGTATTAAGAAATACAAAAGTGAATCATTTGATGTGAAATGAACATCAGCTATGAATAAAAAGTAACTCTTGAATACAAAAAAACAAAGGAGCAAACAAGCATTCTTTTATGTTTGAAGATTAGCTGGTAGCTCAGCACATCACCTAGTGCCCGGGGAGACAGACCAAGAATCCTTGGGGCTGCTACCTACAGCAATATTGGATACACCCTCCTGAGTGGGGAGTGATTCCCAGGAGCACAGTACACTCTAAATATTAGGATTAATCGACGCAGTGCACGACCACTATCTATAACGTATATTCAGTACCTACTCATAAGTCAGAGCACGTGACATAGAACCATGCAGTACGAAGAGATTACACAGAAATCAGAGCGGAAACGTTCGCATTTGCGGAAGAAGCATGTATCAATAATTACGATAGACGCTGCTAAAGCATTTGATAGAGTCAATTGGTCCTATCTAAGTGAAGTATTAAAAAAATTCAATCTAGGGGAAAACATCGTAAAAGTAGTAGAAAATATTTACAACTCGCCCAGAGCTAAAACCGGGCCGAAGACGGCTGTAATGCCAGAAACCGGTCCCCGGGAGCTTGTTTCCTTCCCAGTGTAAGAATTGGCTTTTGTAGTTTGGTTTGCCCTGTTCCCATCATGCACTGGGACAGGAACAGACTAATTTGCATACAGCCAGGTTCTGAAACTGGGATGGTGCAGTGAGCTAAAAAACGGTGTTGGATCTAGCCCTGATCTCTTGACTGGGTGAGAGCTTTCTGCTTAATTCAGAGACTCTGTCCCTCACCACCCCTTGTTGTAAATATTTTTGTCCACCCTAAGCGTGGAAGGGTATTCTCAGATGTGAGACCCTTGCTCATTGCACCATCAGGATTCAAGCAAACCGGGCCGAAGACAGCTGTAATGCCAGAAACCGGTCCCCGGGAGCTTGTTTCCTTCCCAGTGTAAGAATTGGCTTTTGTAGTTTGGTTTGCCCTGTTCCCATCATGCACTGGGACAGGAACAGACTAATTTGCATACAGCCAGGTTCTGAAACTGGGATGGTGCAGTGAGCTAAAAAACGGTGTTGGATCTAGCCCTGATCTCTTGACTGGGTGAGAGCTTTCTGCTTAATTCAGAGACTCTGTCCCTCACCACCCCTTGTTGTAAATACTCATAAGTCAGAGCATGTGACATAGAACCATGCAGTACGAAGAGATTACACACCTCACAGAAATCAGAGCGGAAACGTTCGCATTTGCGGAAGAAGCATGTATCAATAGTTACGATAGACGCTGCTAAAGCATTTGATAGAGTAAATTGGTCCTATCTAAGTGAAGTATTAAAAAAATTCAATCTAGGGGAAAACATCGTAAAAGTAGTAGAAAATATTTACAACTCGCCCAGAGCTAAAATATTAATCAATGGTCACCTAACTAATAACATTCTGATAGGTCGAGGTACACGCCAGGGTTGCCCCCTCTCCCCCCTACTCTTTAATTTCTATATTGAGCCGATCGCAGAACATCTTAGGAATCTCCCTTCAATCTCCCCATTTTCCCACCAAGGGTGGCACAAGAAAGTCGCATTATATGCGGACGATCTCATGATCTTTACCTCAGACCTAGAAGAGGCTCTTAAAACAACAGAAGAGACCTTGTTAAACTTTGGGAGGATATCTAGCTATCAGATAAATCAAACAAAAACTGAAACCGTAAGCTGGAATGAAAACTTCGTATCCCCCTTTAGTAAAGATAAAATAAGATACCTGGGTATTGACCTGGTAAAGGAGATTGATAAAATTACCCAAATAAATTTACATAGGGTAGAGGTTGAAGTAAAAAAATTATTGAAGGTCTGGAGAGCTCTGCCCTTAACATTCCTGGGGAAATCGAACATCATAAAAATGGCAATTCTACCAAAATTCACCTTCATTTTTAATGCTATCCCGCTTGAGTTCAATAGAGATAAGATAAAAAAGATCCAGGGAGACTTATCCAGTTTCATATGGTCTTCTAAAAAACCAAGAATAGCATGGCGTAAATTAAGAAGATCAAAAGAGCAAGGAGGAATAGCAAGCCCAGATCTATTAGAATACTGCAGAGCCTTCCAATTTAAAAGTAGTAGGGTATTGCTGGGTCCATATGAAAATTACTCACTATTCTTATGTGTCTTAACAAATAATACCAGCCACTTTCTATACAAATTTGGGCATCCAAAGTTCTTTAAAAAAATTAAACTAAAGGTCCTGAAATCTGCCGCAAGAGTATGGTACTGTATTAGATCTACGTTGGATATCCCCTTTTATAGTGAAAAGGCCCCGATCTGGGATTCTCAGACCACACCAGACTGCCTTAAGGATAGTTTAGCAACACCGCTAAGATCAGCAGGAATAAAGGAATGGGGTCAACTCCTGTTTCAGAATAAACTACTCGACTGGGATATATTATCTCATCGCACGAACTCTACTCTTTCTAAATTCAAATACTACCAACTACTGAGTTGGAGTAAGTCTCTCAAAGAAACTAGAAAAGGCAATACTACCCTGGAGACAAAGATGCAGACGTCTAAATCATTTTTGAAAGAAACTTCCTTTTGGTACTGGGCCCTAATCTCGGCCGGGGAGGATGATTTCCGAATCCCAGAAGACATCTGGGGAAAAGACCTGCCGACGCTGGATACAAGTAACATATGGCAAGTATCTATGAGCATTTGCTGGTCAATTGTAACATCTGCTGGTCTTAAAGAAACCATTTGCTCACTGTACACAGAGCCTACTGGACTCCGAAAAGATTATCCAAATTTAACGGGGCCACAGTGAAGAACTGCCCAAAGTGCGATCTACAGATGGCAGATGATTTACATATGTTTTGGCGTTGTCCCAGCTTGGATGCCTTTTGGAATGAAGTGGGTATTACCTTAGAAGGGGTATTTGGAAGACAACTCTCTGTAAGTATGGACCTAGTTATTTTTGGGATCTCAAGAACAAATGTGGGAAGGCCTCTTACTAAAGCTCAAGAGAATTTACTTTTCATTCTGATTCTTTTGGCAAGGAGGGAGATCTGTGTAAAATGGATAACTCCGGTTCCCCCTACTCATAATGAATGGTTGGCCTCAATCTTGAAAGTGTTTAATTTAGATAAAAATAAGAGGTATGCCTCTAAAAAATATAGATTCTGGGACCTGTGGGAAGAATACCATAAGCGGTGAACTAAAGGGTGTGATATATATAACGTGTCTATGAAACTTGAAGGCAACATTCCTGGTCCTCCAACCACCTCCTTTTTCACGGTCCAATGATTACGCTATCGCAACAATGATGAGAAAGGCTTGTAAGAGTAGCAAAGATGGCTAGCCCAACCCACTGTGAATATCCAAGCCTTCTCCCTATAAGTATGTGGACGTAAGGGGTTTCCTTTCTCAAGGGTGCCACGAAGGTCGAGAAGGGTCCCTAAAAACTCCTGACTTTTAACTGTTGCGTAATGAGGACTTAAAAAAAAAAAAAAAAAAAAAAGAAGCATGTTCAAAAATGTATTCCTTGATACATGAAGAAACCACAGAATATGCCACCACCAAAACCAAAGAACAACACATCAAACAACTACTGTACCTGACAAGAAAGGAAATAAACCAACGCCTACATGCAAGCACCAAGATCAGATATCATACAGTCCAGAGGATTCCGAGAGGCCTCATAATATCCCTCAAACCATCACTCTGCAAAAACTCAAAACAATTCACAGATAATTGACACGCCATTTTAAACAAGTGCAGCTTGGTCCTCATACTCTTAATAATAGAGGAACTCTCAAAAATATTTGAAGAACTCAGAACGGATATAGACAAAACCAAACAGGAACTGGAAAAACTAATCACACCTGAGGAAATGTCTACAATCTTGGAGGACATCAACAACCAATTATTAAAACACACACAGGGGGTCAATGATAGAAAAATTCGAAAGTACAGAAGAGATACCATTGACTATAAATTAGAAGAGGTATATACATGGGCAGACATATATGCGAGAAAGAGGCAGAACAAAACATACACGTCTCAAACGGATACATCATCCACAGAGAGTGACACATCAACTACCCACAAACCACAATCGGCTAGTAATCAAAAGTCACAGGAAACAGCCAGTACATCTTCCAATGTGCCTTTTTTAGAAAGACGATTCAGAAAAGGGGGTGGTGATGAACAGAGTGTCTGAATTAAGCAGACCACTCTTACCCAGTCCAAAGATCAGGGCTTGATCCATCACCGTTATTTAGCTCACTGCACCATCCCAGCTCAGAACCTGGCTATATGCAAATTAGTCTGTCCCTGGCCCAGTGCATTATGGGAACAGGGCAGACCAAACTACCAAGCCAATTCTTCACCAGAAAGGAAACAAGCTTCCGGGGACCGGTTTCTGGCATTTCAGCCGTCGGTGGCCCGGCTTGCTTGAATCCTGATGGTGCAGTGAGCAAGGGACTCATGTCTGAGTATACCCTGCCACACCGATAGTGGCCAAAAACGATTCAGAAAAGGGAGTGGTGATGAACTGAGTGTCTGAATTAAGCAGACCACTCTTACCCAGTCCAAAGATCAGGGCTTGATCCATCACCGTTATTTAGCTCACTGCACCATCCCAGCTCAGAACCTGGCTATATGCAAATTTGTCTGTCCCTGGCCCAGTGCATCATGGGAACAGGGCAGACCAAACTACTAAGCCAATTCTTCACCAGAAAGGAGACAAGCTTCCGGGGACCGGTTTCTGGCATTTCAGCCGTCGTCGGCCTGGCTTGCTTGAATCCTGATGGTGCAGTGAGCAAGGGACTCATGTCTGAGTATACCCTGCCACACCTATAGTGGCCAAAAACGATTCAGAAAAGGGGGTGGTGATGAACAGAGTGTCTGAATTAAGCGGACCACTCTTACCCAGTCCAAAGATCAGGGCTTGATCCATCACTGTTATTTAGCTCACTGCACCATCCCAGCTCAGAACCTGGCTATATGCAAATTAGTCTGTCCCTGGCCCAGTGCATTATGGGAACAGGGCAGACCAAACTACCAAGCCAATTCTTCACCAGAAAGGAGACAAGCTTCCGGCGACCGGTTTCTGGCATTTCAGCCGTCGTCGGCCGGCTTGCTTGAATTCTGATGGTGCAGTGAGCAAGGGACTCATGTCTGAGTATACCCTGCCACACCTATAGTGGCCAAAAACGATTCAGAAAAGGGGGTGGTGATGAACAGAGTGTCTGAATTAAGCAGACCACTCTTACCCAGTCCAAAGATCAGGGCTTGATCCATCACCGTTATTTAGCTCACTGCACCATCCTAGCTCAGAACCTGGCTATATGCAAATTAGTCTGTCCCTGGCCCAGTGCATCATGGGAACAGGGCAGACCAAACTACCAAGCCAATTCTTCACCAGAAAGGAGACAAGCTTCCGGGGACCGGTTTCTGGCATTTCAGCTGTCGTCGGCCCGGCTTGCTTGAATCCTGATGGTGCAGTGAGCAAGGGACTTATGTCTGAGTATACCCTGCCACACCTATAGTGGCCAAAAATGATTCAGAAAAGGGGGTGGTGATGAACAGAGTGTCTGAATTAAGCAGACCACTCTTACCCAGTCCAAAGATCAGGGCTTGATCCATCACCGTTATTTAGCTCACTGCACCATCCCAGCTCTGAACCTGGCTATATGCAAATTAGTCTGTCCCTGGCCCAGTGCATCATGGGAACAGGGCAGACCAAACTACCAAGCCAATTCTTCACCAGAAAGGAGACAAGCTTCCGGGGACCGGTTTCTGGCATTTCAGCCGTCGTCGGCCCGGCTTGCTTGAATCCTGATGGTGCAATGAGCAAGGGACTCATGTCTGAGTATACCCTGCCACACCTACAACAAGTGCAGCTTGGTCCTCATACTCTTAATAATAGAGGAACTCTCAAAAATATTTGAAGAACTCAGAACGGATATAGACAAAACCAAACAGGAACTGGAAAAACTAATCACACCTGAGGAAATGTCTACAATCTTGGAGGACATCAACAACCAATTATTAAAACACACACAGGGGGTCAATGATAGAAAAATTCGAAAGTACAGAAGAGATACCATTGACTATAAATTAGAAGAGGTATATACATGGGCAGACATATATGCGAGAAAGAGGCAGAACAAAACATACACGTCTCAAATGGATACATCATCCACAGAGAGTGACACATCAACTACCCACAAACCACAATCGGCTAGTAATCAAAAGTCACAGGAAACAGCCAGTACATCTTCCAATGTGCCTTTTTTAGAAAGAGGCCACGAAGAAAGGGGAGACCCAGGAGGGGACAAAGAAAAAGAACAAGACAGGGGACCCCCTCAGACAAGGACCGTAACGGCCAAGAAAGAGAAAATGAAGAAACACCCAAACTAGTAACCACGGAAGACAATCTAGTTCTAAATATCTCTAAATGTCCACTAAACAAAATACAGCTTAAAACTCTTCAGAAAGGCACATCATATGTGCCAACAGCCCATACAAATACTCTAGAAATGGAAGTCAGCCTGTTCAAGCTATCAAGGAAGATAAGATTAAGACATTTCTTTGACAACGTTATAACAGATACACGTCAAGAGGAAGAGGACCAATTAAAGGGATTAAGATCGAAGAGCACATACATGGCTAAGATAAGTCTCAAGACCATAGAACTATTCAAGCAATTATGTAAACAAGACATCAACAAATTAAACACACAAAAAAGAAGTAAACATTTAAACATGACAAAGAAAGAACACAGAATATTAAAATCCATAAGCAGCAACGACCAAGTGGTGTGCCAAAAGCAGACAAAGGGGGAGCCCTAGTAATACTCGATAAATCCTACTACGAAACAGCAGTAGAAAACCATCTGGAGGATGACAACATTTACATGTAATTGGATTTTAATCCCACCCAGGAGATTAAAAGAACCTTACAGACAATACAACAAGAGGCTATGGACAGAGGAGTAATACAAGAAAAAGTCAAACAATACCTCACCCAAGAGAACCCAGTGAGCCCTAGTTTTTATATGGTACCCAAGGTACATAAAAACTTGCATACCCCACCATGCCGACCGATAGTGTCTACCAGAAGAAGTATCCATGAGCCAATCGGGAAATTCCTTGATAAATATTTACACCCTAGTGTCACGGTAACCAAATCCTACATTAAGGACACCACAGACTTTGTCAACAAATTGTCCACTATCCAAATAACAGTGAGTCAAAACATCATCATGGCAACCATCGATGTTAAATCGCTATACACATCCATACCACACAAACAAGGTATATAAGCAGTGGAAAAGGCGTTACTATCTAGTGAGTATAGAGAAGATATGAAAATATTTCTAATGGAACTACTAGAAATCACCCTAACGCACAGCTACTTTACATATAACAACAAATGGTACCTACAGAAGAGCGGGATATCAATGGGCAACTGTGCCGCTCCAACATATGCCAATATATACATGAGTGTATTTGAGGAGACAAACATCTTGGAGAAAGAAGCTTGGAAATCCCACATCCAATATATGTCCGCTTCATAGACAACATATTTGTAATTTGGGAAGGCTCAAAAGAATCCCTACAAAATCAGATAGCACAACTCAATCTGGTGGGTGAAAGGATTCAATTCTGATGAGAAATCCAGGAAGAAACCATCCACTTCACAAAAAAATCAACAAGGTTCGCAACGAACATTTTCAGAAAATCCACAGACAGAAACAACATCCTTAAATATGAGAGTTATCATCCTCCATCACTAAAGGAACATTTACCTTACTCCCAACTACTAAAGGTGAAACGAGTAGTCTCGGAACCCGAAAAACTAAACACACAAACTCAACTTATGATATCCCGTTTTAAACACAGAGAATACCCAGATAAAACCCTACAACAAGCATTAAGTAGATCACAAAAAAGTCGAGAAAAGATCTTCTCAAAAACGGCTCCAAAAACAAGAGAACCGCATAACCTGTGTCAGTAAATATTCCAACATGAGTATTCACTTCAAGAGAATAATCAAAAGACACTGGGCCTTACTAAGAGCTGAACTTGACTTGAAGAACACATTTACTAAGGAACCCTTATTCGCATACACCAGATCGAAAAACATCGGAGGAATGTTGAAACAATCAACAGCAAGCCAAACGCTGAGGAAATACACTGGCACTCAACCATGCCAGAACTGCAGTAACTGTAATAACATCATGAGGGGTAACAACATCACACACCCCACCAGAGGAAATAAAATCAACCTTAAAGTCAGCGCCACGTGCGACACCACAAACATATTCTATATGTTAAAATGCCCATGCGGCAAAGCCTATGTGGGACAAACAGAGAGAAAATTAAAAATCAGGTTAAATGAACACAAGAGCAACATAAGGACAAAAATGATGAAATCCACAATCGCTACTCACTTTCTTGAAGCACTACACCAGATCAGCCAACTAAGGGCATGCATTTTAGAAACTGTGGAGAAGAGAGAAGGCATGGACAATAAGAAAACCCTTCTAAAGAGAGAGAACCACTGGATTTACTATCTCAACACAATGAAACCAAATGGACTGAATGATATAACTGAATTTTTATGTTATCTATAATTAATGTTTAATTGATCTTTTTTCATAAACAGACTGATCATGCTACTGATGTATGGCCATTACACACAGAAGAACATACAGTATATTAGTCACCCACATCTTCACCCCAAACAATACACAAACACTTCAAACACGAGGGGAGGTTACAAATAATCAAGCAGGGTCAGCCCCGGTCAGCACCTGGATGGGAGAACGCCCAGTAACACCAGGATCCACCTTTTAAATATATTTCTTCCACATTCTCAATAGTTTAAATCCTTCCCATCAACTCCCTTTCGCAGTGTCAATTACTTAGTGCTAGCTCACCCTAGCGTTTAGTCACACACAACGCTATTGAACTGTTCATCGCGCTCTCAGCTGACAGCTCTGACACAGCACGTTTTTTTTTACACTAGAACACTTTATCAACAACACCTATAGTGGACAGATAGAGGACCGATCGCTTTAAAAGAGATTAAAGTGTCATAACGTATACATGTATCGACGCTGGAGAGAACAGCATGCGAGCACCGGTTGTAGAGCGAGCAGAGAAACGAACACACCACTCACGGTAAGACACAATCTCGGCGTTTGATACTAACACGAGGCGAAAGCAACCATTAAGGAGTTATACAACACATTTTGGAATACACAACGGGAACTAGTGAGAAAGGGCACCGGAAGGATCATCTAACGATATAAAGCACCGCATAGGAAGCACGCGGAATGTGCGCAAACTTATTCACAAACTAACAGTAGATGCCTAGTGATATAAAGACCTCGTGAAGTAGAAACATCATAGGCGGAATCACGCCAGTTATTAATATACCCATGGCAGCCCACAACTATAGCCCCAAAAAAAACAACACAGTCAGGCAACGAAAGCCATCACAGAAACAACGTGGCAACGCTCAAACAAAACATAATGCGTAACAGCATGCCGGGGGGGTGGAGGCATATTGTAAACGTTTCCACAAACACTTGAACATATGTTATTTGCTTTACAGATTTATCCTCTGATGAAAGCGCACATACACCAAAATGCATTGGGAATAAATTGGATGTAGTGGAAGCTATACTACATGGAATGAATAATGATGTATTAAGCAAAATCATAAGTGAATCATTTGATGTGAAATGAACATCAGCTATGAATAAAAAGTAACTCTTGAATACAAAAAAACAAAGGAGCAAAGAAGCATTCTTTTATGTTGAAGTTTAGCTGGTAGCTCAGCAAATCACCTAGTGCCCGGGGAGACAGACCAAGAATCCTTGGGGCTGCTACCTACAACAACATCTACCAGATCCACAGGCCCCTCAACCTCAGAGGAAAGTTGCAACATGTTTGCAAGCACCTTCATTGATAAGGTAAAAGATATCATGAGCTCCCTGCCAGCAAATGAGAACCCTAGTTCAACCTTGCACACAGAATTAGCGACCACAGCCAAACTAAATCCAGTGCTGGCCCTAAGTAAGGAGGAAACAGAAGTATTCTTAAACTCCATTAAATCAGGCTTGTCATTAGACCCAGCTCCCCCAGATATTCTGAAAAAGGGTGGTACATCATCCTGTCTATTTTAACGAACATTTTAAATCACCCCCTGGTTAGTGACAACATACCCCTTAACTGGAAAAATGCCATAGTAAAACCCCTTTTGAAAAAAACCCACTGTCAAACCTCTGCTGGCAGAAAATTATAGACCCATTTCCTTACTCCCGATAGCAGGCAAAGTGCTTGAAAAACACATGCACAAACACCTCTCTAGCTCCTTGTAGGCACACGCCATCCTTCATCCCACTCAAACAGGCCTCAGACTGGGTAACAGCACTGAGACTGCCCTACTACTAGCCACAAAAGAACTCAGTTCAATTATGGACTGAGGCAGCTCTGCAGCTATGATTATGTTAAACCATAGTTCTGCCTTTGACACCATCTTGCATCCAATCCTTATTCAAAAGATGGTGGAAACACGAATTTCAGGGGCGACTCTCAACTGGCTTGCAATCTTCCTCGAAAATAGGAGCTTTCATGTATACGAAGAAGCCTTTTTCTCAACCACATACCCCATAAACTGCGGTGTCCCACAGGGCTCCTCCCTGAGCCCTACACTTTTTAACTTATATGTCCTTCCTTTGGAGGAAAGAGTGTGTGTACAGGGAGAGTGGTTATACAGACACTGATCAACTCATGACTCGATTATGGCAACTCCCACTTCCTGGGAAGTCCTAAATAAGTTATAAAGAGATTGCAGGTCATTCAGAATGCTGCAGCATGAACTCTCCATAAAATCCCAAAATATAAATCTGCTCCTCCAGACTCAGCAGGCCTTCACTGGCTACCGATAGAAAAAATAACAAAATTCAACACATTGTGCATAGCCCATCGGGCATTACACGGGAAAGGTCCACTTCCCAATCAGCAACTTCTCAACCCATACATTCCCAGGAGGTCATTATGGTCCAGGAATCTAAGGTTGCTGACAGTGCCTAAGGTCAACAAGGTAAGGTGCGGCAGACGCTCCTTCACATACCTTGCCCCCAAACTATGGAACAAACTCCCTATTGTCCTCAAATTAGGACAATCTGAACCCGGCTTCAGGAAACTCCTTTTTAAATTTTGGGCTACAATAATTTTAAAGAACTAAATTGGGTGAGTTGTGAGGTTCCGTGAATTCTGAACCTGGATCATAAAGGTCGTGGTTCTGTTACGATTTTGGTAACAGCGAACCGTAAACAGTGAGTTCAGCAAGTATCATGTTACACCGATGGAATCACTGTGTATTTGAAGATTTCGTTCTGAACCATTTATTTATTTATTTATTTATTTGCGTGTTTGTATCGCGCTAGGATCATGTCCCGAAGGAGTATCTCCGCGCCTTTGGCAGCCTTATTGCAAATAAACAGTACTGGCAGTGTAACATATTAATTTTGAAATAAAAAGGTTTTTAGCTGTCTCCTAAAGGGGAAGTTCTCCGTACAGAGTCTCAAGGAAAGTGGGAGGGTATTCCACAGCATTGGACCAGCAATGGAAAGTGCTCTATCGCCTTGTCTTGCCTTTTTTGCTCTAGGTACCTGCAGCAGAGCCTGTTCGCTAGATCTCAGGGATCGCGAGGGTACATAGAGAGAGAATTGATTAGACAGGTACATGGGGCCTTTCCTCTGAAGACACTTGTGTATGATACAACAGGCCTTGAAATTCACCCTCTGTTTGATGGAAAGCCAATGCAAAGTGGTCAAAAGGGGTTTGGACGGGGTGCGGGGGGCCGGTTTAGAACAAGGCGAGCCGCGGTGTTTTGAACTACCTGCAATCTAGAGATTACTCCCTCGTTAGCTGAAAGAAGTAACCCATTGCAGTAGTCTAAGCGACTCAACACTAAGGCCAGTACTAAGGTTTTCCTGGTTGAGTCAGGAAGCAGAGGGAATACTTTCCGCAAAATCCCAATGATGTGGAAACAGGACCCCACCACTTGATTGGCATGTTGCTTGAGAGAAAGTTCCTGGTCTAGACGAACACCGAGATTCTTAACCACCTGCTTGGGCTCAGGGACTGGGCTAAGATCTTGCGGCCACCAGTCGGGGGACCACAGGAGTTTGGCCTCACCAAACAGCATCACCTCCGTCTTTGCAACATTGCATTGCAGGAGGTTAGATGCCGTCCAGTGGGCCACTGCCTTCATCCCCTGGGAAAAGGAGTTCCTGACCTCATCCGTGAGGGATTTAAAAGGAAAGAGGAGTTGGGTATCATCCGCATATGACACAGGGATGAACCCATGGGATCTCATGATGTTCGCTAGGGGGGCCACATAGATGTTAAAAAGGGTAGGGCTCAAGCAAGAGCCCTGTGGCACAACCTTTGAGATTCCCAACTCCTCTGACCGATAAGCACCCAAGGTGACTGTTTGGGTGAGATCTGTCAAGAAACTCCTCAACCAGGCCAGAGCCTTGTCTTCCAGGCCGATGTTAACAAGCCTGGTGGTCATGATGTCATATGACACGGTGTCAAACACCATGGGTTCCATTTTGTACATGGCAGCCATTTTGTAGTTGCCCTCACATAGGCTGATGACTTTAGCTGACTGCTGGATGACCTGAGTGAACTGACCCTGTTGCCTGTAGCTGACCTTGTTAGACCAGTTTCTTGCCCAGTAGCTGATCAAGATTAAGGATCAGAGCACAGGAGATTGTAAAGTTTGGAATACACATACACACCCCTTATCCTACCTCTCATCTGTTTCTGTTCCTTCTTTTTATGACCTGTTTACGATATGGGTTTGTCCAGCTTGTGTAAGAAGGAATGTTGGGGTTTTTGCATGCTTGCAAAAGCTAGGACTGCTCCTTACTTTTGTGCTGAGTCATGTAATCCTAAAACATATAAAAGGCCTCTGTCCTCTATATTCCTCAGACTTCCTCATTCAGTTACTACGGTTTCTGTGTGACCTGGCCTCATTTATTAAATTTAATAAAGATGTCTTTTCATATTTCAGCTTCTGTGCCAAGTTCTTTATTGATATTAGGAAGACCCCTGAGAATGGAGATTTTGGATTTCCTCAAATGGCGCAGCCAACGCGGGGCTCCTCAGAGAAGTTACTTTCTGGGGAGTGATCTTGTCAGGAGACTGAAATCGACTGAGGAGGACAGAACAGGAATCTACTAAGAAGGTACTCTGTGCACAGGAATTCTGGAGATTCTTTGTTTATGCAGCCCAGTATATTTCTGATCTTCCTGATTTTGATCCTCCACATGATGTCATTCCTGACTGAGAACCTTTTTTGGCATGAGTATTATAAAAAGATGTAGAACTTGACAGTTAGAATTTTAGATAACGTTTTGATTAGTAAAAGTAAGAGTTAAGTATAAGTGGGTTGCTCCCAGTCCTTTGTTCTTTGGTTCTGTGGTTCTTTGCTTAGTTTGTTTGGTCCTTAGTTTTATTTGAAGATTGCAATTTTCAAAAACCGAGGGTCTTGTATATTTACGAGTGTATCAATAGAGATAGCCCCTTGAAGTTTGAAGCTAGATTAGTGAGCTATAAGATGCCTCATCTTAGCAAATTTGAAGCTTTGTGTTAGCCAACTTTGTATACGCTTGGATTAGCCGGCTTGCCCTAAAGGGAATATCTAAACAGGTTAGATTTTAAAACATATTTCTTCCTTGGTGATTTTGTATCCCCAGGGAATTAAAATATGACATAATACAAAACAAGGATCCTTTGTTCTGCACAGTTTTATGAACAAAGATATGCAGAACGATTTTGTTTGGTGTTCTGCTAGCCAAAGCTAGTGAATTGAGTGCATTTTTACTTCTTGGACATACATCAGTCTGTTGGGCTTTTTTTGAAGTCTTTTGGAACACTGTTGAGAAACGTTTCTTGTAAATATGACTTACAACTAGTATTTGCAAATGGTTATTGATTTGTGGGTCAAATATGTGTTTAAATGTCTATGTGGTTTTCCCATTAGTGCAACTTCTGAGGCGCTATTCACGAAATGCATGGCGCGCCGTATTGTGTGTCCTGAGTGTTTGACCCCTTTCTGTTTATGTCTGAAATGAGCTCAAATGTGTGTTTGTGTTTCTTTTTGATGTTTTCAGTCTATTAAGCAAAATGTCTAAATGCTTAAAAACTAAAATGTAAATCCACATTCACTAGGAATAAAAAAAAAAAACGAAATTGGGTGTTTTGCGAAAAATAAATAAAGTTACAGCATTTTTCTTAGATACATTGTATTAGATATTAACAGGCAAATACATCATCTGAATACACGCATTTTGAAACTTGAAATGTCTTAGTTTTAGTTTTAAATAGACAGCCACCGTGCTTATGTTACAAACATTAAGAGACAAGCTAAATAAATAGGAATATTTATACAGCCATGACTTTGCCTTCAGTTGCACAGGTACATTTTTACATTTCAGAATGTCATTTTAAAAAGGTTCCAAAATTAAGGTTCATTATTTTGTATTACAGGAAGGCATTTCAATTAAGGGTTTTCTTTCTTTAAGCATTTTTTGTAAGCATATTCGTGGGTCTGTTGCCAAATAAAATTGTCCTTTTTAGAAAGACAGATAAAAAGTAGCGCAAACATTTTGTCATGTTATAAGTTAGGCTTCTGTGCTTAGGCTTATAAATGAATATGTCTAAAATGATAGGCAAGGGATGCAGCTCGCTTTTATATGTGGAATTATCAAAAATGATTGGGTTTATTAAAAATAATTAATACATTTTGAAAAATAATTATTAAAAATAAGTGCTACAAAATTCTTTTTTTACTATTCATGAAGCTTAATGCTCATACTGTGACCTCCTAGCATTATAATTTAATTTAAGTTGTGTTACACTGCATAATGAGAACATTAGCATATGGAATTTCACTTAGCACAGGCGTACAAAACTCATTTTTATAAGGATTTACATGGGATATGTCTAATGTCCAATATCTGCAATTTGTAGAGAACATTCTGAGGATGATTAATATGTAAAACAATTATAGGATATTTATTTTTAAGTGCCCCTAACATCAAAGTCAAATTTGGGTAAAATAGACCATTTAAAACAGCATTCTTGCCATTTATAATAGCTTTAAAGAGCTTTAGGCTTCAGTAAATGCATACATGTGGGTATAATACAAATTTGTAGGTTGTCCCCATTTTGGGGTTTTCCTTTTAAATGACCCAGTGAGATCCATTTAAGGTAGATGAAATGAGTACCACTGCAACAAGCATTTGTTCTAAAAACTGGTATGTGTGTTATTAAGGTTCTGTGAAGTCACGCTGAGATGCTATCTTTAGTTTCCCTGTAAACAATGGAAGAGGCTGTCATGTTGACATTTGTGACCTTTTAAATTAGGGCCTTGTCTCCGTGGAATGCAGAATGACCTTGCTAAACAGGCCTCTGAAAGGTGGGATTTCTGGTTTCTCCACAAGAACATCAATACAATTAAAGAACTTAATTCCAAAGGGAAAATATAAAACAAGGTTTCTTTGAAAGTCCCAACATCATGTTAAATGCTCTGCAGAACTGATACATTTGTATCTCTGCTCTAAAAAATAATGTCTGCTAGTTGCTTTTATTTGACAGAAAATGAAGGACTGCATTAAGTCTTAGACAGAAAATAAGACGAAGTTTTTTATTGAAATTTTGAAGGCTACATGCCTAAGTGAGAACAAATTGTGGCGCAAAGATAACATGGAGTGTCAGTGAAAGAATTTTACTTTTGGAAAGTTAAAATGGCTTAATGTTGCAAGCTGACTGACAAGATGGTAACAGTTAAGTAATGGAAATTTATTTTTGTATTTGTTAATGTGTATCATGTTTTGTGTTCTGATTAAAAGTTATAATTGATATTCGTTTGTTATGAGAAATGTTCCTCTTTTGTGTGTTGTGTATTTTTTTTGCTTCTGCCTACAGATCATTCATGGATTGTTCTGGGTGATTTAAAACTGTCAAGACACGTGAGTTTGGTTGGTTGGAAGGAGATGTGTTTTTGCATAACTCCTTTGGAAAGAAATGTTCATGTGACTTTTATGTTTGTGTTTTTGGTCCTATCATGAATTGTTCTTGCTGGTCCCGTATGTTAGAAAGTTGTATTTGACAGCAGATATCCACTAACTGGTGATCTACTGTCAAAAGGAGGGTGAAGATTTTAAACCTGACAAATTAAGAAGGCCCGAATATTGGGTTTTGGGACATGGTATTGTGCGTCACTGCTCATTTACATATCTTATTGTTTTGTCTATGCTTTTTGTGCTTGATGCTTGATATACAGCAAGTATATCTGATGGCTTGACATGTGCGTTATGCATGTTTTTGTTTTATGTTGCTGCTTTTGATACTATTACAAGTTTACCTGTGTTGTGAAGGGATATACATGACGATGTGTATCGCTACACTACAGTTGGGTCGATTTGCTAAATTTCACAAATATGATATTTTCATTTTTGTGAACACGACACAGACAACATTTCACCAGTGTATGTCAAATGTGGCTATAAATAGTATTCAAGAAAAATAAAAGAGATATACAGGATCAAAATGTGTCACTTGCCCCCTCTTCCCTTAAAGGAACAGGCAGCCCTAAATGTATGTATCCTGATTGGACGTAAGGATAAAATTATAGATCTGTGACTCTTGTACATGGGGACCTAATTTCTATATTACATTACTCAGTTTAGTTCTGCTTCCTAAGTAGTGTATGGCTTTGTACCATAAAGGAAACCAGGTTTCATTTTTTTCCCTGAAGAAGGAACTGGAAAATTAGCTGAGGTTACCGTATATGGTGTAGCGGCCAGCGGTAGAGTTAAATTTGTAACCTATTGTGATTTTTTTGTGTACCACTCACACTCTTGGTATTGTGTCACATGCTTGACTATCACCCAAGTAATTTCTTGTTCTCCCTATAAATTTGGACCTACTCCCATTTCTCTTTTCCATATTTCTTTCACTAGTCAGCTTTTTATTATTATTGATGTATTGTTCAGGTTCACACTTCCAGATTGCAGTAATGTACCAGAGACCCTCATATTATGTATAATTCCCTTTTGTATGACCAGACTGTTTTTTAAGAATTTTCTTTAGACTTAATCATGTCGCTATCTACCCTTAGATGATGGAGGATATACTCTCACACGGAAACCCAATTGAAAAGCCTAGAGGCACTGTTTTGCCTACTGCCTTTTTATTTGTATTGCTTTTTGAAAATGACATTGTATTCTAGACCAAAATTGTCCCATGGCGTGCCTTTCCTTTGAAGATCGCAGGCCACCTGTTTGCAGTCCCCTTGTTATACAATGAACTGTTTAAAGCATCGCACTTGCTCCATCAGATGGCATCGGACATCACAGAACCAGAATTTCCGTGCAAAAGAGCGCCTGACATGTACTGGTAACCTCTGACAGTGTGCAGTCCCTTGAGCCCCTTGGCCTGAGTTTTTGCCGCACCCCCCTTTTTCCTTTGCTCCAATGGAAGTGCAGTGCACCGACGGATCCAAGATTGGCAAAAGACACTACATTCTGGTGCCCATGAAAGAGCGGCCTGAGCTTCCTCTGACACTGAATGATGAGTGTTGGAGCCTGAGAATGGTCCCGGGTCTGCACGAGATGATCTGTGCCCTTGATCAATGGAGAGCACACTACCTGTAGTGCCTGCCACAAAGGAGAGATACTGGTGCACTGCCTTGAGACATTGAGACTTTTGAATGAGCTATGAGTGTTTGCCAGGAGGGCAATCCAACGGATCATGAAAGGCCTGAATGAAGAGGCCCATGCGGAAGAAAACAACAAAAGAAGATGTGATGGACAATAGAAGCCTGCCAGAGAGGCTTTTTGAACGGACTCTGGGCATAGTTGGTTTCACAAGAGGTTTCCGTGTGATTTTATAGATTAGGTGTTAGGAGACTGATACTTATTGTTTGGCTGGCATTGTTTTAAAGTAGAATAAAGTCCATTCTCTGTGGAAGAGTATCCCCTTTTCACCTCAGAACATTAATGAGGGTCACCACTGTTTCACCTGAACATACAAAAATTACTGAAATGCATAGGAGCCCTAGAAATGTTGCTAGATAGTTTTGGGATTTGCTTTCTGCTTGGGGTTGTGAAAGATTATAGTTTCGTTTGTAATAGTGGTCACTACTTTCCCCTGTTGTCTATATGTTCTTAATAACGTGTTTTCTAGTGTTTTTTTTAAACATGTCGTTGTCTTTTATGGGTGGGATTGTTTTTTTCTACTCAATTAACTTCTGTACCCACCTCCCAACCTGTGTCTCTTCCTACTATTACTCCTTTGCATTCTTTCCATATTTTACCTGAACATGAACTGGTTAGGAGATCAGAGTTTACTAATAATTCCTTTGTATAGCTTCTGCATCAACAACAGTTAGTAGTGAAATCACTAATTGTTGGGTGTGCGGTCTTATGACACATACTACAAATAGAGGTATTCCCTATTTGGTCCTGCCATATGTGTCCTTTGTGCTACTACATGTGTAAGGAGACCTGTCCCGAGAGAGTTGCTAAGTAATAGGATTATGCTCCAGCAACATCTTGATGATCTGATGAATATAGACCTGTATTCAGATTGACGCGAGTTGAGGTTATTGCCTATGTAAGGGCAAAAGGAGGGACTGAGGTTCCGTGAATTCTGAACCTGGGTCATAAAGGTCGTGGTTCTGTTACGATTTTGGTAACAGCGAACCGTAAACAGTGAGTTCAGCAAATATGAGTGTTTTCATCATGTTACACCGATGGATTCACTGTGTATTTGAAGATTTCGTTCTGAACCATGGGTTCCATTTTGTGCATGGCAGCCATTTTGTAGTTGCCCTCACATAGGCTGATGACTTTAGCTGACTGCTGGATGACCTGAGTGAACTGACTCTGTTGCCTGAAGCTGACCTTGTCAGACCAGTTTCTTGCCCAGTAGCTGATCAAGATTAAGGATTAGAGCACAGGAGATTGTAAAGTTTGGTATACACATACACACCCCTTATCCTACCTCTCATCTGTTTCTGTTCCTTCTTTTTATGACCTGTTTACGATATGGGGTTGTTCAGCTTGTGTAAGAAGGAATGTTGGGGTTTTTGCATGCTTGCAAAAGCTAGGACTGCCCCTTACTTTTGTGCTGAGTCATGTAACACTAAAACATATAAAAGGCCTCTGTCCTCTTTATTCCTCAGACTACCTCATTCAGTTACTACGGTTTCTGTGTGAAGTGGCCTCATTTATTAAATGTAATAAAGATGTCTTTTCATATTTCAGCTTCTGTGCCAAGTTCTTTATTGATATTAGGAAGACCCCTGAGAATGGAGATTTTGCATTTCCTCAGTTGTAAGCAGTGAATTGAATTGTACACCACTCCACTGTATGCCACAGCACTCTACACTACTGTACTCTACCCCTCTCCACTGTTAACCACTCCAATCTATGCCACTCCAGTCTATGCCCCTGCACTCTCCACTAGTCCCTTCTATACTACTCCAATCTGCGATATTCCAATGTGCACAACTCCACCCTCACCAGAACACTATATGCCACTACACTACATGCTATTCCACTGTAGAGAGTAAAGGCTTTGAATGGATTAGAAGGTTGTATAGTGTAGTGTAGGTAGGGCCATAGATTGGACCTTTGTGTGTTATAGTGGCACAGAGTGTAGGAGAGTTTTGTACTGTGGAGTTGCATACAGTGGAGTAGAGTGTTGTAGAAAGGAGAGTCGTAGAGTAGTTTCATAAAGTGGCACGTAAAGGGGCAAAGTGTTGTACAGTTGAGTAGATTGGAGTGTAATCCAGTGTAGTGGTATAGCGTAGAGGGGAGTAACATGTTGTAGAATAGAGTGCAGTGGAGTAGAGTAGAGTGGATTAGTGTAGCATACAATGAAGTAAAGTGCTGTAGAGTATAGTGGTGTGTCATACAGTAGAGTGTAATTGCGTGTTGCAGAGTGTTGGAATGTGTAATAGAGTGAATTACAGTGTTATACAGTGGTGTCGGGTAGAGCAGAGTGTGGTACACTATGGTAGAGTGAAGTGACATAGACTGTTGTAGAGTTGAGTGGCATAGAGTAGTGTACAGTGGAGTGGCGGACAATGCAGTAGTGCAGTACAGTGGAGTAGTGTGTCAGACTAGAGTATAGTAAAATGTGGTGGAAAATCATAGAGGGAGTTGTGTAAATGGTTTTAGATTAGAGCAGAGTGTCCTATGAAGTGCTGTAGGCTTGCATTGACAGGAGTACATTGATGTACATTGGAGTGCTATTGAGTGGAGTATAGTGTGGCAGAGTTGAGGGGTGTAGACTTTTGTTGAGAGGAGTACAGTATCGTTGAGCGAAGTACAGTAGAGTGTCGTAGAATGGGGTTGGTTAGAGAGGAATAGCATAGAGTGGAGTGGCATAGAATGGAATAGAGTAGAGTGGAGTGCTCTAGAGTGTAGTGGCAACCAGTAGAATAGCATACAGTGGAGTGGCATAGAGTGTAGTGTGGAGAGTGCAGTGGCTTACAGTGAATTAGTGTACAGTGGAGTGGCTTACAGGTGGTTGGTGTAGAATGGAGTGGTGAACAGTGGAACAGAATACTATAGAGTGGCGTTAAGTGAAATAGTGTAGAGTGGAGTAGCATTGAGTGGAGTTGCACACAGAGGAATGGCATAGACTGGAGTGGCGTAGAGTGGAATAGTGCAGCGTGCACTAGCGTACAGAGGAGTGACACAGAGTGGAGTGGTATAGAGTGTAGTTGCATACAATGGAGTGGCGTACAGTGGAACAGCATACAGTGGAGTGGAATAGGGTAAAAAGGAGTGGTAGAGATATAGAGGGGGTGGGGAAAAATCACAGATATTTAATCATTCTCCTAGTATTAACACCTTGGCTGCTAAGGCTTTTCCCGCTGGGTGCTGAAAATTCCAAAACTCCATAATTCATGACAAGGTCAACTCGTCATAAGCACAGCTCCAGTATACTGCATGACGAGTTGACCTTGTCATTAGCATGGAAGTGGTTAAAGGGTCACTTGAGGCTCACATGAAGTTGAATTGTTACTATCACCACTGTTACCCGAATGAACCTGAAAAAACGCTGATACATTGTATGCTTTGTGATGCTTGGATTAATTTATGAATATGTAGCTGTAGAAGTTGTGTATATTGATTCAGTTTTCTGCTATAACAATTGTACACTAGGAAAGAACAAGCCCTATCTTGCTGACTTGCTTATTTAAGCAAAGCAAGTATAACCAGGTACTTCACAAGTAATCTTATCATAATTCTTATAATAATTGCGCCATTACTTACTAAAGACACACTATTCTTTAGAAACAAATTCAGAAAATGAAAACTGTAAAATTAACATTAGTTTCAACTTTTCAGTCATCACCCATCCGAATTTGTGAAGCCACACGAATTGACACATACTAACGTTTATGAACAAGGTTGATTAGAAACATATACTGTACTACTGACGATTATATGATCAGTTTTATTCATAGACTTTTTATAAAGTACACATGGATACCCTCTGTTGACCTCTATGAGCTCTAGTGCTTTCCATGAGTCTTTGCAAATTAACTTACAGGGACAGGGTACTGTTTGGTGCTATTCTGTGCTTAAAGCATGATTGTGATCCTCTGTTGCGATATTTAATGTAAGTTCTTGTGAAAATGCATTGACATTTTACAGAAACCCCAGACCACTGCGCCTCTCCTCCTCACCATTTTACTTCAAAACCTTAATCTGCTCACTTACTGTTTATAAGTTTTGTTTTTGGCTTCTTTTCCCTGTAGACATCCAGGCCACATCTAACCAGTCCCATTTTGTCATCTTGACTACCCTCCCTTATTTTGCCATTTCCTCTGTTCTGCATTTATAGGGGGAGGGTTCCCCTTGCATCCAACATTCCACCTCCTCTAATTTGTGCATGGTTCATAACCTGAGAGCTCACCCTCGACAATTTGCCATATCCTCTGCCCTACACTGTGACACCCTTTAACTATTCCTGCTGCTGTTTGCACGTTGAACTACAGTAATGGTTAGGGGGTGTATTTGCTTCCATTCCTGCAAGCCATCTATCATTTTCCTATCACACTCTTTTTCTTCTACAATGCCCCACACCCACTCCGCCTCCTCAGTGGCTCTACCTCCAAGAATAATTTTTTTGTTTGACATAAACATTTGTAGACCTTTTTGTTTTAAAACAAAGTCTTCCGTTTTTTGGGAAACTGTTTTTAGTTTCATTTTTCACTTTGTCAACCCAGTATTCTACCCCTGGTCCGATGATTGATGTTATTCAATTCAATGAGGCAACTGACCAGTTTTCTCATTTTCTCATTGGAAGTTTGTCAAGATATACTTTCATAAACATATTTTTTCCAACTTAGGGGCCGATTCCGATTCCAGTCGGAAGGGCTCCAAACACTTGGGCTTCCGACTGCATCGGCATGTGCTGGCCAGATTCCTTTCCTACTGAGCCATTCTGATGGGCTCGGTCGGAATGGAATCCGACTCGGACTTCCGGATGGCTTACGATGGGCTCGGAGAGCCCGTCTGCCATCTGGAAATCCTTCAGTACTCCCCCAGTCGCCTTTTTACGACCGAGGGAGTACGATGGCAGTTTTTCACTACCTTTTCGTGCCGGTGTGTCCAGAGCAACAGAGGTGAACCTATGGCTCACCTCTGTTGCTCCCTGCACCCAGTGGCAGGTACCTTGCGTTGCCGGCCACAGGGTGCAGGGATGAACTGCACCCCTGCTTTACACAATGCAGGCATGCATTCCGCTCGGAATGCATGCTTCCATTGTGAAGCATACGAATGCGACCGAATAGGGTTCGGTCTCATCGTACTTGCAGGGCCGTAACTGACGACAGTTGGTCAGTCGTTTACGGCTCCTGACCGATGTTGGACGGACCTGAGTCCGTCCCACATCAGAATCAGCCCCATAGTGTTCACATTGGGGTCTGTTAGGATGGTGGTCAGAAATCACCCTGACCAACCGGCAGTCCGATTAGATTCAACCTCCCAAAAAATCAGACCATGGTGGAACGAGGCCAACAAAAAGTGCCCATAGTGGGCGGAGCAGGTTGAAATATGTTTGCGGTGGTCGGATTCATGACGAAAACACACTAAACTGACTCCAGACCAGCGGAGGGACCGCACGGAAAATTAGGATACCCCCGATGTGACAGCTGGACGTTCCGCTGTTTCCAACCGCCGTGGTCCCTAACAGTGATGAATGGGAGAGCCAGTGGAAGGGTTGTAACATAGCCATCTCTGCAGACTCTCCGTGACAAATATGACTGACAACAAAAAAAACTCACAACAAAGCCCCCAAGCGCACACAGCAAACTAGCTCAGCCCCAAAAATACCTAACACACCCCTATGAAACACTCCTATGGCAACCCACATAGCTGAGAATAAAACTAGCTCCTTCCCTGACCAGAATCCTTTGCACTACTCCAACCCTGAAGGAACCAAACCCTGCAGTACTTTGGATAGGCAAAACACCACACATCTCACCTGCACAACAACATAGACACACACACCATCTACACCACCCCCACCACCCTCACAACTGCACCTCGAAACATTAGCACATCACACACCATGGCACCACAGAAAATGCCCAAATTCACAGAGTGAGTAGTCAGTCATGGTAGATGAGATAATCAGAGTAGAACCACAAGTGGTTTGGTACCCTGGTCCAACAGAGACCATTAGCCACAAGAGCACAAATGTTGGCAAGGATAGTTGACAAGGTCAATGCAGTAGGGAACACCTCGTGCTCCAGAAATGAAATCATGAAGCAGTGGCATGACCTGAAGAGGGTTTGTAGTAAGCAAACCTCAGCTAAGCCTACATAGTGCAAGGGGTTCGCCCTTATCTGCACGGAGTCCTCAGACCATAGAAAGAACTTGGCAATGAAACTGGAAAATACAAAAGCAAAGTTTATTAAACCTTTAAAGGTGGTACTACAGTCCACACAACACCCTTCAGTATTGTATAGAGTAGCACATCGAACTAAAGCACATGGCCCCTTTTATATACAATGATGAGGCTAAAAAGAAGGCGGTACAGAACACAAGAGCAGTTTCATGACCATACAAGGACATATTGGAAGGCACAATCGATAAGTGGGCGATGTTAACAGTCTTCGGAAACTACTAAACACATTCCTATCTGGAACTAATTAGTAACGGCCGTAGACCCTATTGAGCATGTCTGGACATGCTGGAAGCGGGGGATGCTAAATATAGCCTGTTGCTGGGCAGACTTCAGGCACAGTTAACAAGGAGGTAGGACAAAACACATGATGAGCACATGGCGATGTATGCCATACAAAATGGCCGCTACAAAATACAAAATGGAGTTGGTACGTTTGCTACGATAATGGTCAAACACAGTATGTCTTCTGCTAATGCTTAACCCAATCGCCGTTGATTTACAACAGGTTGTGAGAGAAAAGAGGAACGAGAACCATGAGCTGGCTCAGAGGACTGGCGGTGGCCCTCCCATCCCACCAAAAATATTCACTGCATTGGAGGAGAAGGTGCTTACCAAAATGCATCCATAGAGTCTCACAGGAATAGCCGGGGGAGTGCATGCTGGTAAGGACAAATAAATGTAAACCATTAAATTGCCAAGTACTGTCTTGCACAACTACAAAGCTACACCTCCAAGTCCATTCATATGCACCACAATACCCAACACAGGTCTCACAGATGTAACATCCACTCCATATAAATCACCCTAAAGGTAAACTGCAACATTCCCAGGGTTGCATGAGTACAGACAGCTTGTACTACAACTCTCACCAGGCAGTCATGTCCCATCCCTGAGCAGGATGGAGCACTCCCTCCGACCCAGAATCATGTGGCAGTCCTTGCACTGTTCACTTCGAGCTAACAGGTAGGTAGCCATCTTCCCAGGTTGTGTTGTTTTGGGCTGGGAGGCCTGCACTACTACTCTCACCATGCCCCCTTATTCCCCAGCTTAGCAAGATGGAGCACTCCCCACCCACCCAGATGCATGTGTCAGGTATTGCATTGTTCACTTCAAACTAACAGGTAGGTAGACATCTTCCCAGGTTGTGCTGCTTGAGGTTGGGAGGCCTGCACTACTACTCCCAGCATGCCCCCTTGTTCCCCAGCAAAACAAGATGGAACACTCCCTACCCACTCAGAAGCATGTGGCAGTCACTGTATTGCTCACCTCCATCTAACAGGTAGGTAGCCATCTTAACAGCAAGGGGTGTGTGTGAGGCCAGCATTACAACTCCCAACAGTACCCCTTGTCCAAACCCTGAGCAGGATGGAGCACTCCCTCCCACATAGAAGCATGTGGCAGCAATTGCATTGTACACCTTCGTTTAACAGGTAGGTAGCCATCTTCCCAGGTTGTGCTGTTTGGGGGAGTGAGGCCTGCCCCACAACTCCCACCAGGCCCACTGTCCCACCCCTGAGCAAGATGGAGCTCCCCCCACCCAGAAGCATGTGGCAGCCATTGGATTACAACAAACAAACTTACAGGTAGGTAGCCATCTTTCCAGGGAGGGCAGTTTGGGGATAAGAGACTGCATCACAACTCCCAACAGGCCCCCTTGTTCACAGCTCTGCAACATAGAGCACTCTCCCCAGTCAGTAGCAAGTTGCAGCCATTGTGTCACAACAACCAAACTTACAGGTAGGTAGCTATCTCCACAGGGACCTGTGTTTGGGGGTGGCGGGCCTGCATCACAACTCCCACCAGGCAGCCCTGTCCCACCACTGAGCAGGATGGAACACTCAAACACACACACACAGAAGCGTGTGCCAGAAAGTCCACCCTAATGTGACAACAGAACAGGAAAGTAGACAGTGCATGCACCCCACCATTCCTTTCCGAAAACATGGAGCCATATGACAACAGAAGCCCTCACATCCCACTAAAACTGAGACAGATACAATATCAATTTACAGTGTACAGACAGCTAAGTGTATGTAACTGTCACAGAAACAAAAGTGTGACTCACCAAATCCCAGGTTGTATCAAATCAGGGCACAAACGTGCACAGCACTGAATGCTATCTGTAACTTCCATGGGGGCTGAACTTGAAGGACCATATGAAACCAAACAAGCATGGCCTATAAAATAAATAAATAAATCAAAGCACAGGATAGACAAAGCTATGCATAATGTGACAATGGCTAGTTCATGCGCAGATGTAACGCCTGCCAGGAGAGTAATCAGCAAAGATGCTTCACATCAAGTTGTATTGCTGCCTGTTATCAGATGGCAACCTTTCATCGTAATCACAAAATCTTCACATGGGGCAAGGTATCCCTTGACATGTCACACCATGCAAAACTAATGTATGTACCTCCACATCATGTCATGATGCACATTACTGTGCAGACATACAATGTGCGCAATATTCAATGTGTGTTGCATAACCTGTAAATAAGATACATCATACACCAAGCTTGAGGGGTGCACGTCAATGACCATTTTCTCTCTGTCCCACAGGTGACCAAGAACTGACTGCAGTGAACGACAACATCAACCTGCAGAGCCAGTCTCCACCCCAGGAACATGGACTCTCTGATGAGGACTCTCTGGATATTGAAGATGCAGAGACTGAAGCCGGCCCATCTGGCATGCCAGGGTGCAACAGGTCCCAGGACCCCACTGTCCCCCCACCACTACATCAGCAACAACAACAACTATGCTGACCCCTGCTGGAATGACCTGTGCGGCCTCCACCACCACTACCACCACCAGTGCTGCCTGTAACACTCTCCCTGGCCCAGAGGATGAACACCCCAACAACTGAGGAGGGCAGGGAGAGTAGGCAGGTGTCTACAGTGGTGAGGCAACAGGTCCGTGATAGAAGGGCAGGTGGGAGGGCAAGGGGGAGTGGAAGCCAACAGGACACTGGGACCAAAGCTCTGGACAACATAACCGGAGTCCTTGGGGCCTTTGAACGTGTCCAGGAACAAACAGGCCAGGCTCAGGAAGATGCTTGTGAGCTCCGCCTGCTTCTGAGGTCCATAGACACCCGCATGGGCCAAATCATGGACCTCTTGGGCCGGCTAGTGGCGGTTCTGAGGGACAGGCCTGCCGGCACAAACAACGCCTCCATCTCCCTCCGGTAGCCCGCAGGATGACAGTTCCACATCCTCCCTTGTGACCACGGAGAGAGGGGACTCCTCAGACCCCACTGACCCCACAGCAGAGGCCCCCCTGTCAAACGACCAAGGGGCCATCCGATGAAATCCAAGGGAGGAACCCACGGCAAAGCACCTGCCAAACACCAGTCTAGGAGCCAGTCATGATGGTAACCCTCTTCATCTTGCCATTGACTTTGTTGACTGTCCTTCCCCACACTGCCTTGTTTATGGCGTCCGTCTATTTTTTTTGTAAAACATTTTTTATTAAGAAAAAACAAACATCAGCATTGGCATGGCGATACAGAGAGAGCAATATGGTAGGCATCAGTGGTACATTAGGTGATATCACAAAATACAATCACACATGATGGAAGGCCTAGGGTGACGGGGGTCATCCAGTGTAGGGGTCAAGGGAGGCTGACAAATGTCCCTGCGGTAGGAGATCCACGGGCCCCACACACAAGACCATTTTTTGGGACATCCACGTGCTACATACAGTCTTTATGAACATTGCCCAGTCTAAAACTTTTTCCCAGTCCTGTACCGTAGGTGGGACCTGAGCCCCTCACCGCTAGGCAATATTCCTCCTGGCCAACATTAGCCCCAATTGTACCCACTGTGTCAAGTAAACCTTATAATTTTTCGGTTCCCAGATGTTAAGGAGACACCGACGGGACTCCACACAGAGGCGCACTGCACTGACAGGACAGTATTGATGATGTCATAAATGTCACACCAGTAAATGGGCGTCCATCTTTTGGACTGGGTTGCCACATCAATGTGGTGACTACTCGTTTGTCTTATCTACCATCACTGACAACTCATTGCTTCACAATTCACATTTTTTAAATATTCACTCCCCTCTCACATGTAGCCATTGTAAATAAGCACACCTTACATACCTATGTCCTTGTGTGTGCTCCGTGTTTATCACAGGATGTGCAATGTTCACCATGATTACAATGTACCAGGAGCACGGGTTGTCTGTAGGCAAGGAGAGGCTGAAGGGACCTAGGAAAACACAACAGAACAATATTCACTAGGCAGGCTCACAACCATCACACAACACGTCATCAAGGTACTCCAATCTGCACATATTAAAAAGAGCAACTGTACCAACATAGATATCCTGTATCTGTGCCTAACTACCCTGTCCCAGAAACATTGGCAGCTAGCACTGAGTCAACAACAGGCTGCTGTCACAAAGCTCATACAGACCTTTTCACCAACAATGACATCAGCAGACAAGGGCCCCGTTGTAAATTGTCACTCACCTTCAAGTGAAGTAGCGGTTGATGAGCTGTTGACACTGGATTCAAGATAGCCTGACTGATGAGTGTTATGAACCAGAAACCCGTCCCAGGATGCTTGTTTCCAGTCCAGGGAAAACATGGCTTGGCAGTTCGGGCTGGACTGTTCCCATGAGGCACAGGGTCAGATGGATTTGCATATGGCCATGTCTGAACTGGGGTGGCGGAGTGAGCTAAAGAATGATGATGGATTAACCTAGATCAGTTGACTGAGGGTGAGTGTTTGCAATGTTAAACACTTGTCCATCATCCCCTTTGGTTTTGCTTCAACACCTTCCTCCTCTTCACTATCCTCGTCACCAGTGCATGGAGCACTGGTGACGAGGAGGGAGTCTTGCATCTTAATCATTGAATATAATCATCAAATAACCCCCGCCATTGGTTGTATAGATCTTTGTTAATCGACAAGTAGAGGTGTAAGGAGCTATCATTTACGTCAAGTACCATGAACAGTGAAGTCCAATTGGGGCACAAAAATCGACAAAGAGATTTGGTGAGAGTTTAAAGGGTTTATTAACACATTAATTCAATTCAATCATTAATTCAGAATGTGCTGAAATTTTTGTCATTATTACAGATTAAAATAATCCAAAATGGATATTTCAAAGTATGACAAGAGAGCACTTTAGTAAGAACTGCAAATAGAATGCGGAATCTGAAGCAAGTGTGTTCAATAAAGAAAAATCTATAATCTGAATTGATGAAGTTTGGGCACAAAAGGCCATTTATATTAGCAAGCAAGGTAAGGTGTCAGTTTCAGAAACTCGATTGAAGGCCTCTGATAGGAGAATAAGAATACACATGCATAAACCCTTAGCACTCAAGAAGTGAAGGTTAGCAGAGGATGGAAAAGTACTTTTAGTTCAAAGTCAGCAAGTATCTGTAAGAACTGCCTGCTTGGTTCTGCAGCAAGGTCTCAGAATACCTAGTCTAAGGAAAACGTGTTAATATAATTTAGCAAACTTTAATTGCAACAATTCTTTCCATTCCCTTCGCTCGTGAGCCAATCAGTTTTTAGCAAACTCTGGGAGCAGGTAAAGTCCAGTTTCTCAAAGTCTTCACAATGGACTACACAAACATTCCTTGATTTGTTGCTTTGAACAGATTAATGTGGTTCAGAAAGTTCTTCCAAGGAGTCGTGCTTGCTGCCTTCTCCTTTTCTCTCCTCCCAGTAAAAACCTCACTATCAGTTGTCTAATTCATACCAAATGCCTATTCACTAGCTAACAGTAGGCGTCTAAAAAACTACTGATTCAGAAAAGGGGGTGGTGATGAACAGAGTGTCTGAATTAAGCAGACCACTCTTACCCAGTCCAAAGATCAGGGCTTGATCCATCACCGTTTTTTAGCTCACTGCACCATCCCAGCTCAGAACCTGGCTACATGCAAATTAGTCTGTCCCTGGTCCAGTGCATCATGGGAACAGGGCAGACCAGACTACCAAGCAAATTCTTAAACTGGGAAGGAAACAAGCTTCCGGGGACCGGTTTCTGGCATTTCAGCCGTCTTCAGCCCGGCTTGCTTGAATCCTGATGGTGCAATGAGCAAGGGACTCACATCTGAGTATACCCTTCGACGCTTATGGTGGACAAAATGATTCAGAAAAGGGGGTGGTGATGAACAGAGTGTCTGAATTAAGCAGACCACTCTTACCCAGTCCAAAGATCAGGGCTTGATCCATCACCGTTTTTTAGCTCACTGCACCATCCCAACTCAGAACCTGGCTACATGCAAATTAGTCTGTCCCTGGCCCAGTGCATCATGGGAACAGGGCAGACCAGACTACCAAGCCAATTCTTAAACTGGGAAGGAAACAAGCTTCCGGGGACCGGTTTCTGGCATTTCAGCCATCTTCGGCCCGGCTTGCTTGAATCCTGATGATGCAATGAGCAAGGGACTCACATCTGAGTATACCCTTCCACGCTTATGGTGGACAAAATGATTCAGAAAAGTGGGTGGTGATGAACAGAGTGTCTGAATTAAGCAGACCACTCTCACCCAGTCCAAAGATAAGGGCTTGATCCATCACCATTTTTTAGCTCACTGCACCATCCCAGCTCAGAACCTGGCTACATGCAAATTAGTCTGTCCCTGGCCCAGTGCATCATGGGAACAGGGCAGACCAGACTACCAAGCCAATTCTTAAACTGGGAAGGAAACAAGCTTCCGGGGACCGGTTTCTGGCATTTCAGCCGTCTTCGGCCCGGCTTGCTTGAATCCTGATGGTGCAATGAGCAAGGGACTCACATCTGAGTATACCCTTCCACGCTTATGGTGGACAAAATGATTCAGAAAAGGGGGTGGTGATGAACAGAGTGTCTGAATTAAGCAGACCACTCTTACCCAGTCCAAAGATCAGGGCTTGATCCATCACCGTTTTTAAGCTCACTGCACCATCCCAGCTCAGAACCTGGCTACATGCAAATTAGTCTGTCCCTGGCCCAGTGCATCATGGGAACAGGGCAGACCAGACTACCAAGCCAATTCTTAAACTGGGAAGGAAACAAGCTTCCGGGGACCGGTTTCTGGCATTTCAGCCGTCTTCGGCCCGGCTTGCTTGAATCCTGATGGTGCAATGAGCAAGGGACTCACATCTGAGTATACCCTTCCACGCTTATGGTGGACAAAATGATTCAGAAAAGGGGGTGGTGATGAACAGAGTGTCTGAATTAAGCAGACCACTCTTACCCAGTCCAAAGATCAGGGCTTGATCCATCACCGTTTATTAGCTCACTGCACCATCCCAGCTCAGAACCTGGCTACATGCAAATTAGTCTGTCCCTGGCCCAGTGCATCATGGGAACAGGGCAGACCAGACTACCAAGCCAATTCTTAAACTGGGAAGGAAACAAGCTTCCGGGGACCGGTTTCTGGCATTTCAGCCGTCTTCGGCCCGGCTTGCTTGAATCCTGATGGTGCAATGAGCAAGGGACTCACATCTGAGTATACCCTTCCACGCTTATGGTGGACAAAATGATTCAGAAAAGGGGGTGGTGATGAACAGAGTGTCTACAGCATCTGCAGTGGGAAGAAAGAGAAAAACATATTGTGCAAAAATAACAGTTTAAACGTGAAAACAGGTCTCTGAGACATAACGTCTATAGTTGACATTCAAAATGGCATCAGCAGTTAGGCAAACTTAATTCATTACAATATATTATTCATTTCTTTTTTTATTTATTGAAGTTGTACTGCTTTGAAGCATAAGGGACAACATAAATATAAACAAAATAGAGCCGCAGCATTACAGAAAAAAAAGAATACCTAGTCTAAGGAAAACGTGTTAATATAATTTAGCAAACTTTAATTGCAACAATTCTTTCCATTCCATTATATATATAATAATTAATGAATTATTATCTTTAATTTATTTTAAAACTATAATTTTATAAAAATAATATATATATCAATCATTTAAAATATTAAAAAACTTTCTATAATAATTTAAAACATTAAACTATTAAAAAATATTTAATCTTACATTTCCGAATAGAATCAGTGCAACAGTAGGGAAAGTGTTGGATTGCAAAATAATGACATTTATTATTCCAACTCTAGTGAGAGCAACAGTTGCAAAAGTGTTTGATAGCAGAGGAGGAAAATTACTATTGTCACTTCACTTTATTCAACAGTAGAATAACTTTTGGATAGCTGAGGGGTAAAAAATGTTTTTCCCACTCCAGTAAATGCAACAGTAGGGTATGTGTTGGATAGAGGAGAGGTAAAAATTATTATTCCCACTCCAAAAAGTGCAACAGTAGGGATAGTGTTGGATAGTGGAGGAGTGAAAATTACTATTCCCACTTCCCTGGATTCAACAGTAGAATAACTGTTAGATAGTAGAAGGGTTAACAAATGTATTCCCACTCCACTGAATGCAACAGTAGGAAAAGTGTTGGATAGCGGAGGGAAAAAAATTACTATTCCCACTCCACTGAATGCAACAGTAGAATAACTGTTGGATAGCAGAGGGGTAAAAATGTTATTCCCATCCAGTGAATGTAACAGTCGAGAAAGTGTTGGATAGCGGAGGTGTGAAAATGACTCTTCCCACTCCAGTGAGTGCAACAGTAGGGAAAGTGTTGGATAGTGGAGGGGTAAAAATTACTATTCCCACTCTAATAAGTGCAACAGTAGGAAAAGTGTTAAATAGCGGGGGGACAAAATTACTAATCCCACTCCACTGAATGCAACAGTAGAATAACTGATGGATAGCAGAGGTGTGAAATTGTTTATTTCCATTCCATTGAATGCAACAGAAGGGAAAGTGTTGGATAGTGGAGAGGTAAACATTACTATTCCCACTCTAGTGAGTGCAACAGTAGGGAAAGTGTTGGATGGCGGAGGGGTAAAAATTACTATTTCCACTCCAGTGAGTGCAATAGTAGAGAAAGTGTTGGATAGCTGAGGTATAAAAATTACTATTCCAACTCCAGTGAGTGCAACAATAGGGAAAGTTTGGGATTGCGGAGAAGTAAAAATTACTACTCCCACTACAGTGAGTGCAACAGTAGGGAAAGTGTTGGATAGCAGAGGGGTAAAAATTACTATTCCTACTCCAGTGAGTGAAATATTAGAGAAAGTGTTGGATAGCCAACGTATAAAAATTACTATTCCAACTCCAGTGAGTGCAACAATAGGGAGAGTTTTGGATTTCGGAGAAGTAAAAATTACTATTCCCACTCCAATAAATGAAACAGTAGGGAAAGTGTTGTATAGCGGAGGGTTAAAATTCACTATTCCCACTCCACTGAATGCAACAGTAGAATAAGTGTTGGATAGCGGAGGGGATAGCATTTTTTATTCCCACTCCAGTGAATGCAACAGTTGCCAAAGTGTTGGATAGCGGAGGGGAAAACATTTATTGCTCTCACTCCAGTGAGTGCAACAGTAGGGAAAGTGTTGAATAGCAGAGGGGTAAAAATTGCTACTCCCACTCCAGTGAGTGCAACTCTAGGGAAAGTGTTGGATAGTGGAGGTGTAACAATTACTATTCCAACTCCAGTAAGTGCAACAGTAGGAGAGTGCTGGATAGCAGAAGGGTAAAAATTAGTAATCCCACTTCAAACAGTGCAACAGCAGGGAAAGTGTTGGATAGCAGAGGGGTAAAAATTACTATTCCCACTCCAGTTAGTGCAACAGTTAGTGTGGAGAAGTGTGGCTCAGGGGTTAGAGGCGGCAGACCCGGAATCTGAGATCGGTCCTGGACCAGGGTTCAATTCCCCGCCCCGGCGGATCTTGGGCTAAAATTCCACGGACTCGATAATTCTCGTCCCGGTGCCTCCTCAACTCTCGGGTTCACACTCTGCGACTCTGGGCAATAGCTTGCTTAATCTCCACAACGGCCCCTCGCGGCGGGATGCCTGACTTTCACCCTGTGGACACCCTGTCGGGGCTTCTCACAGGGGAATATCAGGACGGGTTCCCTAGGCAAGCGCCAGGATACCCTTGTGGTGACAGGTTGCGCTATATAAGTATACCTACATTTACATTTACATTTAACAGTAGAGAAAGTGTTAGATAGCGAGGAGAAAAAAACTTGGTATTCACACTCACACATAACTAAAAACATTAAAAAATAAATAAAAATCATAACAATAAATAAACAATATTTACAAAAATCTAAATCTAATATATTAAATGTATAAAAACTAAACATATTATAATATTATTTACATATAAAAACATACAAATCATATATAAAATAAAATGATAAATAAAAGTTTAAAATAAAATTCTTTTAAACTAGAAAATATTTACAAACAAATAAATGAATTAATATATAAATGCATTTTTTGTATTTCCAACCCTATAACACCACACCAATCACAAAATACTTCCAAATTTTTAATTACGTTTCCCTCAAAATGAACAAAATTAATAATCAATTTAAAAAATATTATTCATTAAAAAACGAATAAACATTAATTGCCTACACACACTTTAAAACTATGATATCCAAAACACACACCTAAATTAAACTCTAAAATAATAAAACACAATTAAAACGAATTTATAAATTAAAAACTATTACTATTAACAAATAATAGTAAAGTAATTAAAATGTATTTAATACCCACCCTTTACCCCTTTAAAAGTAAAAACAGCAGATACAAAATTAAACAATTACCCAAAATACATATCAAATAATTAACATTAATAACAACTACATATTAATTAATTAAATACAAAATACTTCCCACCCTTTACTCCTATAAACACCAAAACACACACCTAAAATTAATTACACAATTACCTTAATTAATGACCAATTAATTAATTAACATACAATCATTAATTCATCAATTAAAAATAAATTACTTCCCACCCTTAACACCTATGAACACCACAACACACCAAAAATGTATTACACAATTACCATAATTTATTACCAATTAAGTAATTAAAATGAATTAACAACCAATTATGAATTCATCAATTAAAAATAAATTACATCCTGCCCTTAACACCTATAAACACCACAACCCACACCTTAAAATATTTACACATTTACCATAATTATTTACCAATTAATTATTAAAATTAACACCCAATTATTAATTAATTAATAATAAATTACTTTATTTATTTATTTTATTTTATTTTTGCTATTTTTAAAGCGCACAAATACCCATACGGGTGTCTCGGCGCTGGTGATCACAGAGCTCCCTAAAGTATGACGGGGGAGTTAGGAGGAAGAGAAGAGCCATGTCTTGAGGCTTTTTTGGAATTTAAGGAGCGTAGGAGCGGTTTTGATATGGAGTGGGAGGGTGTTCCACAATTTAGCTGTGGCTGTAGTGCAGCACCTGTCTCCCCAAGTGGCCTTTTTTGTCCAGCATGAAGGCTGCGGAGGATCGAAGGGTCCTGCGTTGCTCCAATAGTCGAAGAGCTTCTTTTAAGAACTTTGGCCCTGAGTTATTAAGGGTCTTATAGGCTATACAGAGAGCCTTACATTTTATTCGACTCCTGATTGGAGCCAATGGAGCTCTTTAATGTGATGGGAGATGGATGTGAATTTGGGAATAGAAAGTAAGGTTCTGGCCGCCGCGTTTTGCACGGTCTGGAGTTTGTTGAGAACCCCTTCCTGAGCATTCAGAAGCAGTGAGTTGCAATAATCCGTTCTTGAAAACACTAAGGTGCTAATAAGTGTTTTGCCGGCTGACTGTGGTAGGTAAGGAAGGAGTTTCTTAATTTTTTGGAGGGTGTAGAAGGCAGATGATACGACGGCATTGGCGTGATGGTGGAAAGTCAGTTTATTATCAAAGGTGACTCCCAGGTTGCGGACCTTAACCACTGGTTGGGGGGGGGATCCCAACTCCGGTGGCCACCATTGTGGGGACCATGTTGGTCGCAAGCTCCCGAATGTCATCACCTCCGTTTTGTCGGAGTTAAGTTTGAGGCAGTTTGATGACATCAAGGAGCTTATCGCCTTCATTCCCTCCTGAAAATTGGCTGCAACGCTTGCTCCGTTGTTGTACACCGATAGTACTAGTTGCGTGTCATCGGCGTACGTGGTAAGGGCAATACCATAGGATTTTATCACCCTCGCTAAGTCCGATACATAGATATTAAAAAGCGTCGGACTTAGCGAGGAGCCCTGTGGAACGCCGCAGGGGAGTGAGAAGGTCTGGGAGGTGAAGTTGCCCATTTTGACAGTCTGGGGACGATTGGCGAGGAATGAGGCAATCAGATCTTTAGCTGTTCCTCCTAGTCCCAGAGCTGCGACACGGTCGATCAGAGTGACATGATCGACCGTGTCAAATGCAGCGGAGAGATCTAGGAGTATCAAGACGGCCGTCCCTCCCTTGTCCATGGTTGTTCTGATTTCGTCTGCGGCTTTCAATAGTGCTGTCTCTGTCCCGTGTCCCTGTCTAAAACCAAACTGGGTGTCATCGAGCAAATTGTTGTCGTTGATGAATTTTGATAGCTGAATGTTCATGGACTTTTCGAAAATCTTTGCTGGAAATGGGAGACAGGCGATGGGTCTATAGCTTGCTGGGATGAGAGGGTCTAGCGTTGGTTTTTTCAGCAATGGCTTTATGATCGCCTCTTTCCAGACTGAAGGATATATACCTGTTGCGAACATAGCGTTGCAGATGGTAGACAACGGGGGGGAAATTGCTTCCGGGATGAGGTTCAGAATGGAAGGGGGACATGGATCGAGGGGGGAACCGGATTTAGTGCTGGCTACCAGACGTTGAATGTGATCCTGGTCAACGGGGTTGAAAGTTAATAAGGTTGGCTGAGTTCCCGAAAGGAGTGGGCTCGAAGATGGTAGGGGGGCAGAGTGAGAGAAAGTCTGGAAGATGGAGCTGACTTTTTCCTCAAAGAAGCTGGCCAAGGCATCTGCCAGTGACTGAGAGCCTTCTAGGGGCGGCGTAGGGGGGTTGGATAGAGTGGTAACTACCCTGAATAGTTCTCCTGCCGAGTTCTTTGCCTGATTGCTTTGAGTGGTAAAGTAATGGCTTTTCTCAGTGGTTATCAATATTTTGTAGATGGAGAGGGCATTTTTATAGTTTGTTTTGTCTGCAGGACTGTAGTTGCGACGCCACTGTCTTTCGAGGTTCCTGCAGTATTGTTTCTGCATGCGTAGGGCCTCAGTGAACCATGGGGCTGAAGGTATTTTTCTGTTCCGGTGTTATGATTTGAGCGGGGCTAGCTTGTTACAGGCCATATCTAGGTTTGTCAGGTAGTTAGAGGATGCTTTAGTAGGGTCATGCTCATTGGGGATATGATTATCCTGCATCATCTCTGCTAATTGGGTTATATTGATATTTTTCCAGTCTCTGTATGTTGAACGAGCTGGTGCAGTGAAGCTCGGTTTAGTGGGGTTTGTTTGTACTGTGAAGCAAATAGCTGAATGGTCCGTCCAGATGAGTGGAATTATTTGGGTGACATTTACAAGAGGACTGTTAGTAAATATACCGTCTAATGTGTGACCTGCCTGATGCGTAGGGGAGTTTATAAGTTGCATTAGGCCTGCAGCTGAGAGGTCTGCAAGAAGCTGCGTAGTATCGTGGTTATTCAAAGTCTCAAGGTGAAAATTGAAGTCACCTAGTAGCGAAAAGTGAGGGGCGTCTGCGACTGCTTCAATTATACTGCCTATGTTAGCTAGAAACTTAGCTCTTGACCCTGGAGGGCGATAAATCAGCATTCCCTTGAAGGATGATTTTGCCGATAGGCCTAGAGTAAAGATGAGAGACTCGTATTCTGGGCAGGCAAATGGTTTAGTCGTGAGTTTGAAGAGGTTTTTGTAAATTATGGCAATGCCGCCACCTCTTTTTATTAGTCTATCTAATCTACAAACATTGTAGTTGATTGGAGTGGCTTCTGTAAAGTCGGGTCCTGAGGCGTCATCGCCCCATGTCTCGGTGATGAACAAAAGATCCAGTTTGTGCGCGTCGATTAAATCGGCGATTTCTATTTTGTGTTTGGGAAGGGATCTGGCGTTTATTAACGCTGCTTGAATTAATGGTGGGTCGTTTGTTGAAAGTTTCGCGGTACATTTGTTGCAAGTAGGACATGAGAATGGGCCTAGGATGTGATTGGAGTAGCTTAGATGCGGGAGTGTATGTGGTTGGACCGCCAAGTGCCTAAGTTTTAGTAGTTCGTCAGTGGAGTAGGTTAATCTCACCGTATCAATAGGTGGTCGTGGTGCTGGAGTCGCTGGGGGGGTGGCCGTTGGCCCGTCCTCGGCGCGGACGAGCGCAGACGAGCTTGCCTTATTTAACACTATACCTTCTCAATCAAACAACGAGTAAATAAAATATAATCAGTCAATTTAATATAAATAAATTACTTCCCACCCTATTCTACTATAAAACTCCAACCCACTACAGAACTAAAAATGCAAAATTCAAATTAAAAAAACAAAATTAACTTCTAAAAGTTGAACACATTTATTAAAAATACAAACAATTCTTATAAAAAAATACAACATATACAAATCAAAGACATACTGAAATGCATAACATTAATAAACAAATTATATTTCTAACAACTATATTTTTGCTCAGGGCCTCTATATGTCTATGACGTGCTATCACCACCAGATGGTTGTGAAAGGGGAGGGGAGTGCTAAAATGTGGGGATCTCTATGTGCAGGCTTCTTAGACGTCACGCATGCCCTGGTTCCTTGCGCTCCCCAACCACCCCACCAGAATGAATCTGCCAAAGGTACTCGCCTTGTGCCACGACCCGGGATCAGGACCGTGGCGTTGGGACCCGGGGGTTCCTTCCCCTTCTCTGGGCCTCCGGGCTTTTCCACAGGGTATGATACTCCGAGGTTCTTGGCTCCTCTGTTCCTCTCTTCTCCACGTCCTTCTACATCTTTCTCCAATGACGTCAGGCGTGCTTACGGGATCCTCCTCACCGACATTAGACTGCTGGGCTCTTCCGGCGTACACAGTACGTCCCGACCCGTTCTGCTCCACTTCCGTTCTGCTGACTCGTCGTCCTCCTCACACTCCCCAACCACATCAGCATCCCAATCATGCCAACGAGAATCCCTTTCCCAAAAAACATCCTAGTGGAAGGATATAATAAAATGTGTTCAATTTAAACTTTTCAATCTTCAACATTATTCATAATCAATTGGATCATTCCCATGGAAGGTCGCTAGAGTCCCAATCTCAACCTCTGAGTTGGCGGAGGCATTCATAGAGAGTAGGGGGTGCCTGGCCATGTCTTCCATGTTGCATTTGGTGTATACTACTTATTAGATTAACTCCTTAACTGTTGTTCATCCAGCACCTCCCATGTGGCACTGTTCACAGGCTCCACCGAAGGAGCGGGCTGTAATAGTGCAAGGTTCCAGTGAAGCTCCCCTCCAAACCACTCGGCCTCAACCAGGTGCCCCCACATTCCAGAGCACCTCAGCCCCCAGCTGAATGCTGCTGCAGCCTCTGTCAGTGGCAAAGCCCCGGCACAGAGCCACTCCAAGCAATGTAGTCTTACATCTGGAGGTGAGATCTCAACCCTCCTGGCTCAGTGCACTATCTTCTGCAGCCGGCACCTCTTGGGGGCCTCAACAATCTGCCAGGCCCATAGGGCAAGGTCCAGTTGGGTGTTCTGCCTCGCTCAGTGCAACAGCGTCGCTGAGCGTTTTACTGCCCGGTCACGATCTGCGGTCTTTTCACCAAGGTCCCAGGATTTCCAAGTCCAATGTGCTCAATAACTGCCAGGCACATAGGGTGCTTCCCAGTGCAGAGACATTCCCTCATTCACCACAGCTGTTAGCAGGGCAGTCAGCCAATCAATCTTTATTTGCTTTAATGAAACATAAAAGAATACAGATTTAAATTCAACTACACTTGTAACAACACCATAAAAAGATCACATTAAATAGTTTGAAAATCCAACCACAATTTGATAACATTTTAAAATCATGCTAAAAACCAATAGGAAAAGATATAGCAACAATCAATGCTTTGAAAATTGGTCTGCTAAGTGTCTAGTGCAAGAAATTGAGAAAAGAAAAACATAGTAGCAAACTAACAGGAGTAAGGATTTGTCAGTGTATCAAATCACTTATCCCCTGTATACCAATAATGCACAACTCAGCAAGATCAAAAGTAATAAACACAAATAATTAATCACTTCCCACTGATCATATCACTACCCTAAATTATTGGTCCACCACATTGCCTGCAGCTGTCATAAATATGTACTTTTAGAAACAGATAAGTTCAGACTGCAAAGGATTTTAATAAAGTAAGGCCGGCCTGCATCTTCTGATAGTCAGCTGTCTAAGTAATGGGATTCAGATGAGTTTCCTTTGAACATCATAAAGTTTGCAAAATTAAATAAAATGCAGTGTAAATTGTGCAGACTCTGAATCATATGAGCATGGTACAAGATCTGATTCACCATATGCATCTTTAGGACATGAAGCCAGGAAGTCCACAATATTAAAACAGAACCTAATTAAAATGACCTATGCTGCTGACTTGGCACAAAGTTTAAATAAGGCTCCATACCCGTGTGTGATGGTTAATAGTTGGTAAGCTGCCACCCTTCCCTTGCTACACTCCTGAACTTCTTTTCTAGTCATAAGTATTGCAAGGAATTAATCTTTAACAAATTTCTTGGATGATTATTTAATGCTCTGTGGGTTATTTAAAAATTCATATGAACACCCCTCCCCGGAATATACCCAGAGTAGGTAACTAGAGGCTATGGGCTCTTAAGGGTGAGCTGGCCTCCCAACACAGTACATGCACACTAAATAAGCTATCCAAGATTTTTTCAAATATTAATATTGTATCCCTCCCAACACTACTCAGTACAAGTACTGGACATACTCAACAATGTAATGGGTTATACTTACACACCACCAGGTGTCATGCTTCCTCATAGTGCATGCTTTGTAGTTTGTGGCACCTCACACATGAGGTAAAACATTTTCCTTTTTCAGTTGTGAGACCAGCTCACAATCTTACTGAAGGAGGACGCACCGGTTCTAGAACACCGGGCTCCTCCTGCCACAGGTGCAGGTAACTACCTGTTCCCGTGGAACAACGTCAGATTAAATACATGCCCTTCAATCCATTCCACACACATCCAGAGAAAGGAGCAGCTGCATCTAGGTTGATCGTAAGGGATGCACTTTGATGTAGTAAGAGGTGGAATGCTCAGAGGAATATGATACCCCTTGATATGTGTGATTGTAAACAGATGTACATGGTTTATTCTATAATTCTGACCCTTCCTCAAATTTATTATACTTTACAGTGTGACTACATGGGTCCCTGTGCCGGCCCTCCATGGGACGTAGAAGACCCAACATTGGGGTAAGATTGTGAGCTGGTCTTACAACTGAAAGAAAAGAAAAATGTTTTACCTCACGTGTGAAGTGCCATAAACCATGAAGCATGCAAATTGTGCATGCCTACAATTGTACATACAATATAATGTATCTCCAGAGAATGGAATTTTAAGAGTAACCTTGTTTATCCACAGGTATTTAAGAGCCAGACTAGTTAAGAGGTAAATACAGGTCACTCTTTCTTAGAGGCAATTCTAAATGCATGGTTGCCTCACTAGGATCCCACATGCCCTTCCTGAAGAAAGCCCCGGACTCAGTTGAGCCACAAGGCAGAAACATGTTGACGGTAACAGTGGTGATGGGGCACTAAATCCCCTTATCCCCACAATTGATTATAACATCAAGTGGCATGTCTAGTGAATAAATAGTGTTTAGGATGCCACATTGGATTTTAACACTCTTGAATCACGGATCCATTCTTGGTTAGACATGCCTCCCTGACTCCAGGTGAAGGCCCGCTCTCCATCAAACCGGTTTTTGGAGAGCGTGGGTTGCCCTATGATGAAGCATGACACCTGGTGGTGTATGAGGATGGGAAACATCCATTACAATAATGTCATTACAACACACAACCTTTACAACCTACTCATTACAACGCAACTGCCTTTACATCGCATCCCATTACAACGCATGCCAATTCAACACATTTCACTAGAACGCATGCCATTACAATGCATTATAAGGTAAGTAATGGAGATTTTTTAGTTTTAGGGTGTGTATGGGTTTTGGGATACATGGGAATAAAAATATTTACCCCTACACTGTCCAACACTTTCCCTATTGTTGCACTCACAGGAGTGGAAATAGTAATGTTAACCTCTACACTATCCAACACTTACCCTAATGTTGAACTCACTGGAGTTGGAATAGTAATTTTTATCCATACACTATCAAACACTTATCTTACTGTTGCCTTAAAAGTATTATGCTTTGTAGTGGTATGCATTGTAATGGAATTCGTTGTAACGGAATGTGTTGTGATGGTAGTTTTAAATAATGCATTGTAATATCATGCAATGTAATGGTAGTTGCGATGCAAATACTACTATGTTAAAGCATGCGTTGTAATTGTTTGCGTTGTAACGTCATATATTCATGAGGACAACCCTTTGTATTTTTCAGTGTGCCCAAAATTCATACTGAGTAGTGGTGGAAGGGACACATTATTAATATTTGAAAAACTCTCGAGAAGCTTATTTAGTGTGCATTTATTAAATAAATTCCAAACACCCAATCAAGCCAAGTTGATTCCTGACATATATCAGCCGTTGGATGTTGTTGACTTTATCTAGACTCAAACAGTCAATAATTATGGTTTGATTGAGCAAAGTTTCTGTTTTGCCCCAAATTTAAAAGCCATAACATTAGAGGTGCAAGCTTTATCCGATCACATATGGTAAACCCAGCTCTACATGACAAGCATAGATGAGTCTGCCATAGGAGAACAATATCAACTTTCTTAAAAAGGCAGTTTTGCTAATCTAAATTTGTGTTGTACTAGAGACTCCCCAGATATCTGTACAATATGTGGCCACTGAAATGGATCTAGCTTTGTATACATTTACCATTGTGTTTGGGGGTTTGGAGACTAATTTCAAGGTAAACCTGAAACTGTCTTTGTGGGCCTGTCAAATGTGTCTTCCTAACTTTCACCAAGTGTCCCTAGGTGCCTTTATTATTAAAAGAGACCTCCAACGTGTGTGAAGGTCGGGACACAGAGCAATTCTGGTGTTATTAACATGATGAGATGTCAATTTACTAGAAGACTGACCACAGACCATGGTAAAAGATTTGGAGTTTTTAAGAGATAAGCCCAGTTTGCTAATACACAGAGGAAACTTGACCAATAACTTCTGAACTCCTACCCCTGTTCTGGAGAGTATGACACAATCATTAGCATATAGTACAGCTAATAGTTGCCTTGCTCCCACCCTGGTTGTATCTGCCTTTACAAGTAACAAAGGTGCAACAAGGTCATTAATATAGAGGCCAAAAAGAAAGAGTTGCAAAACACAGCCCTGTCTAACTCAACGCCTGTTCTTAATTTGGGGTACACTCGCCTTTGGGGCCATGCCTCATACACCCAGTTACACTGCATAAGGTTGAGCCAGCAGAACCACAGTTTGGGGATCTACTCCCAATTCTAAGATCCTCTCCCATAATTTGGCTCGGTTGACACAATCAAATGAGGAGCTAAGGTCCATGAATGCGAGGTATAGACAACACTTCTTCGCCTTGATGTATTTACTTACTAAGAGGTGAAGATTCAGACATTGGTCTATGATACCCATGCCTTGCCTGAACCCATACTGTGCCTCAGAGAGTATTCCTTTCTCAGTAGCTCATACTTCCGAAAGAATCCTGCCCAACACTTTGGCAGTGGGGTTGATGAGGTAAATGGGATGATAACAACAAGCATCAGCTCAATCCCCTTTCTTGAAAACACACACAATTATTGAGTTGGACCATGAGGTGGGAGGCCAACAAGTATTGCCCACCTCAGCAGAGTCAATACTATGGGGCCCATAGATGTACGTTACTTTTAAACTGAACACCTAAGTGCACATGGGCCAGCAACTCCCCTCCCTGAACAGCCTTGAGAACCTCACTGGTCAGCAGCGCGCTTTACAAACCCTGATTGATTGATTGAATGATTGATTGATTGATTGATTGATTGATTGATTGATTGATTGATAGGCAACCCATTGGGCCTGGTATTTTATTCCGTGGGCTCTGCTCAATGACCAGGATAACCTCTTTTAAGGAGATTTCTGAAAAATCTATATTTTCCTGGGATTAGACATTCAAGACATTTCTCGCCCATGTGTTTTGGATTAAAGTATTGTCTTACATCTTAGTGAAATGTTTCATCCACAAATGCGGTGGGATGATTGTTTCCAGACAAGTATTATGGTTACCTGCAAATAAAGGTGCTTTTACAATTTCCGAGAAACGGGATGCATCATTCTTAAAACTGGCCTCTCGTAATTGCTCCCACGCTTCATGCCTAATAGCTTTCGTTCTTTTATTGCTTCCTTGTAGCTTGATTTGCATGTCCTTACTTCTTCCATTATTTTTGCTGATCCTTTCAAGGCCTTAATTAAACAACTATGCGAGGAGGAACAAGCCCCATCAAACCATTTGTTTTTCTTTGCTTCCCTGCAAGATAGTGGTAAAGCCAGAAGCTCAGTGGCAGAGTTACTTATTTTGTTATAAGCTCTGAACAAAACAACAAAAGACTAGGATCCACCTCAGTCCCCAGATGGTTAGAATTTACAGTGGCCCATTTGCGCAAAATACCTCTATTTCTGTCTACCTCAATTGGAGGATGTTAGATTTGGGGGTCTCTAGTTGGCAGAGGTAGGTACCTTTGACAAATAGGGACCCTTGCGTCCAGTCAGGGAAAGGGGGTACACTCCTAAAATAACCCCTGCTCACCCCCTTGGTAGCTTGGCACGAGCAGATAGGCTTATCTCAGAGGCAGTGTGTAAAGCATTTGTGAACACATACAGTAACCCAGTGACAACACTTCAGATGAAAACCACACCAGTTTTATATTAAAAATAAGTATTCTTTATATAGATTTAACACAAGACCACAAATGACAAATATCCACAATACTGTACTTAAAATGGTGGAATTAGCTTAGTTCTCTTTAGATGTTAAAATGCAACACTTTGAGGTCAATGTACCTTAGGATGCGAAAGTGTTGCAGGGAAGTTGATACGTTGGATCCTTACATGCAGGAAAGGTGATGTGTCGGTTTCTTACTGCTCTCCCGTGGTGGTGCGACCCGCAACGACGTGATGCGATGAAGATCGGGTGCAATGGAAACAAAGATGGCGTCTTCTTCTTGATGCGACATGGCCATGCGGCGACTCAACGATTCTTCTGAGCTGCGGCAGGCCCTGCGACAAGCTTCTCCGGTGATGCGAGGTGCTTATGCGATGCGACAGCTGCAGCGGAGACACCCTTCTCCAGTGATGCGACAACAGCGGCTGCGGCAGCGACATGCTTCTCCCTTGTGAGTCGCGCTTCCAGCTCCTTGTGACATGCAGTTCCTCAGAAAGCCCAACACATCTGCAGGCCCTTCCAAAGAACACTTGGAGAGCTAGTTTGTGAAGTCTGTTGTTCCTGAGAATTCAGCAGGAGGCAAGCCCTTTCTCAAGCCCTTAGAGACCCTTCACAAGTTGATGAAAGTACACACAAAGTTCCACTCTCCTCTCCCTGGTAATTAGGCAACCACTGCAGGCCAATCCCCCAAGCAGTACTTCAGCTTAGGGATAGTCTCTGTGGTTCCTCTCCTCAGCAAAGGTTTCTTCTTGTTTCCCAAAAGTGATGTAAAGTTCTGGGGTCTGGGTCCCCCCTTTCATACTCATTTTCTCTTTGTTCTCTGAAGGCAGGGGGCCTTTGCCTAGTCCAAACCAGTTCTGGTCAGTCCTGGAGCCCTCTGTTCACATGACTCCTTCTTTCCTTTCACAGTGCAGGGAAAGGACATCTGACGCATCACAGGAGGTGGAGCCAGCATTGTAGAGGGATGGCACAGTCCTATTCAGGTCCCAGGTGCAACTCCTCCCGCCCATCTACATGCAGATCTCTCTATTCCGCCCTGTGCTTACTAACCCTGTCTCCTGGAATACCCCAGCCCCTGTCACTCAAACTCCAGACAAGGAATACATAACCTAGCAGAGGCAGGCTTGGATGGTTCAACAAGAAAATACCTACTTTCTAAAACTGGTATTTTCAAACTCAGAATGTTAAAACCAACTTCACTAAAAGATGTATTTTATCATTCTGAGTTCAGGCACACTAAACTCGAATTTCTACCTGGTTTACTGAGTCACTTATGATTATAAGATGTAATAATCAAACTGTCTATTCTGGCCTATGGGGAACAGGTAGCCTTGCAATAGTGAAAAACGAAAATGGCTACAATTCACTACTAGGACATGCTACACACATCAGGGCATGTCCTACCTTTTTACCTACAATGGGCCCTGCCCTTGGGCCTACCATAGGGGTGACTAATATGCAGAAAAGGGAAGGTTTGAAGACTGTCAAGTGGGTGCACTTGCCCAGTCAGCATGACAGTACCAGACTGCACACAGGCTCTGCAATGGCAAGCCTTAGACACACTTTTACAGGCTACTTCTGTGGGTGGCACAACCAGTGCTACAAGCCCACCAGCAGCATTTGAGTTACCAGCCCTGGGCACCCACAGTGCACTGTACTAGGGTCTGACAGTAAATCAAATAAGCCAATCATGGAGTCACTAATCCATACATCAATTTATATTAGGGAGAGCATATGCACTTAAGCACTGATCAGCAGTGGTAAAGTGCCCAGAGTCATAAAACCAACAAAAACAGGTCAGAGAAAATACAGGAGGAGCGCAAAAGGTTCAGGGATGACCCTGCAATAAAAGGGCCAAGTTCAACAGAGGAATAATGTAGGTCGGCTTTCATTGTTTGATGCTTGTGATAAATCTTAGGTCCAAGGGGTTATGATCACTCCAACACATTTGAAGAATTGTAAAATTAAAAGCCTTTGGAAACCATAAAGTTGATACAGCCATAAAGTCAATCATACTCCATGAACCTGCACCTTTAAAGGTAACTTAGTTCAAGACCGTAGCTGGCGCACGGTCCATTGTTAATACTAAATTCAGCCTGCTCATAATCGTATTAAAAACATCCCCACAAGGATTATGCTCAAAATGCAAAGGATCCCCTTCATTATCTTGTCCAATAATACCACACACAACATTCCTTGAGATAGAACAAAGTCTACTGCTAAATACCACCTGCCCCCATATACCAGCCGAATCACCCTTTATATCTTCAAGTATCGTGAGTAGAGCCACTTTAAGAGAGTTTGCTATTTCAATATTCTTGCAATTAAAATTGTTGTGATAAAAGTTATTCAAGACAACTATCAGACTAGCACAAAGAGACAAACAAATGATTTGAAAATAGGGCGAATGAAAAAAGACTTTGCTTATCGGGCCTTCAAGAGAGACAGAAACAAGAGTTAACAAACCTACCCTGTGATGTCCAGGTCTAGATTCAGTAGCTGATGTCTCAAGTGAATAACCCTCATTAATTTGTACACTCCAATACATCCAAGTGTTTTGCGGGCACACAATTTAATAATTCCCTATCAAACAATATCATTGCATGATTTAGAAGGTGGCAGTGCTTCTACTTGCAAAGGTAGAATAACCACATAAGATTCTATAGAAATTGAATCATTGCTCAACTTTGGGGTAGAGTATTCTGCATCAGCATAGTTTCATGAGGGGTAAGCGCTTATTTAAATGCTAATCAGATCACTGTTGATCTTGGGATGGTCATTTGTATATTTTCTTACCATAGGGACTGTGGTCTCGTATGCCATCCCATATTCACAATCGTTTGTATGGGACAATAGAGTTTGTGACTCTAATGGACCTTTTCTGTCAGCAAGTCAGTCAACCTGCTCCGGTGGGGTAAAACTATTGCATGTGGCAATAGCTGGTGTCCTAGGCAATAGAATTGATGATGCAGCGGGTGCATTGTACATGGAGGTGCTGGGCCTATAGAAATAGTCAAGATGGGTGGTCTTGATGTTACCCTGTGGTGCACCGGTCCCTTCATATGACAATCTCCTAAGTTAAAAACCAAGGAGCAGTGGGTCTCTAAAATTAATTACAACACAGTCTCCTGCTGCCCTTTTTGGGCTATTGACCACCCAAGAAACTCTTCGAAATGCAATTATTTTATTGTATAAAACATCACAACTGAAATTTTTAAGTGCTTTACACATTCAGGGTTTACTAGTTGATCATCATTTTCATTTGCATTAGCCTGTAGATTTTTAACCTTTTTGAGCACTATCACTAAGGGGGTAGACTCTGGCGGGAGTTGCAGAGCCTTAAAATGATGTTTATAGCCAATATCCCTATTATTTTAATTGGAATGGCAAGGTGTTTTTGCTTCCAGGCCTGGAGGAGGTAAAGCAGACTTTGTGTTTGACACATGGCTAGTATAATTCCATTTGGGAGTTAGGATCAGTTATTGTCCAAGTTTCAGCCATTGCCCTTTAATCGTTACCTATACTGTGGATGCTCTTGTGTGCCCGAACATCAACTGGGAACTTGCAAGGCTCCTGCTCTAATACTTTCTTCAGAAAAAAGCTTATTCATCGGAATAGGGAAGCAGTAGGGTCAATCAATGCTGCAAGGACACCCTCAAGAGCCTTCATTTGTTTATTTACCACACTACCACCAGATACTTCATGATCTAGTTTCTGACATGTGACAAATCCTGACTCAGGTTGCTTTTTACAAATTGTTCAACTTCCCACTGATCTAAATGAAGGCTTAGTTCCAACGGGCATTTTTTTGTTTAATTGCTCACATGATACAGAGTGCCTTTTTTGAGTGGTGCAGAACCCAGTTGTTCACTATTATTGGGTGACCTGTGGTCAGGTATCAGTAATAATCACTGGTAAAAATACATGGATTTAGATGCCTTACCCTGCTAAACACCACATGTAAGCTCAGTTACTGGCTGCACAGTTGTAAAATTCAGGTTTGGCCCATTATATGTGACCTTATATAATGCTTTTTTGATTGCCCCAATCTTTCTTCCACTTACTCAATCTTTATAATAATTGAACCCATTGTATTCAGTAAAGAACTAGATATAGAGGCTCTTAAGGGACAATCCTTGGGAGGCACAGCTGAGACAATGGATTTTCTCTTACCCATAATTCTATTTGTATATGATTGAAATGTCGAAAGAGTATATAATGAAAAAGCTTAGAGGGACGGCCGAGCTTCATTCAGCTGCAGATGGGTGCAGATGGACCCACTCAAGGGCCAGTCTTTGGCTGGGCGCGCCCCAGACGTGTCTCATGCCATGGGAATTGTTTAGTGTTTTTATGGTGTCTGCCCGGCGTGGTAAGCGATGCAGCCTCCCAGCTGCAAAGGAATCTGGAGGAACTAGTCCTGGGTCCCAGTGAGGTGGCAAACAGCACAGCATTCCCATGCTGCAGGATTTCTTGAGTGTTTGTACGACGCCCACCCAGCTCAGTAAGGGATGCAGCCTCCCAGTCGCAATGGAAACTGAAGGAGGTAGTTCAGGCCCCCACTTAGGCGGAAAACAGCCAAGGGTCCAAACATGATATAGTCCCCTTTTTGTAGGTGTGAGCAGGCCAGATTGCAGGAAATTTGACGGATATTGTTCCTTAACCAGCAGAGCAGCACTAAAGTGCAGCCATCTTGCTGTGGGCTCTTTAGCACCCCCCTTAATTCATGTGTTATCTTATAATGCCTAGATATGATTACCTACTACACATTTTTGCATTAAGTGTGTGTATATTATACAGCATTGCAGTTACCACTTTACAGTTAAATGTGTTTAATTTGAAAAATGAGGAAATTCACTCTATCAGAACTCAAACCTTGGTAACACTTTCAGTCAGATTCTAGTGTCCTTGGGCCACTAGTATCTGTACCTGTTCCTATACATCTGACATTGCTGCTCATTCTGTGAGGTATTTTCTGACATTACATGTGGCGAGGAGGATGCTAAACTGCAGTTTCGGTACCAGATACTAGCCTATCATTACTGATGCTTTTGCTGGCCTGGCGATCTTTAATGGATGGATTGGACACGGTGCTGCTAAGCTTCTTAGCTAATACCAATATTGCACTTGCGTCTACTACCAGTGGAACTATGTGCTACTTACAAGCAATGAGCTGTGCTGACAATATAAATTATGTGAAGTAATGTTGGTTCTGTCAGGTTCAATATTGCTTTAACACTTAATAAATATGATTTATTAAGTGTTAACGCAATGTTGAACCTGACAGAACCAACATTACTTCACATTCTATACACCCAGGTTGTATGGGGCACTGGGTTACCTTGAGCATCAGAATCCCAAATGCTCGCTGATCTCAGGCAACAGTCACATGTTATCACAGTGCATGCTCTTTCCCTCATGAGTCTTAATTAATAATCCACCCTTCCAGGGCAGATCTTCCTGACAGGGGCCTTCAGTGGACACATATGATGCATCCTGCATGTACATATGGGACTCTGTAATAACTGAATGAATACACTGAGCGGCTATCTGATTATGATGAACCTAGTACCCTTACGTTTACAGGTAGTGATGTGCAAAAGACGTATTAGCACTACACCAGAAGGCTGTGATAAAATGTTGCATGCACAAAAACAAGTACTAATGAGTGAATGTATGCATATATGTATATACTGTGTCTGCACTAAGAACAAACATGACATTTGAAATGTATCACTTCAAATTAGTTTCAGAACTTTAGGATAAATGCACAAGTGTGAAAATGACAGCAATGGTTCTAACAAACCAGCCCACGGACAGCTCCCAATCCGGATTCCACAGCAAACACAGCACCAAGACTGCCCTACTCGCCGCCACCGACGACAACTGCTCCCTCCTCGACCAGGCCGAAACAGCAGCCCTCATCCTCCTGGACCTCTCTGCTGCATTTGACAGCGTCTCCCACCCACCATAGCCACCAGACTCCATGACTCTGGCATCCATGGCAAGGCCCTCGACGGGATATGCTCATTCCCCACCGGCAGAACTCAGCGAGTCAGATTCCCACCCTACCTCTCAGAACAGAAAGAAACCAACTGTGGAGTTCCCCAGAGCTTCCCCCTCAGCCTCACCCTCCACAACATCTACAGGGCCCCCACGCAACCATCATCTGGAACCACAGGCTCAACATCGTCTCTTATGCCGACAACACCCAGCTTATCCTCTCTCTCACCAACGAACCCAATATCACCAAACACATATCTTCCAAGAAGGGATGAAAACCGTCGTCAACTGGATGAAGAACAGCTGCCAGAAACTCAACTCCAAGAAAACAGAAGTCCTCATCCTTTGCTCCACCCCTCCTCATGGGATGACTCCTGGTGGCCCCCTGCCTTTGGAAACCCCCCACCCAACGAACCAGGCATGAAACCTCGGTATCATACTAGAGCCTTCGCTCATAATGAATCACCAGATCAACGCTGTATATTCGAACTGCTTCAATACCCTCTGCAGGCTTCGAAAGACGTTCAGATGGATCCCATCTGAATACAGAAAATCTGTCACGCACGCTCTCATCAGTGGCAGGCTGGACTACAGCAACGCTCTCTATGCCGGAATCTTCAAGAATCTCCTTTGCAGATTCCAGACCGTCCAGAACGCCGCAGCCAGACTGATCCTTGGCATCCCCCACCACAGCCACATCCCCCAACATCTTCACGATCTCCACAAGGCCCTTCACAACACCGACCAACATACCTGAACAACCACCTCTCCTTCCACGCACCCAAAAGACACCTCCGATCAGCCGACCTCCCCCTGGCCATTGTTCCATGCATTTAAAAGGCCAGAACAGGAGAAACATCTTTCTCCTACCTTGCAGCCAAGGCCTGGAACGACCTTCCCCCTCAACCTCCAGCAAGCCCCCACACTGCACCAGTTCAGAAATGACCTCAAGACCTGGCCCTGTTGATGACCCCAGCACTCAAAGGAGCTTCCCCCCTCCCGCCCAGCACCTTGAGATCCTCATCTGTGAGTAGTTGCGCTTTAGTTCACAAGTGGCAAAATCAAAAATGCTATCTGATATGTTTGTTTTCAATAGCAACAAGTAGACTATACATTGGTATTGCTGATAAATGTGATTGGATAAATACAGTGGCTATCATAGGAATTCAGATACTAGTTTTAAAAGCAGAAGGCTAAATAGGATTTACCGGTATCAGCTGGATTTTTTTGTCCTATTTAAATGCTTTATATAACAGTATAGGGTTCAATAAAGTAAATGCTTTTGCTCCCACTCTGAATAGGTTTTTATATTTTGCAGTGGCACATTTTTCTGGTGGTATGTCCTGACCAAATATGAATGGGTGCATTTTGCTTTTAGCATGCGAAAGACTGTAGTACAGCAAACATCATCAAAGGCAATAGGACTGGCTTTAATGTACCAATGCATGTAAGAATAACCAATCAGAAACAATGTTTACTTGGTTTGTATACACAAATGTTGTTTACCACATAAATCCATCCCTATTGGGTTTGGCACTGCTGAGGAAAAAACAAGATAAAGACTGTTTTCTATGCATCTAGAATGCACATACAATAAAAAGTACTGAATGTAACAAACAGTGAGATGATTGAGTATATTTTTTCACAGAGGCCCTTCCTAGAAGGTGGAATAATGCACAAAACAGCAATTAGTATGAGGTGAGAGAAATATACTCCTCTTGGTGGAGCCAAAGCTATCGATATATATATATATATACGTTTTGTAAATAATAGGTAGCATTAAAGTAGGCACACAATTGTGCGGTCAAGCCGGACCTAAAAATGGAGTGCCACAACTATTTGTGCCCATGTTTGCACTTGCTGGTGCTTACGTGACGCTGCTACTAGAGTGATGCAGTACAATAATTAAAATATATTTCGCTGTAAGGAATACAGTGGCAGTTACCGTCAGTGTTCGGATTCCATCCATGTTTTTTGTGTACTAACCACTCAAGTCACCACACCTCCAACTTTCCTGTCAGTCACTCGTTGCTTTAGAAAGCCTGTGTTTGTGCTGTTCTGAGTAGTCTTTTGTTATTTTGCTGTGCATAGATACATCTTTCTCTTGCAAATGACGTGGTCCTCACTTTACAAAGGTGAAATGTCAGTTCAGATAATGTAAGAGAAACTACTACAGCTTGGGGGGAGGTTTGACACAAGGGACTAATCTATCTGAAGTGAAAAATGTCCCTTAAAGAGGGCCCCCTGCACGTGGTTGTTAGTTTACTGTCTGAGATGACCTCCCAGTGAGAAAAGGTTATCACAATTTAATGGTGTCCTGCTGCTAGATAAATGCTTCAGTTTTTATGGAAAACAAATGCTGAGCGGAAGCCAGAGATGTTTATTTTGAAAGCCAGAGGATGCTCGTCACCCAGCAGAGATTATTTATGTTGTACCAAATGATTTCAGAATATAGCAGCTCTTTACACTTTAGTTAAAATGCTACACTGCAGAATTAAATCTTTGCATTGTCTCAATACGGGCTTTGAGACTTTAGAAAAATATTACAACCTCACTCTAGACAAAATGCTGGCGGAATGACTCCAGCGCAGAATTTATCGAGAAAGGCATTATCATAGAAATGACTACGCTTCAGAATATCTTCACTTTGTTGAAGGCACACGTACAAAAAGTAAAAAAAACAAAAAACCAGGGTGCCATGACTTAAATGCAAGTGTTATTTGGGTGTAGGTAAAACCGAATTCGGGTTTTTGGTTATTGATAAATTAAAAAAAGTAGTTATTGGGAACATTGCAGTTTTAAGTTAACAATCTTAGGAGAATCTTGGCAATATGAGGAGGGAAAAATTACTTTGTGACACGGTGCTCGTGTCATTTCATTGTGACTCTTTCACATGACACCAAGTGTAATATTTCAGAAGGTAACAAACAGTATTTTATATGTACCTTTTCAGCTTTTACTCAAAGACATACTATATGTTACAGCTATGGTGAAGAGGCCTCATTTGGTACCACTTCATAAGCACAAGTGAATGCCCACAGCTGTGCCAATTACATGGTCGAATCCTTAAACATTTAGGGCTTCATTCGGATGTGGGTCAGAAATCTGACCGACATTCAGGGTTTAAACTCCAACCACCCGATTACAAAGACGGCGGTCGGAGTTTAAACCAGCCAGTCAAACCGACTAGCTTCTGAAGGGCTCAAGGAGACTGCCGGCCAGTTGGAAGCCGCACATAATCCCGAACGGATGGCGTTTCCTCCATCGGGATTATGTTGTCTGTTTCCGACAGGCTTTCCATGTTTTTCTGACATGTGAAGCCTATTGGAAAGTGACTTTGGGGGCTCCTAGCATGGCTCCCTTCCCTCCACAACCTACAGTTTTGGGCCTGGGGGGGCACCTATGGTACCCCCTGAAAATCCCTGCATCATGTGGCAGGCACCCTGAGGTGCCTGCCACAGGGTGCAGGGATTTACACAATCTCCCATTCTCTATGAGAGCATGTGCTGCGGGTGGTTCCCACCCACATCACAAACTCCCATAGGGAAATGAGAGTTTGCAACCACACTATGTGCAGTCGCATTGTAATATGGTGTTCAGAACTGCCGACCTACAGTCCGTTGGTTCCCACACCGAGACGATGTATGACATCGTAATAGGGCCCATAATGTGTGTGATATGAACTATTATTCAAGTGACTAGAGAAAATGTACTGATTTGCGTTGTAACGGAATGATTTCATAAGAAAACCAAACCTATTGTCATCGCCTGATGGTGGTGGTGTCTGGGAATAAGCAGCATCAGTGAGCTGGCCCTGCTTGGTAACTTTGTCAGGATCACCAGCATGGACTTACACGAACCGCAAGTGCAGGTTGTGATCAGCAGTGGGGCAGCCATGCACATCTAGAGCTACACACCATTGAACAGACACACTCTAGCAGCCACACTTTTGATATGCACAGACATGGTTCCTGTACACACTGTATCACTGGAACCAAGCTGTACCCGGCTGATGAGCCCATAACTAGCCAAATCCAGTCCTAGATTGCTGGTGCTCCGCTTCAGGGAGGTCATGACTGGGCAGTTGGGTCTGGACTGTTCCAATTGGATCAGAGCCAAGACTGATTTACATATAGCTGGGTCCAACCTGAGGTGGCTTGGTGTGCAAAATAACAATGGACTAGCCCCGAGTAAAACCCCCCTGAGCCCTAAAAGAACTCGACCCCCCTGAGCCCTAAAATCTACCCCACCCATAAAAACTACCACCCCACCCTCCAAAAACCCCAAAACACCCAAGAAATCTTACCAGACCACATCCACGTCTCCCAATCCTTCCACTTCCTGTACCCACCCATCTGCACATCTAGACCACTTACTGCCTTAACCACGCATTTGCATAATTGAGATATATGCGTGGTTAAGACAAACTTAGTTCTACTTGCAGGGAAACAGCAAACATTTGCTCTGCCCACATTATAAAGGCTGTTTCCCACTGTGCACAGGTGGCGTACCCCTGGTTCTGGAGCTTGGAGAGCCCCTTTCATGTACTTTGCATGGGGGACCCCTCAAGTTTCATTACCCCCCTGTATACTTCACTTTACGAAAGAGCACCTGACTGGTAATTGTTATGCGACTGAAGTGAAGGAGCTCTCCGGGACCAAGCTGCCTGCAAGAAGCTGCCTCTGATGCAATGTGCGTGGAACATGGCTGGCTTGCTGGCTAGTCCTAGATCTGGGTGTCATTGACAGCTAGACACAGCATAAGACACGAGGCAGCACTGCCACGGCCAAAACACAATTTTTGAGTCCAAGGCACACTTTCAGAGTTATTGTAGACTGTGACTTCTATATTCTTGGGGATGTCACTCAGACTGTGGTTGGTGTTTGCTGATGGTAAGGGGCTGTAGAAGTCACAAGAGAATCTTCTGCATTGGCATAAAACATGACATAGAAACTTAGAACTGAACCGAAGTCTGGACTCGGAATACTTGTGGCTGATGCCCAGGCTGCCTGGTTTGCTCTGTCAGCCAACTTCTGACGCAGGGTTGCAGCAGATTGAAGGACTAAAAGACAGTTCCTCTGCTTCTGGGCTGGCAGATCACAGCCGAGGAAACACATCTAGCAATTGTGCCATATATGCAGTGGTGGGTGCTGATCCTCAACAGTGACGTTCATCGAGCCGAGCTCCAAACCCAGTGGCAGGCACTGTGATAAAGCAACAATGATGTTAGGCTCAAATTCCAAAGCTCTCAATCATGGCTTGTTAACAGAATTTATAATGGTCTGTGTCTGAGAGCTCTGGAATGAAAGCTGAAGGCAATGCAAGTTTCTCACAGTGCCTATCAGTGGGCAAAAAAGATAAACAATTAAATGAAAACCAAACTTACCTTTTTCGTCTTGATAGCAGTCAGCGCAAATCCTCCTGGAGCATCAGCCAGCTATCCTCTCCAAATCCTGATGCTGCTTTCATGCTGCAGATGAGCAGCATGAGAACAGTGCCAGGATTGGATGGAGCGGGCTGCCTCGATGCTCCAGCAGACACTGGGGGCCTGTTCTGCTCAGCTCTCCACCTAGCTGTCTTAGATAGCCATGTGGAGAGGTTTACACTGTGCATATCAGGCTGGCCGTCGCAAGACAGTTGGCCAAAGTGACATGCGCAGTGAAAACTGCTGGAGTGAGCACCACTCTCCTGCTGCCAGTCAGAAGCAATGGCCCGACCCCCAAACACTGCTCGAGCTGGTAGCAGTGAAAAATAAAATGGTAATTCATTCTATTACCATTTCATATTTCACTTTTACTGCACTGGCAGCAGGGGGGTGACGCTCCTTCGCCCTAATGGGGGGTGGGTGCTGCTGTATATATGTTTTGCAAAGGGCCTCCACAATATTAACAGTGTATGGGGGGAACTTCGACAGTGGCGGCTCACCAAAGGAGTGCTGTGGGGCGGCGGGGCGGGGGAGGGCCGGGGTGGGTGTAGTGGAGTCCGACATACGACGGACAGGACTAAGGTAAATAGTTTTATTTATTTAATTACTTACCTTTCTCTTGTCCATCGTATGTCGGACTCCACTACCCTCCCAACCTGCCCCTTCCCTGCCCCTCTGCCCCGCAGCACTCCCTCTGCGAGCTGCCACTGAACTTCAAATTTAAGTCAACAACTACAAATCCTATATGCTTCCGGGGTTTCACAAACAAATTCCAGATAGCTTTTCTCCACAGGAATTCATGCAAAAACAATGGCTCCTGTGGACATTTACTCAAAAGATATGGTAATATTAATGCACTATGGCAATGTGGGTGATTTGGAATAAGACGAAAGGCAAGGAAGTGGTATATGCACTGGAAGAGTATATTTTAGATACCAGCAAAGATAAATACTGATTTAACATATATAAACAATTTACACATTTATATAGACTTAAACAAATTAAAAACAGTGAAGTTGTGTCCCAAGTGAATAGTTACCAGCAAAAAAGCAAAACATATTTACAGAAAATCATAATGAAAAAAGAGAGTGACATAGGTTTTCTAATGTGAATTCATTTTTTTGCGAAACAAAGAGGCGACCTATTAGTTAATTACAAATTAAATTTTCAAGTTTGTCTAATAATGACAACTTAAAAGAACGGTCTGCTTCTTTACGAGTTGTCGACGACGTTTCGACCTTATGTGGATAAAAGGTCTCTTCAGGACTGACTGTATGTGGGGCACCTGCTCAATAATGGTAAGATATGCATCCAATAGCTGTGACACCGTGAAGTGAGTGAATGAAAGCAACTTACAGAGATCCCAGCCGGAACCCCTGTAGTGGCTAGATGCGGTGTACTCGTAATAAAACGATTCTCTAGCGATTCCTGGAGCTTGTCTGAGGTTCAAAAATACATCTGAGCACTTGATGGTGCTACAATTCAAAAAGCCGACGATGCAGCCAAAGTGTGAGGGCTCAGATGATGCTGGCTCTTAAGTTTAGCTTGCTCATTCCGGACAATCGCGAGAATATTAACGGCGTCTGCACAATGGCAGGGCGTGCCGAACGATAATGCGGTTAGACCGCATTGTGCAGACGCCGTTAATATTCTCGGGATTGTCCGGAATGCGCAAGCTAAACTTAAGTGCCAGCATCATCTGAGCCCTCACACTTTGGCTGCATCGTCGGCTTTTTGAATTGTAGCACCATCAAGTGCTCAGAGGTCTTTTTGAACCTCAGACAAGCTCCAGGAATCGCTAGAGAATTGTTTTATTACGAGTACACCGCATCTAGCCACTACAGGGGTCCCGGCTGGGATCTCTGTAAGTTGCTTTCATTCACTCACTTCACGGTGTCACTGCTATTGGATGCATATCTTACCATTATTGAGCAGGTGCCCCACATACAGTCAGTCCTGAAGAGACCTTTTATCCACATAAGGTCGAAACGTCGTCGACAACTCGTAAAGAAGCAGACCGTTCTTTTAAGTTGTCATTATTAGACAAACTTGAAAATTTAATTTGTAATTAACTAATAGGTCGCCTCTTTCTTTCACAAAAAAATGAATTCACATTAGAAAACCTATGTCACTCTCTTTTTTCATTATGATTTTCTGTAAATATGTTTTGTTTTTTGCTGGTAACTATTCACTTGGGACACAACTTCACTGTTTTCAATTTGTTTAAGTGTATATAAATGTATAAATTGTTTATATATGTAAAATCAGTATTTATCTTTGCTGTTATCTAAAATATACTCTTCCAGTGCATATAACACTTCCTTGCCTTTCGTCTTATTCCAAATCACCCACATTGCCATTGTGCATTAATATTACCATATCTTTTGAGTAAATGTCCACAGGAGCCATTGTTTTTGCATGAATACTTTACCCAGGCTCCCAGTGAGTAGGGTTCCCCTGTTATTTGTCCTTTCTCCACAGGAAAGCACACAAACTTCCTGCTTTCAAAGACACAGGTGAGTAGTTTTTCAGAATATGAAATGAATTGGAATACCCACATTTTCCATTGAGTGTACAGAAAGATGTTTCTCCACATAGACAAATATTTTCCAGTGGAGAAAAAAGTTATCAAATCTTTTACTCAAGTGGATTTTCCACCAAGTACAAAATCCGCAGCAGCAGGTCATTTTGTGACATTTGGTAACTTCTTGACATCTACAGCTGTTGTAGTTTCCCGGGAGAACATTTTTGATTGCCATAAAATATATATAAATCTACATCACACTTTGAAGAAACCCTACAGGAATATATGTCTGGCATTTCCAATCCAAGATTTGTGAATCGATAACTATGCCTTAAACCTTATACAAGTGCGAGAATTGGTTATCTCTGGTATTTAAGCACTTTTATTGAAATCACCTGAATGAACACTTTTGTCCTAGTTATGAGGCCATTAAATACTGATGCCACATGTCAGCCTGATGGATTAAAATTATACAACAGGAAGCTTTCCATTCAGATCTAATGTAATAGAATCACTGGCCCTTTATTGATAATTCATTATATGTTGCTACTATCACTCTGCAGCTCCGATATGCTTTTTACTGTAATGATTTTATCCCATGCTACTGTAATGGCCTCCTGACTGTGTCAATCAGCAGCACTTGCGTGGACAATAATATTATTCTGCAATTTGTCTTGGGAGGATGCTTAAAAGCTTTCTCTCATTTTCTCAGTTTAACTCGTGTATTATCTGAGATTTTACATTAAATGGCCATGCTTAATATCCCTTGGCGTGTCACCTATTTTCAAGGAGAGATACTGATACAGTACTTACCTAATTTGAGAATCTTTGCTAATTGCATTACTAGTGCCCACTTCAGACAGGATCAGTCAGTTCAGTGCATCACCATTTAATCTCTTGGAAGAACAGAGGATAAAGAACAAAAACAATGTGCACTGCAGTTGGCTAAATGTAGGGCGAGTTGATGTAATTTCTGTGCGAAGAAAACACTTTTCAGCCCAGACAGTATCTTTTATGAAATTCATGAGCCCAAAATTCGTATTGTCTTTACCCTGGATTTTAAAACCTTTGGAGTGCCAGCCGAAAAAAATGCCAAAGCCGGCTTGCCGACCGGATAATGAAGACAGCATTTTCTCCAAGAAATCTACTGTCTATTAGCTGTTTTTTCCATTCTAGGAGTTGGTTTATTTTTGCGTCTGGTGAGATATAATTTGCTGGTGGCAAGCTCTATTGATTACATGTTGTAAAAGACAAAGAAAGAGGCAATAACATGGACCAAAGTAACTTTGAAGTGTGACCCAGATGAGAATTTGTACAATAATAACGGAAGTCATAACAACAGTACAGTTTAAAACAGTGATGGATAGATAACTAGAAATCATTCACTGGTGAATGATGTAGCTTTCATTCCATCTCATGATTTTTTCCACCTCAAATGGGAAGGCCCAACCCTAACTGCTAAACCATGACACCTCTGAATGGGAACACAAGGAACCTCATTCTGTTTTCAGCCTTTTTGTTCTTCAATAGTGAAGTGTATCTTCAATTCTTTGGAAGGGTGAGCTCGGGAGTGAGTTCTGGGACTTTTTTCGGGCAAACCCCTCCATTTACAGAGGCTCACCCACAGGGCCGGACTTGGAATGCAAACTGGCCCTGTCAATTAAGTCGGACCGGCCGCGGGGAAGGGGGGCATGTGGGGGCATTCGTGTGGCAAACACTTCAGCTGCTTTTGGTATTGGGGGCCCACAAACCCACCCCCGGTAACAAAAACGGCCCCCACCCTGACAGCCCACTTAGGAAACACCTGTGCCCGCTACCGTCAGTCCGGCCCTGCTCACCCATGCAGCAAAAAACTGATAGATGGAATGCTTACATTATTCTCAGCTATGGGTCATCACTCCTGGCCATGCCATTTCCTTAGCCCATCCTGCTTATGGAGAAGGAACAGCGCTAAACTTTATATTCTTAAACTTGTCAACTTGCTAATTCTTTTGATATTCCTAAAACTGTTTATTGTTTGTCTTGTTTCTTTTTTGCGGAATATGAGTAACTTTGACTGCAGAGATTGCCTGTAGTTTATTAGTTCAGATTAAGCCTGGACGAAGTTTGCGGAACTCCTCAAAGTACAAAAACCAGTTGCTGTGCTACGTGGAGCTGCGCAAGCTGCGGAGTGCCGATAAATGCTGTTTGATGTGATTTTCAGTGCCAGGTGCTGGTATGCACTGTGCGGTCATCGCGAACGACACCATGCACAGTGCAAGTGGGCGCTGCCTTCTTTCTGCCGCTGGAGTAGATTTTTACTTGAGCGGCAGCTTTCTCAACGAGAACGGACAGTTTTTCAACACGAGCGGTCACGAGCATACGCGATCACTCACAATGAGAAATCCGACCTCCTGCGTTGAGAAATCTCGCCAGGAGGTTGATTTTCCATGCTCGCTCTCGCCAACTTGATGTTGACAATAGCGAAAGAGTAAAAATCTTGCCAGGAGGTGCATTTTCTTCACTCGCACTCGCCACCTTGAACATTGATGAACGCGAGCGAGGGAAAAAACTCTGCTACGCTAAGCGGAGCAGAGGTTTTTAGAACTCCGCGAGCTCCCCGTAACACAAAGTCCAGAAATTGATGCAAACTCTGCAAGCGGAGTGGAGTTCACCGCCCAGTCTTAGTTTAGATGCATCTCAGATCAGTGATTTTTGATTTTGATTGATACATTTTGTGTCACTAACTCTAAAGCCTTTCCATATGAGACGGATGAACTATTTCTCCACCATGTACTTAGGCTATGTTAGTGCCACACATGGCTGCCATTTTCTTATGTTTAACAATTTCATGTTTGCGCTCACTGTCTATGTCAGCTAGTTTGTGGGTGTTTGCCCACAGCTAAATCACAGCAATGCAGTCTTACACATTATGCCCTTTATCATGGCTGTTTGTTAACCTTTTGATATTCTTAAAACTGTTCACTATTTGTCTTGTTGATGTCTTGTGGAGTTTGTGTTTTTACTTGAAGATTAATTTGAGTGCTTTGGGTTCAGGTGCCTCTCGCACCAAGAATGTTTTACTTGATGTACAATGTTTATGTGACTACCTACATATTCTATCCATGCATGATCGATCCACCGTTTCACTGCCATCTTGCTTGGGCTATACTTGATCCATTCATTGTTGCCATTTTCTATTTCTCAATGTTCTAATCTGCATGTCTGCAGTACGTGACAGAGACCTGGTGAGCATTTAAGCACAACTGAATCACAGTTGCACAGACCTAACCCTTATTCTCTTTGATGTGTCTGTTTGCTAACCTTTGTGTTGCCTTGTTAATTTCTTATGTCATTCCTGTTTGGACTTAAAGCATGACTGTGGGCCCTGAGGTCCCTGTAGTTTTTTTTTATTCAAGTGCATCTTGTGCCAAAATGTTGAGTTTGATTGATATGGTTGTGTGACTACCTACTTAGTTTTTCCATATAACACTGATCCATCATTTCACTGCCATCTTGCTTAGGTTACATTTGTTCTACTCATGGCTGACATTTTCTCATTGTGAGAAGTTGGCCTGATATATGATGTTTCCAATTCTGGATCCCCCTTGTATCAGTCCAAACAATCCTTTATGGTGTCTGGTTGTAAGTCAACCTTATAGACAAGCTATCCTAGTGGTAGCATGGACTAAGCAGCCTCAAAGGCTAAACTCAAGAGGTTGTGTTAAGCGAGCTGTTTTACCAATCACAATCCTGTAATATCAAATGAAAGGACACCACACAAGTATATATTATAAAGATATATGTGTTTATTACTAAAATAATCCCCAGTACTCTTTATGAGCAAAGGGGCACATGCGTTTAAACAAAAGCACAGTATAACATATGAAAGTTGCACAATTATGGATGAGGGCGGGTGGCCACTCAAACCAAATATTAAGAAAGTGGTATAAGAGATACCAATTGAACAGGGGTTAGGCCTAGGGCCTAGGGAATCGCTGGGAGCAGTCGGGACTAGCAATGCTGAAGTCGGGAAAAGCCCGCGGGATTCGGATGCAGCGCTAAAAGCACACGCATGCACCAATGCAAAGTCAATGGTGCGTAAAAGTTACTGTTTAAGGAGACTTCCGCTTAACCTAGAAGGACCAAATTCAAGACACATACACTAGAGGTGTGTACCAGTGTTGGAACACCGGCGTTGTTGAGTTACTTCACCCACAGGAAGCGGGTGCATAGGGTCGAAGTTGAGTCGGGTTTCGTCACGTAGGTTGTTGGTGCTTGAAGCTGAAGATGCTGCAGGCGATGTGAAGGAGAAGTGTCCGATGTGATCCAAGGGTGGATCAGAGTTGTAGAGTACCTGAAAGCAGACGGGACAGAGTCTGGGTCACTCAGAAGTGACCAGGGTGGAACCAGGACGGAACCAGGCAATGTTGGGCGCAATCAGGTGGTTTTTGAGGAGCTTCTCTTCGCTGCCACATGGGCTCTAGGGCATTTGTGACGTCCAGGAGCGGGTCACAAGCTGTCCCACAAAGGTTCTCACCGTCGGCACTGTCGGCTTCAAGATCGGAGCAAACAACACTTGGCAAGAGCAATCCACGCAGGACTGGAAGATTGCTTCTCACTCGGACCAGGAGGGTCAGAGCGGGTGCTCCTTTTCAGAGGAGTGGGTGCAAGTCTGGAGCAACCAGAATCACAAGTCATATTTTAAGTTTTGCCGGCACAGGGGCCACAAGCCAGCTGGCAAGTGACCGAGCCAGCGCGTTGAGCCAAAGGAAGCAGAAGGGCCCCACGCAGCACTCATCGAGTGTAGAGGGGTGAGCTTCAGTGCAAAAGAGGCTCAGGGCAGGGGCTTCTCAAACCCCGGTGTACAGCTTCAAGGGTCGCTCATGGGCTGCACAGTCAGCGTCTCGTAGTCTTTTCAAGTTGGTATGCCCCACGCTTTCGGTCACCTCCACGGGTCTCAGCTCTGCAGGGACTGTGGATCGGGCTGTTAAAATGCAGGCAAGCTTGATCTCGCTGATCTCTGTTGCTCGAGTTCCGGCGGGAACTGCAACAAAGCAGACGTTGAGGTCCTGGATGGTGCCTGTTTGCACAGGGTGGTCACTCCTTGACCACAAGGGAGATTCTTCAGTCTTCTACGTCAAGTAGGATGTCGAAGGGTCCAGAGTTTTGTTTCAAATGTTTCATCAGGATAATCTGAGTGCGTTGGCACTGCTCCCATTCTTATACCAATCTAGGCGGCTGGATTACCTGCTAGGTCCTCTCCTATGGGTGGGACCCAGGAAGGGGGTGGATACACCCCTTTCCCTTTGATCCAGGCCACGCTGGGACTGGGGCTGGTGGGGAAGCCTTGTGCTCCCCAGGCAGTGTCTGGGTTCTTTCAAACCTCCCTGCTACAATCCACTATCTCCTGTCTGGGGTGGTGTAACACCTCCCTGCGACAGGAAAGCCTTTGTCCAGGCCTCCTCTGCTGAGTTTCGGTCAGCAGCAGAAGGTCAGACTTGTGTCTGTGGCAGAAGCATCCATTTTGTGGATCTGAGGCTCTTTTAAAAATCAACCGCGTTTCAGCAAAGCAACATGTTTTCTCCCTCTAGAAGGGTGGAAGGCTATCCCCGTAGACAGGACTGTCGAGGGGATAGTATTCCAAATCATATGACACCTTACACGACATGTTTTGATAAAGCCAAACCAAAGTTGCTATATAACCGCGAGGATTATAATGCACTTAAGAGTATATGGTATGGCATTATCCCGGAACAGCTTAGGGAGTTGTTCCCGACAGCTGCAGACAGGCTCAGCTCATGCTAGAGCACCATCTCACATTAAACCACGCACTCTGCCTCCAGGATTGATAAGGCCTTCCATAGGAGTGGCTGACAGGTTTATATGTGTCCAGATTGGTTTAGATATAGGCATACTATATCTAAGCAAGGGGTGGTTACACCACCTTGCCCCAGCTGACTGATCAGCCAGTTGTGTCAATTTTGGATAGCCAGCCAGGGGTGGGAAAAGGTATGCTGCAGCCCCTGGTAGGCCTTGGATGCACCTATGCCCTGGGCACCTATAGTGCACTGTACAGGGGCTGAGAAGGTGACCCGAGCCAATTTAGTTATGCACCTAGGGTACATGGAATCCATTTTACAGAGAGAGCAGATAGCCTGGGCCCCTGATTAGCAGGGAACCAGGCCAACTAAGTCGAAAACCAGCTAAACACAAGGCAAAAAATCTGGGGTAACCATAGTCAGGTAGCCACCTTCCTACACTCATGTATAGTGGACTTGTCTTCGTGACTGTTTAATCGCAATTGAATCACAGCTGTACAACCACACACTTTATATGCTCTTACATGGCTGTTTCCTAACTTTTGTAATACTCTTAAAATTGTTCATTATTGTTGAATTCCTGTAGTATATGTGTTTGCTTATAAAGTATAACTATAAGCGCATAGAATAAACTTCGTTTTTTTTTGTTCAGGAGATTCTCACATCAGTACTTTTTAACTTTGATATATTTTCTGTGACAGCCTTACTATTCATAAGTGAGCCACCATGTGTCTGCCATCTTGCATAGACTTCAATTGTGTCACACACTGCCACCATTTCCTCACATTTGGCAGTATTGTATTGATGCTCGCAGCATGTCCTGTGCAACTGTTGGGTATTTATCCATCGATGAACCACAGCTGTGTAGGGATACATGCATTAGAAATGTGCAGGGACTGTGCCACTGGCATGCCAAAACCATAGTTAATGCTCGCCCATCTGTACTGGTCCATGCCTGATGCTTCCATCAGCCACAAATGGTGCCTTAGGTTCACCAAAATCCTCAGATATCTGTGAGGCAAAAGTATACAGCCCTTCCTTTTTGGTTTTGTACTTTTCTACCCCTAACCTGTTGTCCCCAAAGTTATTTTTACATGGCCTGTGTTGAATCTCTATCATGAGATCCCGCTGCATATAGTCTTCAGTGTTTCAGTTTACATATCAGCATCACACATAGAATCAAAGCAATGTTGTGCAACTCAAGATCTGCAGTTATACATAGATCTTTGAAGCAGCTGTCCCTTAGATTTGCTATGGATTATGGAGACGTGGTTCATGGAACTCAACATCATTCCAAGATTAACTAGTTCCCATTGATTATAAGATTTTTTTTTTTATTAGACTTTATTGCTTGATTTTAAAAAAACCTTTGCAAGTTACAAAAAATAAAAGTATTTAAAAGTGTACATTGTAAAAAAAGGAATGCAAATTCCGGTCCAGTATAAATAAAAGTAGCAAATATTATGCTGATGGAAGGTCACTTGGATCGATCACATCACAAACTCTTTTTTCTGCTTGATCCAAGAACCTGACCAGGGCACAATTTAGTTTGGTGTTCCGGGGATCAAAGCATGCCAGAACTGTAGTGTAGTTCCTAGTTTCCCACTAGGCCCTGCGCATTGGAATAACATAAACAGTAGTATTGACGTAGAAGTGCGGATCTTCCAGGCCTCTATTGACTGTGCTAAACTTAATTGGGTTTGTTACCAACTAGCTCAGAGGTCACTGGAAACTTTCTTCTCTGCATAGGAAGTGATCAGCTTCCCTGGCACAGACAAGAAGGGATTCAGCTTTCCAACAACCGTGCAACATGACAACTTTGCTCCTCGGATCAAGAGTCAATCTCTAGGGTCGTGTGAAACAATAGACATTTATTTTACTCAGTCAGGTTAGTGCAGTTTACTTTCACGAGATGTAGAGAATAGAGAGACGGGCGTTTGTCAATAAAGGGTTAACATTTATTGAACAGTCTTTCTTCTCGTACAAGAGAAATGTATTGCCACAATTGCAAGACTTGTTATGATAAAAAGTACGTACAGTAAGATAAGTATTGCAAGATAATACTGTAAAAGCATTGATATGGTTTCTTAGCCATACAATGGTTTAAAAGTAATAAAACATATATACATTCATATATACATTAGGCTAACATACTCAACTGGTGCTTCTAACTACGCCTACCCCAGTGTACCTGACCTAAGCCTAATACTTGGGAGGGGAGTAAGTAAGTAGCTTCAGTTTAAGTTGGTTTTGCCAAGGTTTGCTTCAAGAATTCTCACTAAGGGTTTAGTCAACACCATACCTCTGAATAGAATGATGGCGGTCTGGTATCTCCTTCAGGGGGAACTCGGTATCCCAGTCACCTGCGAGGGCAGACTAGAAACGCTGGAGCTGGATTTCTCAGCAGGAGAAAGACAGCGTCTCTCTTCAGCGCGTCGAGGAGGAGAAGGAGGGGGGACAGCGTCCGCGGGCAGCTGGCATCTGCTGGGCTTCTTCGCAGAGGGACGGCTGTTTAGCTCCTAGTTTCACCACACCATCGTTCGCGCTTTAGCAACGATAATGGTATCAGCAGCTTCAGGCGATGGGCAGCAGGCTGCAGCAACAGGAACACATTGCTTAAGGCAACGTTGGTAGTATTTATACCTGACAGGTGCCTAGTTTGACGTAAGTTTGTTGGACATAAGACATCAATTAAAGATGTCACTAGGAAGTGATAGCTATCAGTTGCTCATTAGAGTTCCATTACTAATCAAAACACAGCAAGCGGGGATTTCCAGGTTTGCTGAGTTTTTATCTTGTTGAAGAACTCGGAGTGTTAATCTAGGAATCTCAGATAGTGACTTCTGCTCTGTCATTGCACTAATTGGTTGCAAAGGAAGTGGCAGAGAACTATTCTGGAATGTGGCTCTGTTCGTGTGAGGCCAGAGATGACTTTCTGAATATCGCACTTGATCGGTTATGCCAATATAGGGAATAAATGGAGCTATAGCCGAATAGGGGCATAAGGTCACAGTATCGATCAGGATCCTAGATAAGCACGCAACACCCACTCCACGGGTTCATGTTCATCAAATTACTAAAACTAGAGCAATAAGATGCATGTGTAACATTGCCCACCCCAAAATACATAAATGCATTCGAAATAGGCGTATAATGTAATACGTGAAATTTAGGTACTGCACGTTTTTGAAGCATAGAGATCATTCAAAAATTATTGCATATGAAATCAATGAACGATTATGCAAAAAGAATTACACATGAAATATCTCTGAAAGAGAAGAAGGGCGAGATAAATCATCACATATAAATGCATTGCAATAAATGTGCTAGAGGCTGGTGTAAGGTTGTTATGTCTCTAGATGTATTTAGAAATAGAAGTTGAAGCTTCTGTTCTTTAAGAATAGTTTTTACTTTAAGCAAAGAATTGTTCGTGCCAAAAAAGGGTCAATATTAAAAAGTGTTCAATTCAAAAGAATTAATGCTTGAACGGGGAAATAGAGTTCCAACGCTTTTAGCAGTTTTTGTTGATCAAAACTGAAGGCCGAATTCAGAGTTCATGGGAACGCTGTGTGTCGGAAAGCTTCTCCAAAGTTATTGTTTCTGTTCGGGTGAGAACATCATATCAGACAGGCTCTCAAAGAATTGGTCTACAAAATCAGGTGACAGTTCAACCAAATTCGATAGTGCTGTAACTTGGCAGGTGTGAGAATGATTGCTGTCATCATAGTCGGGATCAGCAATGCTCACAGAAGGTCGTACCTGGGTGATGTTGCTTTTGTCACTCGCTCCACTGTTACCACCTAGTCGTAGCACAGGAGTCTCAACGAATGCCGTCATCAGGATTGGTAGCCGCTGGGGACAACACAATGCGTGAGCCGTTATCGGACTGAGCAAAGTATCGACGTCCATTGGTACTGCTGATGGAAGTGAAAGACAGATGTCCAACACACACTCATCTCCGCAAAGCATACATCAAAGTACCGGTAAGATACAGTTCTACCATATAGGTCTGAATGAAAGGAACCAGGTCATGTTTAGATCTCTCAGCCTGGCCAATCCAAGGACGTTAGTTATTCTGTCCCGGTAGCGCATTGCTAGGATTGTCTCTTCCATTCCCATGGGAGCTATGTATGAGCTTTGGCTTGCCATAACGAAGCAGGACGGTCAAAAATAAAATGCCTGCTACAAGTCCCAAAAATAAGGGTATGCCGCCAAAAAAACAGAGTGGACAAAATTAGGAACGATTCCCAGAATTGCTTGAAAAGGTGTTAGCAGTCCCGTAAAAATCGTTTTAAATATGGCTGGGATGCCTGTGGCACTAGACATGTTAAGGAGTTGGCTAAGCATTTCTACGAAATGCACGGGGCAATTTGTTGATAAAAGTTCATGAACTTCAGTAGCTGTCCTTGCAACTAGAAGATCATACGTCTCTTTTGATGACGTTATGGGCACTGTTGTCTGCAAAAGCACAGACTTCATTTTGCTTAAAGTATCAATTCGTATAGAATAGAGATTCAGACGAGGCCAGATGGGAGTCTCTGTGTCTACAGGCCCGCTCGGGAACAATGCCTGCATACAGCATTTGACCATGGATGTTACACTTACTAGATAACTTTTCCCTGGCACTAGGCCACAACATCTGTGATACGTTCTAAGAATGTAACTCCCATTTGCAAGTTGCATAAAGAAGGGCTCTATCTGAGTTGCAGGTGTGACAAGCTGGTGGCATGAAAGGTTGTTAGAATTACCTTCACAGGCACCGTGTAAATTAATACTCTGGCACAAAAGTATACCGCTTAGTGACCATTTAAAATTTTCACCACTAAGAAATACATTTTTGTCGCTGTCACTGTAGCAAGAATGTGTGTATGGTAATCTCCATTCTGATTTTACATATCCTTTACCCAATTGTTCATACTGGCCAGTAGGTATGTATTCAAGGCACTTTTTAAATCGGAAAGTTGTTATCGGAATTGTAATAATTCCGTGTATTATCCATTCAATGACAGGACTCTCTGACATTGTCAATGGTAAACTCTCAAGTTTTTCGATGCTCAGGATTGTATAGTCTGCTCCTTTCTGTGCCAAACTGATCTGTTTATCAGTAAGGTTAAAAATGGAAAATAATGACGTTGTGTTGATTAAACGCCAAGGCACATAGCCTGAACGAAGATTTTGCAGCGTCCAGCCTAATTGTATAATAGAACGTAATTGAGATTGGCCATGTTGTAACATTAGCAAGTCTCTATCTATCACATCAAAGGCAGAGGATACAATATTGTCCAACGAATATATTCTGGAAGACAGAGTCATTAGCCCATTGTCTACTACAGAAAGTGATTTCTCCAAATTAATTTTTTCAGCTGTTTCAATTTGTTTGACTTTCCAAGCCTCGTTGTATGCAGCATAGATACTGGTCGCTATGAAACGCTTTTGACGCTGTTTGCGTGGTCCAAGAATGAAATCGCGCAAATCAGCACCATCTTTTAGTAAAGACAAGTGTTTTGCATAATTTCAGCCAGTGTGGATGATGTTAGCCATTCAAGGCAGAGTTTCCCTACACTGTATGTTGTTATTATCCCTGGATGTTGTCTCTGGGAGTATCTAGGGTCTAGTCTGGTCATTTTTAACCCCTGTGTTTTATTCAGGAATCTATCTTGGCAGCTGTTTGTGTCAGTATGCCAGATTAACCACTTTTTCCAATCAGGATGTGTTCTGTTGAAATGTAAAATTTGTGAAACGTCTAACTCAATATCTGTAGTTGTATTTTCAGGTATTGGCTTTGGAATAGACGGTTTCTTTAGGTCTTTGATCTTAGCTAGGCCAAGACAGGATGTTTGGTGTATTGTGTCATTTAAAAACATCATTTGTTCTGGTATCATGCAGGTTCTGAATAGTGCTTCAATGCCTTGTACCTGCCAATCTTTTGTACCCCAAATGGTTTTCGTTTCAATGTTATTTTTCCAATAATCAAAACCAAATGTCATCATTTTGTCATAAAATGCTTCTGAATATATCAATTTAGAATTTGTCAGCATTGTTTTCATTCCTGTTTTATCTAACAGTTTGTAATAAAACGTTTCTGCATCACTGGTGTTAAACCCTGAGAAGTATTTGAATTTCTCAAAAAATGCTTTAGAACTGCTTTTAGGTGGTGTAGCACAATGTTCCCATTGATTATACATAAAAACATTTCTAGGCTGTGCAGATTTATGCAAGTAATGATCGCCATAATGTGTGTAGCAGAATAATTGCTCATAACTAGATGAACCTTGTAAATAATCATGATCTGTGAATCTAGCTGACATTACTAAATCAGACATCATGTCATTAATACTGTTAAAGTCCCAATCATCAGAGAATGTACTAGGTTTTACAAAGTCACTTAAGGAAACCTTCAGTTGATGAGGATACTTCAGGATTTCGACCGGACCATAGATCTCATAGTCTGTTTTCCCCCACACTACCCCACCAGGTATTGGAATTGCTGTGACATTTACTGTTGACAGTTCTCTTTTCTTCACGTGGGATGATCTGTGTGGTTTCAGGACTAGGTTGATGTTCTGACTTGCTGTGTCCATTGTACTATATTTTCCCTCAATGAATTTTCCCAAACAAAGTACCATGATGAGCCAAAGCAGGAGGAAAAATACACCTAGATCGAACCAGAACTCTAACCAAGGGGAAATAAGGTAGATTTCCTTCAGTTGATGAAAGAGTTCCGTTGCTTTTTCTTTGAAAGTCTTTTTAGTTTCTGGCATCACTTCGGGGTCGTTTTGATCTTCAGAGAAGTTGTCGAAGTTGATGAAATAACCAGAGGCAGTTCTGTCAATTGTTGGGACTGTTCTTTCAATCTGTCTCTCGGTAGCACTTTCTGATGCCACATCATTGTAGACTGGTGTTGTTTCTTGACGAACTGTTTCAATCTGTGTCTCAAGAGGCACGAGTTCCATGGCATTATTGCATAGTCCTTCACCGTGCACTGCAGGCTGATCGAATGTGATTAGTCTTTCAGTTTGAACCTCTTGGATTGTTGCAAGTTTGGGTATTCTGTTGTTTCTTGGGAGTCCACTGGGCCTACTGTTGATTATAGGCCACATGCTTGTGGTTTTACCAGGTCGATAGACACGACTCTGTTCTCCTTTTTACCAGCAACGGGCGGTAGTACAACTGATCTTGTTCCGGTCACTGCTAAGACAGGTACTGCTTTTCTGTAAGAAGGCCCAAATTCCTTCTTCACCGCGATTTTTTCTCTGACTAGATCCCCAATCTTTGGAATCCAGACAGGCCTTGCTGGGGCTGTTGCTTGTGGTGCCTCGTCAGTGGTATCTGGCTGTTGCTTTAACTTTATGTTGCTTAAGGATTTTCTTGTTTCATTCAGTTCCTGTAAAACAGCCAAACGATCTTTGATGTCAAAGTCTGTTGTTTTTTCTTGTACCACTGACATCTGACTATCGAGGTCCTGAATGTTCATTCTAATTCCGAACAATAGTTCGTATGGGCTGAAACCTTTTAGAGAATTTCTTGGCAAGTTATTAAGACTAGTCTGGACACTTATTAAATGTTTGACCCACCCAGCGCCTGAACCTAATACCTTCGCTGTTATAGATCGCTTTATGTCTCGGTTTTTTCTTTCAACCACACTATTCCCTTCGGGGTGCGACGGACAAGAATACCGCAACCCAATTCCCATGCTGGCCATGGCCTCCTTATAAGCTCGAGAGCTGAAAGCAGGACCCTGGTCAGAATGGAACGTGGTAATTGCGTATGTGCCGATAAAGACTCGCAAATCTTTCATAACCGTTCTAGCGTCAGCCGAGCGCTGGGGCCACATCCATATGAACCTCGTACAGGAATCCACTGCTACCATGATATATCTATAGTTGCCGTCCCTTTGTAGGGGACCACAGTGGTCCAGGTAAACACATGCAAATGGTTTATCCGAGATAAGAAGGGGTGTCTGCGCTGGTCGTTTTACTGTTGATACTTTTATCCTTTGGCATATATTGCATTCTAATACATACTTTTTAGTTTGTATTCCCAAGCGAGGCCACCAATATCTTTGTTTTAATAGTGATATTGTTGCAGAAACGCCAGCGTGTGCAGAGGCAAGCCCTTCGTGTGCCGCTTTGATTAGTCCTAACCTGTGTTCCCTGTTTGGAATTACCCTATCCCCCACTCCAGGGATTCGAGCAAAAGGAACATTATTCGTATCTGTTGAATATAAGTACTTTTCTGGAAAGCCTTTTGGGAGTGTTTTCTTATCATTTTTTACTGACGCACTGACAGCTTGTAGAATATCGCTATCTATTTTTGTTTGTGACCGAGTTATCGCAGCTACGGAAGCCATTTGCACAGCTGCCTTCGCGGCTTCATCAGCCAATGAATTCCCTGCAACGTGAACGCCATCACGTTGATGACTCAGTGTATGTATCACGTGAGTATTTTGTAGTTCTTTCTGTAAAAGAACTACCTGTTCCCAAAGCATTTTATGCTTTATTGTGCCACCTTTTGCATTTTTGAAACCATTTTCCACCCAATTCTGCAAGTATTCATTATAAGATTGTACGCAATAAAAAGAATCGCACACTATTAGTGTGGGGAATTCGCGATCAGTATTTTCTAGCGCCATCTTAAATGCTACTAATTCAGCTCGTTGAGCTGAGCAATCTCCTAGAGATTGTGTTTTAGTGACCAGTGGTCTAAATTTTCCTTTGTGCCAGCGACCTTTTACAATCGCGCACACAGCACTGTAAGTTTGCTTACCCCCAACTGCGGGTTGTGCTGATCCGTCAGTATATATAATACTTCCGTATTCTTCGAGAGGCAGGATTTCAATTGGCAGAGGACATTCATATTCATATTGTAAAAATTCCTGTGTTTTTAAGTTAGGATCAAATTCGTAAACTACGTCTGTTGCAGCAAGAGAATTAACCCACTGGATCCATCTCGGATGCAAAGCCTTAGCATTAGGAATGCTTGCTTTAGTTACCGCTTCTAAGGCCGGTATAGGTGTTACGATTATTATTCGTTTACCTTGTGCTAGGGGCCTTTCTTTTGCTACAGCAGTCTGAACCGCAGTTAGAATTTTCTCCGTTGAACTGAATTTTATTTCAGCCTTTGTGTACAAATGTGATTTGTAAGCTATTGGTACCTTTTCTCCCTCATTAGAGGTCAGGTACGTGAATCCGCATCTTCCTGGGATGACTCGGATTACAAGATCACGTGTGTTGTCACGTGTATCTAATTTAGTTTTTGCTAACATGTCTGTTTGCAGTGATCTCAAAATTTCTGTGTGTTTTTGAGTCCAATTGATTTGTTTAAAATCAGGTTTAATTAGTTTGTAGAGAGGTTTAACCCTCTGCGTAATTTAGAATGTAAGTTCTTCCGAAATTCAGAAAACCTAGAATGGATTGTAAATTCTTCAGCATTTTTGGAGCTTGGAGTACAGCGCACTTCTCTAAGAAGTTGTCCGCTAGGCTTTTCCCTTCACTTGATAATTCGAACCCTAAGAATTGTACTGTCAGATGGGCAATTCGAGACTTTTTAAAGTTGAATTTGTAACCCTCTGCTGCGAACCCAAGAATAATGGTGTTCACTCTTTTCAAGTGAGTATCCAAGTCGTCGTCTGTGAGATAGATATCATCTACGTAAGATAATGCCTCATCATCATAGATTTGTAGTAACTCTGTTACCCTAGCTGAGAATAGTCCTGGGCTGTTCTTGAACCCCTGTGGGAGTCGACAGAATTTTTTCTGCGACCCAAATGCTGAGAAAGCGGTCAAATATCTGCTTTCTGGTGCAATGTTTTGACAAAAGAAACCATTAGATATGTCTAATGTCGTTTTATATTTTTTCCTAACTATGTTATTCATTAGGGCTGCACTTTGCGAGTTTTGTACTGCAAATGTTTTGCAACATGTATTAAGGTGTCTGTAATCCAAAACTAGACGATATAAATTGTCTGGCTTGGAGACAGGAAACAAAGGATTGTTCATTTGGGAGGTGCATGTTTCAATCACCCCCTGGTATTCAAGTTGATCTAAGATCTGCCTGACCTGTTTTTTAGCTTCTTGCTTAATGGGATACTGCCGTTGGGCAGTTGGTTCACGTTTTAATTGGATTTTGTGAGGAGGAGAGTCCTCATCCCATCCTACAAGATTTTTATACAATGCCGGTGCCTGGGCTACTGCCCATTTCCTTGCATATGTATATTTTTTGTGAATCGGAATGTGATTCGAGAAGGCAGGCATAATCACTTCTTCGCCACGAGGGCACTCCCTGACAAACTCTGGGGGCCAATCTCTTTCAGCTAACAGAATATCATAGCCTTTTGAGAGCTTATCCCAAAATAGACCTCTTATTTTCCTAGTCTTATCACCCTCTATACGCAATGTTATTTCGTATATTTAATGGGGCTCGCTAAGTCTGGTGTCGGCAGTTTCAACCTGAATGTATTCATTCGTGTCCACTGTCTCCAGATGACTCATCAAGATCTTGTGCGCTATACTGATTTCTGCTGCACTGTCCAACATTGTCAATGCCCACTCCCCGTTTTTCAACTGTGTCTTCAGTATTCTCGGCATGGTTGATTACTCTAATACTGGCTACCTTCTTTTTTGAAAATTGAGATTTTTTACTCTGAGCAGGTTCCTTGTCTTTGGACTTGGTGTGCTCTCCTGGGTCTGACCGTCCTCTTCTTTCCGATTTCTGCGAAAAAGATCGAGAGGGACGTGTATCAATACTTTGATATCTATCAGGCTTTTTCAGATTATCCCTATTTCTAAGGTTATATCTTTTCTCAGAGGGCTCCCTCTGGGGAGACTGGTGTTCTCGAGTCGGAGTTCTTTCCCTCCGTCGAGGAGACCTTCCTCTGGACTGGAAAACTTTTTCCTTGGGAGTGGATTGTTTATTTCCATCCCAGCTCTTTTCAGGAGTGTTTGAATTATTTTTAATAAATAATTTTTCAGGATTTTCGAGCAGTTGGGGCTTTACTGGTTTCCCACCCAAGCTGTCTCTACCTAATTCTTCATAGCATTTTTCTATGATTCTGGCAAGCTCATCTGGCTGCTATGTTATATCTGTTTCCTTCAACTTCTGGCGGATCGCCACAGATGCTGCTTCTCCTTTTATATTGGCTAATAATATAGCCGAGACCTGCTTGAAGTCTTTCAGTAATTTCATACCTAGTTTTAAATCTGGCTCTGGACCGTGTTCATTTTGAATCTGTTTTAGCACTTCTGGTATTACCGCCATAGACGGAACACCGTGTGTTTTTGTGTAAATGGAAGCAAAGACTGTACCCCAAGTGTCGCAGTCCTCCACGTGTGGTGCGATTCCCATAGGAAGGCAGATGGTCAAGATTCTGTGTTTCTCTATAGGGGTAGTATCAGGAAATACTGCCTCTATTTGAGTGATTTTCTGTGCTAACCAGAAAGGAATTTGTTCCCGTTTTACGGGTGTTTTACCAAGACATGACTGTATGTTCTGTGGTGTAATTTTATTAGTGTTCCCCTGATGAGGGGTCAGCTGTGGTACATTAACAGCTGGCTGGACTGTTGCAGTCCGCATTACATATTGGACTAATTGCCTATGTATTTTTATTAATGTTTTTAGCTGTACTAACAGCTCTTCTCTAGACATTTTTGCAATGTCAGGATGTGGTGTGTAGCTGGCTAGAACAGGCCACGTTGCTCCTGGTCTACCTAGTGGACCGAGCCTGGTAATATGATCATTATGTTTTAGGGCGCCATTAAACCAGAGCAGGTGCTCTTGGAATTTTAGTGGGATTTCAGTCTCCTCAAAAGGAGCGTACTCTTCCGGAGGTTCCTCTATTTTGTAATAGTGAAACTCTTTTGTTGTAGCGTTTGCCGCTGGAAAGTTTATCCATGAATAGAATACCTCTGTCTGCCGATATTCGTGAGCCTCTATCACGAAGATTACTGTACCACCTTGAGGTGTCAGTCCGTTTTCTATAAGTTTCAAAGTTATAGATTTTCTTAAGTGGACCGGGATGATAATTGCATCCGGGTCAGTCTGTAGGAGACTCGTGTCTTCCTCTATTAGTAGGGTTGCCAGTCTAACTGCTTCCCTTTCTTCTTCACTGTCTGTCATTTTATAAATGCAGGCTTTGCAGAGTTGGTCTCCAAGGAGACAAAGATTAGGTGCACAATATTTTGGAACACTGTATCCTTCAACGTTGAATAAACCAGAGCTTTACATAGGAATCTCTTTCTACTGAGTTTGGGCGGATTTTAACCTTTCACCCACTCCAGACGTCTATTGGAGTATTTACGGGAGAAAGGGGTCTGTGAAATATGCACGACTGAGTTACTCTAACGTCTTGCGTTAGTTTATCGCCTTACCAAACGTTGGGCGCCATGTAGTGTAGTTCCTAGTTTCCCACTAGGCCCTGCGCATTGGAATAACATAAACAGTAGTATCAACGTAGAAGTGCGGATCTTCCAGGACTCTACTGACTATGCTAAACTTAATTGGGTTTGTTACCAACTAGCTCAGAGGTCACTGGAAACTTTCTTCTCTGCATAGGAAGTGATCAGCTTCCCTGGCACAGACAAGAAGGGATTCAGCTTTCCAACAACCGTGCAACATGACAACTTTGCTCCTCAGATCAAGAGTCAATCTCTAGGGTCGTGTGAAACAATAGACATTTATTTTACTCAGTCAGGTTAGTGCAGTTTACTTTCACGAGATGTAGAGAATAGAGAGATGGGCGTTTGTCAATAAAGGGTTAACATTTATTGAACAGTCTTTCTTCTCGTACAAGAGAAATGTATTGCCACAATTGCAAGACTTGTTATGATAAAAAGTACGTACAGTAAGATAAGTATTGCAAGATAATACTGTAAAAGCATTGATATGGTTTCTTAGCCAAACAATGGTTTAAAAGTAATAAAACATATATACATTCATATATACATTAGGCTAACATACTCAACTGGTGCTTCTAACTACGCCTACCCCAGTGTACCTGACCTAAGCCTAATACTTGGGAGGGGAGTAAGTAAGTAGCTTCAGTTTAAGTTGGTTTTGCCAAGGTTTGCTTCAAGAATTCTCACTAAGGGTTTAGTCAACACCATACCTCTGAATAGAATGATGGAGGTCTGGTATCTCCTTCAGGGGGAACTCGGTATCCCAGTCACCCGCGAGGGCAGACTAGAAACGCTGGAGCTGGATTTCTCAGCAGGAGAAAGACAGCGTCTCTCTTCAGCGCGTCGAGGAGGAGAAGGAGGGGGGACAGCGTCCGGGGGCGGCTGGCATCTGCTGGGCTTCTTCGCAGAGGGACGGCTGTTCAGCTCCTAGTTTCACCACACCATCGTTCGCGCTTTAGCAGCGATAATGGTATCAGCAGCTTCAGGCGATGGGCAGCAGGCTGCAGCAACAGGAACACATTGCTTAAGGCAACGTTGGTAGTATTTATACCTGACAGGTGCCTGGTTTGACGTAAGTTTGTTGGACATAAGACGTCAATTAAAGATGTCACTAGGAAGTGATAGCTATCAGTTGCTCATTAGAGTTCCATTACTAATCAAAACACAGCAAGCGGGATTTCCAGGTTTGCTGAGTTTTTATCTTGTTGAAGAACTCGGAGTGTTAATCTAGGAATCTCAGATAGTGACTTCTGCTCTGTCATTGCACTAATTGGTTGCAAAGGAAGTGGCAGAGAACTATTCTGGAATGTGGCTCTCTTCGTGTGAGGCCAGAGATGACTTTCTGAATATCGCACTTGAACGGTTATGCCAATATAGGGAATAAATGGAGTTATAGCCGAATAGGGGCATAAGGTCACAGTATCGATCAGGATCCTAGATAAGCACCCATGACAGAACTGCTGCCCTGCATGATCTCACCATATTTTTGTTCCAAAGTTTCCTTAAGAGGAACCGTCTTTCGTGCAACAGGTTTGGACAGAGGCATAGGATGTGTGTGATGTCTTCTTTGTGTTTCCCACAAAGTCAACAGAGTTTGTGGCCATTGACTCTTTTCCATTTTGGCAAGTGACACGACAAGTTGATGAGTCCCATTGTTAATTTTAGGAAGCTTAGTTTTGTACGTGCAGTGAATGTTAAGGTTAGGTACGGCTGTGGAATCAGCTGGACATAGGATTGCAAAGTCATCCAGCCGTGACTTCTTTTTGCTAGCCGAGCCTTGTCTTCCACTAAAGAAAGTTTTTTAGCGCTTATTTTTGCTAATCGTTTGAATTCATTTTGGCTTACTTGCAGATTCCAAAGGTCGTCAAAACCTAGGGTTCTTAGCCCTTTTTCCCAATAGTCATGTCCTGCTCGCCAAAGGTTCTTGTTAAGACTGGCCCATAGGTGTTGGCCTAGGCTGCCTTCCTTCGATGACCTCAATTTGTGGCAGCACATTAAGAAGCTCTTGGCTCTGGCCAATGTTTGGTTACAGATGCCCAGTTCCAGCCTGATTTGCGCCGGTGATGTTTGGTTTGGTAGCTTGAACAATATTCTATAAGTTTTTGCGATGATTTTATCCAAATTGCCACTGTCCAATCCTTTTAACACCTCGCTACCATAGGTTAATGTTGGAATGATTTTTGCCTGCGCCACCTATATTGTTGGTGCAAATGTTGGGTCAAGTAGCTTTTTGTGTAGGGTGCTGACTGCGAAAGCAAGTGCTGCTCCCTTCTTTTTTTGTTCTTCAAGGTGGTTTTTATATCTGCCGTTGTTATTAAAAAAGACGCCAAGGTACTTATGGCAGCTGGATTCAGCTATGCTTTCCTGGTTCAGGACCCAAAACAGCTTCTTTGCCCTTCCTGGACGCACCGCCAAATTTTTTGTCTTCTTGTTGTTGATCTGAAACTAATTTTTGGTTGAATATTCGGAGATTGCGTCCAATAGTCTTTGCATGCCAATCTTTGTTTTACTAAGGAGGACCACATCGTCGGCATATAGCAGGTTTGACAAAACGAAGCCAGCTGCTTTAGGAGCGTGGGAATTTACCTTATTTAAGGCTTCAGGAAGGTCTGATAGGAACAAATTCAAAAGGGTGGGGGCCAAAACACATCCTTGTTTTAGGCCTTTTGTCGTCAGAATTGGGCGTGATAATCTAGAGCCGTCCCCAATCTTGATCCTCACCCATGTGTCCTGATGCAGAAGCTGTATGGCTCTTAAAAGGTCTTCTGGGACGTTTAACCTGGAGAGCTTCTGCCAAAGCATTCCCCTGTTCACGTTATCAAAAGCGGCTTTATAGTCGATGAATCCCATATAGAGTGAGCTGGAACTGGCCTCCGCCTGGTCAATCAAACAGGAGAGGGTCATTAGATTGACAGAGGTGCCAGTATTGCTTGTAAAGCCGGTTTGATTCGGAGGAATTACAGAGTGATCTTCTGCCCATGCCCTAAGTGAATTCAGCAACAATCCGGCAAAATACTTTGCCTCATTGTCTATGACGGCTATGAGGCGGTAATTCCCAGGTGATGTTTTATCCCCGCCTTTGAAAATTGGTGCGAGAATTGACCCCTGCCAAGAGGGCGGAATGATGTTGTTATGTAGGATGGTGTTAAAAAGGGTGGTTAACTTCGAGGCCCAGAAGGTGACGTCCTCCTTAAACACAGCCTGAGGAATTCCGCCTGGGCCTGGCGCCCCATCTTTGCGACCCTTTTTGATTAGTTTTTCAATTTGGTCCTTCTGGATAATACTTGGTTCTTTCCCATTTCGGTTTCTGGGACCCTGTGTTGTTCTTTCGATGTTTTGATCTGAATTTAGGGATAACTCCATTGTAAGTAATTTGGATTCCTGGTCAGTAGGCCATACTGTAGTGCCTTCAGCGATGGAATTCTGATAAAAGGTTATATCTTTTCGTTCATTAAAATGAGTATTTAGGAAGTCGACCCACTCGGACTCCAAGATGGTTGACGACGCGACTTTTTGAGCGCGCCCAGATAGGCTGTTGATAGTGCACCAGAACCTTGCAGAGTTATTTGATTTGATGTCGTGCTGTAGTCTGACCCAGAAGGAGTTCCAATGAATTCTACGTTGTTCTCTTTTTTCCTTCTTCAAATAGCTGCGGGCCTCTCTCCATTGTTCTATTATTAGCGGTCTTTTGGGTTTGTTTTTAAAGCCCGCCATAACCGATTCATGGTTCTTGTTGCAGATTGTATGTCGAGATTTCTACAAGGTGTCAGCTTCTGCCCATTCGGGTTGGCATGCCTTATCGGTTTGGCGGGTCTATTGATCAGTTCAATTGCAAAATTTGACCAGTTTGCAATATGGTTGATGGTGTTTCTGCTAGTGCTCTCGATAATTTGTTTGGCCTCAGTTGCTATTTGTTGGAAGTTGCTGAAGGAGCACTTAATTTGTTTAAGGTTGATCGTATACCTATCGGATGGCAGTGCCCTTTCCTCTTCATGTTGGGTTAGTCCGGAGATAAGCGTTATTTCTTGAGGACGGTGATCGCTTTCCGTTCTGCTTCCAAAACTAAACCCTGTTATTTCATGAAGAAGTGACAGGCTAACAAAGGTGTAATCAATTAGCGAGGCACCGGTCTTCGATACGTAGGAGAAGCAAGGTGGCTTGCCTTGAGGAAAGTGCCCATTTAGGGCTCTAAGACCCAGATTCTCAAGGTTGCTTTGTAGAGAGCGGCCCTTCAGGTCGTCCTTGTTCCATCCTGGGGGGTCCTGCGGTGGTATGACCCAATTGCTTTCGTGTGATTTGGTTACTTTGTTTTTATGTAAATCAGACATTAGCCACATGTTGAAATCCCCTGATAGTATTATTTCTGGATTGGGGGATCCAGTTTTCACTGTTAGTATTGTCGCTATTACCTCTTCAGTGAAGGATTGCCTTGATGCCGAATTTGGGCGGACATAGGCATTCATTAGGACGAGAGACCTGCCTTTGTTGACGGTGTAGGAAATGCCCACGGATTGGAGGGAGTGTGAGTGTGATGAACTGGCTAACTCCCATGAGGCAATTGTGTTGTCGATTGAAATGTAGATCCCCAGGCCGCCACTGCCTCGACCCGAAGATTTCAATTTTTGGGCTGAGTGTGGTGAGTTTTAAAGCCTTCTATGTGCTGCGGTTCAGATACTTGGAATTTGATGATTCATCTCTCCCAATATGTAAGTATAATTTCCTTGCCTTTTAGAGAAAATGGTGCAACATTAGAATTTATATTAACCTACTGTCCACCAGCTTCACCCATCTCACAGATGCCACTGTGAGTCAAAGCTATCAGACATTTTGCACTGAAAACAACCAGTTTCACAGTGCTTGGGACCTCAACATTTTGCAAAAACCCTCCACATCCTCTTCTTTCAAAATTCTTAATCTTTTACAAGTCCCCAACGTAAGCACTTACCAATAAATCAACCAAAACAGGAAGCTTTCTTTTAGATCCTGTAGGGTCCCCTTTAGACCATATCACAGTGCAGGAACCAATGCAATTTACAAGGACTAATCACTGTAATATTCAATTTATCATCAATGAACCAACAACCAAAAATATGTCCCGAAGCACAAATTAATGTATGATATTCCATTGGGACAACTTTAACATTTCCCCAATTAAACTAAAACTTAAAAAAAAGTAGAGCTAGGCAAGTTCATTGGCAATGGAAATGACTGAACTTCCCACTGCAGTCATCTAAACAGAAACATCATCAGCATCCTTGATACCTGCTGCCTTTAATCATTCGAAACCAACAACCTCTGAGTAGGAGCGCACAGGCTGGATCTTTCCCACAGAATTAAAAATCATGAAATGAAATGTCTGGCAATCTGAAAGTAAATGGTATCTAAAGTACACTCGTTGTTCCAAAACTTTTTGCACCTCCCTAGTAGTCAACTGTAAACAAAAAATATAGGCAGGAAAAATGTCCCTCTCCCGACGGAATACCTTGTGCAAAATGTCTCTAAAAAGTTTTCCACACTGTGGAGAAACTTCAGTCATATCATTCAAAACATTCTGTTATTACTGTTGCTAGGGACTTCTGTGAGGGTCTGTCCTCTATTATTGAAGAAACAATTACCAAAATCAGGCATGCCACCAAACCATATGCATTCTCTCCCCCGGATATTACAGTAGAGAATTCACACCTGAGGTGCAGGCTAATTTCTCCAACCAAGCCATTTACTCACAATCCGCTGACTGATGTCATGGCTCAGACTAGACCTTCTAGTTCCCCAAATGATACATGCCCTGTCCATGCCATGAAACACTGTCGTAATTATTTTAAAGAAGACCTCCTGGTATGAGGGACAAACCGCCGGGTCAGGGGACTGCTTTTGTCAGACGTGCCTGCTGCTTTTGACACCATTGACCACACCATTGTCATTAAAAGTCTTAAACAAATGGAGTTTCACACTAGTCCTAAAGTGAGTATAATCTTTTCTGATGTGCACGTCACAACCTGCATCCCTTACTCTTTCCTCCTTGTTACAAAGTTCTTCGATGTGTGGTCTGCAACAAAGTTCTACTCTCTTCACTGCTGCTGTTTTATTTATAGATGTGTTCCCAGGCTAACATAATCCACCTTCAGGGGGCACCGTTCTACAAGTGTACAGATGTTAAGAAGATCCTCTTCACTATTTTGTGCTTTGCAAAAAATGAATCCTTATGGGGCGATGAAACTAAAATGAGCAATTGTCTAGGGATCATTCATTAGTGTATGTCCTCCAACTTGTTAACATTGAATCCATTAAAAATAAAGGTATTACATGCTGCATAAGTAAACCTCTGGAACTACATTCTTTGGCTCTCTTCTATGGGCCTCACCTTCTAACAACAGTGTATGGAACCTTGGAACCTTTTTAGATTCCTCTCTTCCCTTTTCCTATCAAGCCACAAAAGTCACCAGCAGCAGGTATTGCACTTAAAGTTTTAAAAATAATTATTTCCTTTATAGATTATCTCATTCATTTAGCAGTGAATACAATCTTAATCCAGTTGAAATTGAATTATGGGATTGCAATCTGCCTAGCATAACCAGCTAAATGACTTGAACTTCTTCATACAACCCACCAGATAGGAGGCTGTTTGAGACATCATCACATCTTCCCTATTTTACGGTCCCTCCACTGGTTACCTCTTCAAAGCAGAGTCATCTTTAAATCTATGACCATCATTTATAAAGCCATTTACCAGACTACTCTTGGTACTGCAGCTCCTACATTTTCATGATATCATCTAAGAGATGCCTGTGATTTGAAGACCACGTCCTGTTCCAAATACCCAAATAAAGACTGTCTACACATGGTGACATAGCATTCTCTGTCACCACAGCTAGGATTTTGAATTCCCTGCTGCTGAATCTCCACCCAGAATCCTGACTCATTTGTTTAAGAAAAATGCTGAAAACAGCTTTCAACCAGTCACCCACTGGTCAGTTCTTTAGACTCTTAATTTAATAACTTGTATCTGCGTTCTAGCTAAAGTTAGGATGTTTTTTTCTAGAGAATTAGGTGACTTGTGTAAACACACTGTACTAAGAACTTAGTGTAACATATGCACTACAGTTTTGGTTCCAGCAGCTTTGGGCTGTGTGCTGTTCCTACTCGGGGCATCCAATGCTTATTTGCATAAGGTTAGTTTCTACCTAGTGTGGCACAGTGAGAAAAATACTAAGGACTGAAAGGTGGCCTAAAGTAGTTATCATTGTCATTCCACTCATCACTTTTTGGTTTTCTCCGTAATTTAACCTATGCAATTGGACCAATGCCACACAGCTAAATTGTCTGTGCACTATGAGGTCAGCCAACTTTGCATTGCTGTGATTAATACCACTCTTGTATCTTTTTATCAATTTTCTAAGGATTTTTTGTCACTATAAATGTTTTCGCATCATTGTTTCATCTCATATGGGTCATTCTTTGCTTTGTACCTTGCCTAAGAAAAATGCGGAAAATATGACTACATGGAAAGTATGTGCTACGCCAGTAAATTAAAGGAGATGCAAGGATACTACACTCTCAATTTTCCATGAGCATTTCACAAGATAAAAGCTGCGGAAACCTTGTAAGGAAAGGCCAAAAAGGGGACTTTCCATGGGAAATGGGCGTCACAATACGATTCTCATAGTAGCTCCTCTTACAATTTGAAATGCAGCAATATTCCTGCTTCTCAGAATTACTAATGCATCCAATATTGGGCATTCAGGAGGCAGAAAAACAAATGAAATTTTCCCACACCCCTAAAAATGAGGTCCATAATGTTCAGAAGGGTTTCAACTTTTGAGAACTTTGGCAACCTGTACAGGTGAGGATGGGTGTTTCTTAAAAATCCATCTAATTTCTCTCTTAATGTCAAATCTATGGTTGTTTCCTGTACTGAAAATAGGTTTATGTTGTCCTGCATTTAGCATCACAATACAAAGCCTGTTTCATGGCTATCACTTTTTCAGGTAAAATGCTACAGTCACCTTCAGGGACTACATTTGGTAGCTACTCTGGTGTAGGGTGTTGGGGGTATAGGAAGTGGTGGCGCCTAGCTGCTTGTGCGTATAACCTCGGTGGAAATCCCATTAGTACGGTGTAAGAAGGTAGGGGAGACACCCTAAGACCCCTAAATGTGTGAAGGAAAGAATCCTGCACAATACTGTAAACTAAAGTCCTATGCACAACTTGTGATTACTCCATGAAAGTTCATCAAGTGATTCAAGTAAGATTGTCAATAAAGTCCAATGAATATGTGTCTTGTTGTTTATTCAAGCAAATACCAAGAGCATCCAGCTAACACGTGTTTCGTCAAAGGGGAAATATCCCTCGACTTCTTCAGGACTGGAAATGATACAATAATTCTTGTATGAGCACTTTGTACCGCATTTTGGACAGTAAAGTGGGAGGCATACGTGCCTCTCAACAATTTATAAGGAAGAAAAATAACCTTTAGCATGGAAACCCTAGACATGTGGTGAAACCAATAGTGACCATTTGCTCGCTCATAGAACGAGTGTGAAAGAAACAGTAAACTCTCAATATGCGAAAAGTGATGTGTACGGTGCCTCTTATCAACTGTATGTCAACCCTATAACCTGCAACAAATGAAGTCACATAATTAAAGAAATGAACATAATACAGGGGAAATATAAATTCTATACAATTATAACCGGGGGAGTGGTGAGGGCATTTTACCAATATATGACACCTTGAAGCACAATAGATCTTTCTTGTTTTTGGAATCTCCGTTTTCTTCTTACCATGGCACTCTTCTTTGTTATAGATCACTGGAATTAACACACACACAAAGTACAGGTAGCATATATTTGAATCTGAAAACAGCTTGAACAGCTATATATATACACCATGTATAGAATTTATATTTTCCTTGTATTATGTTCATTTTTTTAATTTTGTGACTTCATTTGTTGTGGGTTATTGGGTATCCTTTTTAAGTAAAGCCTAGGCAGCGTGCATGCTCTGTCTGCAAGTCCTGGTGTAAGCACTACATGGGGTGAAATCCCACCTGCAACTTATCATTGGCTCACTCCAATGTCACTCAACTTTTCTGCCTCGTAAGTCATTCACACAGTCCATACCTCCCTTCTGTCAAAGCTTAGGAGCACCGGCCAAGCACAGTCTCCTTACGCTTACTTTGTTCATCTGTTCTTTTGAGAATTTTTTTTGAACATTCCTTACATTGCAACATTTTTTATCATGGCGCCCGCTTCACAGGCCGCCGCACTATAACTTTTATTTTAATTCACTGCCGGTCAGTGTAGTGGTACCTAAATATCTGACTCTCTGACTTCCACAGGAATCCTAATTTGGGCACAAAGACAAGTTTGCATCTGAATTGAGGTGCTCGGTTTACAAACTTACTGCACTCCAGACATGCTTTCGCGATGCACATTTTACAAGGAGGGAATTTTTTTCATTTGTAAGGAAAAAAGGTTTGAAAAAGTTCAGGTGTGCAAATCCTGATGCCGAGTGTTAGGCCTCATTCCAACTTCCCCAACTGGTAATGATGTGGTAATGGTGGACCCTGTAATATTGGTAGTTCATTTTGCACCAATGACGCATCATTTGTACTGCGTGACTTGTAATCAGAGTCTGTATGTGTTATAATCTTTAACTTTCAACATATGGAACGGTCTCACGCTCCTTATCGGACGCACAGCTTAGCTCCTTCAAAGAAAGGTAATTTCTTTTTTCCATTTAATTCCTTTTATTATCATTTTTCTGCGATATTTTGTATTGTTCAAATCTGTGTTGACAGTCAACACTCCTAGATACCTAGCGGAGAAATCGGTACTATCGGGTGGGAATAGAACCACTAGGAGTTCCTTTAATCTTCTACTGAAACCACAACGATTTACCAAGAAGAAAACATATAACCGTACCTTCTCAGAAATGGCTCCCAGGATCTGGAATGACTTACCCCCCAGAAACGACACAGAACCCAGTCGCAGCATCCTTCAAAAAGAAGTGAAATCCATTCTCTTGGCCAAATTCACTTGAACTTTTTTATACATTCTTGTAGAAATCTGCTATTCTTTATTAGTTAACACAGCTGTATTAACATAACCTATAGTATCCTTTTTGTTGTACATGTCTTTCACCTATATATGCTCTGTAATCGCTCTGATACGCGCAAGGGTCTTGTTCGGGCTATACAAACCTTTAAAATAAAATAAATATTATCAGATTGTGGACCTGAGGCAGACGTAGATGACAATCTAATTGATGAAGAAGTAATCTTTTGTGCTTTATTGATATTGAAGTAAAGTGGTTGATATACAAATGTAGGTATTATTTGGTGAAGATCCATAATTATCAATTACTAACATGCACTGTGGAGAATTTTAGGCCAAGAAGCAATAGAAACAATGCATCACTCTAGGCATAAGTCTTACTGCATGGATGCTACCTGGTTACTTGATATGGAATTTGCAGGTGCCTTTCCAGGACCAGCACTTTCATAAGAGGGCATTCTTTCATGTGTATAATTTCCAGGAATGGATGATGAAAGGGGAAAGTTGGATCAAATGTGTTCACATCATCAGTGAAAAAATCACTCTAGGCAGGTAAAACTATTTATAGCGGGTGGTACTCCAAAAGGGAGGGGTTCTCTGCAGAACTGGTCGGCTGGAAGCCTGCAATGCAAGTAAGCACTTATTCCTTACAACTTAGGGAATGGAAGAATGGAGATGGATAGACGAGAACCTAGAGTGGTGGAATGGTTTTGGGTAATTTATGATGTAAGGAACCCCATTCTTAGTTGAATTAGAATTCCTTGGAATTAACCCCTTTGCTGAGGTGTTAATTTTGCCACGGTGCGAGGGGGGGGGTGTGGGCGTGGCGCCGCGGCGCTCATGACAGCTCCCTGAGTCAAGGTAGTCATGTGCTCATGACAGCCGGGAGCCGTCCGAACCCCACCCACTAATTAATTTGCATGCACAGGCGGGGAATTAATCGCACATGGGGGGAGGGACACTGTTCAGACGGCTCCCAGCTGTCATGAGCACATGACTACCATGACTCATGACGGCTGGGTGCCATCATGAGCACAGAATGACTTAAAGCTGAAGAGGCAGAGGTAAGAGTTGAGCAAGAGTTTGATGTAGGCTCATCATTCAAAAGGTAATTGAAAGATAAACAGGGAAGGAATTAGTAGGAATGCAAGAGGTGAAGTAGGACATTATAATTGTCGAGGAAATTACATTTTTATTTGGAAAATCTGAGCGATAATATGGAGTTCAGTTGAAGTAGCACAAAGGAAAGGTGTATTTCACAGAAAGGGAATGTCCATAACTGTTGATGGCAGCTAAGGAAGTGAAAAGGGAACAGGTGTGTGGAGCAGGTGAGAATACATAATGAGATGAAGAAGCCCAATGTCTGAAGTAAAATAGTAAGCACAGTCCAAGGAACAAATGTTAGGACTCACTGATAGGTCAGTCGAAGGAGAATTAAGAGGTATGAATGGAAATTTAAAGTAAATAATGGAATGGTGAGAATTGGGCAATCTGAAGTTTAGAATTAGCGTTCTTTAGCATGATGAAGAGAAGAGCCAGAGAGGTTTGCTGACAAAATCATGTAATTCAAATTTTCAATGACATGCAGACCATTAAATCGAGAAACTAGAAGTTGAGTGTCAAATAAATTCATGATGTAGGGTTTTTTAGAGACGTTTTAAGGGTCTGTAGATGGTGAGGTCAATCAAATTTGGAAATTGTGGCGTAGGAGAGATTTGAGAATGAATGGTTAATGTCTTGCAAAGGAGAGGGGATAGGAACAGACTGAAAGAAATGGGGTGAGTAAATGACTATCATGACAGAAGAGGGAGAGTGAATGATGAGGATCCTGGAGAACATTGAATAGGTAGGTGTTGGAAGGATGAGAAGCAGAGCAATAATAAGGAGAGGTCTGAGAGGTGGGGAGGGGATGGGCATATGGGAGACAAAGTTGAGAAAGAGCAACACATTACGTTATGTGAAGACCCTATTAGAGAGTGTAATAATGAACTGGTGATAGTGGTTTGAATCAAAAGAAGAGATGCATCATGTGTGAACAGGGTAAAAGAAAGGTGCTAGTTGAAGCTGCAAAACAACAATAAAAGCCATGGGATAAGAAAGGAAATAAGTAAATAGTAAATCTGCATCACAAACATGGAAAGTGGGAGGAATCTGCAAAGAAAAAAATATTGGTACTAAGACAGAGTGTGTGATAGTTATTTATAAAGTTTTATATAGCGCAAACTTGATCCCGAAGGATGTCAGATGTAGAGGCTTGGTGGGATAGCCAGACTAAATGGGGTTGATAAAGTGAAACAAACAAGGGGATCAGGGTATGCTGGAACCAGAATATTTGTGAATAAAAATAAAAGTGAGGAAATAATGGGTTAAAAACAGAAGGAGAAAGGTAGAAATTAGGGGGCATATTACCAAGCAATAGCGATAATTATCGCTATTGCTTGGTTAGAGACAAAAATTTACAGCTGAGCTGCGGCGATTTTTACCGCAAATAAACCTTGGTATTACCAAGGTTTATCGCAAATGCGATAAAAATCGCCGCAATGCATGAATATCACTGAAAAAGTCAGCGATATTCATGCATTACCGAGCTAATGCTTTAAGCCATGTTATCCACCTCCTATTGGATAACATGGCTAAGAACTGCTCAGGGCAGGTGTTAGCTTTTGGAGATATTCGCGCTTAGCGCGAATATCTCCAAAAGTTGGTAATAGGAGATAGCGATGTTAGCGACTGTTTTCAGTCGCTAACATCTTGGCACGCCCACTTTGCATGTCATTAGTGATAAATATCACTGACATGGAAAGTGGGGTCCAAGATGGTCTCTATCTCCTACTAGCTGTCTCTAACTGGTGTTAGCGACAGCTAGGTAATAGGGAGATAATTTTATCTCCATTTTCTTGGCTTTTAAAGCCGAAAAAGCAGAGATAAACCCCCTTGATAATATGCCCCTAGGTTTCCTTTGGCGTTTGTATGACCTGTCCTTGTTCATTGGAAGCAGGGACTACTGGTGTTCATTGTAGAGCGGAGTCTATTAAATGACTGCAGCCTGACTTAGAGAGTGGTGTATATGCCTAACTTAGTAGAAGGGTTCTTCTTAAGTGGCAGTGAACATGCTTTACCAAGATCATGTGTAGCTTTCAGAAGCACGCTTACAAAGGACATTTAAAATCCACAAATATAAAAGATACCTCATGAGGTTCCGTGACAATCGTAAGTGGTGTTTTTGACTCGCACGAATATGGTCGAGTCTGGTATCTATGAACCGCAAATGACGAGTTTAGTGGGTGTACACAGTTTCGCTGTGCTAACCTAAACCGTTCGTTTGTTTCGTGGGTTTCTACATCCGAGCCCACGGGTTCCATCTTAGATACGGCATCCATTTTGTTTCTTGCCCTCAAGTAGCCAGCGAACGGACGCTGTCCGCTTCGCGACCCTAGGATTCCCAAGACTCTTGCGGAAGACACGTTTCCTTTGAAAGTGTCTTTATGATGAGGGGGACGATACTGTAAGGCAGATGGCCCCGCTCGAGGCTCATATTGCCGTGCCGCTCTATTGTCTTAGCCATGCATCTCATTAGGCACGTCCCTTTGATGCTTGCAACTCGTGTTTCCCGATACCACCCTTTTACACCCTTTCCGATCTCCCCACTGTTTCTGGTTTCCTCTGCACCTGTTTCTGTTCCTTCCTCGATCTGTTTACTGCCAATTGGAATGTACTAATGGTGGGAAGATGGGTTTTTACAGTAGGGAACCACCAAATGTTTCCGCACGTATGTTCAGGGCCCTGAATACATAAAAGCAACCCCTTCTGGCGTTTATTATGGGAACCAAGTTGTAAACCTTTGTGTACCATGTTAACCTATGAGAGAAATGTGTATAAAAGGAGCGACCCACAGTAACAATTTGAAGCAGTCTCCCAGAACTTACACGTGTTGTACTTCTTGTGACTTCTGTGTTCCCTGCAGTAATAAACCTCGAATCTTTGACGCCGAAGGAAGTGTCCCGTGTCTCTGTCATTTGTACGCCGGAACAGGTTACCCACAAAGGTTTCAGGTGTTGTCCCCTGGCACCGCTGGGTCTTAGAATAACCGAGTCCTTCAGTTGGCGCCCAACGTGGGGCTGCATCAGTGGTACCGGTCCAAGCCCGACGATCGTGAGGAACTTCGTGTGAAATCTCCGAGGGAAGGTGCACCCCGCTTCATCGATCCAAACAAGTGGCCCGACGACTTTTCCCGCGAAGATTCCCGCCTCCTGACGGCTGCGACGGACTGCTGCCTTGACTGTAGACCTGTTTTTGGCGCCTGGCGTAGACCTTGGTACAGCGAGACGATTGACGGGCCTTCCTGGTGACGCCATCGATCTTTGAGTTAAGTATTTGTGGGTCGCTCCCAGAGTCCTTAGTTGTGGTTGCTTAGTTGTTGCATGGTTCCATTGCATTTGTGGTTCTTAGTACTTGGTTCTTTGTTGTGATATTTGACGCCTGCAGATGCCAAAAACCGAGGGTTTTTGCTCTTTGCTGGGACTTGGTAAAATCCCGTAACCCTTGAAGTTTGTGAAACTAAGCTAGTGTGCAAGATGCCTGGCCGTAGTACTTTGTTCAGTTGTTTTAGTCGTTGTGGTACGGATTCCCGATTGGAGGACTCGTGTCCGATACCTCCGGTTGGAACTCCAACATATGAGCTCTACAGCAAGCACGGACTAGGTCCGATTACTTTTAACGAATATTGGATTCGCTATACTAAAAAAGACGGTGTCCTTAGTTGGCCACCTCATGGTAGTTTTGAGACCCGGATTTTAGATAACCTCGAGGCTAAATTGTTTAAGAAAAAATCAAGGCCGGCCATGTTTGATGCCTTTCGGTTGTGGCGTAAAGAAGCCAAACAGAGAGAAATCAGACTGTTCAAACGTAATCAGAGAGATGGAGTTGCTACAACGGTAAGAAAAGCAAAGCAGTTTCAGCGAGATAAGGAGGAAAAGGAAAAGGAAGTTTTCGATAGATTGCAACGTATGTCTGTAGATAAGTGCTATCCCGCTTTACCCGGGGATACGGACAAAAAGGAGGAAGGTACCGAGGACCCCTTAATGTCTTATCTCATGAAGTCACCACCTCCGTATGTACAGGGTACCACCGCTCCTGTGATTCCCCCTGTTCCTGCTCCCCAACCAGCTCCTGTCCCTGTACTTCCAGCTGTCCCCGCTCCTCTACCTGCTTCTGTCCCTACTGCTCCTCCACTTGTACTTCCTCATACTCCTGCTCCCGCTGCTTCTACTGTTCTGGTTTCTCCTGCTGTTCCCTCTGTTTCTGGTACTTCTCTTGTTACCCCTTTGGGTTATTCTTTGTCTCCATCTGTTCAACGTCGTACTCCCTCTGTAGCTGCTAACTTCTTTAATTCTCTTGGACCTATTCTTGAGTCCGCTGGTTCGGACGGTCCTCAAAGACGAAGTCAGCTTCCTGGTGGTAGGGAGCGTGACTCATTGTATAATATGGCTATGGGTTGGATGAAATGCCCCGTTAGGAATCCTCCACGTTCGGTATTGAATACATTTGGTCAATTCAATATACCGACGCAAAGATATGTTTTTGAAGAAATGTGCAAGGGTTTACGTGACCTAATATCGGCTGACGCATCTGATGATGTAATGACTGCTTTGACTAATCTACAGCTTCAGTTTTCGAGTGGAATGATAGTAGGTAGCAATGTTCGACGTGCAGTCGAGCAATTATTGTCCCTTCGTCCTTCTATAATGCCTCGAGCATTGTTTGTAGAAGATATTGAAGGACCGCTAGGAGCACCTGGTCAATATCCTATGCGCGAGGTTCCTCCAGTGTGGATGCCAGGTGACGCTAACGCTGCTCCGCCAATCCTGCCACATTTTCACAGAGTGTGGATCCATCTTCCATGGAAACGATCGGAAGTTCTCCAGGTGAAGCAATCTTTGCCTGACCCTCGCAAAAATCCTGCTGGACTTGTCCGCAGCATTTGACACCATATCCCACGCCATTCTCCTTTCCAGATTAAAGGAGACAGGCATCGACAAATCTGCCCTGGCATGGTTTACCAGCTTTCTCTCAGAGCGGACTCAGAAGGTGAACATGGGCTCCTTTAGTTCCACCTCGGCTAACATCATCAGAGGAGTCCCGCAGGGCTCATGTCTTAGCCCTACGTTGTTTAACGTATATGTCTCCTCTCTGGCCAACATGACAAGGTCCTTTGGGTTTATGCCTATCTCCTACGCTGACGACACGCAGCTGCTGTTTACTTTTAAGACCTTTACTCCAGAGATTAGACAAGCTTTCTCCAACGGCATGACTGCAATCGCCAGCTGGATGGCCAAGAACTTTCTACAGTGCAACGTGGGAAAGTCTGAGGTCATGTTATTCGGAGAGGCGAGAATCCTCTGGACCCCAGATTGGTGGCCTTCAAGCTTGGGACAGGCCCCGCTCCCCAAACAGGTAGTAAAGAACCTGGGGGTTCGTTTAGACCAGGACCTCACCCTTTTCCACCATGCCAGCACTACTGCAGGGTCCTGCTTCCACATTATCGGCCTCCTTCGGAAGGTGTTCCCCCTTCTACCCGACGATACCCGGAAGACCCTGGTCCAGGCCCTCGTTTTGAGCCGCCTGGACTATTGTAATGGCTTACTCCTAGCTGCCAATGAGGGAGTGCTCAATAAACTACAGGTGGTGCAGAACACCGCAGCACGGCTGGTGACCAACACCCCCCCAGAACACCGTCCCTCCCCCTCCTTAAGGCCCTTCATTGGCTTCCTATCCGGAAACGGGTAGAATTCAAGATCAGCTGTGTGATACACAAAAGTTTACACAATCTGGGACCACATTACTTGACAGACAAATTTGTTTATCACCGTCCATCCCGCATCCTCAGGTCCTCCAACCAACAGTTGCTTCAGGTTCCTAGACATCATAAGACCAGACAGGGAGGCCGTGCCCTCTCCATCATGGGTCCTCGTCTATGGAACAACCTCCCCCTCTCCCTTAGAGAATGCCAGAGTCACTCAGCTTTCAGGAAACGCCTAAAGACTGTACTATTCTAGGAGGAGTTCTTCGACCTGCTCACCTCACAGCACCGCGCGGAGATACACCTTCGGGTGTGATGCCGGCGCGTAACAAGCCCATAAATAAATAAATAAATAAATAAAGAATTATCGCAGCTCGTAGACGCTACGATAATGAATCTTGCCGATATCGATATGCTGTTTGGTAATGTCGTACCGCAACCGGTATGGACAAAGATTCGTCAAGAAAACCATGCGGTAGAATTAGGTGGTGATTGGGTTGCTCTTATCGCGGCGGACACACGACAAATTGGTGGGGCTAAACCTGAACAGCTCATTACCGATCTCCCTCAGAGAATCATTACCCTAATGAAAACGCTTATGCCAGCCATGAAGGTAAATTGGGACAAACTGTCCGCTTGCAAACAAAAGAAGGATGAGAGCGTCTCTGATTTCTTTACGAGATTTGAGGAGGCTTTCATTGACCACAGTGGTCAAGACATGGGTACCGAAGGTGGTCAGAGGTTGTTTGTGGACAAATTTGTTTCAAATTTACTGCCTGACTTAAGCAACAAATTACGAAATTCTGAAAGTGCGTGGGCTGTTTCTACTTCTGCTCAAATATTGGCTACGGCTCAATATTATGAGAATAGGGAGAAAGAGGAGAACAATCGTGCTGACAAGAAAACGAAAGAGCTCAAAACTAAAGTGTTGTTGCAACAGGCGTACCCTCCGCGTTCAAATCAGAATGACTCGCAACAACGTAATCGATCGCAGTCTCAGTCAAATAGGTCACAATCACGGAATGATTCCTCTTCACAAAGATCGTCGTTAGGGTACAATCAGTGTGCCTATTGTAGACAGGAGGGCCATTTGAAATTTGATTGTCCAGTTCTTAATGAACGTAATAGTGGTAATTCGTCTAGAGGAGGTCGTGGTGGTTCTCAACAGACATCACGTGGTAGAGGTAGCGGTGCTCAGAACGATCGTTCCACTAACACTTCTGACTCCAATAATTGTTTTGATCAGCGCGGATCGTCAAAAGGGCGATCTGCTCAGTACAATGTAGATGATTATTACGTCGATCAGGATGCTGACGATGGTAATTACTAGGACAGCCATAGACAAGGAAAGGGAGTGGTATCAGTTCCGGTTGATCAGAGAGGGCCTTACGTCGCAGTTGCCACCTCGGGCGTCGTTGAGCCTTTTCTGTTGGACACTGGTGCAGCGAAAAGCTCCATAATGCATTCGAAACTCCCTGGCGCACCTTTGTCTGGCTTAACAAATGTTTCCGTTGGATTCTCTGGCGCCCCTGTTAGCAATCCAGTTTCACGCCCTCTGCCTCTTACAATTGGGCCACGTGAGCTCAAAGCCCCGTTGATTTTGACCACTGGGTGTGGTGAAAATCTTTTGGGCCTGGATTTGCTAAAACGTTTGCATGCGACTTTGTATTGTTCTCCTGCGGGAGTGAAGCTTACTTTGGGTGAGAGAGTTATCTCTCCAATGTACTTGTCTCTCGATAAGCTTCCACCGGAATTGAGTTCTCTTCCTGCATCTTTGTGGGCAACAGGTCCCAATGACGAGGGCCTGCTTGACATCTCCCCTTATGTTGTTCATTTGAAATCTAATGTGCGGTTGCCACGTATTCCCCAGTATTGTATCTCCCTTGATGGTGAACGAGCATTGTTAGCTATTATCTATGACCTGATTGAGAAAGACGTTATCGAGGAGACTCGGGGAAACGTGTGCAACAGTCCTGTGTTGCCCATTCTGAAATGTACTGATCCTTCGAAACCACCTGTTTATCGTTTTGTTATCGATTTACGGGAGGTAAATAAAATTGTGATTCCTCAGTTCCCTGTTGTGCCCGACATCACGGCGCTACTGACTCTGATTCCAGCCTCGGCATCTTGGTTTTCAGTGATCGATCTGAAGAATGCGTTCTTCAGCATCCCGATTGCTGAAGAAAGCAGAGACCTTTTTGGTTTCTCTCTTGGTGGTCGCAGCTTCCGGTTTAAGCGTGCTCCTCAGGGCTACTGTGAAAGTCCATCGATATACAGTCAAGCCTTGAAGGGCCAACTAGATGCGTTTGTGTTGCCGGCTGGTGCAGCCTTGATCCAATATGTTGACGACTTATTGGTGGCTGCAGATACTCAGGACATTTGCAAAATTGCCACGGTATCGTTGTTGCAACATCTCTGTGACTTACATCACAAGGTGTCTCCTTCTAAACTTCAATATTGTTGCCAAGAAGTAACCTATCTAGGTCACTTATTGTCAAAGGAGGGAAGAAGGTTGACCACAGAGAGAATTGCAGCGATTGCCCGAATGACTGTGCCAACAACTCAGAGAGATGTGCGTGCCTTTTTGGGCATCACGTCATACTGCAGACAGTGGATCCCAAATTTTTCACTGTTAGCGAAACCATTGGTGGCTCTTACATGTAAGGATGTTCCAACTCCTTTACCATGGACGGAAGAATGTCAGAAAAGTTTTTCTGAATTGCGTGACGCGTTGTGTTCGGCTCCGGTGTTAGGTACTCCTGACTACAGTAAGCCGTTTACACTATACGTGCACGAGAGAGAAGGTTGTGCGTTGAGTGTTTTGACGCAACCTTTTGGTGGTAAGCAACGTCCATGTGCATATTTTTCCTCGACCTTGGACCCAGTAGCTAGAGCATTGCCGAGTTGTTTGAGAGCAACAGCGGCAGCTGCAGTGTCCATCCGACAATCAGCAGGATTGGTCATGGATAATATGCTTACGGTGATGGTTCCGCACGCAGTTGACACTCTCTTAAATCATACAAAAACTCAGCACTTGACGAGTGCAAGGTTGTCTGGGTACGAGTTGACGCTCTTGGCAAGTCATATTCAGATAAAGCATTGTAATGTCCTGAACCCGGCGACCTTGTTACCCATTACCATGGAATCAGACGAAGTAACCCCTCACGACTGCTATTTGCGGACTGAGGAGGAAACAAAAGGTCGTGTGGACCTTAAAAACACTCCTTTGGAAGATCCCGATGGGACTTTGTATGTGGATGGTTCATGTTTTAAATTGCCAAATGGTGATGTTACGACTGCGTATGCTGTGGTAACTTTGAATACTGTCGTGGAAGCTGCGAGATTGAATCAGAACTCTGCTCAAGCTGCAGAACTGATCGCTTTGACTAGAGCGTGTGTGTTGTCGAAAGGGAAACGGGTGAATGTGTTTACTGATAACCAATATGCTTTTGGCGTTGCGCATAGCTTTGGACGATTGTGGCGAGAGAGAGGTTTTATGACATCGCATGGCACTAAGATTCAGCATGGACAACTTGTGAATGATCTTTTGGATGCACTTACGTTACCCAAGCAGGTGGCGATCGTTAACTGTAGTGCGCATCGTAAGGTGACAGATGATGTTGGTCGTGGTAATGCGTTTGCGGATGAGACTGCTAAGGAGACTGCCCGGAACCTTAGCACGAGAATGTATGTGACGAGTTCGGTAAGGTGGCCTACAGAGACTGGCATGTGTGAGGATACCATCGAGAGTGTGAAAACGATACAGAATGAGGCCACCCAGACTGAAAAGACGAAATGGAAAGAGAGTACGGGAAAGTTGAATGCGAATGGTTGTTGGATTGATTTGTCAGAGCACAAGAGGTGGATGTTGCCAGATGCGTATGTATTAGCTGTTGTGACGATGGCACATGGGTTAGCGCATATTAGTGCGAAAGGTATCTGCAAGTTGTTGTCTCCTGTGTGGAAGAATGATGGTATCACGAAGTGTGCTGAGAGATTGGTGAAGAATTGCATGATATGTATGATGTACAATCCTGGTAAAGGAACCCCTACGCCTCCTGGCCATTTTGCTCCCCCTTCATGCCCCTTTGAAGTAATTCAGCTAGACTTCAACCATATGGAGCGATGCAATAACTTGAAATACGTTTTAGTGGTGGTTTGCGCATTCTCCCGATGGATTGAAGCCTACCCTCTTAAAGACAACACTGCTATGTCCACTGCGAAAATCCTACTGAAGGAATATTTTCCTCGGTATGGAATGCCACGGATTGTATGGTCTGATAACGGAAGTGAGTTTGTAGGGAGTGTGATGAAGAGTGTGTGTAAGGGCCTTGGAATTACTCAAAAATTCCATAGCGCCAATCATCCCCAGTCAGCAGGTTTGGTTGAGGGGTATAATGGCACCCTTAAACTCAAACTAGCGAAGATTCAGGCTACGACTGGTCTTTCGTGGCCTGATGCTCTGCCTCTAGCTCTGTTGTCAACAAGGGCGACTGTACACTCCCGATAGGGCTTAGTCCCTATGAAATAGTGTTCGGCCGTCCTGCAAATGTTTGGGGGGTCCCTAGACCAAGTGTGTTTTCTGATCTTGAGTACCCAATGTTGATCGATTATCTGCATGATCTGACTGCTAAACTGAGGTTAATTCATCAACAGGTCTTTGAAGCACTGCCGACGCAGACGGAAGGTCCAGGCCACCAGCTCCAGCCCGGAGACTGGGTGGTGACGAGGAACTTTGGAAGAAAAAGAAACCTCGAGCCTCGTTTTACTGGACCCTTCCAGGTCCTCCTTGCCACGAGAACTGCTGTCCGTTTGGAAGGCCAGAAAAACTGGGTGCATGCCACCCACACCAAAAAGGTACCTATACCTTTACCAGCGGACTTGTGGGTGAGGAAAGGCATTGCTTCATCTGAAACGGAGAGATTGCAGACCTTCGTCCCCTTTAGCGACGCCGAACCTGTCGGAGAATCCTCAGTGCAGCAGAACGACATTGTTGAACATTTGTCATCGCAAAACTCAAGATCTGAACAATTGACTGATCAACAGAACTTTGTTCCTTCATCGGACCCATTGTTCGACGAACAGACACGTCCTGGAAGAAGCCGCTACTTTTTGCGATCTAATACCAAGGACAAATAAAAGCTCTTATTTTTGTCCCTCGATATCTACGACTACCACAATTGCCACGATCAGTCTAAACACTTGTATTTTGTAAATATTGAGTTTTTTCCACATCTGTGTTTTTGCTTCCACAGCTGAAAGACTTTGTGCACATTTGTGAAATTAAGATACCTTGCATCCAGGTGTACCCGTAGGGCCGCGCGTGTACTTCCTTCTGGTTAGTAAGTCTTGACACTAGGTCAAAGACCGTCGGTTCCTGGGAACTCCTAGGGATTGACTACTGCTACACAGAATGAAGTGCGTCAAGAAACGTTGCGGACGGTTTTAGGGGATGGCGTTTTCAAAACTTGTGGACTTGGAAAAAACTCAGGCGCAAAGATTCAAATTGCAACAAATTACCCGTACCAAATGCTTTATGTTTCAGGTGTTCCTTCTGTTTTTAATTGTTTCCTCGTTATTGGCGGGTGAGGTGTATTATATGATACAGTACTTCCTACCTTCTGCCATATCTACTCCTACTTCTGAACCTAAAATTACCACCACTGTGTCCCCTCATTCCTTTCACATCTTACCTCAATACGAGCAAGCTAGACGTGCAGAATTCAGGAATAATACCTTTATTCAACTCCTTCATCAGCATCAGTTAGTGGTTAATACTACTAATTGCTGGGTGTGTGGGTTAATGCCACATACCAGGGATAAGGGAATTCCATATCTGATCCTTCCTTATAGTTCCCAGGGTTCAGCTCGAGCATTCCAAACAATGTTTCGAAGCGCACTAGATTCCTACCACAATCGAGAGCCACGTCCTTCCCACTTTGGCCCTGGTCCGTACCACAAGCCTTTGGCTATAGCGATCGCTGATTTAGATAGGGATATCTATGAGCTGTCGCTCATCCCAGAGGAAGAGGTGCGAGCCTACAGGGACCTGAGTGAGGTTGAGTATAGTGCGCTCGTGGGTGAAAGACAGCTTAGAAGCTCGTCTCCAATATGGATCGTACCCCACCTCGGTAATTTCTGTCTAAAAGGTCGTGGCCGAAGATCGAGAGCATATCTTGGAGAGAGTGCTTGCTCCGAGACGTATGTCTTACCGATGCTCTTGTCCCCTGTGTTTCTGGCTGCCAAGGGTACGTACTTTGTCTGTCATGATCGTGCGTATACGTGGTTGCCCTCCGACTTTGCGGGCACATGTTATATTGCGAATTTGTTGCCTCCGACATTCACCGTAGATGCAGACTATCACAAGACTAGAATTGTGAGAGGCGTGATTAGCGAAGAGGACACTGCCGGTCAAGAGGCAGGAGACTTTTTCAAGGGTTTCTTTCCGTTTTGGGGGCCTATGGTCAATAGCAGGAACCTGAGACAGTTGACTCGAGTAGTGGAATCGACAGCTAATATCACTGCCAGTGCCCTTGGTAATATCACCACAGAACTTCAGGCGGATAGGCTCATGACGTTACAAAACCGTATGGTTTTAGACGTTGTTTTAGCAGATCGAGGTGGAGTATGTAAGGTGATCCATTCGAGCTGCTGTATTTTCATTCCAGATAACGCTCCGACTGTCTATCAAGCCATCTCAAAGTTGCATAAAATCTCTGAGTCCATACACGTGGACGTAGGGGATTGGACGCTACTTGGGTGGTTTTGGGGCCTAATGTCGACTTGGGGTTGGAAGATTCTGATGATCGTCGGAGTTGTTGCAGCGTTTCTGTTCACGTGTTGCCTTTGTGTGCAGTGTGGTCCTGCCTTATGTGGCCTCTGTGCTGCGACGTGTATGAGACAGCCGCCTGTTACCAAAGCAGCTCAGTTGGATAGAATTATGCTGCAGCAACATCTAGATGGTCTGATGAATATCGAATATGATTCTGACTAGTGCTTGCCTACATGAGGGCAAAAGGAGCGTCTGAGGTTCCGTGACAATCGTAAGTGGTGTTTTTGACTCGCACGAATATGGTCGAGTCTGGTATCTATGAACCGCAAATGACGAGTTTAGTGGGTGTACACAGTTTCGCTGTGCTAACCTAAACCGTTCGTTTGTTTCGTGGGTTTCTACATCCGAGCCCACGGGTTCCATCTTAGATACGGCATCCA